>NC_064434.1:30157504-31357504 GCF_023343835.1 Lagopus muta | reverse complement strand
GCTAAAATGACCTACAAAGAAGAGTGTATGTGTATATATTAATATATACATAAACACATACGTATAAAATATTTCCCAGGTATAAATTTTTTTCAGGATTTTTTAGATAGCACTAGAATTGAAAATAAATTTTAAAATGTCATACTTTATAGTTTAATTTTAAGGGGAAGATTGGTTATTTTCAATTATTAAGGTTAAAAAGGCCAAATCACTTTTTATGCAATCATGTTTTATACAGTGGTCTCATTGCACATTGCGTTTTTCTGCACTTTTTATGGTATATCACGCTGACATACGTCAATATTCACCCTAAAGAAAAATTCCATTTAATGATTGTGCCTTGTATTCTATTATTTCTTGCATCCTTAGTAAAATTAAGTTGTCTATTGTAAATGATAACTATATGACTTAGGGGAATGTATTGTTATATGTACTGCTATGGAAAAGAAGAGCAGTTATTTATTTGTTTATGGTACATTTAGTTATTTTATACCTTTACAAACAAACTTTAATACCATTTTCTATCACTTCAAAGCAAATGTTGTCCAGTGTTAAGGAACAAATACGGAAGTAGTCCTATTTTCTGAAATCTGGTATGGTACAAAAATGTAACCAAATTTTTCTGACGATGCATTATTTTGGACCTTTGGGTGGTGTGACAGATTTCTGTGTGACCCTAACGTAGCTCAAGAAATAAACCTGACGTGAAACCTCAATTCCGTACACCCTTACTTTATAATGATTCTTTTCATTAGTAGTACTTTTCTTTAGCAAACAACATTGACAGCATCCGGGAGGGCATACAGAATTAAAACCTTTAGTTTTGCACAGATTCTGTGTACGCATTTGGGGCCTAATTCCTCACTCTTTATTTTCTGTTACAAGAAAGCATCAATATTTGAGCAAAGAATACTGATATCTGGCACAAAGAGGAATGGAAATATGCTATTGTAGGTGTCAAACTGGTATCCATCGTGCTTAGTTTAATGTAATTTCATCAGTCATTTTGTTACCAAAAAAAAAAAAAAGACTATAATATTCTTCCAGATCCTCTTTGAATTGTTGTGATTGTTAATTTGGGGAACAGGGATCAATTTGCATTTCATTTGTTGTTCTATATTTTTTAAGAAACATGTCTGTATTATTCAATTAAAATGGCATCACTGATCATGTGGTAAGATGAACTGTGGCCGTTCAGTTACAGTACAGCTTCATAATTCAGAGCTAATTGCTTTCACCTGTTGATTTTGTCAGTTCTCACTGATGAAGGCAATCATTTGAAAACGTGTAATTTCCTGATGTTATCTGCATTGTAATATACAAGATAGATTATATCTAAAATTCAACTTCTGTATTTACTCCATTTGTAATAATGTTTTATATGGCATGTTTATGTATATATTTATATATCAGAAATACCCTGTATGTAAGTTTTGGAGACTTAAATAGTATCTGTTCCCTTTAACACTAGGTAGAAAATTATCCATCTTCACTTTATGAGAATAGAAGGCCTTATCTGCAGAACAGGGCTACTCTTCCCACCCAGTGACAGTGGTGACTTAGGCAATATTGTGAAATTCATATTAGATAAATCAATTTTTTTCAAAACTTCTAAAATCAATTGTGCATCGGTTAGGTAACTTTGAACACACTCACACACACACATACACACAATTAGAAGTCAATATCAGATTTAAAAGGTTTATTTTTATCATTTAGTTTCAATAGGTTGCAAACTGCTTGAGACTTTAGTCACCATCAGACTGCATTTGGTTGGGAAAAATTGTGTTATTTGAAGCTGTATCGAGACAGAAAAGGAGCTTTAGATGGCCAAGTTTTAAATATTTAAATGTGAGCAATAAACTGTTGATCACTGTTCTGATAATGAAGAACTTGCAGCCGTATGCATGTTCTGTAATGCCATCCCAAGTACCTAACAACTCAGAAAACAGAGTATCAGATTCCCATGTGCTCGTTTCACATCAGCATTTGAAATATTACATAGGTTTATAGTCATATGTGGTCAAATGATCTTACAGACCTGGCAGCGATTAACACCCTTACATTCTTTCCATTCATTTGTACTTACATGAATATGAAGATACTGTCCTGGTATTTCTGCTCTATGCTGGGGAACGTTCCAATTGATATTGACCACTGAGTGGTATCTTAATAGCAGTGTGTTTTTGGACTGCGGATGAGGAAGTAATTTCTGTTTCTGTGATACCAGTGTGCTTTAAATGTTTAACAGAAATCACTGTACTCGTGCCTACATATTTAACAACTCTTCTGCCACTTTGTTTTCTGTTGTTAACGTGTTATCCAGGAACTGAACTTAAATCTTACTGGTATATTGATCATTGATGTCAGTAGTGACTGGAGTTCATTGTCACTCAGCAATGACAGTGGTACGACTCTACAGAAAAATGTCTTCCTCCAGTGGTTGGACTGCCGTGTGATATATTTGCAATATGTTTCTTTGTACAGTGTCTGGTTTGTACGTGTGATCAGTTTGTGGGTAGACTTGTAAGATTGAGTTGGTTGAGTTGAATATTTCTATGACTTAATATTTGTAAAACTATTAATTGATAAAGGACCCTGATGCAGCACGTAGGATATATAATATCTATTAAAAAAAAATAAATTGTAGTGTAGAGACAAATTACTCACTGTATTGCTGTACAAATATTTGAGTACCAATTCTGATTCTGTGCCAGAGGCTTTTGCCTTACCAAATAGAAACAGAGACAAGACATACAACAAAACAACAGTGTGTCTGTTTGGTAACTTTGAGCTTGTTAGAATTTCTGCACCATGTTGTTAAATCTTTTGCTCACCTTTGTTGGACTGAGGTCTAAAGGTACATGCTTTCATGTGGAATGTCAATCTAGGCACACATTAAATGGTTGGCTGGTTCTATAAAAGCAGTACACTTAATTGGAGACCTTTCCCCCTGTGCTTAAACGCTGTGTGGGAGGTTGGAGGACTTCAAGCTCACTTTCATCAACATTTGCATTTAATTTGTGCGAATCTTGCAGAGGTAATTATAGCCTACTGCTGGTCAGTTGAGATACAGATGTATCATAGTAATTGCATTGTGTCCCAAGTCCTTACCTTATTCTAAGGTAGTGTCTTTTGTCCACCACAGTTACTCAAAGGTTTCTGTCTGTTATTTTTTTTAAATACAGCTGTATGTTTTAAAAAAAAAATATTAGTGCATCTCTGCAGCAGAGCTGTGAGGCTGTGGTGGTGGAGGGCTTTCAGACATCACCTAGAGACAGCAAAAGCTCATTTTCTGTTTACAGATTCCTACATGTTTTCTTTTTTTTTTCCCAAAGTCATTGTAACAGATTGGTTTCCAAGGGGACTTAGGCATTCAACTGATAGAAGGGCTGTTTGTTTTCTGCTGTAAATTATTGTATATAAATGCTTGTTCGTATGCAGAATGAAGTGTATCCAATTCCATAAGTTTGGCCGAAGCTGACAATGTGTTTCCAATAACAAATCTGGTAACGATGGTTGATGTGATTTCCTATTTTTGAGGCAGGAATAGGCTTGTACACTTGCTACTGTGTCTGGGGGAAATAGCAGGTAGCCTGGTGAACTACAGCTAACCACAAGGCACTGTGGCACTTGTGCTAATTCTTATGTGGGAATTTGCCATGTTATTTTACAACCTGCTAGAGAAGGAAAAGCCCCAAGAGGGCTGGTTTAAAAGGCTTCTTAAATTGCAGATCAAGGAGATTAGTGCTATTCCCACCATTTAGCTTTTAGGGGTGAGGTAGTGAGACAAGTAGTCATTTGAATCCTTTTTAATGCAGATAAATACATCAGGAAATTCACTTCAAATGCGAATTATACATTTTAGAGAGGGAAGGTAGTATTGTGCTATCAATTTCTATCCCGAAAGAAGAAGGGGGTCGTAAAAATTAGGAGTAGAAAGAAATCCAAGTACCTGGCGTGTACACGTGCCTGTGTGATGTACATGTACTGTTCTGTGCTTGCAACTGCGTGCGTTGGTTTGATGCATTGAGACCATACAGAAGTTACATTTTTGGACCATACTAAAACTGCAGAACTGGCAGACAACTGGATAATGATCACAAGTGAATTAAATTCTGTCATAATGTTTAAATATGTATAGAATTGAGCTCAACTCTAAGGAAATTACCGGGAAAGGTTAATTTTGAAACTGACACATTTTCAGATTAAAAAAATTACACTTATTTTGTACAGAATTATGTAAAACACATCTGTTGTATGTAATGAGTAACAGTTTTAAAAACTACAATTCCTTAGCTTTATCGAGGGGTTTGGTTGTGTTTTTCTTTTCCTTCCAGAACTCTGGATTATCATGTTATAACCTGAAGTATCTCACCAGGATAACAGTGCCCTTTCTTTTTGTACATAAGGATTGGAAATTTCTTTACTGTTATGTGGACACTTTCTATGTTAGTTTTGATGCATAATACTTTGAATCCTTTTATACAAACTAGAATGTATGTGTAAGAATTACTGTCACTGCAATGTAGTAACTACAAACTTATTTTTAAATAAATAGAAAACATGTTTTTCTAAGTTGTCCAGCAGTGTTTGTTTCTATCTACTGAATTACTGTGCTGGGACAATCACGTTGTGTTCTTCAAAACAGCCTACAATCAGCTGACTTTGGCTCCTTCCTAACGCATTATGTGGCTATAGACAGAATTACAGCTACAGTAACCTGCAAGAGCGATCAGAACTTGCTATTTTTTCACCCTTTTCACTTGAAACTGCAGATCTGGAGGCAATATAAAGGCAGTAGCATCTGGCACTGAAGGTGCTATGGTGTCAGCTCTCTTAGCTGGTTTTCACACATCAGCTGGGTAACCTCATCCTGCAGGAGGCATTCTCACCCTGCCCATGTGACAGCTGCCTCTATCACAGCTGCAGCAATTTGTGCAGGAACCGCTGCTCAGCAGCTCTGGAAGAAGTTAAAAACTTACAGGCAGAAAGAAACACTTGATATTTCAAATACCGCACCATGTGGATTCTGTTGAACTTCACCTGTTACTTTACTTGCTTTAACAAATGATCTTTTCTCCTCACGTACTTTACCTGAAGCCCCAAGGAAGTGATAGCAAAACCCTGTTCAGCCAAACAGATGCAGGTAGGGCTGCTGCTGAGCGCTGGGACCAGGGGCAGTCATGATGCAGGAGTGGGGGTCCATGACACTTAACAGAATTGCCCATGATGGGGCCTATGGAAAAGTGAAAACTTGCTTGCACGGGAGAAAAATGTCTCTCGTTCCCTTGTGTGAGTTTTAGTCATTAACGTGTCTTGCAATTGAGACGAAGACTTCCAGAGTTCTGAAAATGCAACAAATGTTTCCCCCCACATTCGTGTGGAGTACTGGTACTTCTACACATTCTCAATATTACTGTGTTCAAGAAGTGGTGTTTTTTTTCCCCTAAGCTGACCACCCTGGGTCAAGGGCTTTGGTGTTAGGCCTGGCTTTAGTTTTGTTACTGAGCCTGTATCACAGCAGCTAATTATTTTGTTTGTTCTTTTCTTTTAGAGAACTACACTTGAAATGACTGTATAGGAAGTTTATAGTCTTCCATATTGAAGGGACATTGTTCAGTGTAATTGTGAACACCATCTTTAAAATACAATCGCATCCCTGTTCTCTCTCATCATGTCAGACATGTATTTCTGAACCCTACTGCAGTTGTTCTACTTGAATTAGAAAGCAAGGCTTCCTTCAGGATTAGCACGTGTAATGCTATATTAGGACAGAAAGTACTGCATTAATAGCAGGGTAGCAAAGTCTTTGGCTATAGCAAATAAGAATGAGCCCAAATGCAGGAGCCCCAGGTGAAGAAATGAAGGAAAAGAGCTGCTTTCCTTTGGAAAGCCTCAAGGAGGCAGAGATCTCCAATAAGATGCCCTTGTCTCTATTGCCAACCCTTAAATGTGATCTGGGAAGGGTTGGATCCTGGCTCCACCCCTTCTGGTCACTCAGGTACATTGCACGCGCCTGAGCTCCACTGCATTGGCTCTGCCTTCCCACCAGGTGTTCAAATCACTGTTTCAGACCATGACTTTGCATTTCCATTACAGTAGGTGGCATAAAAGATACCTGACTGCTCGAAGATGCTGTGAGTGCACCAAGACTTCATCACCTTGCTAAAACCATTCAATCCTGTTGGATCATAATGCTCATTAAATGAAGGCTATCGAGTACTGTCATTGAAGGTGGGTATTTTATTTTCAAGTGAAAAGTTCTTATACAAAGCCCCTTGGTTTTTTTTTCCTGTTCTGGTAGTCAATATGAACTGACAAAAGAGCAGGTTTGTCATTTTTCCCAAAGATAAATAAGCAAAGTGTAATGGCTGTAAAAATTGATCAATGTTTCTATTTGAAGCATGTGTGGAAATAAAAGAAGTGGCAGACAACTAAATACAGCAAGCAATGTGGAAGGTGGTTGGAATTCAAATAGCATATAATTGACTTTCTGCTTAAAATTAGCAGGAAAAATGTGTGAGTAACTCTGTATGAGTTTTACTACTGTGGACAGGAAACTCATGGCCCAGTGTCCCCAGCTGTTTTTCTGTCTCGCTGGCATCCTGTGTGCTAGATCTTCTCACAACAAGCTTCATTTACTCTGAGAGAGGTGTAGTAAGGAGTAATGGATCCTATCTCATACTCTGAAATCTTTGTGTTGGCTGAAGGGAGGACAGGATAGGGAATTGTGGAGTGCTGCTTCTAATCCCTACTTCCTTTTCCTGCTTCAGAAATGGGGACATGTTACGTAAACTTGGTCCTACCTGATGTACCTATCTTCCAGGTACATCACTGAAAAAAACAGAGAAAGAAGAAAAAAGAGCAGAAATGGGTAATTGCTTCATCCAGTATCACATTTCTGCAGGGTCGTGTTTGATTCCTGAAAGCATCAAGCTCAAAGTCGATACTGGTTAGTGTTCAAAGTACCATACAGTCTAATCTGCTAACGTATGATTAATTTCAGGCCTCTGATTTTGTGTTTGAACAAGGATACTTGACTGTAACTTAAATGCAAAACTGGTTTAGGATATGATTAAACCACTAGAATTGCTTGATTTACATCCCACAGTAGAGAAATGCAATGGGATTATTTTTACCCCGTATTACAGCTCCTAATCTGAATATTCTTTATTACTAAGGATGGGGCAAGCTGCCATCAAACGCTAAAAATGGGAATACAGCTGTCAAAATCTTCATGTTTGCCAAGGTTTTATGTTAATTATATTTACAGAACAAAACTACTTAGGAAAAAAAATAATAACTTCTTCAACTGATAATTGTGTCAGCAGCTTCCATAGCACTGTATGCTTTTACCCAAGCAGCACCTCAGCTTGGAGGAGGTCTTTGTGCAGGAGCACTCCATGCACAACAGCCGTCCCTTCTCTGGCAAAAAAATACACTGGGAAGGATTAGGATTCCAAAACTTGAGTTTTCTATTCAGCCTAATGGTTGTAAAGAATTTGAGACTGTAAAATGTGCATTAATATTAAAGTCTCCCAATAGCTAAAGCTGGGAGGAAAATGAGAGGTTAAATTATTTAGGAAAATGAATAGAAAATACATATAAGCTCTCTGTCAAGAAATTGTCTTATGGGCAGCATTTTCATCTTACATGCTCATTTATCAAACCAGAATTCTGCTTTGGAAATCTTCAAAGAAAATGCTTTGGTTTGTGTACCAGGGTCAAAATTTGTATTAAAAAATTACATAGGGCTTCTCATGAGTTTTGGTTCTGTTTGTGCCCTCGTCTGGGTGCCTTTGGCTCCCAGCTCAGCCTCTTCTCTCTCCCTCTCTCTTAGAGAATTGGTACTGACAGGGAATATGGATGCTGGGAGTGCAGATGGCTGAGGAATGCCCTTTTCCAGACTCAGGTCAGTGGAAAATTCCAGTTTCCCTTTGTGCATGCAATTACATTTTATCAAGAAGCAGCTGCTTTTTGAGTGTTTGGTCCGTGGTTCCTTTTATATCAGCATTTATTATCTTTTTTTTCCTGATTTTTTTTTTTTTTAGAACTCCTGTGGGGAACTTTGTGGCCTTACAGAGCACAGCACAGCGGTGTTGCAGCTGGTCCCACCAAACCCAGGACTGTTTCCAGGCACACAACTAAGTGATGGGGCGACAAATGTGCTGCAGGGTGCCATTTTTATGATCATTTCTTATACCCCCTCAAACGAACTGCCTGCTTTAGCAAAGACTGAGACTTGGCCTTGCTTGTAGGGATGTTCCTGCCCTGCTTTTAACATCTTCCATTGAGGAATGAAGATACAGTCTGAGAAGGCTCATGCTGAAGCAGCTCTGTCTGCTAATGCCTTCCTCCAACGGTGTGTGTGTGGATCTCAATTTTGGGGGAGAGGACCCTGTTTAACTACAAAATGGCTGGTACTGTTATGTGCTGTCATGTGTAAATGTGTGAGGTTAAACTTGCGTGAAATACAGTTGCATTGAACTGAAAGTTCTTCATGGAGATGATGATAGCAAAAACACTGGAGTTGAAAGACACTGGCATTCATCTCTGGCTCTACCCATGCTGTACTGCACAGGCTGCTCCATGTTTTCAGGGAAAATGGGTCACTTAATATTTAATCACTTCTGCCTTCTAAGAAGTTTATTTCAGTCATCAGGTACCTGCAGCTCATGTCAGTGGAAAAGCCTTCAGACTGCTAGAAATGACTTTGCTAACAGGACAAGGAAAGAACAAGTGCAGGAAGAGGCTGCTCAAAAAAAGGTAAAGAACAACGCAGACTCAGCCTGTTCAGAAAATGTACATCAGATTCTCTTGCCTGATTTTCAAAGGTTTGTTTCACTGAGCTTGATCTTCCAGAAGAAAAGCTTTAGCTCTGTATTACTGAACATTTGCTGCTCAGTCACTATCATGGTTGCATCTATGAAAGATGGCCAGCAGTTACAGCTGTGAGCTGTGGTCAGCGCAAAAGTGAGATTAGAGGGACAGTAATACTGGTTTGGTATCTGGTGCCCTTAAAAATGCTGAGGCTGGTATTGCTGTCAGTGAGTTACAAGTCTGACTCCTTATTTTATTTTTATTCTATCTTATTCTATTCTATTTTATTCAATTTTATACTTTTACTTGATTGCTATCATGGCAAATTCTTCTTGTATTGTTTCCCCCAAGCCTTCTACTGTCTAGGGGGAAAGAAAGGGTGGAAGAAAATGTTTTCTAATATTTGAAAAAATACAAATTCAATCCAGGGCAACAAAAGAGTTGACTTCAAGTCCTATCAATGCCAAGAACACATAAAGACATGATGCTGAGAGGATTAATAAAAAAAAACCTAAGAATACCTTTCACCACATTACGTATCGTTCACAAGAAAAGAAGTGCTGATTTAGATTGCTTTCCCAGTACCTGACGCCCTGTGGATCAAGTCACAGCTGTATTTTTTCATTTTTACCAGAAGCCAACAAAACCCAATTCGCCCCATTGCACGAGCCAGCATGCCTGCTCCTTAGGGGAAGACGTATGTATATGTATGTACACCAACCTGTTTGTATGGAGAGACTTTGCCCTTGCACAGATAACCTTTCCAACGCTAGGGAGGAATGTGCTGTCTGGAAGGAAATGGTCTTTATTCAAGTAGCAGGAAGAGTCACCTGAACCTCTCAATCCCTTCTTCCTTAATGAGTTTCTTCATATCCAGCCAGCTTATTTAGATGCTGAAACCAACATCACAGCTGCCTGTGCATCAAACATCCACCTGGAGGAAGGTATTTCAGACAAAGACTGTGCCTTTCTACCCCTCTTCCTTCCTGTTACTCCCAGTTGCTTTTGATGCTGGAAGTGAGGATCCTAGAATAAACATATTTGCATTTTCCTCTTCAGGTCCTGATCTCATCCCTCTGTTAGAGCAATGGAGGGAATAAGCAGGCACTTTCTTTTTCTGAATTGGCCACAGGCTGTGATTCCTCTGTGATAAGTTATTCCTAAGTACCTTCAAAAAGCTTAACGCTATGTTCCCCTTGTAATGACATTTTAATTGTGTGGAAGAATAATGGTTTTATTATCTAACTGAAGCTAGTTATGCTATATTTTATTTATAGAGAAACAACTTGCTTTGTTGTTTTAAAAACATTCTCCTTAGATTGCATTAGTATTTCCAGACTAGATTGGTATTTATGTGAGGCTTTAATGGGGCAGACCTCCATGCTGCACAGGCTGACATCCGTCCACAGACAAAACCCCAGGACTGCCCATTCAATTCCCACATAATTTGTTTTCCAGCAAAGCTGCCTTGAAGCTGCTATTGTAGCTTTTGCCAGCCTCTGGTCAACTTTGTACAGCCTTACTAATGTGGGCAGACCCCAAAGCAAGGAATAACTCTGGGGAGGCCCTGAGGATGGGGAGGGAAGAACATTGAGGGATAACACAAGCTATGGAGGGGTGAAAGAAGCAGTGCCAAACCCTGACATGTTTTTCCTTAGCTGCCTGCATAGCCAAGGCACAGGAATTCAAAGCATTTTCTGCACTAGAAAGATGGATTACCCTTGTTTGACTGCATGCCCCAGGATGCTGAATGTAAGCCTGATAATATGCTTGCTTTTCTTGATTATATTCCATGGGCCCTAGGCTCAAAACTGTTGCCCAAAAAAATGCAATTCAGACCCAGCAATAAAGCAAGGTGTTCTGGCCTGCAGTGTGATATACAGAAATGGCGATGCTGCTCCTCTGCTCTGTCCAGCAGTGACTCTTCATGGCTTTTCCCTGTCTGTAGAAGGGACACAATTACTCATTAGCTGTCTAACAACACTGTATGTTGGCTGGAATTTATAACGTACGTTGCTGATTTTGTACATGATAGAATGCAGAAGAGCTTTCTGCCCGTATTGTCAAATGGTTTTGTTCCTGTTTTTTTTGCATTATGTCAGAGACAGCTGCCACTTGTAGCACATGCCTGCAGGAAAAAAAGTGCTTTCTGTAGGTTTATGTTTATTTGGAAAGTGTAGATATCAATGCTACTCACTGAAGTGACAAAGAGGTGACTCCATCAGCAGCTGTGGCCTCAGTGGAGAGGAGACCTGGCCTGGTAGAGGCTAGGGTGAAGTCTGATGGATATCCTGACAGATGAGGAGGAGACTTTGGCTTCAGTAATGCATTCATCCACCCTTGACAGAGCTGCCCATCGCAGAGCGCTCAGAGCTGCCAGGAGGGTCTCAGGCAAGCTGCGTTACAAGTGTGTTACATCCTGATTTTTTTTGCATAATATTCAAATCAGGGGATTTCCATCAGGCCTCTGTTTGCGACAGGGAAATGGACTTGTTCACCTTTCCGGAAGAAACCACTGAAATCTGTGCTCAGGGGAGCAGCGTGGATTTACTCAAAAGGAAGCTGTGAGAATAAGATGCAGCTCTCTTTTCCTTTCTGTTCTCCTTTCATTAGGGGTGCCATTCACCTTGGGGCCACAGAGTGAAGAGGCAGCCCTCAGCTGAGCCTCTGGGTGGCTGGAGCAGAGCAGAAACACGTGCTGACGGCTGCTGAGGTACCTGGGGTTGTGTGCAGCTGTTTGGGGCTGCAGGACCTGCCTGATGTCCAGGCAGTGTCAGTTACAGTGACACCCATCATTTTGTAACCAGTGTGCAGGGGTCACTGTGGTGTTGCTGTGTTTCCAGCAGGACAGGGGGAAATGGTTTTAAGTTGAGGGAGGGGAGATTTAGGTTGGATATCAGGGGGAAATTCTTTACTATGAGAGTGGTGAGATGCTGGAACAGGCTGCCCAGAGAGGTTGTGGATATCCCGTCCCTGGAGGTGTTAAAGACCAGGTTGGATGGGGCCCTGTGCAGCCTGGTCTGGTGTTAAATGTGGAGGTTGGTGGCCCTGCCTGTGGCAGGGGGGTTGGAGATTCATGATCCTTGAGGTCCCTTCCAACCCTGGCCATTCTGTGATTCAGTGCTTCCAGGACTTCGTGTGATGGTGGCCTGTGTTACTCTTTCCTTGGGGTAATGCTTCTGGTCTGAAGGAAACATTCTTGGAGAAAAATCCTCCATTCTGCACATGCAATACTGCATCTAAATGGCTTTTTCGGAAGCCATCGATCTGACGTGTCAAATGTGTTTAATGCATTTAATTACTCTATTTCAGTCTTCTATTAGTTTCTATAGACGCTCTCAAATTTAATGTAGCGAAACCTAATTTACATTTGTGTGTACAGTTTGTATATTATCCTGTGGAGTAACAAAGCAATCCACAGGGAACTTTTAAGCTCTATGCAGCTAGACAAGCTGCATGTTACCTTCTTTTTCTTTTTTTTTTTTTCCCTTTTTTTTTTTCTTTTTTTGCCTCTTTTCTAGATAAGAGAGCAGGGAATTCTCCTTGAAGAACTCCTTGTTGGGATGCCTCACATCAGCGCAGCTGCAGCCCTGCAGATCTGCGCGCTGCTGGCTGCGCTTCCTGCACAGTATTACATATCCCAGTGGTACGGAGCAGAGCCTGCTCAGAGAATCCGAATGACACAAAGGTGGTACACCTCTCCTTCCACATGCTATTTATAAGAGAGTTCTCTTGACATTCCCAGTGATTCTTTGTCCTGGAAAGGGAGAGTTTGCGTGGGACGCTGCCCATTCCTATACAAAAACATTCACATCAAACCTAAGATATTTTTATGGCTTAATGTGACCGTATGAAAGAGACTTTAAGCATGTGAGTGACAGCTCTTACTGTCTTCATGTAAAAATCTGTGTATAATCTTCCTGCATGGCTGCATCTCATTCTGCTTTTGGACGTTCTAATAATTCTAATCTATATGATCTCCCCTTTAAAAGGGGAAAAATGCAACGTTTGAGTAGTAAGACAATTTCTAACTTTCCATTACCTTTTGATACTTATTCTTAAAATAGTTTTTTTTTGCTCTGTATGACTCATTACGGAGTCTTAAGTAGCAGGAATTCTTACATCATACATTAACTTAAGGAAGTCATAGTGATAGAGCTAGGCAAATGGTGCTGTTCTGTTCATGAATTAAGAGTTTATTGACAGGGTCACATGTACATTTACTAATGTCCAGAAGATGGACAATAGTGCACCAGATTCAAGCTTTTAACTGTAGTAACAATTGCCAATGTTGGTATCTTGAACATGTACCATGCAAAAGGAGTTGTGGGGGTAAGGATCTAGATTTAAAACAATTAGAGATTTCACGGTTGAAGCCAACTGTTAACAATTTAAGTGCTTAAAGAACTTTTTGGCTGTTTTTTAACAGTCCTTCAGTGATGTGCAGTGTTTTTAAAATGCCTTGTGCTCAGTATTCCGAAGTTACAGTTGAAACAGCAGAATCTGATGCAATGAAGTAACTCCTGTGGCCTGACTGCAGAAAAAAAGCTGCTTGTCCATGACAGGTGGCATTTTCCAAAATTTATATATGGTTTACTGGCACAAATGATGATTGAAAGGGTGTTTATTTACAGTCTAGATATGAATCTTGAGGAGAACTTGTTCCTTGTTGTGGACTTTTTTTTTCCTGTTCGCTGCAGAAGTGAAACCTTAAAGTTTAGATATATATATATGTTTGTAAATATAACAATCCTCTGGAAGGCTTTTAAAACATTGTGGTGTTATTTTTTTACTACTGAAGGTTAATTGCCTGTGGGAGCAGCTTTACAAAATCTTACTTGAGCCTGGACCTGTGGGCAGATCGTTTGAAGCTGTGGCTATCGGAGGCGAGGTACAGCGTTACGTACTGTCTGCATCTTTCAAACACAGCCTATTTTTAACAGGAGGTTATGGTGCAGGAGTGAAATGAGTAGCAGAGGGGAAATGGCTCTCATTTTCATGTTGAGACTGATTTGTGGCTTTGCACCAGTTCTAACAAAACCGTTGCGTGTCTTCTACACAAATGTGCAATTTGAACTCTGTGTGAAGCTAGACATAATTCATGGCAGTAATTCCATGTGTGTTATCCACTACTTTAAACTGATCTGTATCAAAGACTACTGGATTAACTGTGTTAATGTTTGCGCTGTAAGATCTACAACAATGAGATGGGTATCTTATGCTATACATGGTGGCCCTAGAAAATGCAGATGGGAAATCCGTGAGTTTAGGATTAAAACTTGGTTATTGGATGCATACAGATGAAGTGGTCCAGAAAAAAAACAAAAAGGATTGTATTCATTCACACATATGTCAGTTCAGTTTAAGGTAATTGCTGAATGGATTTGTTCAAGGAGGTTAAAGGGCTCCTTTGTGAGACATAACCCTTGTGCAGTAGAAATACTAAAGGTTCTACACTGCCTAGACCTTTGAGGTCCTTTATAATTGATTCGTGGACAGTGATCCAGGTGCTTAGGAGTACTTCTGAACTGTGGAAAATTCAGACTTATTTTTGCCCCCAGGAAAGCATAGCAGAATGACATACAAAAGGAAACTGTGCTGCTCTCAGCTTCACTGTAAATTGCTTTTCAACTTGGCAGAAAGTGTCAGTCGTGTGTAAAGATAAAACCCTCAAACACTAAAAGCTCAGTCAATTATTTGTATATTTTTTGGAGCAGCTTGTGTCTTCTGAATACCGTATCATTAAAAAAAAATTGGATATCCTAAAAATCTGGGGACATTTGTGACATTCCAAACCTTCCTTACTAGTTGCTGTTTTCAACAACACAGTCTGACAAGTCAGGTTATTTGCCCCTTCCTGCTTCTGTTAAAAGGTTGTCAATGTTAAGTCTTCCAACAGGTGAGAGTTAACCTAAGATTTAAAAATAAATAAATAAACAAACAAATACAGTTTGCACAGTTGTGGAACCTGCTTTTGCTTTCTTTCAGGCAGGGTGAAGGGATTAAGACTGAAAGAGCAAAGCTGGTGAACATCATAGAAGAGGAGAGAAGGTAGGACAAATGCTAGTTCATTAGCACCACCAGGTTCCTGGCTGCTGTGGATGCCTGCCATGGACAGGGTTGCCCCAGTTATTTTTTTCATAGATTTCTCCTATTATATTTTGAGCAGAAGAAATATTTGTTAGTCTACCCCCTGTCCTCCCCAAAAAAGATGATTCCCCCCCTTTAAATTCAGCTTAGCACAAATAAGCTAAATTTACTATAGCCTTAAGCTGTGGCTCATTGCTGACGTCTTGTACAAACCACAGTTAGCCAACCTTTAAGTTTTCACAGTAGAATTTACAAATCAGAATAATATCAATTTCACCTACAGAAAGTAAATGGGTTTTCTCTGAAATAAAGATTCGAATGCAGCTGTGGAGCTACATATCCAAGGAAGGTATATTCATGTTTTTTTATCCTCTTGGAAAAAAATTCCTTTGTCTTGAAGTGGTATTAAAGTAAAGTTCTGTTTGAGCTTCAAATTATGAGGAATTTATATTATGGCTTTGCAGCATTCCTTTGTTCAGGCAAAGGCTTAAGGTAATAATCAGAAAGCTGATTATCCTACAACTCAGTTTCCAAATAACTTGTTTGAATGTTTGGTTATTCATCTTACATTTTAGGAACTGGTACTACGGAGAAAAGAAAATCAAAAGTACCAACAATGAAGCAGAAAACCATTCTTATTTTGCAGGTATTGAAGTCTTTGCAGTCTTTTTGGATTTTGCTGGTGATAATGTGTTCTATGTTTTTCTATAGCGCTTTTCTATACTTGTAATTTTCTTCCTGGTTCTCTCTAAACACTGATACCATTCAGTAAGCAAAACAGAACATGAGCAATCTGAAGCCTTTCCACCTTGAGTTGTGCAATGTTATCGATGCACCACATATATGAGTCTGTTTTATTGGACAGACCTAAGTGTATTTTGTACTGATGTATGAGATAATGGTATAGCTTTCACTTGATTCAGATGAATGCATTTGAATCAACTTCAAAAGAGGAAAAAGAAGCCATTGATTATTCTGCTCTGACAAAAAATTTCCCACAGAAGATGGAATAGAAACATTCCATGGCCCAAACTGAAAAAAGAAAAAATGACAAAATTAGTGATTGTGTGTAGCATTGTAGAATGTTGAATATAAAGGTGAAGCTGGACAGTAACTGTCAATACATACATGTGTTTATGCTTTCCAGAACACTTTTAAGATTTCTATGTCATCTCAAAGAGACACAAATAGAAAATGGCTTTCCTTACTGATTGCTGTTTTGTCAAATATCATAGTGGTACTCCTGGGGGGGAAAACAAACAAACAAGCTTGTTTCCTTGCTAACTTTTGCCTATAAATCTGTCAATTCTCTTCTGGTAGAAGCCAGAAGAATGTGAATGTCTGTATAAATGCTTAACATGCTTCCTAAAACACTTCTCCTCGCTAACTCTCTTTCTTTATTAAATTAGCGTCATCTCACGTTCACAGTCCAAAGCCTGAATCTATCCAGTTCAGTGTGGGACAGGTGATAGTTCACAAAAGATTTGGTTATTTGGGAGTCATTGTTGGATGGGACGTGAGAGCTAAAGCTCCAGAAGAATGGCTACAACACAAATATCCTCCAGAAAAACAGGTTTGGCTGAATTAAACTCCTGTTTTATGAATACAGACACAGAATAACTGGTTAAAAACAAGAAAATCTCTAACGCCGCTTCAGACTTCCTGCTAACCTGATGGCAGAGCTTTGCTTTTGCAGCACTGATTGCTTAAACTTTGCTGGCCAGGGTTGTGCTCGACATTTCTTGACTTAAAATTACAAACACAGTGTTGTATTTAAAATAGCAGGGTCAACCTGAAATGTTAGAATAAATTTCTCATGACTTGTCACTGAAATTGAAAAGTTTCTTCTGATATTCTAGAGTAGATATAACTGGTAACTTCTTCACTGCACCTAAGAAATGCAAGTAAGCCTTTGTGTTTAATCTGTTTCAGATAGGAAGCTATGCTTCTGAGGATCTGGACAGTTGAAATGTGTATCTATTTAACAATGGATTTTTATTAGAATTCTTGAAGCTTTTGAAATTCTGTAGCCTAAGTCTGTGTTGTATTTGAAAATCAGATGCTAAATGTTTGTTGACAGTGCTGGCCTGATAATGCAGTGCAGGATACTTGGAGGTTGGCCACTGCCATGCTGCCTAAGTGGCAGGAAGGCACTCATCAGTAAGCCAGAGAGGACTGAAAATGAGAAAAAATGAGAAACTGCCTGTAGATGAGAACTCATGTTCAGCTGGGAGCAGACATTCAGTGCTGTTGTGTTCATTTTGTCCCTTCCCTGCTGTGATTTTATCCATCTGCTACTCATCCTTGGCATCTAAAACATCTGCATTCTTGCTCTTCACCCTTCTCTTTTTGTCCCCTCAATGGTATTGTTACCAACTGCACACCCATGTATTTTCCATCAGGCATTCTGATTTGTTACAAGCATCTTACAGTTTTCTGTTCTCCCAATGACCTTGTATTCATATTATGGTTTTAATTTCAATAGTGAAAGTGTGGTTAAGTGTTGTGTTTTTTTTTTAATTATTATTATTATTTTTGACTTGCCCTTGCTTTTTCATGTTTTGTGCTCCTGCTATGCAAAATGTCTTCTGACCACTTCTGACGAGGCAACTATTAAGCTTGGTTGTTGCAAATCTATGCTGAATATTAGCCAAGCTTTGAGCCCATTCTTTTTCTGCCTTTCTCTGCCTTGCATCTATTACCACACTGTTGAGCAGAGGCCGCTGCCTGTCACTTGGATCAATACTAACTGCTGCATAAACTCCATTTATCTGCCTATATTCATCCATCACTGTTTTGTGTTTAGACTGGGAGTTACTTTAGGCGGGAACATTTATGGACAGTAGACAGCACAGTGGGACCCTGGCCAATAACTGGGCTTTGTAGGCACTGCAAAAGTAACAGTAAGCAACATTTCCTTCTTGGCTAGGGGATTTTTATATATGGCTGTATATACAAGTTGCTGTAGCTTTATCCACGAGTGGACACTGAGGCTGTTGGAGGTGCTCTGAATTTGACCCTGTCTCGCTGGTGTTCTCTGTCAACAGTTATGAAGGTAGAAGCAGGGCTAACAGATTGTCACAGGTCCTATATACAGAAAGCAGGCCCCAAGAGATATTCTAAGTCATATATCTTGAAAGATGCATGGAAGAAAATGATACTTGGCTCTTAAAATAAAATACATATATATTTGCCAAGAAGAACCTCACTGCATTTTGATTGTTTTATATTTAGTTTTCCAAATTGATGTTGGTGTGATCACAAAATGTAAACTTGCCATATGTATATATTGAGTGGTTTTAGATTCTGTAAGTCTACTGCAAGTTAATGGATTATACACTGTAATCTTTAGTCACCATCTCCTCTTGAGGCTCTTTATTTTCCTTCTGTTTTTACAGGATGTAAAAGATACTCCACACTATCGAATTCTAATTAATGCAAGTGGATTGGGCAAATCTACCGCTTACGATCCCGAGGAAGAGATAACAATTACTGTGGGATTACAGGTAGTATTTATTTTTATTTAGTTGCAACTCTGTGTTTAAAAGTTGGCTGACCTTTGGCTTAAAAGAAGCTATTTATTTTACAAAGGCAGTGAAACTAATAGAGAAAGCAGAGATGCAAACTACTGCCATACTTTCAAATGTGTGTTTTCAGAAGGTGATAAATAACTCAAACAAGTTACTGTCTACTTAAAAGTATCCAACTACCAAGGCGGTTTCTTTCTTTTGTTTGTTAGCTTTTTTTTTTCTTTTGCTTTTTTTTTCCCTGAAGTCTTTCAGCAGCTTGGCTTTGGTTATGTACAAGCTGTTGCAGACATGGACTTTTATATTAGAGTTTAACTAACCCATCAATGTTGGGCAAGTCAGTTAATTTCTTTCTACTGAATCCAGCCAAGTACATTGGTTTCTCCATTCAGCCCTGAAAAATCTGCATTTCAAAAAGCTTCTGCTTAGTCACTATCTAAACTGAATAATGTCTCCCTTCTTTAATCACAAGACTCCGCTAGCCTATAATTCTGTTTTATATATCATGGTCTTGGTAGTTTTTGATTTCTAGCTTACAAAAGATGCACCTGGTTCTTAAACTAGTCAGAGACTAATAACAAAAAAATTGTGTTAGCCAGCAATACAAAACAGTTAACATGCCTGAACTCAGAAATAGGAACTATAGGAGCAGGAATGCAGATGAGTGTCATCAGTATTTAAAATTGGGTTCTGACCACACTGACTTGTGTCTAAAAAAAACCTCTTTATGCCAGTCAGTGACACTTATAGCCCGTGGGGAGAAACAAATACCTCATCACAAATATTTACCTAATGAAATACAGTTATCAGAGGCTTAATCTTCCCACAGATTATTAAGGAAGATCATCTAGATGCTTGCCAATCTAGATTTCTAGTGGAAAACCATCAAGTTGAAATTAATAGGTAGTCATGCCTATACATATGGAACTATGGGGCGGATAGAACTAGGTGATCCAACCTAAGCCAGTCTATGATTCTGTGAAAGATCATCAACTCTGTGTGTCTTCACCATTTCCCTGACTGCTTTAGCATTCCTGCTGCCTGCGTAGTTGAATTATATAACTGATCCAGCCAAAAAAAATAAAAGGAAGCTGTACAAGTGACAACTGAGTGGAAACTACTTCAATTAGAAACAGTGTTGTGTTAGAAAATCAAGCCCAGTTAAATCTAGCAAGTGATACCTCAGGAGATTTGTTCGTTTGTAGAGCCCTTGATGATCTGTGAAAGCCACTGTTCTGATTGCATAAACTGTATTACAGTGTGTGGAAAATCCCAGTGAAAGTATATCTGTGTACATTATGAACTTAGACTAATCAGGAGTTTTCAAAAAGCTAATTTAAATCATCCAAGTATCAGTTTGTATTTACTGCTAATTCTGGTGCTAATTCAATTTGAAATATTTTCTCAGGTACACCACCCCGATGTGAAAGTCTATTTCTGTGGATATGATGGATCAAAGTATATTTTGCAGCCGTGGTTGAGAGACATCTATCCTCATGACTGAAGCATTCAAGTATCTGTACATATAATGTACATCTGGACAACATATTTCCTTTATAAACTGGAGCAAATAGACACCAAGATAAAAACTAATGCATGGTGGGTTTGTTTTTTTTTTCTTATGATGGAATAAAGCATTCCTAAGGGTGTTTTATGTTGAAGGATTCAATTCATCAGAAGTGAACAACTGGTAGGTTGCAGAGCAGAAAAAAATGAAACATTTGAGTTTTATATTTATTAAGAAAGCATAAAAATTTATTAAGAAAGTATCTTTTTAAAGCAACTTGTTTCTTCTGTTTTCTTTTCCCTTTATCTCAAACACAGCAAACACTCTACAGGATGCATAAGCAGTGGCATTCTGGATTCTTTCCTGCAGTGTCAGTGAGTCTGGGGAGTTAGATAGGTGACTGTCTATGTGGCCTCCCCATTCTTTTGTTTCTTCTTCTTTTATTAATAAAGGCTTTCCCAATGACTGGCCAAACAGCCGACACACTTCTTGAGCTTTCTGCCGTGTGTTTCCAACAGCAGAGACACACACTCTACGGCTGAGAGGTAGAAAAAGCAGCATGGTAATAAGCAAAGCCAACTTGTACAAACAGCAAGACTAAAATAGCAAGACTATAAGCAAGGAGCATGTTCTGATTCTAAGTAAGCACTGCATATGGCTCATGTCAGAGCACATCAGTAGCTGTCAGCACTGGGAATTGGTAAAGGTACTTAGAATTATCAACATCTGGTAACATAATTGTACCTTCACGAATAAATTCAAGAAACACATGCTGATGTAACCTAAGTCAAATTGTGTTGACCTAATATTTGCAGTAGGTTATTCTTCCAATGGAAATCAGTGAGAAAACATTTATCACATTCTGCCTTTGCGCAGGGGCACTGCAGAAAGAACAAGATTCAATCTCCTAAGCTGAAAAGCATTAAGTTATATTTAGACCAAATGCTAAAATCTGAAACACAAATTTTCTTATGTATGAAGGAAACTATTTTCCCCCATTACGAACTGTAGAAATTAAGTATGCATATTAAATATTATCTGAGGCTGTAAAATTTGTGGCACAAGAGAAAACTTACCGAAGGGTGTCTATGGCTTCTGGCGTGTGGTAGAAATGAGGTGGGCTGATGGTAACAGAAGTTCCTAACTTTTCAGTAAGTAAATTGCAAACGTTCTGCATTTTTCCAAAATCAGTGAATATAATACAGACCTGGAAGTGAACATAGACATCAGACAAGTAATTTTTTTTTTTGTTTTCTCCAATGATTGAACATGTCTAATTAAATCAGCATGAAGACAGATAGCTACAAACTAACTTAATGTGCTAATCCTGTATATAACACAAACGTTTACTGAGTTGGAACACTTATATACCCGTACAGATGATGAGCTGTTTGCTTTGCAACAGAAAGAAACTCATAAAATGATTTAAAACTGAGGATTAAGAAAATTCCCCTTTGGGAGGAAGCATGGCGTTCTTGGTATGCAGACAATTTGAAAAATGAACACATGCTATTTGGGACACATGATTAGATGTATCTTAGCTCTTCTCTTTTAAATTTAAACTTAGATTACTAGATGTTAATTATGCAGAAGCCCGAGCAAAATGATGTGGAAAACATTGTGCATGAAGGAAAATTGCATTTTAATTTCATGCATTACGTTCAAGAAATCTAAACTAAGAGAAGAAAATAAGCCTAGTCTAGTCTAGTTTGCAGTGGGCTCAAAACATTGTGGTAGGTGAACAGATTAATTCCAGAGGCTATAAAGACCACGGCACTTCAGTCTTGGATTAAATACAATTTAAACATTTATCTGTCTGCAGCTTTGGCAATAAGAAGCATTAAATATAGATACATAAGGAATTAAAGTGTTTTCCCAAGTGCTACAAAGCAAGCATTACTATCAGCCTGGATTCAGAGCCCTACAGCCTTCTCTGCAGGAGAGCAGTTGTGAGCACTGAAGTAATGATGCCCAGCTGCTGAAGCATTCAGCAAGCAGAAATCCCAGCTCTCAAAATCTTCTTTTAGGACCAAATCCTCAAATTCACCTAGCAGTACACTGCTCTGATCACCAAGTCAGGGTTAACACCTCTTATCCCTGACTCTTTCTGGACAGCAATAAAGCTTCAGCAGGTTGGGACAAAGAAAGTTGTTGTAGAGGAAATTCCACTGCTGACCCACATGAAATACAGATCACATTCTCCATACAATGCATACAGCCTACCCCAGTATAGGCATAGCTATGGAAATCCAAACTACTGCACGTCAGCTGTACTGCAGTAACTTCCTATAGGCATGCCACACATTTACCTGGTGGTAAAGATCATCTAAGTGAGTTGAATCTTCCAGTGAGAGAGGGCTACTTCATCTACAGGGTAAGGTAAAAATGGATACTGACAATTATCACAAAGCAATTAATGCACTTATTCTGTTGCTCCTGTTAGCCTCTCTCAGTGCACGTACACCTTATCCTAGCTTGAATCTTTGTACTGGCTCAGTCCTCATGAAACTGAGCCACAGCTCAGCTTAGGGCCTTAAAAACTGGCCAAGATCAAGTGACAGGGTAATTACACCTTCTATGATGACAAATCATGTCCGTTGTACAAAAGTGCACCAAGTGTGCACATACGTTTGATTTATATACCCTTTATGCATAAATTGTTGGCTGAATCTCTTTTGGGAGGTGCAGCACCAATCTGAACTAAGACCAAAGATGAGACTAAAGCTAGATTTCTTTCTTCAGTGAGAGCTCTTGACATACTCATGTATTTTCTTGTGCTGCTTTCCAAGAAAATGGTTCTAATTGCATTTTGTGGAAGTTGGTCTCACTATGATATAGTCTCACTACAAGGACTGACATAGCGTCTTCCAGATTGCTATCAACGTTTACAAGATTAGCTCCCTCAAGGGCATGAAGCAGAAGAATGATCAAGCAAAAGAATGGTGGGTCTTAAGTAAGAGATAAGCAACTCAGTCTGGGGTGGCTTTGGGCACTGAGGAAATTTATTGTTAATAAAGCAGCATGTAATCAGGTACACTTGGGAGCAGAAAAACACGGAGCAATACTGAATTCTGTTCTTTCCCAGTTTTCACTTAGATTACTTAGGCCTACATTCAGTAATTTTTACTTCAATTTAAAGAGGATATCTGAGCAATAAAATGTAAAATGGGCTTTTGATTTCTTTAATAAAATTATGATGAAGATTAAGAAGTGTGAAAACATAGGGTGGGCAAAACCATTACAGGCACATGGTAAGATTTGAGTAAGGCTGTAAAGGACCAGAAGTTGTGGTTTATAAAAAGGCAAGTACATTAAGATGTGCACAAGAACTACTTGATCTTCATCCCATTTGATCAGCATGCAATAAATGAACTATTATTATTAAGATATCATAAAGCTTTGTGATCTCATAAAACTTCATTCTTCTGCATATTTTCTTTTGCTAAAGAATGAATTAGAGTTGCAGTTGAAAGTGTATCTTAACTATAACTTAAAATAGTTATTTGTCTGGGAATTTCTTAAGCCTTCTGAAAATTCTTACAGTAGACAAATGGTAAAAAGTCTAAAGAATGAAAAAATGCATGACTTTCTGTGATTTGATGTACAACAAACACAATGGCAAACTCTTTAGTACAGAAGGCAATGTTATTAATTTTAAATTCATTTATATTGCTGAAGTAGTACAGCACACTGGCCAATGGAGCTTCAGAAGATAACGAAACTACATTAACAAAAGAAGTCCTTACATAAGGGGAGAGGCAAAGAGAAATGAATCTCTGCATTAGGAGCCACAACACTGCTACTTAAGCATATGGTATAGCCAGCAGCAGCAGCACTACAGGTAGGCAGATTTTAATGTTCCCAAGCGCTGTGCAACCATAGAACTTTTACAGCTGGTCCAAATGACTGACTGAATACTCAATCCATGTAATTTGCTTTCCACTTATAATCTTGACTGAAAATTAATGGTAGGAAAAGGACGGTGATTGGTTAAGTTACCACGTAAGACTGATGTTGTAGGCCTAAGTTTGCTGGTAACAAAGTACTGCCTAAACAATTAATAAATATAGTTTTATTAATTTTTAACTATAGGCTATTTAAAAGACTCTGTAATTGAAGCTTTCATGAAAGTTGTAATCTAAACTATGAAATTAAAGTTGTTCAGTAGATGACACTGATGATATCATCATACATAGCCAAGGACTCATTTCCAAAATTCAAATTTTGTTCTCCAAATATTCAATTATTTGTATATTTGTTGTTAGGAGAATATACCTTAAACAAGAAAACTGAAGAGGCTGAACTCTGTTTTAGGGGACTGTGAGCAGCAGCTCTATAAAAATGCAATCATTTTATTGTGGACTTCTATGTTTATTTTGTAAGAACCAGTAAAGTTGCTTTGTAGTGAATGAAGGGATAAAAGCTGAAAAGATTCATAGACCAAAAATACATAATCTCCCTTAGGGAATACTTTCAGCATAGCATTTACTTCTCCCAGTAGTATGAATGTGGAAAAATACACCCTCTTGAGCTGATTCTGAAGTAAATGGGATTATTCCCATAATATTTGACTTTCACTCAGCACTTTTTACCTGCAGAATTCAAAGCAAATTACCTAGGAAACAATTAGCTTTGCTTTACTTGCAGCAGGCTGATGGCAGAGTCACGTAGAACAGACTAAAGTCCAAGTGTTGTTCAGCTGTGGCTTAAACAAGTCTAGATTAGAGCTGCTGTGCCACTGTCCCCCATCCATTCCTGCCTTGCACTGCCTCCAGCTCACAGAGCTAAAACATTGAAAAAATAACCACTTTTTTCCTGGATTAGCTTTTAATTGGAGCAGCTTTCTGAATCAACCTATTACCTTACTACCTAAGTAAAACTCCTTGAGGAAGGAGGGCAAGAACATCCGGGGTGGAGGAGAGAGCAAAAGGTCTGTTCACACCACCACAGGACGACAGCCCTGGAGTCCCAGCACAAAGCAGTCCCTTCTGTAGCATTACAGCACGTTAATATGAGAAGAAAAAAAATCCTTTCCATGTTACAGTAGCAGAAGTTTTGTATGCAACAGAAGACTGCAACCAAATAATGCTTTTAAACTGTAGTCCTTCCTTAGTTTTTTTGGGCTACGTTGCTTTTTCTGCAGAGAATACCTACTCCTTATTACGAGAACAGACAGTGGGTAAATTTTGCATCGGTCCTTGCTCCATTGCTTTGTTTCGTTAGGATGAATACATACCTCTGCTTCCATCTGGTAAGTGTCCTCTACTCTGCTAAAATCCTCTGTTACAGTCATATTTTCTTCCTAAAACAAGATACAATAATCTTAAAAGACAGAAATGAAGGGTCTGTTGGAAATGCATGTACATTGTGCTCAGTAGAAGTTGAACGGTTTTGGCTTATTACTTATAACCTAGCAACAGAAGTTGGGAATTTTCCATGCAAATCTCTTCAGTTAAAGCTGGATGTTAAAGATTTCTTGATGTTATTTAAAGTAAATCACGCAGCAGCGCTATAAGTTAATTCTGCTGCTATCCACCTGAAGGCAGGAATGAGGTCTTGAAAGCAGCTGTTAGCTAGAAGCTCTGTGTATCAGCATGTAATTGTCAATCCATCTGATACAAAAAAAACAAACAAACAAAAAAAAACCCCAAAAAACAAAAAACAAACAAAAAAACCCAGGAGATTTCAGCTGTTTTCAGAAAGCTAGCATATGGAAAGTACTCTTCAGATTTTAAGATATTTCAACCACAGCAGCTCATGGCAAGACGATTTAAACAATGCCTAATCAGTGGTTATTCAGTAGGAAGGAAACCCTGAACAGAGGCTATTCCAATCTGACATTCTGCAGTAATAGCAGCTATATTTTTCAATGTCTGTACAGAGCACTAGAAAAACCTTACTCACATACAGAGTAAAACTCAGATACAGAGTAACTCTGGCTACATCTGAATACCCAACCAGCTTGCTGGTAGCCTAACATTTCTTTCACCCACTGCCTTCTTTGGTAAACAGTTTGGGTGAACAGTTTACCTACAACAAAGCCAAGCTTTCCAAATTACTGAAAACGCTTTTATTATTAATCCTAATTCCATAGGAACACATAATACCTGCTTTCAGGGTTGATGCATTTCAGTAGATGCTCTGTGTCAGAATATTTCGTACACAGAACTCAAGTGTTCACTTCTATTGAATACCATGTATATATTTTTTTAGAAATAACATTAATTGTGAGAAGCATTTTCCTTCTAAAATATGAAATGGAAATGAGACCCATAATTATCATTGCACAGCACGTACAAGAAACAAATTCTAACTGTTCAATGCTATGATTGATAAGCA
This sequence comes from Lagopus muta, assembly GCF_023343835.1. Taxonomy (NCBI): domain Eukaryota; kingdom Metazoa; phylum Chordata; class Aves; order Galliformes; family Phasianidae; genus Lagopus; species Lagopus muta. The sequence continues at coordinate 31,331,218 of NC_064434.1, read as the reverse complement.
GTGCTGAAATACAAGCACAACCATCCTTTTTTTTTTGGAAAATCTCTCCTAGCAAGGGCAAGGACCAGGCACAGTGAATTCCTAGGAGCTGTATTTCCCCTTTTACAGTCACAGATTTGAGGTAATTGGGAAGCGTGGCCAGCTGCAGTTCAGTAAAAGATCATAGAATCGTAGAGTCCTTAGAGTTGGAAGGGACCCTTAAAGGTCTTCTAGTTCAACTCCCCTGCAATGAACAGCGAATGAATTCCTTTACTCCTTTTATTCATGAAATGGAGTAAATCTTTCTACTTTTAGCAGACTCAATTTAAATTCTACAGGAAAGCTTTCTTTTCTTATAGGAATAACCACACATATAACTCTTATTTTACAGAAATAATTACACTGTAATAGAACTTGAGAGTAAACAGAAAAAGTGCTTTTTTTTTTTTTTCCTTTTTTTTTTTTCCTTTTTTTTTTTTCCCCTCCCATTCTTTAATCCCTTTTAAAAAGTTCTGTTTCCCCTGAAGGAATTCATCTTCTACATCTTTTGTTTGCGTTCTGGTCTTGCACTCGCCCCGTTGCCGTATGTTTAAGGGCAGTGCCATCGTGTGGTTCTAGGCACTAGTGCAAGATCAATGCGATTGGGAGGGAAAGATCCTCTTGTGCCATCTATTGTAACATTTCCCTCACAGCTAATTTTTATCTCACCGGATTTGACAGAAGCTGCATGAGTTACTGGAGATAAATGGAAGACATAATTGCTGAAGTCATAACAATGTGGCCTCCTGCAATACATCTTCTGTTAGACATTTTGTTCCCTTTTAGTAGGGTGTTCTATCTTCAGACAAGGAAACAGAACAGACAAGTAGGGTGATCACAGAATTTTAAGCTGGAATATGGGGTTTGACTACATCAAAAGCAAAAGGCTGTTTTTTTTGTTTGTTTGTTTTTTGTTTTTTGTTTTTTGTTTTTTTTTCCCCCATACTGCTTATATCTACTATTTATATTTTGGGTGCAAAACTCTGTTCATTTGATCACAATAGCCACAAGGGAAGAACAGTTTTCTCTGTGCCCTAGGAAAAGTTACACTTTCAATCCCTCGGGTATCCTGGACTTCTGCAATTGTTTTTTTCAAGCAAATGTCAGGATACTTTGAGGATACTTCTTATAATACATAGTAGTCTTAAAAACCGGATATCTTATGGAGGTTTCTACATCTCTTAATCAAGGATGCATTGAAACTGGAAAACCGTAAATAAGTGAGCAAAATGTCACAATGTTTTTCTCCACTGACTGTATGGATGTGCATCCATGACTGTGGTTCCTGGATAATGGGCTCCAAATATGGAGAACGTTGCACGTAAGTTCAAGGACATTCCCTAGCATGGATAAATCCCAAGCCAGAGCGTGCTGGATACTGTCTGTGAATGGTTTGTTTGTTTTGTTAAATAACACTCACTCCAAAGCCTCAGATAACTGGCCCAAGTACCAGCACTGCTGTTTTTAAACAAGATGGCCAATGACAATTGTTAGATGCAGTGATTAAAGAAAATGGGTGTTACTGTCACACACTACTCCCCAGGTATATTCTAAGTTGTGAATATTAAACAGCACGCTTCTACAGAAAAGGAAAAATGTTCCTTTTTAAACAGCTGGGCTCAGCAAGAGATTGCTTTCCCTACTGACTGTTCTTTCCCTGCAGCTCCCTAAGCAGATTCTGTGCTCTGGAGTATATCCTTATAGCACTCTATAAATAAATTCTACTACGTGCACCTACTTCTGATTAAATTCCTTTGTAAATATACATGGAAATTAGGTGCAGCCCCAGGCACCATGACAAGCTGCTAACACAAGCTCCTGCTGCTGCACAGGTTACACACTCCTGATCTCACAGGCTTCCTACAACAGCAGAATAAAGGGTTAAGGAAAGGGATCCATGGATTAATAAATAAGTAAATGTACAGACTAACCCGCTATTTCTAAAGAGGCCTTCTATAACCTTGAAAGAAACAGAGCCATATGGAGAATGTGAAGAGTCTAGAATGCTATTAACAACAAGGGATGTTAGGAAACGTTGAGAACAAACTGCCAGCAGTTATTAGTCAACAGAAAAGGCAAATGATTGCTCCAGCAGTAGTGACTGAAATTGGATAGAACAAAGCAATAAAAATGACACCATAGGGAACTACCCTCTAAAAAAAAGCAACAAACATAACTTGTTGTTCTCTGGAGCTAACACATTGCTAACACTGAGAAGCCCAGAACTTCCACAGCATGTCACAGTCTCTCTCATCAGCAGAGAGAAGGAACACATCCATCCTCCAACACGTGCTATCTCTGAAATAGCAACAGAATCCTGAGAAATTACTGTAACAACTCACGGACTGCTCAGCTCTCAGTGTAAAACCAGCCTCTTTTCTACCCGCTTACACCATCACTGTGATTATTTTCTCTAGCTTGCAGTAATGTGCACAGCACCTCAAAGTGCTCTCACTCATTTAGCACAGCTCACTCCTTTCATGTGTCATCCGACACAGAATCAAGCCGTGCTGTTGGCAAATTAATCCTCCTCCTGGTTGTCACCAGTCTGAGCGGGGCTCACGGGATGTGATAGAAACACACGCTACCACCTCCTAAGTGAAAAACGCGGGTGACAGATGCAGCCCACCACAGTCTGCATCCGCGCCATTCAGTCCCACAGCTGCAGCACGACCGTTCCCCGAATCAGGGCTGAGAAGCCCTTCTCCATCTCCTACTGCTTTATGTGATGATGCGCGGAAAACGCACGCAGCGGAACTGCACGGAGGGACGGAATCAGAGTGAAGAAAAGGCGTTACATGCAACACTACGCTTTCACCACGCCCAACACACGGCTCGCTGCACAGCCCGCACCGCGGCACTGCGCCGAGGCGTCCCGCGGGCTGATGCCTCCGGAGGCTCCGACGGGGCTCCGAGCCGCCGCTCACCGGGACGCCGCGTTGCCGGGCGCTCTGCGCGATGTACTCCAGCCTGCGGGACACGCTGCTCCGCGCCGCGCCGGCCACCCCCTTCCGGCTGCCTAGCCGTAGCGACACCCTCGCACGGTCTGGGACAGCGCTCAGCTCCGCGCTGCCTCTCACGTGGACTTCCCGGCCGGACGGCGCAGGGAGGCCGCAGCCGCCACCCGCCGGGAGCGGGGCCGGGACTGAGGCTGGAGCTGGAACGGGGCAGAGCTCGGCGAAGACGCGCGCGGGAGGCGGCACGGGCAGCGCCATCCGGGAGAGCCCCTCGCGGCACCATAGCAACCAGCGCTCCCGCTGCACCCTGGGTGGCACCGGACGTGACGCCCCAGCGCCATCGCTGCGGTCTCAGCCGAAGTCTCGCGAGAGCTGCTGAGCATCCCGCCCTGTCGTGTAGCGAGGCGGTCGCTCCTTCGCCGGCCGCTGTGCCGTAACAGCCGGCCGGGTGGTCGTGGAGAGTGAGACTCTTCTGTGGGGCCTCTTATTGTATATTCGCGGTATAGTAGGACCTGGAGTAGAGCAACAACGGATGGGCTACACCCTCGGGTGCTGAGGGAGCTGGCCGGGATGATTGCCGAGCCCCTCTCGGCCATCTGTCAGCACTCCTGGTTAACTGGTGAGGTCCCAGAGGATTGGAGGCTTGCTGATGTGACTCCCATCTTCAAGAGGGCCATAAGGAGGATCCGGGGAACTACAGGCCTGTTAGCCTGACCTCAGTACCAGGGAAGGTTGTGGAGCAAATCATCTTGGATGAGATTGCACGGCATGCGCTTGGTGGCCAGGGGATCAGGCCCAGCCAGCACGGGTTCATGAAAGGCGGCTCATGCTTGACCAACCTCATCTCCTTCTATGACTGGTAGATGAGGGAAGGGCTGTTGATGTAGTCTTCCTAGACTTCAGCTAAGCCTTTGACACGGTCCCTCACAGGCTTCTTCTGGGGAAACTGGCTGCCTATGGCCTGGACAGGTCTACCTTCTTTGGGTAAGGAACTGGCTAGAGGGCCGTGCCCAGCGGGTCGTGGTGAATGGAGCTAAGTCCAGCTGGTGACCCGTTTCAAGTGGTGTCCCCCAGGGGTCAGTACTGGGGCCCATCTTGTTTAATATCTTTATTGATGACCTAGATGAGGGGGTTGAGTGTACCTCAGTAAGTTTGCAGATGACACCAAACTGGGAGGTGGTGTTGATCTGCCTGAGGGTAGGGAGGCTCTTCAGAGGGATTTAGACAGGCTGGACCGCTGGGCTGAGGTGAATGCGATGAGGTTCAACAAGGCCAAGTGACAGGTCCTGCACTTTGGGCACAACAGCCCCATGCAGCGTTATAGGCTTGGGGATGAGTGGCTGGATGAGTGTGAAGAAGAGAAGGACCTGGGGGTGTTGGTTGATGCTCGGCTGAACATGAGCCAACAGTGTGCCCAGGTGGCCAAGAGGGCCAACGGCATCCTGGCCTGCATTAGAAATAGTGTGGCCAGCAGGAGCAGGGAGGTGATCATCCCCCTCTACTCAGCACTGGTGAGGCCGCACCTCGAGTACTGTGTTCAGTTTTGGGCCCCTCACTACAGGTCCTGGAGTGTGTCCAGAGGAGGGCAACGCAACTGGTGAGGGGTCTGGAGCACAAGTCTTATGAGGAGCAGCTGAGGGAGCTGGGATTGTTTAGTCTGGAGAAGAGGAGGCTCAGGGGAGACCTCATTGTATTTTACAACCTCCTGAAGGGAGGTTGTGGTGAAGAGGGATTTGGCGTCTTCTCCCAGGCAGTGAGCAGGACACGGGGTAATGGCTGCAAGTTGAATCAGAGGAAGTTTAGGTTGGACATAAGGAAGAACTATTTCTCTCAGAGAGTGGTCAGGCACTGGAATGGCTGCCCAGGGAGATGGTGGAGTCGCCGTCCCTGGCAGTGTTCAAGAGGCGTCTGGATGAGGAGCTGTGTGATACAGTTTAGTGCTTGTGGTGGCAATGGTGATGAGGAGACGGTTGGACTAGATGATCTTATAGGTCGTTTCCAACCTTGTGATTCTATGAACCTGAGGGGTACGTGTCATGAGGAAGAGCTCCAGGATCAAGCTCTTTTTGTTGACCCTCTCTGTACATGGAAGCCTGGGTTGTGCAGTGCTATTGTGCCTCTTCTGTCACAAACCAGCCCTACTTCCTGCTGTTGCTTCTTTGTGCAGGGATCTTGGGTTGACTTTGCAGACAAAGGCCTTCCCTCACCCTTTTTTCCCCAGACTAAACAGGCCCAGTTCCTTCAGTCTCATAGAATCAAAGAATCAGAGAATGGCCTGGGTTGGAAGGGACCTCAAGGATCATGAATCTCTAATCCCCCTGCCCATGCAGGGCCACTAATCTCCACATTGAATACTAGACCAGGCTGCCCAGAGCCCCATCCAGTCTGGCCTCAAACACCTCCAGGGATGGGGCATCCACAACCTCTCTGGGCAGCCTGTTCCAGCACCTCACCACTCTCATAGTAAAGAATTTCCCCCTGACATCCAACCTGAATCTTCCCTCCCTCAACTTAAAACCATTTTCCCTTGTCCTGCAGTTATCTACCCTTTCAAAGAGTTGATTCTCCTCCTGTTTGTAGGCTTCCTTTACATGTTGAAAGGCTGCAATGAGGTCACCCTGCAGTCTTTCCTCGTAGGGCATTTTCTCCAAGCGTTTCACAAGCCTCGTTGCCCTTCTTTGGACCTGCTCCAGCACCTCAAAGTCCTTTCTGTTCTCAGGTGCTCAAAACTGAACACAGTACTTGAGGTGAGGTCTCACCAACGCTGAGTACAGGGGCAGGATGACTTCCCTAGTCCTGCTCACCACACCATTCCAGATACAAGCCAAGATGCCATTGGCCTCCTGCACTGAGCATGCACTGAGCTATTTCTCACTAGATGCGGAATTTCCTCTTGCTGGACTTCATGAAGCTCCTTTCAACTCAGCTCTCCAGCCTAACGAAATGACTGTGAAATAATCTGCTATAGTATAGTTATCTACAATGTATATGTACTATATATATGGTTATCTACTATATGTATAGTAGATAAATGGGGAGCGGTGGATGTGTTCATTGTGAAAAACCGACGAAGTTCAGACAAGGTAGGTGGACCAGTGATGCAGACCAAAAAATGGCTGAGCCTTCATGCTCAGAGAGTTGCGATCAGCAGCATAAAATTCATCTAGAGACCAGTCACCAGAAGGGTGCTCCAGGGACTGAAGCCAGTACTATTCAGCATCTTTATTTATGACCTGGTGATGAGAAATAGGGCACCCTCAGCAAATTTGCTTGGGGTACAAACCTGTGAGCTGCCAGGGAGAGATATCTGGACAGGCTGGAGAAGTGCCTGGAGAAGACAGGAACCTCATGTAATTCAACAAGGGCAAATGGTAGTTGTTGCAGCTGAGGAAGAATAACCAGTACAGTCTGGGGCTGGTTGGCTGAAAAACATCTTTAGGGGAAAGGATTTGGAGATACTGGTGGACATCAAGTTGAGCATAAGCTGGTGTTGTGCCCTTGAAGCAAAGGAGACCCAACAGTATCCCAGGCTGTTTTAGGAAAAGCATTTCCACTAGTTTGAGGAAGGTAATCCTCAGAATGTTGTTGAACTACAGTCTCAGTCTTCTGTAGGCTTTTCATATCTTAACTAATTTTCACTCAAGGCAGATGCCAAAAAATGTGAAGATATTTGTTGAAATTCTAAAATTCAATTTATTTTAATAAATTCAAATTATTTTAATGAGCTAACCCAGTGTTTCATGGGTGTATCCAGCTAGCATTCACCTGTATGTCTGGTCTCATTTGTTTCAGAATTTCTGAGGTATGTTGTTACTGTGTACATATGTGATACATTTTATTTTGATTACTTTAAATCTGGATATTTAAATCAGGCATAGAGGCTGAAAGCTAACAGTGCTGTATGTTTTTGTAAAAGGTCTTGTAACCTTCAGAATTTGTGTCAGAATATCTCCTGATACGATACAGATAAATATTGCTGTACTCTCCTAGATGGAAACATGTTGTGTAAAGACATTGAGACCTGATTTTACGTTACAAGTCAGATGCAAGTTTATTGGAAGTGGCAGGAAAGGAAATACGAAGGGAATTGAAGTTCTCTCTTTTTTTTTTCCTTATTAATCTTCTTGATGCAGTATATACTTCATGTCCTGTCATTAGAAAGATTCTGTGCAGGTTGCCTTTCCCATTGTTAATATCACATCTGCCTTAAGAAGTGTCAGTGACTTTTGCATGCCTCGTGACTTTTGGAGTCTTCTTCCCTTTAATTCAGTTTTCTCTTCAGACTTGCTGAACGCTTGAAGCCTCAGATGAAATAGATTGAACCTGTTAGGTATTCATTATCTCTGGAGATGATGTTCCGTGTTCTCAACATGGATAACTGAAAGTAGAGACACCTAAAAGTTTGAGTGTAACTGACTTTGATCAAAATTATATGACAAGGAAGACAAGGAAGAAGCTTGTAACAGAATCCAAAATATCAGTGCCCAGTCACTTATAAAAATCAGTTCTGGATCTGATGTGAAAAAGGGCTGTCTTTAAGAAGGGAAATATTAAAGGAAAATGGGTACAGAGGAAATTGTATATTCAATATGTATTCCTTGGAAATAAATCATTTCATCAAATAGGGAAATAAAAAATAAATGCTTTTGAAAGTATTCTTTCTTCTTTGTCATTCTTATTTTTTCTTTTACTCAAAGGTTTGTAGTAAATTTACTTAAATATGTAGCAGTATTAATGGACAGAGTAAATACTGAATGCCACTCATTAAGCAATGATCAATAAAGCTTTTAAAGCTACTATCATGAAGGCAAGCTGTGCGCTTACCAGGTTATTTTTGTGTGTTTAAAACTATTCTGTGTCAGAAAAAGTCATAATAGTAGTTATTACACACACATAGAGAGAGATGTGCAATGAAATATCGTACGTGTTATACACTTTCTAATTCGATGCAATATGATGTTTAACTTTCTGGGGACACAGTGTGCCTTGTATAACTGTTACAAAAAAGGTATTTTAAGCAAAGAGCTTAACTGGATGTATTCAAGAAGACCTTTTTGAAGTCCAGTTACAAAATGATTTCATAGAATCATAGAATCATTAGAATCACAGAATGGCCTATGTTGAAAAAGACCTCAAAGATCATCTAGTTTCAACCCCCTGCTATGTGCAGGGTCGCCAACCAGCAGACCAGGCTGCCCAGAGCCACATCCAGCCTGGCCTTGAATGCCTCCAAGGATGTGGCATCCACAGCCTCCTTGGGCAACCTGTTCCAGTGACTCACCACTCTCTGTATGAAAAACTTCCAATATTTAACCTAAACCTCCCCTGTCTCAGTTTAAAGCATTCCCCCTTGTCCTATCACCATTGACCCTTGTGGGTGCCATTCCCCCTCCTGTTTATATGCTCCCTTCAAGTTTTGGAAGGCCACAATGAGGTCTCCCCAGAGCCTTCTCTTCTCCATGCTAAACCAGCCCAGTTCCCTCAACCTTTCCTCACAGGAGAGGTCCTCCAGCCCTCTGTTCATCTTAGTGGCCCTCCTCTGGACCTGTTCCAAGAGCTCCACATCCTTCCTGTACTGGGGGCCCCCGGCCTGCACGCAGTATTCCAGATGAGGCCTCATAAGAGCTGAGTAGAGGGGATTTAGATGCAAATTAACTGATGGAAATATGCATTTCAGCAGGGTAAAAATGATATTTTGAGTAGTTAAAATGTACTGCAAGAACATCACACACTAAAGATAATGTGATAACTATAGCCATATTTACTTTGCAGTCTTTTAAGGGGTACTTTGCAAAGCACTGTTCTAATTGTAATGATAGATTGACACTCAGAACTGGAATTTAAGGCCAAACCTATGGATGATAAACTTCTTTTGACTTACAGTTTGAGTGGAATGAATTTTTGAAAATGGTGGATTAAAATGTTGTTGCAGTGTTGGAAAAGCTGATCTAATTGAGAGAATCATTCTGCTAAATTACAGTTGAACTGAAAAATTGAAAATCTGTAGATCACGAAGAGATGGAGGTGGTGCTAAACTACATGTGGGATTTGGGTTTCTACTTAGAAAACATAACTTTTTTTTTTTTTTTTTTTTTTTCCTCTCTCTTTCTCTCTGCTACCAGTGAGATACTGCATTATTTGTAAGCTTTACTAATTGATTTTTTTTTTAATTGAAGATTTTTGAGAGATTGTGTGTGTGTGAAAAAGAAGTCCCAGTTACAGCTAATGCCTTTCATTTATTTATTTATTTAGTAAAAGGAAAATTTACAGTAGCCATACTGATGTCTTTCTCTCATCTGTCCTCAGATGTTCACTTACTGTTCTGTAAAACATCCCATGAATGGAGGTTCCATGTCGTATCTTGTGTGTGTTATTACAGTGTTTATTTGCAAGTTGATCACCCACTTCTTACATGGCATTAGCAAGCACTCAAGGGCAAATAAATATCCACTATCAGCCTTTTCAAATCCATGTTAGACTTGAAACTCAGATTAGACCTAAGAATGTAGACATTTCTTCTATCTTCCTAAATTACTGAATTCTTATCTTATTTAACAGTCACCAAAGAATTTCAAATGTTTTGTTGCCTATGGAACTTCTAAAGTTGTCAACAATTTATGCAGCATGGGAGATTGTTCAAAAAGTGTTAAATCAATCTATTTCTGCCCCCATCCCTGGAGGCATTCAAGGCCAGGCTGGATGTGACTCTGGGCAGCCTGGTCTGGGGGTTGGCAACCCTGCACATAGCAGTGGGAAACTAGAGATCACTGTGGTCCTTTTCAACTCAGGCCACTCTACGATTCGATGATTCCACTCTATGTTCAAGATACTGCTTACTGGAAGACACCGTTCTTACAAGCAGAATTTGGTGCCCAAGTATGAGAAGGGACAATATTGCTGGAAGGTGTGAATAATCACATCTTTACCTTCCTTTAAATAGCTCAGCACCTCACAGGTTCGGAAGAGACATCATTCATTTTTTGTTCCTCCTTACCTCCCACCTAAATTGTGATTTGACGAGAAAAAGAGATAGTAGAGATAACCCCTACAAAACTACAGACATAGGCTGAGCTTGGGTAGAATCTGATTTTTTCTAGTTTTAAATTTGTCCTGTCAGTAAAGGTGAATATTCCTTCATTTTTCAAAGTCAAATTTCCTTCTCTTCTCTGACCTCACTATTGATGAAACGAGCTGATAGATTTAGTCTACTGGTGGAAAACCCAAAGAACAAAAAGCCATCATGATGTCATTATTGATTTTATATTAATATTAATCACATAGGAAATGGCCTGGAATTCTTGGCTATGAGCAGTAAAGATTTGCCAAAGTTTTTGCACCATAAGTAGCAATATTTAATTGATAACTCAGAAAGAGTAACTCGGCAGGATCTGATGATTGAAATACTATTTAATATACTATAAGCATTTGTTAATTAAAATTTCCATGCTTAATGGTATAATAAAGTTTAATACTACTCTCAGTTTGTTGTTACTCAAATTTGAACTTTCATGAGCTATGAAAGCTCAAAGGAAAGCTATGAAGGAAATAATACACATTTTCTCCAGTCTACCAATTTATATTTTCTTAGATGTCCACAACAGCTGAGAACGAATATCATAAATACTTCACATAGGTAAGTACTGCTGACGTCTTAATGTTAAGTGCCCCTAAATATTCCTTTCTAGCAAGACTGAATATAACTGTAATTTGACCAGCAGAAACCTGACAGATGCAGCAATCACATACTTGGCAAAAACATTTGTGGAAGTAACTGTAGAGTGAGGAAGGATTGCAGAATGCTGCACTTTAAAGCCCAAAGAAATCCCTGTGTCTTGGTCCCTGCAAGAAGCCATAGAGCTTTCAGAAGTTTAAGTGTGCTGGCTGAACTAAAAAATCTAAAACTCCCCCTGATTATAAATATTTTTCACTTCCCAGCCTTAGCCATTTGAACTGCCTATTGTTTGCTTGCGTTCACTTTGTCAGGAGGCTTGATCATGCGCTGACTCAACATTTAATTATGGTCAGTAGAAAGAAAGACACACTGCTTTGAGAGATGCAGTTTCTGTCTTTCCACAGGCATAGTTTCTAAATTTCAGAGGAGGTTTCCATGCAAAGTCTCTTACTTCCTTTTCTCATGACTGGTTGCAGAAGCCTGTATTCCAGCTTCATTATGAAAAGAAATCGAGGTTTTTAGCCCCCTTGGATTTTTTTTTTTTTCTGAGGCTTACTTCTCAGCCTTATGGCTATGATCTCATTTATCAGTACTCTTCAACTGTGTGGGCCCAAAGCTGTTGTTTTTTCCCCCAGGGCAGATTTATCAGTCCTATTCCTTGCGTCTGCTCACTCACATTTATTTTCATGTAATGGAGACTGCACAGTAGAAAATAGATGTTAAAATCTGTACTTAAAAACTGTCCATCTGAGCTTAGATTAAAAAATACTTCTTCTAAATTCAGAAATGGTCTTTGGTCTACATGTTAGTAATTTATTTAACTGTACTGAACCTATCTCAGTCTGACAACACCATGGCATGGTAAAAAACCAGCTTCTTTTTCAGCAAAGCAAGTTAGAATTTACTGTATTGAAGCATAAGGTTAATTGAGTGTGCAATGCAACAAATGTTAGCTTTCAGAAAATTACCCAAGCAGTCTTAGATCTTCTAATTTGTAGCAGGGATCTCCTGCACTAAGGAGATCCATAATTCGACTATATACGGACTGAACTTTCCTTTTCCTTAGTTTTTCATTCCCAAGCTGTCAAGTCAGATGAGATCTCACTACTGCACAGCAGGTGGAGAATGAGGCATAAACTGAACTCTTTAAATCTAGGCTGGTCATTGTCTGGATCAGCTGAATCCTTTTTTTCCCCTATTTTTTTTTTCATTACCTAGCATATAAGTTTTTAAAAAAATATCTGCATCAAAGTGTAACTTTGGTGCTGCTATGGATCTTGTTAATGATATTTATTTTCAGTCATGCCTAGTGGTCTGAAATGAATATTTTAAACACCTGCAAAGGCGCACAATCAGTTCATAACAGGTACTTGCTTTAAATTTACAGGTGGGTAAATTTAAGGGTAAGCTGCAGATACTGGGCATGTGAGAATTAAAAATATCTACAAGAGGGTGTGACAATTCTGAAATTAGCTGAGGTCTGGCATGCAGGAATTTGAATGGGAAGCACCAGAAATGGAAATCTTAGGTGGGGGCAGCTGAGAGCAAGAGGCTGATGTTGCTTTCTGACAGCATTCAGGGGAATGAAAGTTAGAAAGGTCATTGGCTTTAGAAGCAGATAGTGACACTGTTTTCTCTCCATTTTTTACTAACTTTCATTTTTTGCCCTTCAGATTTTCCATGATTAAGGCCCATATTGCCGCTAATGACCATGGGGTTTGTCTATATCCTCTGCCTTCTGCTTTAGTCTATTCAATCCATCTGATCTTTTTTTCAACTTTTTCTCTAACTTTTAGAGATTTCTCCCACTATTAAAGACCTAAAAAAGCACTGAGACAGTCCTCTGCAAGAAGCTTTAAAGTGAAACCATGCAAAGTGATAATAACAGTATGCACTGCCTAATATTCCTGAAGCTAGGAGCATTGACTGCCATCCTGCTCAGGTGCCCCTTGCATGACACAGGTGATGGTGATGTTTCTGATGATAGCAGGTGCCCATGAAAAGCATCTCTAAGATTCCTGAGCCCCAGAGCAGACTCTTTGTGCAGTAGCATGATTGCTCTGATAAAAATGCTTGTCGCAGCAGTTATATGTTGCTGATGCACCTCAATCAGTGGGTTGTTGGCCTGTCTTCACGCTCTACAGTTGCTAACAGGTGGAAGAGATGGGAGCTATGACTCCTGATCTTGCTTTTAATTAGCAGAGAAGATTCTTCTAGATTTTGAAGTTACCCTGATAATTTCACAAGTAAACCTGAGATATTTTTGGAATAACAACAGTAATAGCAACTGGGTTGATGGAAATACAAGTGATGCAGTGAGCGAAGAGTCAACTCATAACTGAATGTACTGCTCAGAACTGACAACCAGGAATAAATGTTCACAGGAAACAATGCATATAAAAATGCATTTGAAGATGTTTGGAGGTGAAATAAAATGGAGCAGGTAAGATCTTGAGAGGCAATATGAAACTGCGTAGTGAATTAGAGAATGAGGGATGACAGAAGAAGAGTTGTGAAAGCAGATATCAGGGTGTAGTTATACCAAGGCAGAGTGGTCTGTGATCTGAAAGCTGAATCTCACGAGAGTATTTGTAAGCATGCTAGAACTACGAATTTGGAGTTTTGCAGCTTTGCTATTAAGTGTAAAATGAATTCGTAAAGAGGACAGATTTGTATGGACTCTTGAAAGTAGCTGTGAAATGGAGCAAATCGACATTGTACTTAGTAAAGCTGAAGGACATAACATTGTTAAACACGTATGTAAAATAACAAACAATTAGAATCAGTTCAAAAGCCTTGCAAGATGCATAGCAAAGGCAAATGTTTCTATTCTTTTTTTTGTTTTTTCTTTTTTCCCCCCCAAATAGGAAATTATATCCTGAAAGCTGCAACAAAGGCACTATTTTCTGTACTATTAAACTTTTTTTTTTTTTAATATGGTATTTCCATAGACAATTGCTCTATGCATGTCTAGGTATGTGTAGAATGCCCTTCAGCCTCGTAAATACATCATCTTTAGTTTAGAGGATGGTTTTGCTAGCTATTGATGTCAAGTTGGCAAATTATTTTATTGTAGGTCTCTATTATAGCATCTATGGACCTCATACGAAGTTGAATTCTTCTCTGAGTAATCTCACATAACAGAGCATCACTTTAGGTTTTGTTTAAGAAATGAAGTCTTTTTTGCTCTTTTAGTATTAGTAGAACTTGACATCTGCTGTCTTCCCCCATTTTTTGGGAGGCCAGTGTTATCAATGAGAACTAGGCTGTGTTAATTCATGCCACCTTTCTCTACTTTTGTTCTTCCTCTTTTGCTAATAATAAGATCTGTAATTAATGAGGTTTAGATTAAAAATAATCAAGTATTTCTAATGATATTGAGGGAAACTCCAATGTCTCTTGTTTTCAGTGGGAGCCTTGTTTTGGTCCTGAAAGGGTGAATTATGTCTCATATTTAAAAATACAGACCATGTGGATTTGCACAAATAAGAAGGAAAATAGGTAGTTGTAACATTAACCATATTATTCTGTTTATATAAATCTGTTGTGTTTTGTAGATTTTCAAGGTTAAAATCTGCGTTCCTTCTCTTTGCAAGTAAGCAGAAAATGGGGACTTCAAGTCCGACTTAGATTTCCTCACTGGAGTGTGACATAGGGCAAGAGCAGTGACAAGCGCTGAATGATGTCTGAGGGTGGAATAAATGACATCAATTTGTCCTCTTTTTCATAATACTGTTTTGCACTAATATCTCTAAAGAAACTTGTACAGAAGAATATAATTTTGCTTTTAGATGGAGGAGTCCTACTGCGTTGGTTGATTCTCCTGTGGATATGTTATTAAGTGATACATAGGAATTGCTCCAGAGCTAGAGAGAGCCAAACAATGAAATACTTTGCACTCTCCTTGGGTTGCATTGTCATTTAGAGTGATCACTGAAGTGTGTTTAAAAGGAGTTGTTGTAGTACATATTGAAAAATCAATACAAATGTTAGTTGTCTTGCAACACTTTGCTTTAGGATTGCAATAGTTGGGAATGGTTGAAATCGATGCGTTTTAAGAAAATGGACTTGATGTAGCATAAAATGTGACTGCAGAGTTTGCTGTGAATTGGAAAGTTAGTTTGCATTGCCTCTATTGGGAAGCTGAGCTCTGTTTTAATTTTCATCAGTGCAACAACCAGAACAAAATCACAACCAAGTGGGAAAAGAAAAGGAGAAATGAATCTATTTGCTCTCATATATCAGTCACGAGATATATTATTTACTAAACTGTGATCATCAATGTCTCAAACAGAACTAAAATGGAGTCGTTTTCTGAGACAGTGCTGGGGAAATATCTTGGCTGGCTGAAAAATAGAAAGAAGAAAACCCATGCTAATTCTTTAAACTGAATTTTCATGCTTTGAATGCATGAATGAAATTTCATGCTCACAGAATGCCAGGGTGTTCCTTTACCTTCAGACTGGAAATTTAACATGGAATCCAAGAAAGAAGAAGCCCACAGAAGTCCCAGATGTAACTTAGATTAGCTTCTGAGGGGGGGGGAAAAAAAACAAAAACAAAAACAAAACTGTTTTAAGAGATCACCTTAAAAGGCAGCTAATTTTGCTTGTGCCTCACTCACTTTGCTGTTCTGGCATTTAAGGCTCCTTAGATCTGCAACCTTTCCAAATTGTTTTTATGTGAATAATGTGTACTGTGAGTCTGTTCTCAGCATTTGTGACCATCTTTTTGCAGAGGACAAACCTGTACAGGCCTGTCTTCATTTGCATTGTGGTCTCTGTGTGAGACACAAGAAGTCGCTCAGTGCAAATGAGAATTGAGCCATGTGTTTGAAAAGCAGTGGGCAACTGCAGAAACAATTGTGAGAAGGTGACCTTATTATTTATTGTGCTTTTAAACATGATCCTCAGAGGTGCCAGGGTACTCAGTTCCCATCAATTTCAAAGTTAATCCAGTGTTCCAGTGTTGTCCTACAGAACTGAGGGTGCAGAAAGGAGTGTCAGATAATAATGAGCTCATAGGGTTGCAAACAGTTACGAAAGTAATGATATACATGATAAAGATTTTCTTTGACAATTTTTAATAAGCCGTGGGTTGTGCAGTGACAAAATACGGCATAAGATGGCAGTAAGAGATTGGGAAATACAGTGGTTTGGAGCAACACATTCCAGTGAATCAACCCCTGGCTTGCAATAAACATGATTGTATAACAAGTGACAAAACGGGGGTTGCTGATCTCCATACAGGCATTGGCTTCTAACATTTTTGCATTTTCTTTTTCCCCAGAGGAAAATTTCCAGTTTACTTGGCATTTATACTTTCTTATCTTAGTGTGGGAAAATGGAATGACATTTCACACTGCACTGCCATCTGTGTGAAAGTTTACTGCTCATATATATATATATTTTTTTTAGCTGTGTTGCATGAAAATTACTCCAAATTTAGAGGCATATTAAATATGGCATCAAATGCTGGAAGGAATGAAGTCGATTGAAACAGCCACACCAGTAATGTGCAGATAGCTTTGCAGCCTTCCTAGTGGGGCATAGTCAATGTGGATTTGTAAAACCACTCTGTCCATTAATATTGAGGTGCTGCAAAGATGACTCACTACAAACCCCAGCACAGGGAACAGCTTCTTGTAGGTAGGGACCCTCTTGGCAGAGTTAGCCAAAGCCAAGGAGCTGTAATTGGAGAGCTGAAGTTGGGCTGGTGAGTCTGGGGGAGGGCTTTGTCAGGTGTTCTAGTTGCAGTTTAGAGACTTCCAACCTCTCACTTCAGGGTTATGAACTAATTTGTGGCCATATAATTGAATTTTGCATGTGAATGTGATTGCTTTTTCAGAAAATCATATGCAGAGAAACTGGAGAAGAAGAGGGCTGTATTTCTGAAAAACTGATTTCAGCAGGATTTCTAAAGATTTAACACTGCTAAGAGAGAAAATATGCAGGTGACTTGCAAAATAGGTGCCTAATTTCTCAATGTCAATGATTCCATTAGATCTGTGCTGAAACTTTCAGTAATAACTTGATGTTTGCATTGAAAGCAACGTGCTGTAGCCTCAGAATATGCTTCTCGCTCCTCTCAAACACAAAGATTTGCGTCTTCTGAATCCTTTGCAGTGGAAATGGTGATAGCAGTTTTAGCTAGAGCTTTTTATCATTAGAACTGAAAGAGCTTCAAGCACTTATTGCTTACCAGAAAGGATTAATGTGATCAGATGAAATAAAATTAACATAAAACAACAATGAGCAATAAGAATTTTCTAAAGTACTTTGCCTAAGCTCGGTTTTATCAGGGAAAGCGAGATTTTGAAGTGATTTTTATGTTTGCTTATGTTCATGAAGCTTTTCTCACAAATGGCTGAATCTTTTCAGCACTTGTATTAATGTGGTCACAGGGGAGTCCTGTGGTTATGTGTGAATTTCATCTGTTATCCAAGCCATGGGTCAAAAGACAAAACTGGCATTTAGAAAGATGATGTGGGTTTGTCACGTTCCTGAAGGCCTCGGTCTGCAAAACAGGGTACTGATGAGTTGCAACCACTTTTGTCTTTGAAGTATAAGATCTTGTTTCATTGTAGCTCATATATGCTTGATTGTTTCCAACCAGGATTTTAGCATTTCAGGACATGAAATAAGAAGAAAAAGTCTGTTCGTGTTACTTCAGCAATTTTTAAAATAATGATGTTTTTGGGAGGATCAAATGGGCGTTTTGTTGGATGTCTTTTCACTACAGTGTTTGATCACATGTGGTGTAGACATTTTACCCATCATAAACCAGGATGCATGATCAGTAGTGCCAACCATGCATATGGCTGCATTAGCACCATCCCGCTGTCCTGAGTGAACACTAACAATGATCCACACAAAGTGATGACAACTGAAGATATTCTTGTTGAACAAAGCACATGGAACTCATAATGCCTGTTGCCTATCTTTATGCTGGGACAAATTAATTCATAAATGAGTTTCATCACTCCTTTTATGATTAATAAATGGAAGAAAGGTTCTGGATATGACTTTGTGAAGGAAGAATCTCAGGAATTCTGCTAGTCAATTGGAAGGTGTAGAATCACTCTCTTCACATCCTGTATTTTTGTGTTTTCTCTAAACTATTTCTGCTGAGTGCTGTTGGAGTAAGGAATTTAAGGTAGATGAGCTGTCTTGGGATCACAGTATCTACTGGAAAGGAGAAAGATTACTCTGTTGACAAAAACTGTGCAAAACTTTTGTAAGTCAATTACATAGTGTAGATGATACAATATTGTGCTAATGTGATAAACTGTCATACTGAAAATGCAGCTGAGTATTATTATAACAGTTATATATGTAGGACAACTGAAGGTAATAAATACCTCATAAGACATACTTCACTATTATTTGACTAGATTTAAAGTAAATGTTTGTTAAAATAGTTCTAGTAGGAAAAGAAATTGAATCTGATTTGAGATTAACTTATCAGTTTACTCTGCGTTTGTGAGGAAGACAGGATCACTGTAGAACTTATTACTCTTCTTTCATTTTGCTGATATCTGTGTTCCCTTTTAATTTCCATGTTGGACTGAGAGATTTGAATATTTGTTATTTTACATTGCAATATGGCTCTGCATAATAATG
Source organism: Lagopus muta (assembly GCF_023343835.1). Lineage (NCBI taxonomy): Eukaryota > Metazoa > Chordata > Aves > Galliformes > Phasianidae > Lagopus > Lagopus muta. Next base: position 31,312,949 of record NC_064434.1, on the reverse strand, counting down.
AAATTCCAATAATGGAGCATTTTACTGTGTCTGCATTTCTGATGAGGAAGTGATGAAGATCCTCAGGTTTTGATTGAATTATTTAAAGATCATCAGATTTGGATTTAATGAATTTTCTGTGTTTAACTTGCATGGATTCATACAGATAGATAGGCAGGAGTGTATCGATAGGTAGACATACCTAAACTAAATATGTGATTTTTCTCCTGCAGTCTGCTTAGAAATGATTTTCAGCTGTGGCGGTGTCTTGCTCTCATTTATAGAAGGGAGACAAAGTTCTTCCTATATATATATATATATATATATATATATACACCCAATGGCAAGATTAAGACAAAGCAGATCAAATGTTGGCCCAACCAGCTGATGACAGTGGCAACGACTCTTTCTAATGGCAGTCCAAACTTATTTATATGTCCAAAGTGGTTGAGTCAGCTCCATTTGGAGTGACAGCTTCTGGCTTTTGGATCTCAACAGGAACTCCTTTTGTTCTCATTTTCTGGGCCTTGCCAGCAGATAAGAGGGAACAGGAAGGCACCAACTTGTATCTTGCCTTCACAGAATGCAACGGTACCATCCCCCAGTCTCCCACAGCAAGCTGGAGTTATTTGGTCACAGGCCAGATCTTCTTCCAGTAAACAGTCCTGAGCATTCTCTTCTGTAGGCAAACAGCTGAAAAGAAATGCTTTCATATGTAAAATTGTCCACAAAGTGATGCTGATGCTACACGGCAACACCCACCTCTCATCTCCTAGATGGAGTCTTATCACAAGAAATGCCTCAGAAGGCAAGTTTTGAGCAACTCCCCCCCCCCCCCCCCCCCGCAAAAAAAAAAAAAAAAAAAAAAAAAAAAAAAAAAGCCAACCAAAATGGGTTCAGACAGATGGGTTTTCTAAATAAGCATTATTACTTAGTTAATTTTTGCAAATTTAAGTGCAATGGTTCTTTTTACTCCTATTTTTGCCTTCTGAATCTGCAGTTGGAAGCTCTCAGGTAGGTTTCTATAGTGTCCGAGAATTTCATGGTTGTCTTTGTGCATCTTTACCCGTGTGCTTCATTGTGGACCATTTTTGACAGTAAAATCAAACAGGCTTCCGATTTCTTGCTGAGAGGTAGCTTTTGACAGAACAAGAATTCTGTTAAGTCTAGTTTAAAAAACAACAACAACAACAACAAGGAAATCAGTAAATTATCTGTATGACAGCTTTGTTTTTCTGATATAAGAAGAGTGAATGGATACTTTTGAGTCAGGGTTCAACTTTCTTCCTTTTTTGTTATGTACAGTGCCATGATCGACGTCGTCTTTTTGTTGAAAGCACACTTAACAGATTGTTTTATATTCTGACTTCCCTTCTCCACAGTCCTACAAAACACAAGCTATTTTGATGCACTGCATATGCTACTTTTGATTTTAGTAAGAAATCCTTTTCATTAATCTTAGGGTAGAAAATCTAAGAGTTTTTTTTTTTTTCTACAGTGTCACTGAATGTAACCTCTGCTATAATTGCTTTTTGATAATACTAGTGTATGATGCTAGCAATAGACTGTTCACTTGCTAAACTTATCCTCTTGTCAGGAATGGGAAAAAATCTTAGTTAATCATATGATCTCTGCCTCAGTGACAAATGTGGACACATTCATTCAGCAACCTTTCTACATATTGCCGGACCCTAACAAAATTCTGATGAACACCAGAATCAGGATAATTCTGGAATTCAGAAAGTCTCTTGCATTACAAAGTTTTGATACACCTCTCACTGGCCTTTTTACTGGCTAGAAGTGAATGACACCTAGATGTATCAATTTTAATGCAGTTTGTCAAGTTTTGCATGACAGCACAAGATGCAAGGTCAGAAAACTGCTGACCTCCTGGACCAAGGTGGGCTAATCGAAGCATTGGCCCTGTTAAGGAGAACTGTTCCTCCAGCGACTGGAGTAAGCTGACTTTCTTGCTATTCTGGAACAATCTCAATGTATTCTTTTTGCTTACTTTTTCCTTAAAATCAGATCAAGAGATTGTTCTCATCAAAGAGGATCTTCAAGTGAGCTTTGGCCTGAGTCAGGAGAAGAGATCAGGGCAGGCATGATGAAGTTGGCAGCAGCGGCAAGAAAGGGAACCAAGACTCAAAGGTGGAGAAAATCCAAAGATGAATTTTCAAAGGGGAGTGAAAAAAAGACAGTAGGGCAGTATTCATCTTATCAAACTCAAGTACCTAAAAGTTACTTGTCACATTCCCTGCATAGCCATAGGATAGAAATGAAATAAGAGTGATTTACTGAATCTGTCTTGGATATCTGCTTTAGGATGAGATAAACTGCCTTCTGGAAGTGCCACTTTGTCTTTGTCTGCAGAGGTCCCCAGGGAACTAGATGACATTTAGGCAGCTGACTTTTAAACAAGAAGATTGGAAAAATCCCTGTCACGGGGATCTGTAGATGTTGGTGCTGCTACTGCACTCTGTTGCTCTCCCCTCTCCTCCTGATAGCCATTAAGACAGCTGGGGACGCTGACTTGGAAAGGCACTCTTCTGATACCTTGATAGGCCTGCACCATGCTTTTTAAATATGAGAAACAGATCTCTAGTATTTGAACCTAAAATAAGTTCTTTCCCTGAAAAATCAGAGTTCTCAGAACCATGAATAATAATTCAAGTTGAACAAACTGCTTAGTCAGATTATTCACAGTGAGAGCACAGCTCAAAGTTCAACTGCACGTGTTTTACTCTTGAATAGTTTAAATATCTCATGTAATTCCTCTCACTCCTTCTAACAATAAGTTAGCATGAGTTCAGATATAGCTTTCCTATAGGCCAGCAGCTGCTTTTAAGGCAGGATTGAAGGAAGTGCTGAGCTAACACGTTCTTTTTGGAATCAGTGACTGGACACATTGATTTGGATTTAGAGTGTATCTTTAGAAATCAGGCCCAACTTTTGCTGAGAAGAATAAGTACTGGAATAACTTCATTTATTTCCTCTTACAATATAGAGAAAAGTGTATAGTGGGAGCCTTCATGTGCTAAGAAAGCCTTTAAGGCCAAAAGTACTTTCTGTTTCTCACTGTAGTGAAGAAAAGCTCTGGCACATAATTTGTTCAGACAGCTTGGTTACTGAGTTGGTCCCAGTTCATTTTTCTCATATTTTCTAAGGAGATTATTTTATTAGTAACTGGATTCCTGAAAGTATTCAGTTTGTAGAATGTGAGTGATTATGTAGTTGTGTGATTATGTAGTGGGATTTTCCATATTACTGAACTTTTATGGAGCAAAATCTTCCTAACTGAGCCCTCAGTCTCACTGATAATCAATGAAGTTTAAGCTTCTGAACTAAATTTCAGAACATATATGGAATAAGAAGGTATAAGTTAATATTGAAATGTCATTGGAAATTTAGACATACTGAGTTCATTTATGGTTTTGTACTCTGCTTTGAAATGAAATTATTTGAGTTAAAGAGGAACATTATTCTTTGTGACATGCTTCATACTGAAGTGAGTGTGAAATATGTATTGTAATAGATTACTGTTAATAAAATAAAATGCATACTAGTAAAAACATTTAACAAATTTAAAGATAGATGAACTTATTTGTAATTAACTTTTGTCAATTTTGAGTGACAAGCTCAGAATCTTAGACACTTGCAGGGAAGCTTTAATTTTATCATTTTTTGAAGGTAAAGTTTCCTTATCTGTTGCCATAACACAGTGCTGGTTTTCTGCTCTTCAGAAATAACTCATCTAAAAGGTCCTTCATTATCCTTTCTGAATCCTTGCACTAATTCCACTAGAGCCTTAGGATTAGCTGGACTAACAAACTTCATTCTGAATAAACTTGACATTGTTCATAGTTGTTGATGAACATATCTGTCTGCAAAAATAAACTGGCTGAAAGCAGGAATGCTACAAAAGAATTGAAGTCTGTTTCATATGCTTTCAAGAAAAATAAAATATTTTCTCTCTCTTTGGTCTGTTTCAAGGCCAGTTTTAAGTTTTGTTAGTAATCAAGCTGTTCCCCAAATCCATTTTGTTACTGAGACTGAGAAATACCGAGCAGTTTATTAACAGTGTGAGTACATGAAACAACTGACTTTAGATGCTGTTGTAAAACTCCAGTAATTCAGCAACTGTGCTAAAATAAAGTGTGCTGTTCGTTATTGTCTGTGGATGAACTAAATTATTAAACATCAATATAAGAAGTCTATTATCTTTACAGATTTGGTCTATTTAAGATTTTAGTCTCTCTCGTGCTGAGCCATAATTTATGCAGGTGCAATGCTCTGGCTGGTTGCATGTAGGAGCATCTCTCCTGCTCTCCTGAATTTACTTAATAAGTGAGAGTAAAAGTTGCAAAATGAGGCATCAGAATATATATAAACTATATTACAAACTACTCACTGGAACACCAATTTTCTGTATGATTCCAAGAGTGGGATCCAATTTGTATGAGGAAACACAGTCACCCAAATACTGAATTGGGGATTCATGGTCTGTTCTGCATTTCGCCAAATTCTTTGTGTAACTCCAACAGTGGTTTCACAGGTAAAAGGTTTCAACACAAATGCGTTTGACTTAATGAAGGTGAAAGCAGTGGTGTTCCCTCATGCTAGAAGCACATTCAGTCCTCTGAAATGTAAGTCTCATTATCTGTGCATGTAATATGAAAAACATCACTTTTTTTCTATGGGGAATATATTTTATGTTTTATACATCGTAGTTCAGGAATACTGTTCTGTGGGGATTTCTGGTTACCAGTGTGGATGCCCAATGTCAGACACTGCACTATTCTATTGAATATCTTCAGATTCAGACATTTGAATAAGGATTTATGTTTGGTCTGTTTTATGGCTCTTTCTTGAACCGTGTTCTGGGTTAATAGGAGTGATGCTATGTCAGCTTTCCAGGAGCAAGAGAAAACCTCACCTCTGCTGCAGCAGGATCCTTAGGAAAAGCACTATCCATGCCTAAGATTACTTCATGCTTTCATCTTCTCCAGCCCCAGACTCCCTCTGATTCTGATGCAATGGGCTGTCTGACACCCGGCTGTTAAAACTCTTTTATAGGCATCTCCCATGACTCTTTGCCTGTTGACAAAGAATCGACATAATTTTCCCTGTCAGCAGACCTGCAGTCAACAAAACTTTGGAGTGCCTTTCCTAATAGCACTGCTGTTGGAATTTAAAAACAACAACAGTGAAATTCAATTACTGTGTATCTGTGATCTTCACACTAGGTGACTCCAAACTACTAGAAAATTGTATTCAACAATTTAGACGCATGCCAGGCACCTAAATTTGTATGATGTTTTACACTGTACCCGGTGTTAAGCACCTGTTTTGGAATATAATTTGTAAACTTATGTTAAGTACTTAATTTCTTTGTGAGTTGAATAGGGAGCCATAAGCATCTGGGATTGGTGTTAGCATTAAACAGCCTACTGTGATATGTTGAAACCAGAACTGTGTCTCACCACCCCTGATCCTCATGATACTTGAATGAGAATGGCATTTGCAACCTAAAAATGTTCCATAGACTCAGGGGATGAGTTTTCAGATAGTATACTAATGTTGTGGGAGCGACAAAATGCTTTTCCCTTATGCAATAATTTAATTGTCAGCTAGGCTGTGGGAGAATGAGATTCAAGGCTTCTTGCAAATGAAAGTGCTGTTGGTGCTGGGCTAGAAACCACTCTAAGAAAATGTCTGCAGTTGTCCTGTGGAGACTGGATACTGGAAAGCTAGGAATGAAAGCTTCCCAGGACAGTGAAGAAAGATGCCTGACGTGTAGTGATAAAAGCCACAGTCTGGGAGGGAAGTGTCCTTCTTGCCAGTTGTTGCTTTTTTTTCTAATTGCTTCCTAGTTGGAAGCACACAGTTAGCACTGGAATAAAGTAATACCTAGGACTCTTGACTCTCAGAGAGGTGTTATGTGACTCAGACTCCCTGGAATTTAAGTTTCATTCCCAACATGAAAATAGTTGCCTGAACTGAAGAACAGTGATTTAAATGAGGTTGAGATTAATCTGTCCTAAAATCAGTTGCATTGTAGTTAGCTATTTAGTCTGAGAATAGATTCTTAATCAGTGGACAAAGACATCCAGACTCAGGTTGGCTTAAGCTGGTAAATGCTTGTGAATCAGTGAGCAGGATGATGCCTGCATCAAAACATACTTTGGACTATGAAGGGAACAGAGAAGACTTGCTTAGCCTAAATGCCTAGATTGTGGACTGCTGAAGTGGCAGGAGACTAACTGCAGTCTGGGTCTTCTATAAATCAGAGTTTGGGTTCACTCTGTATCACACATGCAGTTCTTTAATATGGCTGATTTTTGAAGTGGAAATGTGGTCTCATAGGTGTTCCTATGACTGCACAGGATCTTTTGTGAACATAGGATCATAGAATGTTTTGGTTTGGAAGGGGACATTTAAGATCATCTAGTTCCAACCTCCTATAAGCAGGGACACTTCCTTCTAGACCAGGTTTCTCAAAGCCTGGCCTTGAGTGCTTCCAGGGAGGGGTCATCCACAACCTCACAGGGCAGTCTGTTCCAGTACCTCACCACCATCAGAGTAAGGAATTTCTTTCTAATATCTAGTCTAAATCATCCCTCTTCCAGTTTAAATACACCTCATCGTGTTGCTATATGCCCTAGGACACCTAGAAAATATGGACACTTAGAAAGTATTCTGACATGGTAGCCTTTTGTGTAAATTCAGAATATATAGTTGAAGTAAAGAAAGCCATTATAGACATGTTTTATTTGTATTTCTCTTCTGCAAAAAAGTAGCAGAGTTTTAGGAAAATGGGGCGTGCTGTGCCCACAGGGGAAAATCTTCTTGTGGATATACCCTGCACAGGCAAGGACAGAGCAAGTAATTAAGCAGGCATGTTGCATATGTGCCTTGCTCCATGGAAAATTGCTAGCTTAATTGTTTATTTCCCCCTGCTGTTTTTTAACAGTACTGAACCTGTCACTGTTCAGGGAATTTTGTGTATGAAAATGTCAAAAAATGATTAAGATAAGTGGCCTCCCTGTGGGTTTTTTAATGCTCAGGGCACAGATGACAAATCTCAAAGATTATGCTAACAATAGAAATAATATGCAAGAAAACAAAGCAAAAATTACAGCACAATATAGTTTAATTCTATGCAAATCAGAAAGCATTTATTGACAGTCTTAATATTTTTAAGAAAGAAAGCATGTTCACAAAGAATGTTAAACTGCCTGGCCGCAGTGGTGACAGAAATCCTTTTAATCTGCACGTGGCACCAGCAGCAGTCAGGAAGGTTTCTGTATGCTCTGCTCATGATGTGTCACAACCAGCCCGAGGGCTTCTCCAGGAGGCACAATGCAATGACATGAGCCTGGGTCTTCCTGCAGGGTTGGGTGTTGGAGAAATGAATGTCAAATGTCAGTGGACGTGGCCTGGCTTTAAGGTTTCCACTGCTCTACAGAAACCCATTAATTGTGGTACATGTCCTCTGCCCACTGAGGGGCTGGTGCCTCACAGGGGGCTCACAGTCAAGGCATGGAGGTGAGTTACTGAGGAGGGAATAAGCTTCTGCCTGAAGTCGTCATCCTTGCCTGGACTCAAAGTTATTTGACTTGTGTGCAGAATGTGCTGCTGTCCAGATGGGCTGGGCTAAGCATTTGCCTAGGAACATGGTGCATCAGTCTTTGCCTATGAAACATAACCACGGAAAGTAGTAGTGTCATTTTCACATAAATCCTTTATTGTGTAATTCTGAGAGGGCAGACTGTTTCTCATGTATTCCCTTCTCTAGTCAGAAGGACTCCTAAGTGTCCCAGCCAACAGAGCAGAGATGCCCTGGGCACACACAGATAGGATAGGGGTAAAAGGAAAGTGTCCAGTATTTGCATCTTTTTTAATGTTGCCTGAAAATGAATGTGTTTGTCATCATCATTAAGGTATTTTCTGTTGGTCAGGGCTCCTGGGAGGAGGAAAAGCTTCTTCTGCACCCTCTGTGTGTCCAGACAGGAGGAATGTCACTTTTAAAAGGCAGAGTTCCTTCAAACTCTGTACTTCTGGTACAGATCCAGCTTCTTCTGCCCAAGCTAGCTGAAAACTGATTAAACGCATCCACTGCTTCACAGCCGCAGATTTCCAATATTAAACCTTTCCTTTAATAATCCTTCCATTTTTCTGGCACTCATTGCTTGCAGAGATGCATGCTGTTTAGGTTTCTCCCATATCCTTTCCCTCTGTTTTTTTTTTTTTTTCAGAATGTTTCTGCTGAAGCTTTTAGCTGCACTGTTCTCCCATTCATGTCACTGTCTTTGATTTCTGTTTATCCTTGGTGTCAGGTAGTGTCACATAATCAGAATGCAGTAGTATCACTGAATAAATTCTTGCTTTTAGGCTGTGAATACATCATGCCTTCCTGACAGAATGCAGGTATTTTGCAGCACCTGTATTTCCAATGTCATGTCTGAGTAGCTAATCCCATAGGTAAGTTCCAGTCACTGCAGGAGCCATGGAAATAGCCAGAGATAATTTCGTTTTCCTTGCACACTGGCACCCCTTGAAAAAATCATTATGCAGGAGTAAGAGTGAACAAGAAGGAGCTGCTGGAGGCAGAAGTGAAGTTTACAACTGTTGCTATAAAATTCTTGGAGCTATTCAAAAAGTGCCTTTTTCTTTACATTTTTATAATTAACTAATGAGTATGAACCTTTCTTTATTTAATGTATAAATAGCTACCGTGAGTCTCTAGATGAGTTCATGCTTTTGACATCCACAGACTGGGGCTTAGAGGTGTAAAATGACAGATGATGTCACGAACAAGCTGAAGCATGTGTTTTGCTGCAGAAAGCTGCTAACTACTGTGTAAGAATGTGATGTGATCACACATTCAGCAGAACAGATTTTGTGAGTTGGCTGCAGAGCACCTGTGCATCTGCGAGGCTGTGTCATTCACAGTGCTGTGCACACGTGCTGGAGAGGGGGGGTGGTAAAGGAAAAGATCTGCTTAAAACTATGTATGAAACTCAATTCTGTGTTTAGATTTTTCATCAAACTGTTGTACCTCTTTGTGTCTTATCTTAAGGAGAACTTGAGTGTTAGGCTCGCTATGTGGCTGCAATTGCAAACTTAGCTAAATTAAAATAACTAATAACATTGAAATGCTAAGTATTTTCTTCTGCTGATGTCCCTTACTGTCTGACTGTGTGTTTGCACACATACGGTTTAGGCTGACTGACTTACCAGTGCTTTGAATTTTGTAGACAGTGTTGATTTTCACTTCCCTCTCCATGCCATGCTGATTTCACATGATGAGGCTGTATTTGGCAGGGACTGATAGGACAGTTCTTCCATTTCCCTGCAGAATTACGGCCATCCTTGGATTTAAAGGAAACTGTTACAAATACCTGATTGACCCACTCTTTCTTTCTACGTGAAACAGAACTGCATTGTTTTTCTATATATTTTTTTGTCTGCTTTCTCTCTTATATCATCTGTAATCTCTGTAAAGAGGGCACAGGTCTTTTTTTTGTTTGTTTGTTTGTCTTAGGCTTGAGGTTTTTAATGTGACTGTCATTTTGGAATTCTCAAAATAATAGGAATAATTAATATCTTCCTGTTTTGTAACATTGAGTGAGTCCATCAGATCTCGACATGGAAAGTTGCTTCAAAGGGAAGCTTTGAACACAGAAAATTGTCAACTTGTGAAATAATTTGACTCCTAAGAGAACATTTCTGTTTAAAACTACTTATACCCTTTTGCAGTAGTTTTTGATCTTATGTTGAAGATTTTAAATTGGCTTTTGGGCCTATGTTCTGCATATTTTAGAACTGAATTGTGAGCATTGTGGGGTTCTTTTCTTGAAAGATTGTTCTGTTCTGTTTTCTCTTTAGAGAAATGTCATATGAGGATTCTTTGAAATGAAAGCTTACAGTTAATAAAATGCATTTTGCTACGTGTAAGCTGTGACTGACCATATCAAACTTCTCCAGGTATTGCTTTTATGTACCATAGGCTTCCTACAGATCTACAAAACTGAGGTCAGAAAACAACTTTCTTTTTCTGTATAAATGCTGTTATGCAAGACTCTGAAGCTTCTGTGCCCACAGAAGCATAAGATAATGGCAAGAATATTTACTGGAAGATCTATTGTTTGCCTTTATAGCCAGCTGCTCCTCCTAGGTCAGCACTTCAGGGTATCTTTGAATCGTTGCGTGATAGTTGTGGTCTAGCCCATGGGGATTTTATTGCAGAAGGAAGTAGAGAAAGAAAGGGAGGAGGGAAGGAAAAGTGGGAGGAAAATCTCAAGTGTCCTTGCGTGCTGAGAGGGGTGCAAGAAACTCTGTTCTTTCCACTGCACTTCGGGTCTGTCAAGTGCTGTGACCCATTTTCCCTTCTGGCAGCTCCTACACAAGGGCTGCTTTGAAAAAACCGCTTACCTTATAGCTTTGCTTATCATTTCTGAGGCCATGTGAAGAGCTTGCCAGCAGTGCTGAGAGTCCGCTGCTGAAGGACACTGCCAAGATGTAACTACTGTTTCAAATAAGTTACAAGTATTCTGGAGGTGGACTTGCATAAGCTCTGATGACATAGTTGGGCTGTGGCAATAGTTTTTCTATATTTCTTATTTTCTTTTCTTAGGAGTTGAAGGGGCATTAGAAAAACATGTTTTAGTATCAGGCTGTAGGAAGTGAGACAGAGCTCACTGATTGCACAATTTTAATAAATAATAAATTTTTAAAATAAATTTTTTAAATAAAAAATATTTAAAGCACAAGAAGCCAATTCAGCCCTGAACTTTTCTTCTGTGTCTTATCTTTTGTAAGAAAGAAGGATTCCAGTTCCTGGAAATAGAGAAAGACAGCAAGATGTGGGGAGCTGTTACAGTGCAGCCTAGGATAAGCACAGTATATTAAATTCTGGACAGCTGGGGACAATCTCTCTTATTATTAAGAGCAGAGTGTTCCCTGGTCCCTTTGTATTAGAAATTGTAGCTACTTGATATTCTTACAGCTTTTCCAATTCCTTGTAACTCCTTAAGAACTGATGTAGCTCAACATTTTTGTAATCCAAACAGATTCCCAGAAAATCATCTCCTGATTACTAATAACTTAAATATACTAAATTATACCGATACTCTACAGCTCCATTTGATTTCTGTACCTTTGTATTTTTTGAAGTTTCAAATCTCAGGACTGAGATTTGATATTTAATCTGTGACTTATCAATTTCCTTCTTAGCCTGTGAAGATGTTAATGAAAATCCAAGTAAACGATAGCTTTCTAGCCTATTTTACATATTAGCTTGCTGATTAATAAGTTATGCATTTTCATTATTAGGGATTTTATTTGGACAGTGTCTTCTTGTCTCTCTCATGTACCCTCTAAATGATGTAAATAGCGGGAGCCAGACTTTCAGCATCACTGAACTGATTTCCTTGGAGCTGTGCTAAGCTACATTAGTTAATGAATGAGCCTAAACAGTGCAAATTTAAGTATATTATCAAGCAATCTTTTCTCAAACGATTAGTTCTTAATTCTATATGTAGTTCCACTGAGGTTAGGATTGAGAAAAGATCATAAATTTTAGAAGCTAGAAGCTTATATCCGGAGGTAAATAAATAATAATAAAAAAGCTACTAAAGGTACTCTCCAGAGCTCACATCTACAGTAGGGCTTCTCAATAGATAGTCATAAATGTGTCTGTAAAAGCTCACCATCTTATTTTTTAAACGGCCAGGATATAATTGCCATGATGATTCATAGGTGTCAGCATACTTGTGATAGAAAATATCAGTGAAGAAGCAATGAGAACAAAATGCTGCTGACAAATACTCTGGGTGAACAGAAAATATTTGTCTGCTTCATTATGGAAGAAATATCCAATTTTGATAACTTCTGAAAGCAGGAGCACTAGAGAGAGAGAAAACTCGGTTTCCTTTTTGTAAGTGAGCCCTGAAGGGTTGATGTTCATTTCAGCCAATGTATTTTGTGTGGCTTCAGAAGGGAGGTTTAGTGCTTCTGTTCTAGTGAGGAACAGTGACTCTCTGTACAAATGGCAGCTCAAGTTCTTTCTGCAGATAAGCAGAGGCTGGATTCCCCAGAGACTTTCTCAGTTAGGAAAAATCATAGTTTGTGGTGGTAGAAATGTGATGCTGAACATTTGCTTTGTGTTCAGAGAGTAATGATAAATCCAGAGCAGAAATATGATTCTTCCTTTCACATTTAAGATCATATCTAAATAACACAGTCCAACTTTCTAATTTAGGTATAGCTTGTTTTTTTGTTTGTTTGTTTTGTTCTGTTTTGCTTTGTTTTTTGAGGGTAAGGGGAGAACAACTGTTTTACAGAATTTAAATTTATTCTTCATTCTTTTCTCTTTCACTGTGGGCATTGTTGGATGTTCTGCGATGAAGTGAGGGTTTCATATACAAAGGTACAGGATGCTGCTGTAAGACATCCTATCCCATACTATATGTTGCCTACAATATACCTGTGGGTAAATAAGGTCTTTATTTTCATCAGTCACCATTTAAATGAAAATAAAATCTAGTTAAGCATGAGACAAGAGTATAAGCAGCTCAATCAAATGCAAATGTACTGGAAAATCTCACTTTTCTACAAGCATTAAAAATCTAAAAATGAATATTTATTGGCTATAATAAGTTATTTTCAGTGTAGCTACTGATATCTGAAACAGGAAGAAGAAATTAAAGGGAGACCAGTGAAAGTAGAGTACAAAAGTTAAAGTTATTTTCTTTGATGACCACTCATGACCTTCCATCTTCATGATGGAAGATTTCTTACACATTCCGTTTTCAGAGGTGCATCTAAGAAAATCTCTTGATATGAAAATTCACAAGAAGAGGGTTTAGAAAGAATAGTATCAGACAGCAGGAGGCCAGTATGTTCCCTTGAAACTCAGGGCTGAATTTACAGAACAATGAATTATGGTGTCTAACCTATTGTTTTAAATATTGTTGCTTTTTTTTTTTTTTTTTTTTTCCCATATTTTAAATGGTTGAGAAGTGGCACTAGTTTATGGTAAGGGGTACACAGAGAGTTCATGGAAGTGAAGAAACAGTTGTATTGTTTTTGTACTGAAAAAATCAGTAGAAGCTGTAACGAATGCCAGAGTTAGTAGAGACATGAGGTACAATGTAAGGGGGAAGAGTGAAAACAGATTCTGTAGTCTGAAGTCATTCCTCAAAGCTATTTCAGTTCTTTGAAGGTAAGAGTGATGTAGTTAATATCAAATTTACAAAAACTTTTCAACAGTGTCTCGATGGGATTAAGCTGTTCTGGATTAATAATTGGTTAAATGAAGGGAGTTGTAGAATGGGAGTAAATGGTCTCCGTTTTTACAGTGAAAAGTCCATAGTCCCAGCTCTGTGCTGTTTGGTATTTTCAGAAGTGAGCTGAGAAAAGGGGTGGGTGATGTGGTGACAACTGCTGGTTGATCATACAAAATATTTTGGAATAGTCAAAACTCAGACCAACTGCAAAGTGCATCGGAAGATGCTCTTCATTCCTTAAAGGGTGTTCCTTAAATTTTTTGTTCCATTATCATTGCTTGATATTAATTGACTGTAAAATAAAAATGTTAGATGAAATCTGGTGCTCTTAAAATTTAGGCAGTGCTCTTGGGAAAACCAATCCTGACTATATGTACAAAATTATAATTTTCCTGTTAGCTGGAATAATTTGAAGTTATTATACATAATTTTCTGAAAGAATCCTGATTATGATCAATGAGAACTGAAGGTAAATTGAAAGTCAGAAGTGAAAAGGAAAGGAATGGATGATTAAGCATCATTTTGTCACCATGTACATATGCAGAATATTGAACGGAGAGTTCTTTTATAACTCCTTCATCTCAAAAATGAGTTTATCAAAAATATATTGTGGAGGTTGAAAGGGTACAGAGAAGGACAGTAAGTTTAACCAGAAATCTGAAATGGCTTCTGTATATGAAGAGATTAAATGAGCTACGCCCTTTAGCCTGGGAAAGAGACTACTGAGATGTATGTAGAGATGGCTAGTTAGGGACAACTACTCCCTGTACCTCTTAGCCTGTGCAGTGGGGGCAGTGTAATGGTGTCATTAGACATCTGGCTTAAAACAACTGAGAGGAAACACTTTTCCACACAGCCTGCAATACAGCTTAGGAACTCATTGCCTTATGATGTGTCAGATGTAAAAGTGGAAATGTGTTAAGCGGATTGAATGGATTTGGAGAAGAAAAGCCATCAAGAACAAACTGGCACCATGGCAGCCTCTGCACCTGCTTGCTGGGAAGATCATCCGCAGTGAACAGGGCTCTCTATGAGTTGTGTTCCCTGGCAGTAACATCTGCTGATAGCCGAAGCCAGAGAATGGTTACAGGAGCAAACAGACTTTCAGACTGACTGAAGAGTCCTAAAATATTTATGTTCATATCTTTTCTGTTGGTTACATGTCATTAAACCTCTTCTTTCCTATTGACTGAGTGACCAAAGGCTGGGGGGTACCAAGGCACTCAGGTATCTGCTGAGACTCAGCATGAGATTGTAGCTCTGGTGAGGTTTCAGCCCTGCTCTCAGGCTTCACTGGATCTTCTGTCACTGTCCTGGACATAGTTTTTCTGTCCTTTTTTTTTTTTTTTTTTTTTCCCCAAGGCTTGATTTTCTTAGAAGTTGGGTTTTAGCTTCCTTTCTTTTCCTTAAGTCCAAGGAGCTGCTTCAGGAGACACATGGGTACGGTTCCTGCTCACCCATATTTTGGTCTCACAGTAAAGAGGCATTTTAGCTTTAAAAAACTCAAGTCTTCCTGCATCATTACCCAGCATGCATTAAGCAGAATGAGTTCTGCTGATGAGATCTTTCTCTGCTGTGTTGAGATGGGGGATGGAGAAGTGTCCACTAACAAGGCAGCTGATTCTGAAGTAGTCTGGATAGGACTCCACTGTAAAGAACTTCAGGCTGTGAGTCCTAGCAGGCGGGTGGAAGCTTCTTGTTCATATGCATTGATGGCACATGCTCATCAGAGAGTCGTAAAGCAGTGGAGAAATAAACAGCGGTTCCAATATTAATATGTAAATTATATGCTAAGAAAGGATCAAAGGCTCTTGAAATACAGAAGTAAGCACTAATTGCATTCCTTGCCCTTCAGTAAACTGTGTACTGTAGATAGCTCTTTTCCTTATACGAGCATTTAAAGCTTTCCTTTTGCCTGCTTCTTCATGCTTAAATATTTCACATACCTTTTCCCTAAGTATGTTGGGCTGTTTGCATATAATGTGTTATTGCACCTTGTGGAGTTGCCACTCTGAATGTACGGCAGTGGAGGCAGAGGGGCAGAACAGAGTGCAGGAAGGTTTTTTCTGGCACTTTATTTTGGTGTGGAGCCTGATGTGACTAATGCTTTGTTTGAACAGCCTTTCTGTGCTCTATCTCCCTAGAACAGTTAATAGATTATTAGTAGCATTGAGCAGCAGTTAACAGTGCTGAGGCAGATTTTGTTGTGAGAAACCATGCCATGTAACCTCATTTTGTGAACACATCTGAACATGTTGGAAACTATTTTGGAATTTCTTTCTTTTTTTCTTTTAATCTTAGCATTTTATTTTATTTTATTTTATTTTATTTTATTTTATTTTATTTTATTTTATTTTATTTTTTTCTGGAAATCTGTTGCAGAATTTCAGTCTCCAGATGTCTATGAATCTGATCACTTCGTAATCATGTTTCTTTGTATGCCGACACTCTCTGTGAGAAGATTCTTCTCTCTTGTGTTCTCTCCCTGATGTTCCTGGTGTGTTTGGTAGAACAACGCCACGTGTTTCGTAGCACAATCACACCCTCTCTCAAGATGTGGCATTGTTGCTTTTTTTTTTTCAGCTAAATAAGCTGATCTGTAGAAGTGTCTGTTGCATGATAAAAGTCTCCATTTTGGTGGTCATCTGCCTGGTATTCTCTGATTGTGTCCAGTCTGAGTTCCTTTTTCTTTAAGGCAAGCTAAGAAGATCTGTTGTGCTGTTTGAGCTGAAGCCTTCCTTACAGAGCGTATCCCATCAGAACTACTCCTCTGTTGCCTGTGTAGGAGTAGAATAACTAGCCCTAGGGAGACATGTACAGTAAGTCTCAGATTCACCATCTCTAAGTGGAAAGATGTCAGAACAATAGGAAAAACTTTGTCAATTTTCAGAACAAACTACACAAAGAGCAGTTAGAGTGGTGCCTGATGAACGCTGAAAGCTCGTGTTAGGACACTTGATGTTCAGAATTGGTGGTTTCACCGCACACTGCTTTTGTGGGTGGCTCACAGCTGGGAGCATGCAATGCTTACTGTTGCTTTTCCTTGCTGGAGATATGCAAAAGGATTACAGAAGAGGAAGAGCCCTTTTGCATACTCTTTTAGCAGCTGCTTCTGTTGCTTGAAGGAGAAAATTGAGGAGTATTTCCTTGTTCTCATTTGCTCATTTATTTGCATTTAATAAGAGAAACCAGCACATACTCAGAATTATCAGGCAAGCAAGACTAAACAGGAACTTCCCCTATGCAGTGAAGGTGATTTAAGTTTAAATCCCCTTGGAGATGGCTTTATTTAAGTTTATAGCTGGTACTCTTCTGTGTCTAGCACTGGAAGAAGTGTTAGTTTTATAGAGAGGATTCCTACTTGCATAACACCTGAAGTGCTGTGACAACCTTAATTTCTGTAAATGAGAGGTATTGTTTGTTCCCACTTGCAGCTGGTGTGGTGATGCCATGCAGTATAACTTTGTAGAGAGGCACATTGAACTCATAGAGCTTGGTTTAAGAGAGTTTCTCCTTTATAGGTGTCTAAAGCTTAGTCAAGAAGCTCATTTCTACTCAGTACACTTGTGTACTTAATTTCTTAGGATATTCTTTGGACCAAGACTCAGAAATTTCCTTTGCTTTAAAGTCCTGACTCTGAGTGGGGAAGTGGAGAGGGCTGGGGAGGATATTTTGTTCATCAGAAAGTGGAAGAAAGGCTTGAGGTGATCTCTCTACTTCTGATGAAATTCATTCCTTTATCTGGGAACTCTTAAATCATCCCTGGCAGAGGTGACATTATAAAAATAATTCTGAAGAACAAAAGTTCTCACCCCTGTAATACACTGCATTGCACCAAATGATGTGCTTTCCTTTCCTTCTTTTTTTCCCTTCAGGAGGCAACAAGATCAGTAAGATGCATAGAAACCTTAGCTTCCCTTAGATTTCTTTAACAGCGTTTGCAAGATATTAATTTTCCTTTTTTTTTCCTCAAGCAACCAAATCCTAATGAAATAAGCTACATAATGAATAGCCAGAGCAGAGTCCAGTGACTCCCAAGGGCTTGCCCAGAACGTATCAGGTTCATGCTTGTCCCAGCTGAAGGGACCTTTGTGAGCCTAGCCCCATTGTGTTGATAACCACTTCTGTGTCAATGTGTGCTCTGGCAGCACTGTGCTACAATGCGCATTTGTTTGCTTACTGCAGAGCGTGGCATGCATTTATTTCTGCGTGTCTGATTAAATGGGGATAAAATAAGTGTTTTCCCTACAGCTTCCTGCTTTGACACTCTGGGGACACAGGATTTACTGTGAAATAGCAGGGAGAATTTTGTGCTAGTCTGTGTGACACATGGTTGCCTAATACACCTCAAAATCCCCTCTATCTGAGGAATATTTGTTTTTGTTTCCTCCCTTTTGATTGACAAGGAGACGACTCAACAGATTGCCTCCTAATGGTGTAAAGAAGTAGAGGCTGGTGCATCCTCGGGTGAATTTATTCTCGGAACAGGGATGGTTTTTTTGTTTCATTTTGTTGGCAGTAAAAGCAATACCTAAGCAGTTCTGAAGCTGAATTATGGACTTCAGGGTGTAGGGGAAGTTTGCTGGTTACAAGGACACTGAAATCCATCCCTTTCAGTAAATGTTAAGTAAAGAAAAACTCAAACTCTAGGGGACAGCAAATATCAGATGAAGCTGGTGATTCTCTACTGTGGTCGTATTCAATGGCAGCTGATTCAGTCCAAATAGAGTTACAAACTAAATGCACAGATAATTCTGAAACAATTTCTGTTGGTCTTAGTGATTTTGAGACATATTTTGGAATACCACTTGGCTCGTGTAATTCTGGAGGCTTGTCAAGTCTATTTTAATAAGCTTGTTTAAATTCTGCTCAGGAGCTTTTCTACTGTATAATAAAAAAAAAAAAGTGTTTTAATCTTCTATTAGGCAAAATATTCAGCACATGCATGAGAACTCAGAGTTGCTCTGCAGCTCTGCTGTTGAGTGTCAGTGACAAATATTTTTCAGGGCAGCTTCTTTCTGTGTCACTTGAGACAGAGCCGGGCTTTGAGATGCCTTATGGTTTGGGAAGTCCAAGGTGCCAGTTTGCATTTATTTCAAGGAGATGAGACACCCTTTAAAGAAAATCTGCAGCTCAGCCAGGACATTCAGGTGCAAACACACCAGCCAGACTGTGGAGCAAGTGGACAGCCAGAATAAAGACAGATGGAGAGAGGTGAGCTTTGACCTTTCTCTATGCAGCATTGCAAGCTTCTCCCCAAACAGACTTTAACTCCCTAACACTAGGTTCTATAGATTCTATAGATTTTTATATGTTTTCAAATCATCAACTTGATGTACCTGGTCCAGTTTTTATTTATGTTTGGGTGAGTATAATAGTTTATATTTGGTGAGTGTACTGGAACATGATTTCTGCTGTGTACTTTTGGCTGTGTTTTTCCAGAATATCTCAAAGGGATTTAAACAGGAGCCAGACACCTCTCCGCCACAGCTCCTCCAATCTTCTTAGCAGCTGTTAGATCTATGTGACAAGTGAGAGCTTCTAATAAAAAAGTCATTTTATTGTGTATGTTTGATTTGTTAGCTTGATTTACAGAAGGTGATAAGTAATCCTGACCAGATTGGTCCTGGGATATAACAAGTAAGGTATCTGGAGGCCTTCCAGCAGCAAAGGCTTTAGTACAATATTCTAATTTATAGTATAGTGTTCTGTTTAGCATAACTCAGCATTACAAATTGGCTATGTCTGGCTTTAATATTCCCTCATACTGGCTGTGATAGCAGTAAATTTTTTTATCTGATAAAAGAGCTGTTATTTGGGAATGCAAAGAGAATGCAGTGCAGAGGTCTCTCCTCTGAAAGTTGTTGATGGCCTCTTACAGAAGCGCATGAAGTTGGGCATCCAAACAGAGATGCTGACAGTTTGCACTGCCACGGGCACATTGCACTGTGTGTGAACTGGGAGCTTTCTGGGTAACTGGTAAACTGCTCTCAAATATGCCAGTGACTTTACTGGGATCACTGGTACGCACAGCAGCCTGGGTGAAGTCATGGTGGTAAAGGCACCATTTTCAAAGGGGCCTGGCTCTCATCCACTACAATAAAGAATCCCTATCTCAACAGCCCTAGAGCATTTTCAGCTTAGCTTCTCACGCTTTACTTGCCACTTTATTGGCAAAACTCTTTCATGCTGTAATTCTGCAATGTATATAGAGGTAGTAAAACAAGCAGTCATTCTTCACCTTTTAAAATTCACTTAGAATGGTGACACATTTGCTTTTATCTTGTGTGACTTTCAAGAGAAAAAAGTATTAAAAGTTTTATGTGTTTGAACATTTTCCTTACAGAAAATTCCTCTGGCAGATATAGTCTCTTGTTTGATCCTGTTTGTATTTCACTTTTACAGTCATGTAATTATGTATATTCAGGGGGAACTGATTCATATTCCTTAAAAAAAAAAGCAATTGCTCTTCCCATTAGATACTAAAAATGTACTTAAGAGTTTGGCTTGTTTACTTTTGATTTTTAAGATTTTTAAATACTATGGTGTCAGTGATATCAATCACTTTGGTTTGGGAGCTCTGCTGTAGGGAGCTCCAGGTTTTTTTACTAGGAGCTGAAGGACTATGTGCATGTGTGTACACATTTACACATACATGCATACTTGCCTTTGGGTGTTTAAAAATACATTTAAGTTCTTATGTGTAGACATCTTCTCATGTATCAAGAGAGAGCTTCAGCTGCCCGATTAGTGCAACTCATACTGCCTCAATACCAGAGAAAGGCAGGGGCTTGCAAAAGTGTAAGAAATATCTTTAAGGAAGAAGGAGGTAGTGAGGAATAAAAGAAAGAGAGAATGATGCCATGAGATTATATAAACTATCTGTGGACCCAACATGGTGGTTCTGAATCATTTGAAAATATGACGGGGGATGTGAGTTGTCCCTGCCTGCCACTATATGTACAGATTGTAATTTGGCTGATGGATATTACAACAGAAGCAGATCTTGAGGAAGGATTTGAAAGAGAAGATTCCCATTAAATCGTCTTCAAAGAGTACACTTTCTCTTTAAATCAATCACAGCTCCCGGAGCTGAATCATTAATAAAGCATCTTTTCTAATGAAGTTCAGAGCCCTAGGAGCAGGATGAAATTAAAGCTTGAGAGACTTGTTGTACTCTGGCAAAGGCGCTCATTCTTTCAGAAGTTGCCTTGTGTTTGCTGTTGTGTGAAAGAGCTATTGTGTGAAAATGAGATGTGGCTGTGTAATATTCCAGGTCCACGTTTCATGGGAGAGTTTGTTAGAATTGCATTGGAGTGGATTGCAATTGGAGAAATGGCCTGGGGAAGTCAGTGCAGCCAGTTTTGGCAAGCAGAGATTTCAGAAGGTGCAAATTCCACAGCACTTCGCAGAGCCTCAGTCCAGGGCAAGGCCTCTGAAGTACTTTAAATGGATGGAAAACACTGTTGCTAAGCTTTGTAAAAACCTTTCAGAATTTGAGTGGGACAATACAGAAACTCATCTCTGCAGATTTAGGGCTTGGATTCTCAAAAAAAAAGTAACCACACATCCAAGTCCAATTCAAGGTGAGTGCTTACCTATCACTGAAATATAAATACAAATAACCACCTTCACACCTTCATGTCCTCCTGCGGGCAAAGCCAGGAGATCCGCTTGGGCTTATGTCAGGCCTTTGATACCTTCACCCATATCTATTGAAGGTACTGAAGAAAAAATCTATGCATGTCTTTTTATCTCCACAGCAACCATGCAGAGAAAGTGAGAGTCTTTTCTTACATGTTCTATGTGTGAAAAGAATGTGAATTAAATATTTCTATCTAGGTGGAGATGAGACTCTTACATTTGGACAAATTGCTCATCTTCTGCTGCACGGTACCAATGAGACCAGTCTGGAGTCATGCATCAAAATTAAAACCTCTGAAGACTTGGCAAACTATTTGGCACTAGTTTTGGCCCATCTCTAACTAGATTGGTTTTCTGATTCAAGTGCCCAGCTAGGTTAGATTGAGTTTAATTGTTAGTAAGATAATGGAACGTTAAGAAGATACATTAATTTCATAAGGGCCAGCAGTGAAACACTGCCACAAATTTGTTTTGAGACAGCTACCAGTGCACCACCAGCTGCCTGTTCACTTTTCTCGAAGTGCAACCAACAAGCATGCTTTGCACATTGCAGAATCCAAGGAGAAATCAATAGCCTGTGTTTCCTTTTGTCACTCTCAGCTATGTGATTCGGAATATTTCTGGTGAATTTTTGCATTCAGGCTGTTGGAAAACAAACTATCACTGTCCTTGCCAAAGAATGCAGTTTCTCATGGCAGTGACTTTCTCTGCGAGATGTAGATCTCAGCTGGCATTATGTATTTTCCAACTCTCTAGTGTGGAATAAGAGTTCTCCTTAGAATCATAGAATGGTTTGGGTTTGAAGGGACCTTAAAGATCACCTCATTCCAACCTTCTGCTGCTGTTAGGGACACCTTCCACAGATCAGGTTGCCCAAAGCCTCGTCTAGCCTGGCTTTGAGCACCTGCAAGGATGGGGCATCCATAGCTTTTCTGGGCAGACTCTTCCAGTGCTCTCTGAGTAAAATTTAGTTTAAAGTCATTACCCCCCATACTATTGCTGCACTCTTCCCTTATCATTCCTTTAATTACTGAAAAGCTGTAATGAAGACTCTCTGGAGCTTTCCCTTTAAAACATTCTTGCTGTTTCTTGGACATCTGCTTTCCAGTATCCTTATAGCATATTCATGATATAGCAGTAAGCATCTCTCTTGCTCTCTGCCTCCACAGGCATTCTGCTCAGTAATCTGTACAAAAGTAGATGATTTCCCTCTCTTAGTCCCTTCTCTTTCCCTATCCCACAAATAAATTGAAAGCAGCAGGAATTGGAAGGTGCCAGGTAGAAACAACAGGAAAAAAAAAGATTTATAAGAACATGCTGAATTTGTCTCCCTGTTGTTGACCAGGGGACAACAGTCTGGACCATACTTGTCAGAAAGATACAATATCAAAAATAGTAAATCCCTACAAGTTTTGTGAAAGTAGTTGGTCAAGAGGAGGAAGTGAAATGTTGATGACATACCAAAGCAGAAGATGGTAATGTTGCCTATATGCCACAGAATTCAGAGAGGGAGCTCAGCTTCTAGATACAAAGAGGTAGGAAACCAAGCTGCCCTATCTCTGATACTCATGAAGCTAGCAATTCATTTCTCTTGCCTAGATAAAAGAAAGAAACAAACTGTTCTTTACTCCTAGGGTATCGTTGTATCTCAACCATTTATTTTTTATTGCATTACAGTTAGTTAAGATTAACATAAGTTTGGCTGTAGCTGCTTATCACATAGAAGATATCTTGGGATCTCTTGGAAAGAGTCCAGTGGAGGGCCACAAAGGTGGTGAAGGGCCTGGAGCATCTCTCCTATGAAGAAAGGCTGAGTGAACTGGGTCTGTTCAGCCTTGAGAAAAGGAGACTGAGAGGGGACCTGATCCAGGTCTATAAATATCTAAGGTGTGGGGGGCAGAATGGCGAGGCCGGACTCTTTTCAGTGGTGAGTGGAGACAGGACAAGGGGAAACGGCCGGAAACTGCAGCATAGGAAGTTCTGCACAAATGTGTGCAAGAACTTCTTTACAGTGAGGTGACGGAGCACTGGAACAGGCTGCCCAGGGAGGTGGTGGAGTCTCCTTATCTGGAGATGTTCAAGACCTGCCTGGATGCCTACCTGTGTGACCTGCTGTAGGGAACCTGCTTTGGCAGGGGGTTGGACTCGATGATCTCTGGAGG
The DNA here is from genome assembly GCF_023343835.1 of Lagopus muta. Lineage (NCBI taxonomy): Eukaryota > Metazoa > Chordata > Aves > Galliformes > Phasianidae > Lagopus > Lagopus muta. Next base: position 31,289,872 of record NC_064434.1, on the reverse strand, counting down.
TCCCTTCCAACCCCTACAATTCTGTGATTCTGTGATATCTGACTATGACCTCTATGATGTGGAATCTGTCAGCTGAGGCTTTTTGCAACTTTTATGTCTGTTGTTTTAAAGACAGACTATAACGAGCATGATCCCAAGTGGTAAATAACTACTCATGGATTAGGTAGTATCAGATGTATTGTAAGAATGAGATAACCATCCATAACAGGGCTGAAGTTCCCAGCTGCAATCACAATAATCCTTCTGATATTTACTGGCAGAAGTGAAAGTCATAATCTGGAGAGGAAGATAGTGGTTAGGCAGGCAGACTCAGATGGACTATGGAATAATAATACCGTTCTTTTTTTTTCTTTCATAGCTATGAAATAAACCTCTAGCATTTCATCTTTTTCAAGACATCATATGAAGAAAGTGAAAAATAGAAGTGATTTTGTTCACTTCGAGTCAGTTTCTACTAAGAGCTGTATCAGAAAAGGTAAAGTAGATATCTTCTGGAAAACCCAGATAGAAATCTATTGGCTATCAGTGGCAGAACATCTTAAACTTGTTTTATTCCTTCATGATTAAGTAAAGTAAGCTATAAATTTATGTACTTCCTTTAATAAATGCCCTAACTTGTGCTTTGGAAAAAGATGGCAGTAAAGCTGTGCTCTGTCAGGAATACAGAGACACATCTCTCTGGCTATTTCTATACAAACTTTCAGTCTGCATAATCTCAGATTTAGTAGAAGCAATAACGTTTAATATCTACAAATTTCATAAAGTTTTATGGATTTGAAAAACTACAATAGCTACTTTCTTATTCTTAAAGACATTCATGTTAGGTTTGCAGTGGAAGTGGTTCAAAAGAGTAGCATGATGACCCCTCCTGAAGGGGAATATATTGATGAGCTGGGTGTCTCCCATTCTCCTGCACTCAGAAATCTGACTCTCTTACATGTTGGCTATATCTTTTGAAGTCAAGATTTGTAGGAAACCTGAAGATCATAGATATAAGAAGTGAACAGTATGTTACTGGAAGAAATGGTAAATAATGTCATTGAAGTTGGTAAGAAAAATTACATAGACTAATTTTGCTTTGTTTTGAAATTTTATTTATTTTGCTGAAAACTTGTTTTGGAGAAGAAAGATGAAAGCATGTAAAAACATCCCATTGACTCTTGTATCCATGGTCTACGTCCATGGGATCAACTTATTCAAATTATTGAAAACCAATTATAGGAAGCCAATAAATAATAGAGAAGCAAGTGGGAGAATTTTCAAGTTTAAAAATGCTAAAAAATGTTTGTGATTACAAATCTTTTGCCCACAATGTTCTGTTGAAAGCATATGGTGTGTTTGCATTTTTAATTAAAAAAAATTTTGACTGAAGAAATCTATCAAGTCTAAGTCTTTTCTACAAAGTTTCAGCAACTCAGTGTTTCCCATTGAGTGGGCGGGAGCCATTAATTGAAAAAATTCTCACCTGCACTACAAAGAAGTTTTCGGTGGCTTTGATCGTGATTAGAAAGAGAATTCTCTGAAATGGGCAAGTTGTGCTCCCCGCTCCTCCTTTCATCTTGATTGGAATGGCTACCGCACGCCCTGAGCTTCAAACAGCTGTCCAAATTAATGGCATGACTCATCAAGATCTTATAAAAATTTCAATAGTAAATTTTTGAAGAATGCCTTGACACACAGCCTCTATGATGAGCTCTGTTTAATATGGTATTGAATGCTTGTTAAACTGTGTGGTGACAGGGTAGCAAAAAACTTTTGGATTACTGAGGATACTCTGCCTGGCCAGATGCGTTTCTTAGATAACTCTTGACAGTTTCATTATCAACAGATAATTGGCAGCTCTGCTGCCATACATCTATTTACTGGTTATTTCACAGCATTGTTTGCCAACCCCCTGCTGTCCTCATGCTGCTGTAAGGCAGAACAGAGAGACAGAGTCCACACTTTTTTTTTGGTTGAAAAAGGGAAAGTGATCTCTGAAGGAGAAGGAACAGGATCAAGCAATGCAGTGCTGGCTGCAGTCAAAGTGGAACCACTGAATGTGTCATTTTGTCAGCGTGCACCATTTGAAATTTATCTGGCTCCAGAGTTAAAATAAATCCACCAGCAAAATGCAATTTTTCACCTTCAAAGATTTTGTGGCTCTTTTGCTAAGCTTTCATGCATTGAAAGCCTGAAGCATAGTTTTAATCTGAATGTTAGTAATCAAATCAAGCTTGTATAAAAATTGTGAGTGCTTACTGTAGCTATTGTTTATTCCAGAGGCTTTCCACTTCTTCGAGATTGTGGAAGAAATATAAATGTATTTAAATCTGTATAGACAATATGTTGATATATTTGATGATGCTGCCTATAAATATATTATCTCCCCTTTTTATTAATACAACTGTATCTGCCTAAGCTGTTTGCAGTAATTTAATTAAAACTGTTTTGCTATCAAGGCAGCTAAATCACAGAAAAAAAAAAAAAAAGGCAAATATTGCATACAGAGAAAGGCAGGTAATTTCTATCACTACTTTGAAAACTGCTGGTTTTTTCAATCAACAGCAGATTTCCATGAACAGAATAGGCATTCTTACAACACTACAGAAAATGAGAAGCTATTTCTATTGATAATGATGCTATTTTTTCTAGAGACCTTTGTTCCTTTACAGGAGGTGGTTCAGAACTTGCTAGTTCTGTCCTTATCAGCCTTATATTTTTCTAAAGTGAAGACATTAACTGAATCCTATGCAGTTGGTATTTCAGGAGCTTTTGTATTGTTTTTTTCAGAGTTTTGCACGAGGTTTTATCAGAAGCAGCATTCCTCATTGAGTTGTATTTGCAATACAAGACAGGGATGATCTTCCCATTGGAAACAAAGAATCTTTAAATTCTTTTTTATTTTGCCCTTGATAAAACACAGTATTGCCTATGCTGCACGAAGGCTACGTTTTCAGCCCCTGGGAGCTTCTGACTTGCAAAAAAAATATAAATAAATAAATAAAAAGATAAAAACCATGACACTAATTGAGTTTTCTTGTTTCCTTTCCAGTTCCAGCATCGTGACTGATTTTGGGCATCTGTCTGCAAGTGTTTGTTCCCACTTCTGCCAGGGGACTCCCTCATGTAGCTCCTGCCTTCTCTCTTACGTGTTTTCTTTTCACCTCCCTCCCTCACAGAAGCCACTTTTCCTGAGAAATGGGAAAACCATCAGCATGTCCTCTTGCCCTGAGGCTGTTGGCTGGGTGTCTTTGCTCTTTGAAGGTGAGAGACATTTGCTTTCTGTCATGGCTACTCAGGATGCAGAGGCTAGAGCTGGCAGCTTCCAGATGGGTCCTTTGTACTGCCCAGAAATGCAGGAGAGAGATCTCAATGCCATGTAGGTAATGCATGCAAGAAGCCACTGCTCTTGACACTTCTGGGAGTATTCATAGGATATGTATATCCTATGAATAGTAGGATACTATAGAGTATACATAGTATATATGCCCCAACAGCAGGCATTTCAAATCTCTGGGTCAGTGCTCATTGTGTCTGGCCTGGTGAGTGGAAACTAAGGTGAAGGGCTCTGTCCTGCAGGAAAGGAGGAGGAGAAGGTGATGAGCTCCTGCATGGCCAAGGAGAAAAGATTGAGAAAGACCACACCATGGATGAGTTCTCTTCCCAGCTCCATGTTCTCACTCTCCACTTCCTGCTCTGAGCCTCATGGCGTGGCAGGATAAAGGCACAGTGGCCTGTTAGTGACCTTGTGAACTGTTCCTGCAGCTGAAATGACAGAATCACAGACTGGTTGAGGTTGATGAGGACCTTTGGATCTGATCTAATCCCTGCTCAAGCAGGGGCACTCAGAGCAGGGTGCCCAGGATTATGTCCAGACAGCTCCTGAATGTCTCCAGAAAAGGAGATTCCACATAATTTCTGGGCAACATCTGGGGGTTCCAGTCACCCCCACAGTAAAGAAGTACTGCCTTATGTTTAGAGAAAACCTGCTGTGTTCCAGTTCGAGCCTTTGCCTCCTGTTTTGTTCATAGGCACTGCTGTTCAAACATTCAGTCATGCCACAAGGTTTAGGCAGAGCAGTAACAGGGGGACAGTAACATGAAATTCCTCTTTACCCCAGCCCCAGGAAAGCAGCTGGTTAGAGCCATGAACTCCCCAAACCAGACTGCCGTGCTGAAATTTTGCATTGAAAAGCTGCAATCTCACATCACCACCTATGGCTAGAGGAGAAGGGGAAAGGCATTCATCTGGCATAGCTGTTCCCTCCTCAGAGGAAAAGGCCATAAATTATAGTAATGTTTTGAGGATTTCTTATTTTCACCCTGTTTATCTGCCTGCTAGAGCCATTTTTTTTTTTTTTTTTCTTTCTGCTTTTAATAAAAATATGTCCTGTTTAGCCATTTGTTTCTTAGTTGCCAGTGGGGACAGTTTGTTTTCCTACACTGCACTGGTATAATTCCACCTAGTTTCTCAGTGAGGTCTTGAATCAGACTTCAGGGGGGATCTACACTTGAAAGGGAACCCACCAACAGCTATTTCCAACCAGATCCTGATAGGAGGTTTACAAAATATCTTGTCCCACCAGCAGTCTGGTCCACTGTGTTTTTCCAGTACCTTTCTAGGAGGTAGTAGTTACTGTTTCCTGCCATGCTTCTCCAGCTTCAAAGAAACAACTGGCAGCATCACTTCTCTATGTTCTCCTACCAAAGGAAGAAATGCCAGTCTGTGTCAGAAGGAAGGTGTTTGGAAGACAGACTGGGGACCTTGGCAGGTAAGCTTCCTGTTGTGCGCAGACCTGCAGATCTGCAATGGATGTGTTAATGTTCTTTGCATAGTACGATAGAGATTTAAAAATTATTATTAAATAGATAGAAAGTTGTTGAACTTCCACCAGAGCTTCTCAGCCTACTTAGAATTCAAAACCTTTTCTAGATGTAAGACAATAAATCTGACAATGAAGGAAAGCGTTCAGATACTCTCTTTCCCCTAGAATAAAAGGAAAGACAAAGAAAGTGATATATCGCTTTAATATTAAAGCTAAAATGCTTTGATGGTGAGAAAAACTTTCAGAAGAGAAAATGAGGGGGGTGAAAAATCTTTTAGAAAGGAAAATGGAATGCTATTTTTAAAATTCTTTTATTCTTTTTAGACTGTGGTATTTTACAGAGCCTTGGAGATGACAAAGCAGCTGCTTCCCCTGTGCTTGACTGAACACTTTCTCCACACACCACTGGGTTAGGTTTTTTTCTTTTTGTGTCACATTGATCTTCTCTTGTTGCTCTGCCTCTAACATGCCATTAGGTGCCTCTGAGTGCCAGTAGAGAGTGAGATCAGCTTCTTGTGGGTAAACCACCATTAGGCTCTTCCTGATGCAACTTATAATGTTATAGTCCATGTCTGCTCTTTGAAGGTATTTTGAGAGGTAGAATTACCTTATTACTGTTTTTACTACTTGTACTGAAGGAATTGGTAGGGGCTGTAGCCTGTGTCTGGGCAGTGTTGTACAGATATTGCACAAATGAAAATTAAAAGGCAGCACCTTTCCTCCTAAAGTTTCACTGTGAATAAGTGAGACAGAAGAAAATGCAACTATTGTCCCTCATTTTCTGCAGGAACCTAAAGCTTTCCAGTGCTGCACAGAAAAATCTGAAGCTCTGAACAGAATTAATATACCAAAAGGAGCATGACTCTGTGTCCTAAAACAACCACTTCTCAAGTTCTAAGGTGAAGAGGCGTGTTAAAGTGTTTACCTGCACTCTGCTATCAAAGCTGCTTGGGTATCTTTTCTTCTTGTGGCTTTGCACAAAGTATCCACAGCATTTAAACATGGAAACAGAGTTAATCAGCAATGTTAGCCAGCCAAGCATCTCTCGTTCATATTAAGGATGTTGGTTGCTGCACCCCATCATCCCAATAAGTTAAGACTGTCTGCTCACCAGTTTTCTAGAGTGCCCCACAAATACTAATGCTGTCCAATATGCTGCACAGCAAATTCTGAAAACAGATACATAACAGCTTTATTATCTCTCCTTGGATTGTCCCTTGAAACAGCTCTTTGTGCCTGTAATTTCTGCCAGGATGTGGTGATGATGAGTCTGTTGGCTTGCAAATGCTGTTATGTACCACACCAATCAATACTGTCTGATTGGTTCTTATCTGCCTGTAATGCTTTGTTGTCAACTTGCTGTGGGTGTGAGTGATTACAGCAGCCTTCTGAGTTTGTAGAGTGTTTCATGCAAAAACTTGGTAGATATTGGATTTCTAAGTCCTGGGGTAATACATGTATTATTAATAACAATAATAAGCAGCAAGACGTATTTCTCCACCTGCCTTTCTAAGCTTGCACATGACCCCTCAGCCTTGTGCCTTTTAGCACCCTTAAGCACACTCATACGACTCACCATACGTGGGAGCGATTTGCTGCTGTTGATGTTAAGTATGTCTGTCTTTAATAATTGAAAGGAATTAGCATAATGCTTGACTCGTTGAATTTCTATGGGAGAACAGTAACTTCCAGTGGTCATTTAAAGTCCAGTCATGTTCTAGCAGACTTCAGTGACAACAGTATTATGTCCTTAATGTATACTTGGCTTTAAAATTTTCCTTGAAGCCCTGAGTTATACATTCATAACTAATTTTTCATGCAACGCACAGTTGCTAGCATTGCACTCCTTTAAAGGATTATTTTGCAGTTGTTTACCTATGCCAAGGGCCTTCAAAGCCAGAAATGAAAAATCTCTGTGGAAATAAGCAGTTCTAACTTATAGTGCGGGTGCTTTTAACTCACTCTTTAAAAAGAGTTTGTGCAATTTGTGAGGTTTGTCAGATAATGGCTTGGGAATGTCATCTAAGTACTAAGTGACACACCTCCATTTTGTGAAGTGAGAAACATCCTCCAATTGAATGGAAAACTGATGCATATTTTCTTGTCTATTTTAGATTGGCTCATTCAATAGGTTGAAGTCTGAAGTTAGGTGTATGGTTAGGAATTAGGCTATTTGGACCATTCAGCAATCACAAGAGATAGAAATGGCAAATTGCATTGTTGGTAACACTACCTGAGACATCTGGAGTTCTGGGGGTGGAAAGGCAAAGGAGACCAAGAAAAACTTCTCTGTTGGTAGAAACAGCAAAAGGAAAATTCATTCAAGAAGTAGTTAGCATCTCTTCGTACGTTCACAAACATAGGTATTGTGTAAATACACTGAAGCCATCAGTACTATGGGTGAAAGATAAAGAATACCGTTTCTGCAGATGAAGGCCATGGTTTAGAACCACAATCTTAGTATAGGCAGTCTGCAATAGCTATCCCATACCTTGACATCCAGATGTGTGCAAGCGTGGAGAAGGTTCAAGGCAGTGGCTGGATAGATGGGTAGGGAGGTGGCAGTATGCCTGTTCTGTCTATGTCTCTATAGGCAGGACTAGTAGGCAGCTCATCCTCAGCTCCTGCTTGGATTGTCTGCTCCTGCTTTATGAGGGGTGCCACCTGAAGCCTGCAAGCTCACCCTCATTTCTGACATCTCCCCTTCTTCCATCCACTCAGAATATGCCCTGCCCGAGAGACCACTTGGGCTAAGAACATGTGTCAGAGCTCATTCCTAAATGTGGGAGTGTCTGACCAAAGTAGAAAAAAAGAAAATACTAATGAAAAGAAATTGTTAGTAGAAAATAAATAATGAAAAGAGGAATGAGTTAAACTAAGAGAAATGAAAACAGTAGGCAGCAACTAGACCATGAAAAACGATCACAGCCAACATTAGCTGTGCTGCAGCTCGTGTGTGCTCAGGGAGAAAATGACTGAAACAGAAGAAATGTGTGTGTTGGTCTTTGAGTCTTACTTTCTTTTGGGTAAAATGACTTATCTTTGTTTCTCTACTGGGGAATACAAAACACAGTGGGGATATACTGATCATTTTGATCATTTCCTTTTTTTTTTTTTTTGGTCTTGTATTTCCTATTTCCTTTCCTTTATAATAGAGGAATTTGAAAATAGAAAGTAGAAAATGAGAGGAAGTGTCTACAAGAGATGGTGCACTGAGTAATGATATTGTTTTTTAAAAGTAGATGTGTAGTGATTTCCTTTCAAAGTATAATGATTCGTATATGATCCTTTAGGAAATCTTTCTTTCAGTTCTGCAAGTGTGATAAAAATATGAATAGATCACTTCACCAGTAAAAAAAAATCAGGTGTACTTCATTCTGTCTTCATGTGGATGGCCTGTGTACATAATTTTAGGCCAAGAGAAAGAATTATTATTTTTTACGTCCATGAAGTCTCAGATCTGCTTTGAGGTTCCACAATATCAAACAGTGCACAAACACCGGACGTATGTCTTCATACAGGTATATGTCTTAAATTTTATATGTGTTGGAAACAGGCTGTTGTGGAAAGAGCAACTCAGCGCAAATGTATCCAAGAAGGATACACCGTGCTGGCAAATGGAAGGAAAATTCTGTAAATTTGCTTTTCTACACTGTGAAATGAATATTCACCTTCAAGTCTGATTAACAGATCAGTGTTGGTGAAATCTGGTAAAAACTCTAGTGGCTACACAGCCTTATGTGAAACTCTTTGTAGGAGTTATACAGGTTTATCGAGACTCCCACATTTTTTTATATTATTGACTTCATAGTTTAGTTTCTGTATATTAATGGCCTATGTGGAATGGGTGGAAATCAATATAGTGCAAGGGCATGCTTTAAATATGACTGCCTCCATGGTTAAGAGAGATTTATGCCTTTTCAGTTTCATCTTTCTGCTTTCTGCATAGTCCAATGGTAACATAAATAATATTAAAACAATGCACCAACTCATTTTCTCCATGTTCTTGGTTAGTTAAATTATTAATGTATGCTTATTGCAAGATTGATTTCAGCTAACTTTTGCAGTCTGCTGTGTGTGCATTTATATCTAACTTTGCTTTTTGGGACAGTTGGTGTGGTAAACGTAAAACTAGGGAGTAATGCATATCATTATATGTTCCGTAAGTAACGTGTATTATGTCTGAAAATGCCACTGTTTCTTTTTCTCTCCAGTCAGCTTGAAAGAAAATGTCTTAATTTGGAGAGTTAGACCTATCTCATCCTCTGTTCAGTTTGTGTAATTTCTGAGTACCTGAGTCATTACTTAGGACTGTGTTTAGCTCGTGGTAGATGAGGGAACTCTGTCCCTCCTGCTCAGGAGCTGTGGAGAGCACTATCCCTTCTTGATCACCTGTTGACTGCTACCATAGCCATTATTTCTATTATGAGTTCTTGACTGCATTTTCTGAAGGAATCGAATTTTGTTTGTCCTATGTTAGCTACATACAAGACTCAGTCTTTACATAAACGTGGCACAGGAAACCTTAAGACACCCTGGGTCTGGTGTCCCTGATGTGGGGAAAAGATCAAACTGCTCCTGCTGAGCAACACCAGAGGACTAGATTTAGGTAGGAAGTCGCCCTGTGATTGTAACTGTGTCTAAGGTTAAGCAATAGCTGAGATTTATGTATTGTTCGGTTAGTGGCCTGATAGTTGTGCCTTAGCCTCATGTTAGTTGCCTGAGTCCTTCAGTGGATGTAGTTTTTAGTAATATTTGCAACACACAGATTTATAGTTGCATTTATTCTGGAGGAATCTAATCACAGCATTGCTTTAGCAAATGTAGCTGTATCAGAGGCAAACAGTGCATGAATTATGTGTCTCAGCAGGATTGATTGTGCCCTTAGGAGCTATCAGCAGCACCCAGAGAACAATTACCTTCTCCTGCTCGCAATAATGAAGTACAATTTAGAAACAGAAAATCATTATGTAAAACTTTGAGAAATGACACAATTACAGTACATTACACGTACTTTTGTCATAGGCTTTGCTTATTACATAACATCTAAATTTCTTCTGAGAGGGAATTCTGTTGCGCTGGTTTCCTGCTCTCGTGCTGCAGTGCATTTTGCCTTTCTGTTAAATCACGAAAGAGATGTTTTTAGGGCTGAAAATACATATATCCAGAAAATTCCAGGAACTTGCTCATAAAGGGAAGTAGTGCTTGAAACAGTAAGTTATCACATTAATTTCTGGTTGATTTAATATGACATGACCTGTCCATTTGCCAGTATGTATTTCATACTTTGCAACAAAATATAACTCAAAGAAATGAGTACAAGCAATTGTGCTTCTCAGGTTATCCATCCTGTATCATCGGTCTGATTTTTCTGGTAATTGCTTACCGATTTGAACCTGAGCACTGATTTTTTTTCTTTTTTCTTTTGCATAATAGTTGATCTTTATGTGCTGCTTTCAGCTGATGTATGGCAGAAGCTGTGTGGTTCAAACAACACAGGGTTCAAAAACAAAGGGTTATGTCAGCCTTGTTGGTAGAGACCCTGGTGCCAAGGGCACCAAAGCAATGCTCTGACCAGTGGCTGAGATTTGGGACTGGAACTGTGCCACCCAGCATGGAGGGAGAATGGGGCAGGAGGCAGCACCCTAATGGTCCAGATGGGTTTGTAAGCTCTCCTGCCTCATCTACAGATAGTGTGACTCTGGGAGGTGAGCTGGGAGAAAACGCTGACATGGCATTTCTGAAAAACTCAGTAATGCTCCTAAATCTCATGGACTTCTATCTGAGGCTGTCACTGCAGCAAATGTGAGTGAGTAATCTAGCATTATGCATTTCACTGCTCTTGCTAGCAACTCTCTGTTAAACAGTCTCTTCAAGGAAACCATTGTTTTAGGTGTACTTTATAGCATACCTTCTCTACTTTAGCCTCTAATTTAACCAGGAAGCTGCCACAGTGTGGAAAGTGATAAATGCTGATTCTTAAAGCTACCCCCAAGACACTACAGGAAATATGGAGTTAACTGTATATATATAAACATGTTCTCTTCAATAGAACAGAAGGCTAAGAACAATTTTCTGCAAAGGACCTTGCTGTAAGTGAACAAATAGTTTGTTATTTAGAGTGTGTTCTTTCCAGGCTCCTATTGCTATCTTGTTAATTGACTGCAGATTGTTTTAGCAAACATGTCGCATCATGAACTCAGTGTTGGTGGCTTGAAAAGGGGTTGTTTTTCTCCCTGATGGTCTCCTAATATCTTCTAATGCATTGCACGTTTGTTGTGGTTTAACCTGGCAGGCAGCTGAATACCACACAGCCCTTTGCTCACTTTCCTCCTGCTCCCAGGGGGTTGGTGGATAGACTCAGAGCAGAGGAGTGGGGAAGCAGAATCATGGGTTGAGAAAGAAAAAGCAATTTACTAAGAAAGAAAAAGAAGAGAAAAATACTAGTAGTGATAATTATAAAAATGTAAATGTCCACAAAACAAGTGGACAACACAATTTCTCACCACCTGCTGACTGATGCCCAGCCAGTCCCCAAGCAGCAACCATGCCCTGACTACCTCCAACTCCACAGTTTTTTTTCACATGATGCCATATGGTATGGAATATCACTTTGTCCTGTTCAGTTCAGCTGTTCTGGTTCTGCCCACTCCCAGCTTCTTGTGTCCCCTGTCCCCCTCACTGGTTATTGTATTTTCTTCCTATAGCCAAAACACAGCACCATACCAGACACTATGATGAAACTAACTCTGTCCCAGCTAAAAACCAGGACAATGATGCTTTTTAAAACTGGCTCTGTGGCGAATACTGCATGCTATCCTTGTGTGTGTATTTGTATACTGGGAGAATGAGGCTCCATAGGAAACCCTGGAATAAGCCTGGTGCCCAAGGAAAGCTGACAAGACCTGTTAATTATTTACATGCTTAGGGTTTTGTACTTAACTCTTCAGGCACAGAAGCACTCAAGTGTTCCCGTAAACTTTCCACTGTTGTGGGCATTTAGTAGCCTCCTGAAGTAATTAATTATGATTTTGATTTGACTGGAATTCAAGTGGGACTCCAGAGTTGTTATTGGCATTCAACTCATGTATCATGCAAGACAAAATTGTATCTCCATTTAGACAATTTCACATTACAAGCTTCTGTTCAATATTATTCTTCTTCATAAAAGAAAAGCTTTAAAAAAAATAAAAAGAGGAAATTCTTATTGTTTGAATTTCACTTAGGCAGGCTGTTTTATAAGTATACTTATGTATACAGGAATCAGCCCTCCTCCTCCTTTGAGGCAAAGAGCTACCCAGGATGTGGTAAGCCTGCATGAAGTCCCCAAGCCTTTTTAACAACAATCCAGGTCTTGCAGAGCAATTTTCAGTGCCAGCTGTCAAAAAGTCTTTTGCAAGGTAAGTACCCAGTACTATCTACTGCAGGTGTTGCTGATCATTTTGAACCTGCTAATAGTTAGCAAGAATTTGTATGTATATCCAGTATGTTTTCTCTTTAAATACGTTCTGTTTACTGAACAGGATAAAATGCTGATATAGGTGATAGTGGTTAAGGCAGGCATGTTTTAGTCCTGTATCTGCAAGATGTATCCCATGATGGGAATAAGCGCTGCTCTGCCTTTTTGGAGCAGCAGACTTCTTGGTTACCTTCCTGCTTTGCCCCCTTGCCTGTCCTTTCCCCTTTATCTGTGCTAGCAGCCATTTTCCAACACTTTTGTCACTAACAATGCCGAAAGCTCTAAAAAATGTTTTCAAGTTTTGAATAGGTGGAAGACCCACATATTGGTCATAACAACAACAGTTGCATTTTGATGCTGTTTTTGTCTATTACAGTATAGTCTCATGAATAAAATGCCTTGTGCCCTGCTAAATTGCACCCAAGCTAATAAATTGTTGTTGAAAGCACTGAATTGCAGAAGCCTGTGATTAGCATCTAGCACAAGCTGCCTTTGGATGTGGCAGTCAAACTGAATTAAGCTCTACCATGCACACATATGGTGTAGTAGCTCAGTGACTGCCCTCTTCCTTGACATCCCAAGTTGTGAGGATGTGTGAAGCTCAGTGCTATGCTGCTGCTAGGAGGTGATGATCATGCAACACACCTACCCCATCCAATTTTAAATCCCATTTTGCATTTGGGTTGTAGAAGAAAGCCATTAGTATTGTGTATGCTAAGAAGACCATTAGATTGGGATTAGACATTTTTTTAAGGGTATGAACATTTGTCTGAAAACATTTAGCTAAAATATCCAAAGGGCAGGGTGTCAAGTGGGTGGGACCAAGCTTTAATTTTGTGGTACCCAGTGACAGGACAAGGAACAATGGGCACAAACTGGAGCATAGGAAGTTCCGTACAAACATGAGGAAAAAATTATTTACTTTGAGCTTGACAGAGCACTGGAACAAGCTGCACAGAGATGTAGATTCTCCTTCTCTGGAGACATTCAAAATCTACCTGGATGCTCTCCTGTGTAACTTAATGTGGGGATCTCCAGAGATACCTTTGAATTCATACGGTTCTATTATTTGAGTGGTAATGGAGAGAGCCAACTGTTTTTTTTTTTTTTTTTTAAATAAACTACAATACATTGTGTATCTCAGAAGGAGCTCCAAAGGTGTCCTCATTTCTTTATAGTCCAACCCTTTTTGAGACACATAGGAGCAGACGTGGGAACTTAATATAGTCCCATATTTCAGAAGTACTAGTTCCTTCTGTCTACATCTTTGTCTTCAGATTTCTGGAGACAGTATTAAATCACAGACAATAGTAGCATTTAGTTTTGTAAGTAATTAAAAATATAATATACTCTTTTTTATAATGTTCTGTTCTACATAACACCTTGATAGACATTACTTCTGGTTCTACTTTTAGATTAACTTCTTCCTAAACAGTCCCATCCTTTAGGAATGGACAAATGGACTGTCATGTTCAGAAATATCTGAAGATCTGTGGTAACACAAGAACTTAAAACATATCTGAAATGCAGGCTGCTGTACCAGTCCAACTAAAAAGGCAATTTAAAATTTGGCATTTTCCAACAAGAGTGAACGTTGATTAAGAAAATAGCAGATGGAAAGATTTCTGTTGGTTTCATAGTAATGACAGTTGAAATTCTGGTGTGGAAATATCAAAGAAATAATTTTCATTTTCCATGTCACTGAAGGGTATGGCAGTAATAGATTAAAAGATCCCAGTTAAAACAATTATTTTGATTAAAATGGTATATGCCTTGTTGCTCTTTCATCCATCATCAATCTTAATTGAATTAGAAGTGATATCCCTTGGCAAGTAGTCATTATTAATGTGATTTTAAAAGTATGTTTAGTGAGATGCACAATCTTTACTACCTGCTCTACCATGCATTCTCAGACAGTAAAATGAATGATATAGTTGTTAATATTTTTTCACTAGTGAGCTGATATTAAGAGGAAAAATATACTTAATTTTTTCTGTGCAAAGACTATGAGAAGTGTATCTCTCAAGACTTATCTCTGCAGTGTAGTTAAAAAAAAAAAAAGAGCTCACAAAATGAAACTTCTGGGTTAGATTCATCTACAATCTAGATATCTTTGAGTTGGTTTTCCTCCTGCGTGACTGAAGCTGGATATCTTTGCACAGCTATATCAATGTTTTATTCTAAGTGGGTGTATTTTATGCAATCTGAGAACTCACATGCACTCCACTCAGTAAATGTGAACTTTGCTTGCTCAGTTTCTGTGAAAACCAGGGAGAAACTAACCTGTCCTGTCCTGTTTTTGTGTAGCTAAACCACAGTGCAACTGTGAGTATGTGAAATGAAACTAGAAAACAAGTTGTGCTAAAATTCAAGGACATTAATACAAAGCAACATTATTTGAAAGGTTTTTTTTGTTTGTATTTTTATTGTCTTTGCTTTAAGTTATGAAAAGATCTGGACAGTGAATGACCAAGAACTGCTGAGTTACAAGAGCAGACACCTGCTTGCTGTTGGTGCGTAGTCAAGAATGGTAGCAAATAGAATCATAGTATCTTTAGCATTGGAAGGGAACCTCCAAAAGCCACCTCGTCCGGCTCCCCGCAGTGAACAGGAGCACCACATCTTGATCAGGTTTCCCAAAGCCTTATCTAGGCTTGCCTTAAATGTCTCCAGGGATGGCGCATCAACCACATCACTAGGCAACATGTTCCAATGCCTCACCACCCTCACTGTAGAAGATTTTTTCCTAATGTCTAACTTAAATCTACCCTCTTTGCACTTGAAGTTCTTTCCCTTTATTCCGTCACCAGACCCTGCTAAAGAGTCTGTCCTCTTCTTTCCTGTAGCTCCCTTTCAGACACTGAAAGGCCGCTATCAGGTTACCTTGGAGTTCTCTTCTCCAGGTTGAACAGCCCCAGCTCTCTCAGTCTGTCCTTATAGGAGAGGTATTCCATTCTATGGATTTCTGTGGCCCTCCTCTGGATGCATTCCAACAGTATAATTGAAATTACCTTTCTCCTTCTTCTCCCAGCAGGAATCTTGCAACTGATCTCAATACTCAATAATGAGATCAAACACAAAGACAAAAGGCATGTGGAAATGGATGAAAGAAAAAATGTAGGAGGGTCTGGTGTAATGCTGCACAGATACAGGAAAGTAGCATTCCTTAGAATTAGACCTTGATTGAAATGCAGCACCTCTATTCAAAATAGTTTGGTATGCAAAAGCGTTCTACCTTATGAATATATTAATAAAAGAGCTACGTAGATACGCATATGGCTATAGTTTGTTTAGTATTCAGCATGAAATGAGAAAGAAAATTTGAATTATTTTGCAATAGAATAGACCAGACCATATCTAATCTATTAAAATCTGTCCTAGGTTCAACATGAAACAAAAATGACACTATGAGATGTTGTTTCCTTTATCCTTTGGTTGCACACAAGCCACATCATTAACGTTATTCAGCATTATGAGAGCAATAGTGCCAACAATAAAAGATAATGCAATTTGATTTTTATTTAAATTTAGATTTGATTAGTGACCTTCTTGTTAAATTTTAAGAGGGCAATAGAAAAGAAGTAGCAACAAAACCAATTTTTTAAAAAAATCTCTGCAGTCTACATCTTGAGAGAAGACTAAAGGAGTCTTCATTAAAAGTATGTTGCATAAGTAGTGATACTGTGTGAGGTGCTTCATAATGCCGAAGAGAATATGTAGGCAGATTTTTTTTCTATCTCATTTGATAAAGATCTGAAAGATGTGGCTGCCATCAGCAGGGAACAACAAGAGAATATTTAATACACAGGGCCTGTCCATCTTGCCTGTCTCCAGCCCCATAGATATTTTCAAGTACTTTGCAGACTTTTTCTCTAGATGATGTACTGATGGATAGTTACTTGTTCCATATACTTCAGCAACATGCTTTGTTATTACCTTTTAAGTTGTAAGGAGTCCACTTTTCCCCATGGAAGAAGGAAGTTAGGCAACTAACTTAGGCTAAATTTCATACTTAATTTTACAGACTGCTAAAATAAGCGTTTCTCAATATCATAAAATCAGCTGAGTTGAAAGGGTTCCTTGCAAGTCATCTGGTCCAACTTGTCTGCAATGAATAGGGGCACCTACAGCTAGATCAGGTTGCTCAGAGCCTCATCCAGTCTGACCTTGGATATACCCAGGGACAGGGCTTTCACCACATGTCTGGGCAATCTGTTATATAATCCAATGTTATTCACTGCAATGTTAATTTATGCCTTGGAGTCACATTTCTTTCTTATAACACAGCTTGGCTCCTCCATCCATGCCTCTACATGTGGAAAAGGAAGAAGCCTTCACCACCCAGAGACGTGGAGATACCAGATCTCATATTTGCCTTGAAGTTGTTTCCATGGGAAACTTGACATGTACTTATGACTTGTTGACTTGTACTTACGACTTTCTCAAAATGAAACTCTTATTTATTTATTTCAGGATTCTGATTGCTCCCTCTTACTTTGTTGCTAGAGGAGGAAAAGACGTTGCTTTGATATCTGAGAAGAGGTATGCATGCAACTTGATTTAATGAATGATCTACTTTGGGAATCAGAGCCACAGTAGCAGCTCTTGTGTGGAGCAGATGAGGACACCTGCAAGGCCAGATGCCTTATCCTTGAGAAAGAAAAAGCTAATGCATCTCCATGTTCCTTTCTGATTTCTTCAGAGATGGTTTAAGTTTCTCTGCGCAATGCCACATTGTGTCAAGAAGGTAAATTGGTAGAATTATTAAGTGCTTAGTAAGCACATATGCCCATTGAAGAAAGACTGGATAATTTTAAGTAGAGAAGTTTTTGGAAGAGTTGAGAAGAATGTGACAGAGAAACAGTTGGCTGAAAAGTTGTTGCTAAAAAGGCACAGCATGTGTTTGGAAAGGGATTTTCAAAATGTGTTACTTAGTCAGGCAGCATGAAATGATTATTTTTGAAAATATTTTGGCTAGATCTCCTGACATGTAACAGATGATTTGCAAATTCCTATTGCATGCCCTCCAGTAATAGTTCTGAAAAAATATTCCGGCTTAATTACTCAAGTCTGATTTCTTTGGAATTTCACTTTCCCTAATGACTAGAGAGATGATGGACATTGTTGACATAATTGGATCCAAATTACTGAGCCAAAGAGCAGTTTCCTTCTGCTCATTAAGCAAATGAGTACTCTGTAGGTTGGCTACAGTCCCAAGAAACGTACATGTGAAAAGCATCTGAAACTACTGAAGATGTTTACAACTACCAAAAGCAGGAGTCATACCTAGGTGCCCAATTTATGAGGACAGTCTCTTAAAACTTTTGCTGTGGTTGTGAACAAATGAATATCCTCTGAAATAATTCAGAGCTGGGCCTGAAGCAGGTTCTCTGATTCACCATCTGCAAGTACCTGAAGAAACAGCTATGATAACTATTAAGTGAGGATCAGTGTTATAAGCAACACGAATGTGTCATTTTCATATATAAGCATGGGAAGCATTATGCAGCTGAGTAGAAAATAGTAAGAACCGTGATTAAAGTGACTAACCAAACTTTTGAATTTAGGACAGAAGTTTTTTCTACTCTTTCAGAGGATATTTACATCTTTTGTATTTTGACTTACATTAAGGGAATCTTATTGAACTTACATTTCTTTCCCTTTCTAAAATGCAGTACTTCTTGTTGATGTGTCTATCTGCTAGGGTCCCTTTAAAGCCTACAATGCATACCCATTTCCTTTCATCTTGTTCTTCATTCCTCCACTTCTACTATCCCCAGAGCTCTTAAAAATACAGTAGACAGAAGTTTGGAACTTGTCTATTGCTCCTTGCATAGCCACTTATTATGGATGTCAAAACTGTACACTCCATATCTTGTTTTAAAAGTACCATTGGAACGTTCTGAACAGCATTTGGGTATTACTGTATTGTACCAATGTTTGTGTGTTCGAGTTTGAAGAGAATTGCAGAAGGTTCTGTGGCACTTCTAAAAGTGAAATACAAATGAACATTTAAACAATATCCATGATGGAAGCTTAGGGACTGTTGGGCATGTCCTCATTAGGGAAATACAATTAATGGTAGGCTAGATGAGATATGAAGACTTCCTCTGAGAACCCTATATCTTGCTCCAGTTTACATTTTCCTTGAAATGATACCTTCCAAGAACTTTGCTGGTACTGGCTTTGTACAGGTCTGCAATTAATTTTGATTAAATTTGCTTATTGGTCATATTTCTGTAAGTCTCAAGGAGATGGATGAGAAGAATCTTGAACAGAACTCATAGATTTTTATTCTTGTTTCTTCTGTTGCTGAATTATTTTTGCAGTGTCTTTCTTTGTTCTTTATTTGAAAAGAAAATTTCCTGCTAGAATTGGGTTTATTGGCTATGAAACCTAAATGTTGACTTCTCTGGGATAAGAAAATGATATTTCCATTCTAAGGACAGAAAGATTAAAGGCTCAGAAATGTTTATCATCATTGGATTTCACATCTACAATCACTGGGTGAAAAAGTTCTGTTCACTTTCTGTACAGAATCACAGAGTCACAGAATGGCCAGGGTTGGAAGGGACCTCAAGGATCATGAATTTCCAACCCCCCTGCCACATGCAGGGCCACCAACCTCCTCATTTAATACTAGACCAGGCTGCTCAGGGCCCCATCCAATCTGGCCTTGAACACCTCCAGGGACGGGGCATCCACAACCTCTCTGGGCAGCCTGTTCCAGCACCTCACCACTCTCTCTGTAAAGAACTTCCCACTGACATCCAACCTAAATCTCCCCTCCCTCAATTTAAAACCATTTCCCCTTGTCTTGCTGATATCAACCCTTTCAAAGAGTTGATTCCCCTCCTGTTTGTAGGTTCCCTTTAGGTACTGAAATGCTGCAGTGAGGTCACCCTGCAGCCTTCTTTTCTCCAGGCTGAACAAGCCCAGCTCCCTCATCCTGTCTTCATAGGGGAGGTGCTCCAGTCCCCTGACTGTCCTCGTGGCCCCTCCTTTGGACCCTCTCCAACGTCTCTCTGTCTTTCTTGTAGTGGAGGCTCCAGATTTGGACATAGTATTCCAGATGGGGCCTCACAAGAGCAGAGTAGAGGGGTTCAATCACCTCCTTTTCCCTGCTGGCCACCTCTCTTCTGATGGACCCTGGGACCATTTGCTTTCTGAGCTGCAAGAGCACACTGCTGGCTCATGTTAAGCTTCTCATCCGTCAGGACCCCCAGGTTCTTCTCCACAGGGCTGCTCTCAAGGACTGTTCCTTCCAGTCTGTATGGATGCTTGGGATTCCTCCAGCCCAAGTGCAAAGCTTTGTACTTAGCCATGTTGAACCTCATTAGGTTCACTTGGGCCCATCATTCAAGCCTACTGAGATCCCTCTGAATGGCATCCCTTCCTTCCACCATGTCAACCGCACCACTCAGCTTGGTGTCATCAGCAAACTTGCTGAGGGTGCACTTGATTCCGTTGTTGATGTCATTGATAAAGATTTTAAAGAGCACTGGTCCCAAGACAGACCCCTGGGAGATGCTGCTCATTACCGGCCTCCACCTGGACATAGAACTATGGATGACCATCCTCTGTCTGCAGCCTTTCAACCAGTTTCTTATCCATCAAGTGGTCCACCTTTCTCCAATTTGGAGTCAAGAATGTGGTGGGGGACCATGTCAAAGGCCTTGCTCAAGTCCAGTAAATGACATCGGTCACCTTTCTCTTGACCACCAATGCCACCACTCCATCATAGAAGACCACCAGATTGGTTAGGCGTGACCTTCTCCTGGTGAAGCCATGCTGGCTGTCTCAGATCACGCGCTCATTCCTCATGTGATCAAGCATGTCATCCAAGAGGATCTGTTCCACGATATTCCCAAGCACAGAGGTGAGACTCACCAGCCTGTAGTTCCCTGGGTCCTCCTTCCTCCCTTTCTTGTAAATGGAAATGATGTGACCCTTCCTCCAGTCATCTGGGACCTCACCTGACAGCCGCAACTTTTCAAATTTGATGGAGAGCAGATCGGCAACCACCTCAGCCAGCTCCTTCAGAACCCTGGGATGCATGCCATCCGGCCACATAGACTTGCACACATTTAGTCTCATGAGGTGGTCTCAGACCTGCTCTGCCCTCGAAGTGGGGGGGGAGGGGATTTACTGCCTGGGTCCCCACTTAGATATTTAGGGATGCAGGGCTCAGAGACATGAGAAATACTGGAATACTGGCTGCCAGAGAAGACCAAGGCAAAGAACTCATTCAGTACCTCAGCCTTCTCTTCATCCATTGAAGCCAGTTCTCCTTTTACATTTATGAAAGGAGGTACACTCGCTTTGGCCTGCCTCTTCTGGCCAGTGTACCTGTAGAAAGTCTTCCCATTGTTTTTCACGTCCCTCGCCAAGTTCAGCCTGTTTTGTGATGGCAGCTACACAGTGAATGTAGAAAGCAGATTAATGGGCGAAACAACTCACAAAGTACATTTCTGGTGCCAATGGGAGTGTAGGAACCCCAGGGAATGGAATGTCCTTCACAGTAGTTTAACAGGAGACTAGTTAGTAGATAACCAACCAAGCCCACAATGTATGATAATTGCTGTAGAATCAGAACGTGCAGAGTGTCTTTCATCCATTAGAGGCAATTTTCATTTATGAGGGAATGCGTACATTTTCTGTATTTCATGTCAGAAGTTTCAATGTAACTCAACCTAAAATATTAATTTCTAATCAGGCTCCTCTGACTTTTTCAGTGTTTCTGTCTGTTTGCATTTTTCTAGTGATGTCAGCTGGAAGAATGTTTTTGTATATATACTGTCTTAGGAAACAGTCTGAGCTGTAACGTGAGGATGAAGGCAAGCTGTGACCATGCTAAACTATCTCCTGGGCAACTAAATGGCTTGTTAATTGACTAAGGTTGTCTTTAGCAACATATTCATAAGAATTCAGAGAGTATTTTTACAGCTGGCATATTTGCTCAGGTAGGCTTCAGTTTGTCATTATTAGCAACAACCTTCTCTCCAATTTTTTCAGCATTGTACTTCATTTTATAAGAACAGGCCAAAACTTACAGTTGTTTTAAGCATGTGAGAAACTGATTTGATTACTTATGGTCTATCAGCACTAGGATCTATGTGTTCAAAAGTACATGCATGTTTTATTTATATGTATTATCATTATTATTATATATATACACATTTTATAGCATAAAATTATAAAGCAAGAACTGTTCTTTTAATACTTAAAAATACTATGCACAACTATTGTGTTATATCATGAAAGCAGTACATAGTAAATCATCTGTACATTTACTTACATATGACAAGATGTTTATGGAGTCAAACCTACTACCATTTCAAACTAATTGAAAGCTATAATTAAAAAAATTGACATGCTGTTTTGGTTCTGCAGTAAATTAGACTTTTAAGGCCCTGTGATTTTTGACTAGCTTAGACTGTGAATTTTCCTCAGAACTTGCAGAACAGAAACAAAACATTCCTTGTTGGTTTGATTTCCTAATAATGTTATCCTTCTGTCTTAGTTTCAGCTGGGAAGAAATTGTTTTCTTCAGAGTACCTGGTATGATGCTGTTTTGTTTCTAAGAGAAAAACAATGCTGATAACACACCCATGTTTGTAGTTTTTTTGCTAAGCAATGTTGAACAGAGACAAGGCCATTCTCAGCAAAGGGCCCAAGGAGCCATCAGCAAACAGAATTAGAACAGCTGACTTAAACTGGTCAAAGGAATATTCCATACCATGTGACATCAAAGGGAAGGAGTTTTGATTTTTTTCTCTTCCTCTGCTGGGTGGCTAGCTGGCTATTGGTTGGGGGGTTATGAGCAATCGTTTGTGGGTCACTTGTTATATACAGTTATATATGGTATAGTCATATTTGTTATGATTTTTCTTTTCTCTCTTATTTTTATCTCATCTCATGAGCTCTACTTTTTCTTCCCCCATTTCCTTCCCTCATCCTACTGGTAAGGGGAGAGTGACTGAACATCTGTCTGGTGCACAGACACCTGCTGGGTTAAATCACAGCACCTTCAAAGCTGTTTTGACTTCCCTCACACTTTAATGCTCTGTATATCGTGAGATACTTCAAGATTCTAGCTTTTGTTCCTGTCCCTTTCTGAAAATAAGTACTTTCATAATGTGTACCAAATTGTAACTTCCTTTTCCTTTGCCAAAGGAAGCAGCGAACTGTGAACAGGCCCTGCTGTTCTCTGGCTGCTTACAAGCACTCACCTTGCAGCAAGAAAGGAGAGCTGTGCAGGAGATCCTATGGTGAAGTACCCTCACATGTTGGCAAGCAGCTGAGCACAGATGAGAAGACCTCCCTGCAGCTCGCTGGGTCTTTTTCATATTGTGTGTTCTCCATGTGATGAGTGGGTAGTGCTTTTTCACACTGTTTTGAGGTATTATCCAGCTCACTTGTTCTGTTTTCCCTACTGATGACAGAGGGGTACTGGCATGCCAGAAATGTTTAACACATTTGGATATTTTGAGAGGCCTTTTTCAAATGGCTCATTTTCAACTTTTCTTTTCAAACGTGTTCATTATGTTTTGACAACGCATAAAATCATACAGTCATAGAATATTCTTAATTGACCCGCAATGATCACTGAGTTCAACTCCTAGCTCCATGTAGCACCACCCAAGATTGAAATGTTACATCTGAGAGCGTTGTCCAAATGCTCCTTGAACTCCAGCAGCTTGGGTCTGTGCCCACTGCCCTGGGCAGCCCATTCCATGCCCACCAACCCCTGGTGCAGAACCTGTCCCTAACCCCCAGCTGCCCCTCCCCTGACACAGCTCCATAGCATTCCCTTAAGCCCTGTTGCTATCACCAGAGAGCTGAGCTCGGTGCTGCTCCTCCCTCAAATTGTCCCTTAACTTTACCTTCATCAAAAGCATAGCAAGTTCTTTCATTACTTACAAAGCATTAGTCATGGTCAGTTATGCTTCCTATGGATTGGAGGCACAAATGGTTGGAGACTATTCTCATCTAAGGCATAAAGGTCAAAGAAGAGAGTAAATGCCTTTACTTAAGGGCTTATGTTAAATTTTTTTTGCTTGTCTGGATTCAGACACATGCTCTTCTCTGCTGCACTGGCTGACTTTCAAAGCTCTTGGAAAGCGTATCTGTGCTTCTGTGCCAGTCCCTCAGCCATTCTGCAGGTCAGGAGGGCAAGTGTCAGATGTTCTGCTTGCCGTATGCAGCATTGTAATTCATTCTGTAGGCCAAGGTAATAACTCAATTAATTTATTTATACTTGGCCTTCAGTCACAGAATGAAAAACAAGAATCCTGAACCCAGTGTCAGTGAATTGGCTTATGAAACATAAGACACAAAAGCATAAATTCAACTTCAGTATTGACAGGGGGAGGATACTCAGTACCTATGTGATAACTTGCATAGCACTACAGAAGCAATCTCAAGTGGAAAGCCATCATTGCTTAAATAATTTTTCTAAAAATTAGGTAGGAATAGAAATGTCTACCATGGATTTTAATTCCTAGCTCTCCATTATGGTGAAATTTGAAGGGAAAAAAAACACCTTTAACATTTTTATGTTAATTGCTAGCTTAACAAAATCTTTTGCTTGGGTATAATTTTATTTTTCTTTAAGTATGATCCTTTCTCAGTGGGAGGATTTTACTGCTATTATGGCTTTCAATGGCACATGTCCTTTAAGATCTGTAACTAAAATATTTTTACTGCCAAGAAAAACACATTCTTAAAATTCAAATTCTCATAATTTTCTACCACCTTGCAGTTGCTTAGACATGCAGAGATACACAAAAAAAAAAATCCAAAATCATTTCTAACATTTTTATTTTTCTGCTTGAATTTCACTACGGATCCCTTCTAATTTGGGATATTCTATGACTCTGTGGTTCTACCAGGTAATTGGATTAGATGGTAAAGGAATACGTAGGGTCCATAGTTCTTACTTCCTTCATATTCCAGAAAATGACTATATAATTGATGGATATCAAGATGTTACAATCACAAAATCAACAAGAGAGAATAAATGGAAGGCTTACCCTTATGCTGGGCTCACCATAAGACACCAGAAGGAGGGATCTCCAGAAGAGATCCTTCCCCACTGGTAGCCAGCCCTTAAATAGGTCTAGGAGGGGTGCAGCCAGGCTCCACCCCTTCCGGCAGCACAGGTGAATTGCCTTCACCTGTGCTCCACTGGCTGACTCATGGCACACCTCAGGTGATCAATCAGAGGTTAAGGCCGTGACTCAGCAGTTCCCATACAACGACCAAGCTCCAGTGTCCTCTCTAAATAATCTCTCTTACTGCTACTCTCAGAGCCAGAACACAGGGCCAGGTGGACCTCAGAAAGCCTTTCCTTCTGCTTGTTTGTGTGATCTGAGAGTGTTCCTGTTACAAAGCGAAAAAAATGATAACTTGAACCACTTTAACAGGGTCCTGGACTCTGTAACTCTTTTCCTCTGTTTTATACTGAAAACAGCCAGACTAAAACATTTCAGGGATTTGATTAACTGTTTTAAGGACAGCATGAAAATGGTATGCAGCTAAACATACGTGAACCAAATGTAGACCCAAATATTTTTACTGATTTGATGTTAGTTAACCATTTAAAAAAATACCAAATGAATCTCACTCCTCAAATATCTATTTTCCTTGGTTATTTCCAAAGAGAGCTAGCATTGACTGGCAGGTGTCTGAGGATGTCTAGTATCATCTAGCATGAAACCTGCTCCCAGATTGGAATGTGTGAACATCATCTGTGGATATGCAGTTTTAAAAATATTGATATTTATAAATAGAACTGACTGTCAATTGTAACTCTGCAATAGACCCATGCCAATCATAAAGCAGTTGCATGTATATAGAGATAGTGGTTACCCTTCATTAATGTGTGTCCTGAAGGCTGGACCTACAACCTATCCAGATACTAAGTCAGATCAGTTCTGTGCAAATTATTTCACACAAATGGCTCTTTGAGCATGTTCATAATTTATTTATGGCAAAGCTGTTATTGCTTTCTTTGCTCCTGTTTTTGCACTCATGTAATTGTTCTTTTGTTCTTGATTAGTTCAAGCTGGACAGGTGTTAGAAGATGGCTGTGACATATATTCAGACAAAGCAACACAAAAGGACCCTATAGCCCACTGCCAGGGCTGGTCAGACCCAGGACAGATACAGCAATGTGAGAATTCTGTCACAAAAGAATCACATTTCTGTTTTTTTTTTTTTTTCTTCTGTATGTTTTACCATTTGGCAATTGTGCACAAATGCTTTGTGGAGCAACACAGCCTGTTACCTGCATCTACCCCAATTTAAGTTGCTGGCTGACTTGTATCACACAAGCAGAAGGAGAAGGTGAGCTGAGGAGTGAGCGTTGGCTACTGGCAAAGGTTATATCTGCATTCCGGGTAGTGAACTGGAGAAATATCCAAGGCTTGGTTTTCTCTGTCATTCTGGTAGAGGGATGTTACGAACACACCTGCAAATGCTCCTTCCCATCAGAGTTTGTTAAAAAAGAGGGTTTTTTTTTTTTTCTGTTTGATTTTTGTTTTGTCTTAGCCCAGAGTTGTTACCTATGAGAGATTTTTTGAACAGGCTTAATAAAGGCTTGCTGACCACATGCTGAGAGCCAGAATTTCACTGAACTTGTGCAACCCTGGAAGCATTTTGCAAGATGTTTAAAAACCAAATCCAGTGAACCCAACACAAGATCTTTCCCCTTCCTTTGTCTGTCTGTAAAGGAGATGTGTCAGTACAGTGCCCTCACACCAAACACCCCTTGGCAAGCTCATCCCATGGGCTAAAAAAGTCCACTTGCAGCACAGGAGAGACAACAGCAGGAGGAGAACTTAAAAGCTGTGACAGCTTATATAAGGATGATCTGTGGCCTCTAGGGAAATGAAACAGGATTTCATCCATGTGATCTCCTGTAATCACATAACATCTGTTATATAGTCAAGAAATGATAGACAAATGACAGCTACTGTATCATGATGCTCTTCTCACAGTGAGGATAACATTGAGTAGCACCTGAGATGCGATGGACAAATTTCCCAGAAACAAGAGAATAGAAAACAAAAATAATAGCTTTATTTTATTATTATTATTTTCAGTTAGATTGGATCAAGACAGTCTGTAAATATTTTGTTCTTTGAGCTTAGCTTTCTAGGAGTGAACATGATGATTTCAGTAATTTAAATTTAGGGGTCACTCACATGACATTGAAGTGCATTTATACAGCAAGTGAATGCACACATGGGGAAATTTGACACGTTAAGCTAAGGCCAGACAATAGTGGCTGATAATTAGTGTGATCATTCCACAGAGTAGATGAGCAACAGCACATTTCACTACTGATCATAAAAACATCAATTTGCCAAAGCTTTGATTTCTACAGGTAAAATTTGTGTCACTTTTCCCCCCTGCTCTGTCATAAAGTTGTTTGAGTTGATGCTTGGTGGATGAGTGTGAAGGGGAATGCTGCAAGTAAAGGTGTATTTGGTTTGCTTGGTGCCCCAGAGAGGAAAGGTGGTGGCACAGGTGCCAGTGGGCTCTGAGATCTTCCTGTCCTCAGCATTGGCAGGGTGCAGCATAAGTGGTTGTGAGGCTCCTGTGTCTGAAGGTGGAGAATCTGCAATGACTTGAAACCAAAATGAAGATCTGGACAGAAAGGTGTCTCACAGAGCAATGGGGAAGGAGCTGTTCTAACAAAGCAACCTTCCTGCCTGACAGTACACTGATATATTCCTTCCTCCCAGTGATTCCAACACATTGTGCAGCAGTGTGTGCTGGCAGCTGCTCACTGCCTCTCTTCATCCTGTCAATTTGATACAATAGTTCGCACACATGAAAAATCCCTGAGCTAAGAGGTTTAATAGAGCCTGTGACTGACAGAATGACTGTGAGCACAATCCATATTTCCAGCCTTGAAAATGTGCAAATTCAGAGTTGTGTTTCCATGTGGTCATTCGTGTTGTTCTGGACAGCTGTCAGTGTCCTTTTGATGACATGCCTATCAGCTACAAAGCTATGTCCTACAATGGTTTTGTCACCAGGTTTGTGTGGCAGACTTAGTCATAATCTATAACCTGTTGATCAAGCCTCCTGGGCAATACAAATGCTCAGCTTTGGCATTCTGGTGAGACAGTCACCAGCAACATGATCACAACTACCATGGTCATCATTTCCAGGTGGAAAAGGTGACGCATTACTCAATTTTTGATGCAATCATAGCAGTTAATGAGGTCTGCAGTGTTATACACAAAGCTGCATTTACTCTTTACTCATCCTCACTGAGATTAAAACAAATGCCTTGCCAAACACTGAAATTTGTCTATCGTTTCTATTCTAGAAAATAAGTAGCAGTATTTTTCCTTAACAATAACTAGTACTTTAGTCTAAATTGTTCTATTTCCTGGCTCTGAGGCTAACATTTCTATTTTTTTTTCATGACATGACCTCTTCAGCAAAGGTGAGGAAAAAGTCAGTGGGGTGGGAGGTGTGCTTTGGAGAGGATCGAAGCACTGATTGAGAGGCATCTCTGATCAAATCTTTTCTGGGTGCATTTCTTCTTTACTCCCTTCTGTCATGTTCATCAATTCCAGCTAAAGGTAATCATGGGACAGACTGGGATCCCTTGTCTCAGGAGAAGGTATAGTGTTCCACAGATGAAAGTTGTACAAATCTAACTACCAGGGAACATGGTTGGAAGAGCCAGTTGTGGGCCTCTTTAGTTCTGTACGAGACTGTGCACATCAGAGCACTGAGAAAGAGCCAATGTGAACTCTATAAATGTTCTCAATTTCCTGAATAAGTTTAAGTGCAACTACTTTGCTTTCTTTGCTTTACTTTTCTGCAGGAAGCAGTCCTGAGGGGTCACTGTGATTTGGTTATATGAGCCCACAGTGTCTTCTAGGTGGTGTTTTCAGAGATAAATTTTTGGAGGTGAAGTGTTTTGGACTCCTTTTTAAGGCATCTGCTTCTCCAATTTGTGCAATTTATTTCTGTCATGGCTCTGCCTCATTCCTATCCATCTTCTGGAGCTCAGGCCCAGACCTATTCAGCTATTACAATAAATAGATTGGTAAATAACCTCATGCTCAGTTGGCAATAAACTTCTGCTACTTCCAGACAATACAGCAAGTGGTGTTATGATGTGGAGGTTCAGGTCGTCATCGTCAGAAAGAATATTTCATGAGAAGCCTAGTGTAGCCCTGAAACAAATAGCTCAGAGAGGCTGTTCCATTTCCAACCTTGGATTTTTCAACACGACTGACCAAAGATATGACAAACGTGAACTAATGATTGTAATGGTCCTATTTCAAGTAGAGCATAGAGCTAGATCATCTTTAAACAGTATTTCTATGATTCTGTGATTGCCTCTGTTCTTAAATTGCCAGAATGGTCCTTCAGATGGATTTGGCCTGAGGCAAGTATCAGTCTCCTGAATCATGCTCAGGTATCACTTGGAAATTTCCATCCTAAGCCATTCCCAATAAGCAGTTTGGAAAGTACTACCTTGCTTCTAAGGGAAAGATAATTTTATAGCATGGCAGTTTGGCATTCTGCACCAGGAGAATGTCTTGGAAACAAATAACTGGTTAAATTTCCAGGTATGCATGTGTTTCATCAAGGAAAGTAAAGTGGGAATCTGTGCAGATTTGTTTCCTGCTTGGCTGTATCTATGGTAAAAGCATTCACAGAGTGGCCATTTTGTTAGCTTTGACAGAAGACTAACGCAATGTGCACTTACCTCACCAGAGTATTTGGATCATTAGTTTATTACTTTAAAAGTTCTTTAAAAGAAGAAAATGGCAACCATTTATCACTGCTGTCAGGAGTCTAATCTAGTTGCTATCTTGCAGATATGTTTCTGAGTATTGCGTAACAAAATTTGTCACTGTCTTTCTCTGTAGGGATGTAGTGTGATGTTAAATTCAATTAATATATACAGTAAGGGGGGTGCTGTCACATAACTTGATTTCTAACTCCTTCTAAAGTTTATTGTCTTGAGTTCTTACAGAGCACTTTCCAGTCAAATAAATATCCAGACTCTAGTAGTCTATGTCCATTGGTTCTGGCCTGCAAGTTAGCAAGGAATTAATTCAATGCTTTGCACTTGCAAATTTAGTTGTTATTATTTTACTTCTAGCATCACAAGAATTCTCTTTCTAGACCATCTCAGGAAGAATTTAGTCTGCTGTTTTGTCACAGCTGGGCTCAGCATGAGAGTGAGCCTGAGATTCTGGAAACTAGTGGAGGCAACTACTGGTACCAGATGGCTAACTAAAAACTATGAAAGGGCTTCCACCAAGGGATCTGGAGTGAGAGAGATCAGGAGAGTTCACAGTAACCACATTTAGATGTGTTTTTGACCTTTGCCAGTGGATTTACATGGCATCTATTTCTTTTCACCATTAGCAGACATTGAATACAAATGAGCTCCGTCTGTAGGGTGCTGGGCATAGAATGAAAGGTGGGAGAATGTAGGCCATTGAACAGAGCTGGCACACATTGTGGGGAGAGGAGGCAGAGCAAGCATCACCCTGGGTGAAAGGTCATGCAAACAGGTTCATATTTAAAGCTATGGGTAAAGCGTGCAGTGAATCCCGCCCCAGATGATTTGCAAATTACCATTTGGAGTTGAAAGGAGGAATAGTGGATGTTTATGCAAACGTAGGGTTAGCCAGCTTTGCCTCATAACATTCTTCTGAAGGAGAGGTTTTGGAGGATTTCTGTCCTATAAACAGTGAGGTGCACAGGAAGTTTGCAGTTATTCCAAAGGTGTACGGGGAGAAAAAACTGGAGTTACAATCTATCCCTTTTGCTTTCAGCCCTGAGCTTAGCCTCGTAGAGCTTGCTGCTGCCCTCTTTGTTTCCTGTTATCTTTGAGTCACCACGTAGAATGATAGAATCGTTTGAGTTGGAAGAGATCCTTAAAGGTCATCAAGTCCAATTCCCTGCAATGAACACCTAGATCAGGCTGCTCAGAGCCCCATCCAGCCTGACCTTAAATGTCTCCAGAAACAGGGCATCCACCACATCTTTGGGCAATCTGTTCCACTGCTTCACCGTATTGAAAAAAACATTTTTTTTCATTTTTTTTCTTATATCCAATTTAAATCTCCCCTCTTTTAGTTTGAAACCATTTCACCTTGTTCTATCACAACAGACCCTGCTAAAGTGTCTGTCCCTTTCTTTCTTTTAGCCCCCATTTAGATACGACAGGCCACTCTCAGGTCTCTCTGGAGCCTTTGCTTCTCCAGGCTGCACAGCCCCAGTTTTTTCAGCCTGTCCTCATAGGAGAGGTGTTCCATCCTTTGGATCATTTTTGTGGCCCTTGTCTGGACATGCTCCAACAGGTCCATGTCTCTCCTGTACTGAGGACTCCACACCCAGATGCAGTAGTCCAGGAGAGGTCTCCCCAGCGCAGAGCAGAGGGGCAGGATCACTTCCCTCGACCTGCTGGCCATGCTTCTCTTGATGCAGCCTGGGATACAGTTGACTTTCTTGGCTGCAAGGGCACATTGCTGCTGGCTCATGTTCAGCTTTCCATCCAAGTCCTTTTCAGCAGGGCTGTGCTCAACCCTTTTATTCCCCAGCTTGTATTGGCAATGGAGGTTGCCACGACCCAGGTGCCTTCCACCTGAGAAATGGTGGAAACCCTCTCCAAATTCAACCTCATGGATCTTTCATATTAGCTACATTTATCATGGTGTATATTTGTTTGATTTGTGACAGATTTACTTTTAAATGTAATACAGCTTTCAACTCAGCAGGGCATATATATATATTTTTTTGGTGCTTTCATCTTTTTAAAAATAAAAATGATTTTTTAATGTAGTGGCACTTTGGGAAAGAAACATTTTCAAGTAACATATAATTATATTCTACAGTTGTCAAACAGAGCAGTGGCTAAGTGGCTGTTCAATAACATGCAGCAGCAATGCTGTATCAGGTACTAATGCTGCTTACCTTTTAGCTACATTGTAATTATTGGTATTTACGGTAAGTACTGCTGCATGTATTCCCATGTGGAAGTGCTGCTGTGGAGCGGGGAAATATTCTTTTGTCATAATGCTTCTCGAAGTTCATACGCATGTGAATAAAAGTGAACGTGTCAATCACCCTGGAAGGAAAATGGAAAATTATCCACCCTCTCTAAAATCAGTCGTTTTAAAAAATGGTATAAGTATGTAAGAGACACCTGACATTTGTGTGCACTGAGCAGTCTGAAAACATATCATCTCTTCCCACTTAATACAGCAATAGAAGGGCTATGAAGAAGATGGTGCTTGGGTATAGCAGAGAACAGAACTTTAGAAAGACCATTCAACATTA
This sequence comes from Lagopus muta, assembly GCF_023343835.1. Classification (NCBI taxonomy): domain Eukaryota; kingdom Metazoa; phylum Chordata; class Aves; order Galliformes; family Phasianidae; genus Lagopus; species Lagopus muta. Next base: position 31,258,271 of record NC_064434.1, on the reverse strand, counting down.
CCTAATTTGGTACGTGGCTGATAGCGTTCAGTTCAATGTGTTTTTCAGAATACTCCAAATTAAATGTCCAAAATTTTTAAAGGACCCTGTTTAAGCCTGGAAAAATTGCATTGGAAGAGCTAATTAATCTCTGAAGTTTTTTAGGGTAAGGTGTTGTGTGTGTGTTTAAACCTGGATGTTTAAACCACTGAGGAGGCTTAGCAAAGAATTTTGCATGTGTCTGTACATCTTAACCTGTTTTTATCAGTGTTACCTTCCTTCAGAATGGGAATTCAGGGATTTGTGAGTGCAGCAGTATCCCCAGACTGCATGTACTCCACTAGCAGTCTCCTAACCTGCCAGGCTAAAAGGATATCTGACACCTTTCCAACCTTACTGCAACTGAGCAGAAATAAAAATACACAGGGTAATATGATACTAACCCAAAATACTCAATAGAAGAGTAGGGGGAATATTATAGATATTTCTTTGAATTTCAAATTGTTATCATACACAGTGTTTCTTTGCTAAGTATCTCATTAAGAGGGTATTTGCAAAACTATGTCTTTTCTACTTCCAAATATTTGTATCCATGTCAAAAAGGTAGTAACTGCAGAGGGGCAAGAATGCTGGCTTGTTTAAATTGGTTGCTATTTGTCCACTGTTGTTATGCTTGAATCTCTGAAAAGATTTGTCTAGAGAGAAAAAAACACATTGTATGAAGTGTACCCAGTCACATGCCACATGTGCATTGCTTGTCACATGCCACAAAATTAACAATTTATGGATTATCTGAAATTGAAATTTCTTGATGTATTAAATTTCTCAACTTATTCTCAAGAATAACTGATGTTTTCATATGAGATATGTTTGGTTTGCAAAGAGGACAATAGCTGTGTTATGTTTTTTTCACAGTGGATCGTTGAAAACAACTTACTTAGATTCTCCTCTCCTCTCCTCTCCTCTCCTCTCCTCTCCTCTCCTCTCCTCTCCTCTCCTCTCCTCTCCTCTCCTCTCCTCTCCTCTCCTCTCCTCTCCTCTCCTCTCCTCTCCTCTCCTCTCCTCTCCTCTCCTCTCCTCTCCTCTCCTCTCCTTCTTGGAAAAAGAGAGTATTTGACATTAGATTGGCCAAGCAGTCCAAAAGTAACATCAGCTGGCTCTGAGGCTGACATGCAATGGACAACAGAACACCAGTTGGAATGGAGACAGAACCTGGGGCAAGAGGTCTTCTGCTCCACATCTTCTGCTCCACAGCTATAATCTGAAGCAGGCCCAGTTCTGCAGACACAGTCTTTGACAAAGGAAGAGGTAGACTGTTTTTTTTTCTGTCAGTCACCCACGAAGTATTTAGAGTAATCAAAAGTAGATCAGTGAGATCGTATACTCATTTCCCAGCAATATCTTACTCAATTGCGATCTTAATTTCTGATTGGTTTTGGAAGCTTAGCAATAAAGTGATGTATTTTGCATTGCCATCTTTCACTTCTTCAAGCCCTTTGAATACAGCCCCTCTAGGGAACTTCAGTTGCATCAGTACAAAATGAAACATAAAATAAAATCAAACACCTCAAAAACAGAAAGATAAGACATTTAAGTGCTAAGTGAAGCATAATTCTGGTAAGTTCACATACTTAGCAAATCAGTTATTTCAATAGAGTATTCAAAGATGAAGAAGGTCATGAACTGAGGCTGTTTAAAAATCAATGGTGAATCAGTTTAGCAAGCATAATATTTAGTTCTTGAGCTTTCATGTAATGAATGATTAATTGAAATTTAAATATAGCTCAAAATCTTAGTCTTAAACTAAGTTTTGAACAACCACTCTGTATTTTTGTCTTCTTCTATGGCATTACTGCCCTCATCTGATTTTTGCTTTCTGAGGTTTGAAAATGACCTCTTTATATTGGTTCTGATAAGAAGAGACTTGAAGCTTGAAAATTCCCTCACCAAACACAATACTGAAATTCCTAGGTATTTCAGTATGCAGGGCTTTGGGGTAACTGTCAATGTAGTGACAGTATTGGAAAGAGCTTGTTACCAGTGTGCATCCATAGCTGTAGATTTGGGCCCTGAAGGGACACATGACTGGCTATGTCATAGACTTATCAAAACAAAGGAAAAGCATGCACTATTTATCTATTAGAATGATACTGGAAGGATGAGCTTCTCTAGCTCATCAGTGTCTGTGGGGGGGCAGCTCCTTTGCTAGCTTTTTTCACATCCTTGTTTAAGATTCACTATGTGCCCTATATGCTCAACACATTACTGCATTAGACACACAACTGTGCTTTCTGCCTTTAGTGAAGATGAACAAACAATGGCCTGTATGTCATAGCAGAAGGGACTTTGATGTTCTGGGAACAAGAAAGCTGCAAGGATTTCTGCAGAAGAGAACAAGTGGATGATCACAGCTCTCAAATCCTTCTGAGCTTTGTGCATCCAGTTGCTGAGGTTTTGATGATGGGTCTGGCCCATTAAGAAAGGCTTTCATAAATGTCAGTCAGCTTTGCTTAACAAACAGAACTTACTGGCAAATCTCATGGCGTAATAGAATGGGAGGAGACTGAATATGACCTACATGAAAGGTTTTTTATTTTATTTATTAAAGTTCTCAGCAAAGCAGCGAATATTTGTGTAACTGAGAACTTACTCTGCTCCAAACCATACAACCAGTGTACTGGGCACTGAAATAGCAGTGACAGCCCCAGATGGTGTTTGGAGTTCAGATTCCCATAAGACTAACTCCAGAAGAAGCAGCCAAGAGGGCTGACCTATCTAAAGGCCCTAGCAAGCACTTGAGCTTGGCTGGCTTCATGCAGAGCTTGTTTCAGCTAGAAATGGACAGTGTTCATGGTTTTGCACTGCAGATTTTATATACTACTAATGCCATTTGGTATCCTGGGATTTTGGATGCAGACCCATCGCTGAATATAGATTTATTTTTCTGCAACTTTTTAGACAGCAACAGTTTTCATGGCTGAGACTTCACCTCACCGAAGTGAGGGTAAGATCTTCCAGCTTTAGCAATAACAGCATAGCTCATATCACTTGGCACTCCTGGTGAAAGCTCTTTGGTGGATGTTGCCTGACAGGCTTTGTCCAGCTGACTGAGCATGTGATAAAAGACATTTACCCCACATGGGTAAATACAGAAGTGAAAAGGAAAGAAGAAAGAGAAAAAAACCCCACATTTTGTCTCACTCTTTCTTCTTGGATAATGTGAGAATCTGGAATAATTTTTCACTCAAAGCTTATTCAGCGGCACCTATCCAAGGTATAACCTGCTCACCAAACTTTTGGAGTTACCATGAGGACAGCAGTAAGAGAAATATATGCATCTGAGAAACCAGGAAAAGCCGTTTTCAGCTGTTGCTCTTTTTGGGCATTCAATCTGACTTATGGGGGTTGCCTCAAAGGAGAGGACCACCATACAGTTGGTGTACATACCTAGCAGCCCACCATGCAACAATTGTATGATCAACTGCCCACTGACAACAGAAGGGGCTTGTGCTGTTTCCCCTGACAAACAAAATATAAATGCCCCCGGCAACTAAAGCAAGCCCCAAAATGATGCTATGAAGAGAATAAGAACCTGAAGAGTTCCAAGGTAGAATGGGTACCCCTTCTGCCAAACTGCAGCCATGTGGGTCAATGAGACATCATTGATCCCTGCTGGTGACTATCCCCACTAGGATTTCTCTCTAACTTCCCCATCTTTCCTGCATTCCTCAGCTGATTAGAATTTGTAATAACCAATTGGAAGCATTTGGCCTCTTTTGCTGCATTAATCTTCCTCCAAGTATATATATATATATATATATATATATATATATATATATCCAACCACCTCCTCCAATAATTGGGGTGAGACACCTGATCAAGTGCCTGTGCACACTTTGTACATGACTGGAAAGTGGCAGAGCTCTACCTCAATATACGCTATGAACCAGGGGGAGAAGTGGGGGTAAGCCAAATTTCCCACAATTTAAGTGTTTTCTACAGAGCTATTGCTGCTGGCAGGGTTGCAAATGACAACTGCTGTTGTACATTTAATGGTGCCTGTGTATGCTGCTGTTGCTGTTTGCAGCATATTGTGGAGTCAGTCTGCAAAGCGTTCCCCAAGGGAGCCCAGCACATCCCCTTGTATGGCTGCCTACTTCTGAAAGGCTCCCTGTGTTGCTGGAAATGGGCTGGCTCAGGTCTGATCCTGTTTCTGCAGTCTCTGCACTGCCTAGCATCCTGTATATTAGTGCTGCTTTTTAGTTCACTGTGATTACTATGGAGAAATTAATTAATCATCTAGTGTCTAACTTAGCTTTCATGTATGCATCACTGCATCTCTTTGAGGCTGGATTTTATTTCATAAATACACACAAAAACACACTGAAGTATTTCAGTGTGGAGTATTTCAGCTTGGAGAAGAGAAGGCTCCAGGGACACCTGAGAGTGGCCTTTTGGTTTCTAAAGGCAGTCTATAAGAAAGAACAAGACAGACACATTAGCAGGGTCTGTTGTGATAGGACAAGGCAAAATGGTTTCAAACTAAAGAGGGGAGATTTAAATTGGATATGAGAAAAAAAGTTTTTTTTTGCAATAAGGATGGTGATTCACTGGAGCTGGTTGCTCAGAGAGGTAGTGGTTGCACTGTCTCTGGAGATATTCAAGGTCAAGCTGGATGGGGATCTGAGACATGATTGAGCTGTAGGTGTTCCTGTTCACTGCAGAGAAGTTGGACTAGATGACCTTTAAGGATCCCTTGCAGCTCAAAAAAATCTATGATTCTACGTTTGCCTTTTATTCATGCTAACAACACAGTATTTTTATTTTGTCTTTTATTCTCTGGCCATCTCTTAGCTCTCTGTTGTTTGACAATCACAATACACATAGTAAGTAAAAATAACAGGTCCAGTGCAGAGGTAGTGGTTTCTGGCTGTGAGTGATGGTAAAATGATGACAGCTGCCATGCTGATGATCCTGCTGCCAGCCTTATCATGGCTGAAGCTTTGGACAGCCAGGTTTTCTCTTGAAAGAGAAATGAGGGTAAAGGGGGCAGAAAGGGGCAGAGGCTACTGCCAGGAGAGTGGAATCTGTACCCCAAGATGAGATTTTTGGCTGATGAGAGGAGGACTCCTCCCCTCTCCTGTTCTTACTCCAGATCCCACCAAGCTCCCTTCCTACAACCTGGTCCTGCTCTGCAACTCTGTTATTCTGTCACAGTTAGGTTTGTCTGTGCTGCTGAGAAGCCATGAGACAACTTTGGGAAATAACAAAATCATCTGACTATATGCCTTGCCATGACCTTTGATCTTCTCTAAAAATTCCTCCACATTAAGAGCTCAGTCCTGCTAATCCTAAAGCTGTGGTAAGAGGTCCCTGGCATTTCTCTCAGGACATGGTCTGCATCTCAGATGTCTTAGACCATATCCATTAAAGAGCAGAAAAAAGCACTGTATCAACAAGCTACTAAAGACTGTATTTTCTTTGTTGTTCATTGATATAGTATTAATGTGATGCAAGTATGATCTAATGGAAAGAAGATAAAATCCTATGGATTCTCAAAACCATAATGAACACTGGTTTGTTGGTGAAGAGTTACTCCTATCTCTGCCATCATAGTCATTTTTCTGGCTCCTGCAGTACAGAATGCATTTTAAATTTCTACCACAAATCTATAAAGAAAAATATTTATAGTGACTATAGTAAGTTAATCATTTCATATATTTATTAAAAAACAAAAAGCCATGCAATTCTTCTTCTAAAATGAATAAATGTCATTTCTCTCTGCCTTTTAAAGAGTAAGAAGCATCACTGGCTGTTTAATATTCCATGTTCATAGTACTCTGAAATCAGCCAATATTAAAAAAAAAAAAACCTGTCACTGCACAACTAAACATCAATGCATATTTTTAAGGCTGCTCAGGTTTTTAATGTGATGAATCAGTTTGATTTTGTTATGGTAGTAGGATGATTCCCACAGAGTTTGTTCCATCTCCGTGTTCAGTTAGAACTTCAGCACAGAACATAAATTTACAAAGGTCTTGCTGAGTCTGAATGTTCTCAGAAAATAACGAAGTTTTGAGAACGGAGGCATCTTTGTCTGAGATAAATACAGCCAGTTGAAATCTGAGAATAAATATGCATAGTTGTGCATGCTATATAGTTTAAAAGATCTGCAATGTTGCATTATCTGTGGGCTTCTTTGGCCACTCTAATTATTTTCATTAAAACATTTCCTAAATTTCACCCAAAGTGGAAGTAACACCTGTGGAATCATGGAATATGAAGGCACTGTTGAATTACCATGATAAATGCTATATTTATATTTTATAGGCTTGATAATGATTGTACTATTGAGAAAATAGCTGGTGTAAAGGACATATTTTGCTGCTGAATGCAAGGCTCTGCAGTGAAAATCGGTAACAAGTTCCACTTGCTGTTGAGATTAATTTTACCTAGTTCAAAACTGAAGCTAAAAGACTTAAAACTATGAAAAACAAAAAAACTGCATTAAAGGACTATAGGTTTCTTTGCAGTGAAAAGTTTTGTCATTTCCTGTGAAATGTCCCAGTGGTTTTGAATGTGATTTCATTCGGTGGCCTGTACGTTCCTAAGATAGACTCATGACCTGTGACTTACTCACAGTATGTCAGAGGTAAATAATTAAATTCTCTAGAATTCTTTTTTGGTTATTGTTGTTGTCTGGGTAGGTTTTCATATTGCTCAAAATAAGTAGAAGGAAGCAGAGCTCCTTCATCTAGAATTCTCACAGACAGTAGAAAGCTCTCCTGCAATTTACTGCCACATTGGCGCTTACAACATACCTCACCTGTCTCAAATATTACCCTCTCTGTTGCCTCATGTTGTATCACTACCAGCTTATCACCATAGAATTTCTTAGGACTGCAATGCTCATTCCTTTTAGGCTTTCTTATGCAACTGAGATGCTGTTGATAACCGTTTATTTTGGTGTTGGAGGGTCAAATAAATGGCTTGGAAACAATTGCCAAATTATCAATCTAGCTGTTAGTCTTCAGGGAAAAAAATATTTTTATACCAAATCAAAACCAAGCTTAAAAGTAACTGGGTTTTGATTTCAAGAAATACAACAGCTGGAAATGTTTTTTTTAATATTTGCTAACAGACTGAGAAAGCACCAATCACTGGCCATAAATACTAAAGAGAATTTCTGATTTTGGCTACAATTATAGAAGATCTATTAGAAAATAGGCCCTTGTTAAAACCCTACATCTTTCTGACTTGCCACTGATCATATTTGAGTTTGTAAGTTTTATTTTGGATGGGGGAAATTGTGACCTTGGGATGCCATGAAGAGAAGTTGGTGTAGGGATGCCTCAAGGTTCAGAAATGGCTAGGGCCATTAGTGGAAGAAGCCCAGACATCTGCTAGGCTATACCCAAATTACTACCCTTCAAAATATGTCCTATGTATGTGTTTCTGGGAGTAGGAAATGTTTCGGGTAAACAGAAGCTTTGGGAAAGGCTTCACAGGTGGAAATGTTGTCACAATCTTTGGCACAAACAGTAGTTTCTACGTAGATATTTCATCTCTTAGCAAACCAATGATATCCATGTAGGGAGGCAAATGAATGAGAAAAGACTATTTTTATAGTCCTTTAAAATTTCCTTCCTACCCTGGGAACTTTTATCAAAGCAAGTGAATCTCTGAGGATATGGCTGATATTGTTCGTGACTGGGGAAACCACAGCCACCAATGCATTTTATATCTCTTTAAATCCTTCTGAGTCTCAGCTGGGTACTAAGAGTGGGGTTTGATACAAGTTGTACCGACTTATGTTTTCCATTTTGTTCCTGTTTTGAATCTCACTTTTCTTTTGTCAGATGTTACAGTTCTCTTTGAAAACATATCTTGCAAAAATAGAGGACGTGCAGTAGGCTGGTGCATGTGCAGATCAGAATGTCTCCATCTCCGTTTGTGTGGATCCATGCAGCAGATCTGGCTGAGGTTTGAATAAAAGGGAGTTTATAGTCAGCAGAATTTAACTTATTTAAAAAATAAATTTAAGCTTCTCAGAATATAATTTGCACAGAGAGTAGATAAAAAATGTTTAGTCCGCCTGTGATTTGGCATACTAACACTTGTGGCCTAGTAATTCATGCTGGAGAATGAATCTACTTTCTTTCGCTGGTCACAGGGCAGGCTGTACATGAAGTGACAGAAGAGAAGGAATGGGAGAAGGTGTGGAGAATGGCCTTCAGTGCTGTGACAGCCATAGCGCTTTCTCCTCAGGCCCTCAGAAGTTTTGGGGAAATTGGCTCCAGGACATTGTAAACAGATTTTGCCAGATCTACAGGCCACACTTTCTTTTGAAGATTTCCGTGAAAATAATCCCTGAAAGTTTGGGATATGTTGAATGTCAGTTATGATTTATGAAATGAAACTTCAAGCCTTATTTCCTTTTGTTACTGAGTAAAAATTTTCCAAATGCTTATTAATACAACCTGAGAATCAAGAAGGAAAGCAACGAATCACTTGCAAAGGAGAAATGAATTCTCCAAGAGAATCCTAAAAAAGAAGCATTCATCAGTCATGAGTCTTCATTTATCTCCCCAGACTGAGCTGCAGTCCCATCTGTGTGACTGATGCTGACTCTGAATAGCTCCTTCCCCACCTCCTGCCTGTCTTTTCCCTGGTTAGTCACATTTCCTGCTTGGAGAAAATGACAATCTCGAGCTCCTTAGAGGTGACACAGCTGAGTTTCTCTATCTTCCCCTACTACCACTCATACTCTGGCCAGTTCAAAGAGCGAACACAAATCAATACCCTCAGCTGCTGAAACCAACCAAAACTTATGGGTTATTCTGTGCAGTATTTCACAATCATATCATTTTCTGACAGTGGTTACACAGGCTGCTGTTACGAGAAAAAGAGCAGTTTCTCCAGGAGACGAGCTGGAAGGCCAAGCTTTGATCCTGAAGTTCACCTGGGAAGACCTGAATGCAATGGTTGCAAGCTGAAAAATGTTAGGCACCGTGGTTTGCGTGCTGTGGCCAGGTCAGGTGTAGAGCAGTTGTCCCTGTCTCTCAGGTACCCCATGCTGAATTATCATCTATGCCATATGTTGATCTCTTGTTTAAAATTAGTAGGATCTTCTGTCTCACACTGCAAATGCAGCTCCGAAAGATAAACTGCTTGCTGTGCTCATTAGTATGTTAGCCCAGAGATTGATTTTTCAAGCTCACAGCATTAGTAACATACTGAAAAGTTTTGAAGTGTTTCTGAAATGCACTAATGGATAAGCTCCTGCTCATTATTCTCTCAGTACAACATGGAGTTTAGCACTGCTGGTAATTAATCTGAAATTAAGTTTGAAAAAAGTGAAGAAGTGAGGCTCTACAGGTTTTTGTTGAATTTTGGGAATTGCATTTTCTGATTTTCTATGGGTTTAATTTATTATGAGGAAAAAAAAGAACAGCTTGAAGGCTTCTAGTGATCATGAGTCCAAATGTTTTGTGAGGCCAGCATTTTTCCAAGGAAGGAGGAGCTGCCTGGACTCTGAAAGCCAGACTGTTTATGCAGCAGAAAGAATGCAGAGAGAGTTGGCTGTTCACCTTCAAAAATGTTACCTTCAGTTTTTTAACAGCTGCTCCAGCACTGCACTTCCTCCTTCTGGTAAGAACCTTGAGAAAGAGCTATAAAAAGTAAGTGGAGCTCCTCCTCTGCACTAAAAGTACTAGGAGTTTGGAAGATCCCATGTTTTTTCTCCATTTTCATTAACAGTTGAAACTCGCAGAAGAGTAAAAGGACACCTATAATGTGTCTCAGATATGGTGCGGGCTGGCTGTTTATATACAGGTGATGCTGAGCATGGGGTTATGTACAGTCAGACAGGCCTCTGGGGTTGCAGTACATGTCCTCAAGAGAGGGACAGTTTCCTAAGAGTTCTGCTAGATTTGGAATTTGTAACTAGCAACAAAATTAAATCAGATCTGAAACAAGAATTAAAGTACAGTTTCAGGAAGCATTGGTTTGGGGAAGAGCAATTCAATATGCATCTGAACTGCAGTTTAGTTGCCTGATGATGACCTGATAGAATTTTTGGGATTGATTATTTGCCAAACTGCACTGGTTATTCTTTCTTCAACAAGGGCTTTGCTGTTGAACATCAGCACATAACTTCTGTGCATTTGCATGCACACACACACAGGCAAACCTGTTTTGTTTCTGCAATGTAATGAAGATGTTTGCCATTCTTGCCAAAAGTAGCTCTGAAGAACTTGTTCCACCTGTTGAGTGGTCTGTCCTGAGCACTCTGTCCTTTACCAAGGTAATAGAGTATGGCTTCTGATGCCAATATATAATTTTCCATTAAAATGTATTTTGTTTTCTTTTTTGTCAGCAGTGTAGAGACAACAACAATGGAAACAACATCTACATGTAGAATCATAGAATCACAAGGCTGGAAACGACCTATAAGATCATCTAGTCCAACTGTCTCCTCATCACCATTGCCACCACAAGCACTAAACCATATCATGCAGCTCCTCATCCAGATGCCTCTTGAACACTGCCAGGGACGGCGACTCCACCACCTCTCTGGGCAGCCATTCCAGTGCCTGACCACTCTCTGAGAGAAATAGTTCTTCCTTATGTCTAATCTAAACCTCTGATACAACTTGTGGCCATTGCCCCGTGTCCTGCTCGTTGCCTGGGAGAAGAGGCCAAGTCCCTCTTCACCACAACCTCCCTTCAGGAAGTTGTAGAGTGCATTGAGGTCTCCCCTGAGCCTCCTCTTCTCCAGACTAAACAATCCCAGCTCCCTCAGCTGCTCCTCATAAGACTTGTGCTCCAGACCCCTCACCAGTTTCATTGCCCTTCTCTGGACACGCTCCAGGACCTCAACATCTTTCCTGTAGTGAGGAGCCCAAAACTGAACACAGTACTCGAGGTGTGGCCTCACCAGTGCTGAGTAGAGGGGGATGATGACCTCCCTGCTCCTGCTGGCCACACTATTTCTAATGCAGGCCAGGATGCCACTGGCCCTCTTGGCCACCTGGACACACCGTCGGCTCATTTTCAGCCGAGCATCAACCAATACCCCCAGGTCCTTCTCCACACTCATCCAGCCACTCATCCCCAAGCCTATAACGCTGCATGGGGCTGTTGTGCCCAAAGTGCAGAACCCGACACTTGGTCTTGTTGAACCTCATCCCATTCACCTCAGCCCAGTAATCCAGCTTATCTAAATCCTTCTGAAGGGCCGCCCTACCCTCAGGCAGATCGACAACACCTCCCAGCTTGGTGTCATCTGCAAACTTACTGAGGGTGCACTTAATCCCTTAATCTATGTCATCAATAAAGGCATTAAACAAGATGGGCCCAGTACCGACCCCTGGGGGACACCACTTGGAATGGGTCGCCAGCTGGATTTAACTCCATTCACCACTACCCGTTGGGCACGGCCCTCTAGCCAGTTCCTTAACCAAAAGAATGTAGACCTGTTCAGACCATGGGCAGCCAGTTTCCCCTGAAGAAGCCTGTGAGAGACCGTGTCAAAGGCTTAGCTGAAGTCTAGGTAGACTACATCAACAGCCCTTCCCTCATCTACCAGACTGGTCATCCAGTCATAGAAGGAGATGAGGTTGGTCAAGCATGACCTGCCTTTCACCCGTGCTGGCTGGGCCCGATCCCCTGGACACCATGCACATGCCGTGCAATCTCATCCAAGATGATTTGCTCCATTACTTTCCCTGGTACCGAGGTCAGGCTAGCAGGCCTATAGTTTCCCGGATCCTTCTTACGGCCCTTCTTGAAGAGGGGATATTTGCCAAGGCCATAGACAAACTAATGAAGAGAATGAAAAATTTTTCATGAGTGTTCTTGAAAACGGAAGAGATATTCCTTTGAAACACTCCAACAACAGATCTCTTTGCTGAAAACAAAATAAGATTTTAAATATCCATACTCTTTTTTGAATCCTCAGTCTAAAAGTAATAATATACCAAATTTATCACTGAGACTAATGGTGACTTTGACATGTAAAACTGCAACACCACAGCAGCCAGCAAAATTCTAGTACAGCAGCACATATTCTTGTTATTGTGATTTTATATATTACTGACAGTGGCACTGTGACTTGAAATCCCCTGGGGCTGCATAGGCTCTGCTGGACCTATTCTATGGCCTATTTCACAGTAACTTAAAAGATACCACAAAGGGAGGTAGTAGGTGAGAAGCTTTTATGGAGTATACAAAGACTGTATGGAGCTATGTTCTGTTTCTATCAAGGTAGTAATAAAACCTGATGATTTATTGACACAGAAGTGGGAACTTATGTGTTCATTTTTGTTAGTGTTATATGAAAAATACATATTTTTTTATATTTATATAAATTCAGTTGAAAAGCTAGACCAAATGGCACCACAATTATTGACTAAAAAAACCCAAACTGTAAGTATATAGCCAAATACTAAATCACACTTGAAGATACTTTGACTCTATTTTTTTGGATTGAAGTGAACAGAATGGGAAAAAATCCACATCCTCAAATAGGAGAAAAATGAAAATGACAGTTTTTTAACTGTATACCCTACAGTAACCTTGCAGTTAAACTTTAATATTGAACATTTCACTTAGTTATAAAAAATACATACATATTTTGAAACATACAAGGGTGGGGGAGATGAATCTGATCTTAGGCTATGTCATATATTACACGTGTATTGTGGCAGTCATACAATATAATACAATACAACAAACCAATATTGTGCCCCAAACTATTCCATATAAGATTGTCTCCTTATGTAATAGTGCTATTTTCCTCCTAAAATGAAATGACAGAGGAAAATACTTGATTTCTTCAAATCAATTAAGCCATCTCACATCTCACATCTCTACTTGCCCAGCACCACCATAAGTGTTTATGTCTAGGTGCGTTTGTGTGACGTATTATTGGAAAAGGGCTGTCAGAAGGCAACTTCTGCTGAAATAAAGACGAGGGTTTTTAGGCATACGAAATCACAGCAGCCATTCCAGTTATCCCATTAAGATGAGATGTGACCTTTAGATGGAAGAGTGATACTTTGGAGGCTGACATTTGATTTCCCAGTATGCTCCCAGCGTGTTGCAATTTGCTACAAAACAATGAGTAGCATTCATCTGAGGCTAAAAATTTCTTTTGGAAGTGCACAATATGCTGTGAAAACAGCAATTGCATTTTATGACTTGCCAGGCAGTTTTTCAATGTGCTGGAGAAATTATCAGAAAAGGAAGGAGAGTGGGTTTATAAATATTGCATGAGAGAAGCTGTATAAACAAACAAACAAAATCTATGGTTCCAGACATATTACTCCTTTTATTAAAGCAGTATTTATTCATATATTAAAAAATCCCACTGAAATATTGAAGAGTTTGGTTGAAGCTGGGAAAGCTGAAACAATAACTGTTTCAGCTCTATTTTCAACGTCCTTCCTCTGGTCACTGCAGTTCGTGCACACACTGCTCTCCCTGCAGGCACAGCTTATGGTGCTATTGGAAATCTTTACAAATACTCTGCTTGGCCTCTGCTCAGGAAAGAAGCTGTTACTTTTAGAGCATGTTGCTTCCCACAGATGAGGGATGCACACAGCTCTAAAGGAAGCAGCTGGCTGTCTCTTTCACCTGTGCCTCATCCGGCAGTCCTCCTGTGCTGTCTGGGCAGCACCAGAGTGACACCTCCACAAGCTTTCCCTTTCCTTCTGATGCACTGATCTTTGTATGAGATGCTCACCACTCCCCTAGACCTCTTGCTATGCCAGCTTACAAGGCAGAGTAAAATAAAAAAACCTTCTAGGTTGGGAAAGACTTTCAAGATAACCAAGTTCAACCATCAACCTGACCTTCTGACTCCCATTGCTAAACTATGCCCCTTAGTGCCAAGTTGATACATCTCTTAAATGTGTCAAATGTGGCATACCTCCACGTATGCGGACCTGAATATTCAATCTATACCTCCGCTTGTGCAACTTGAAACCAGTGTATCACATCCTGTCACTTGTCACCTGAGAAAAGAGGCCAGTATCTTCCTCGCAGCAACATAGTAGGGTGAAAAATAACCCTACTAGTGCTTATCTTGCTCTGAGAATGTAATTGGACTGAAGCATTGTTTGTAGGCAGCAGCAGCAGTGGAAGAAAAGTAGTTCCAAACATAATCTAATTAAAGTCTATTTTGCTTTGACCTAAACATTAATTTTGCCTAAGAAAAATAATTGTTTCACATTGCAGTCAATTAACCCTTTATTTTTTTTCTGCTGAGACTGGGTAAATCTGTTTATTTATTTATTTATTTGGCTGCTTGTTGTTAGAAAACAGAAGTTGAAAGTTTTGCTCCCAGTTTATGTTGCTTTTTTTTTTTTTTTTTTTTTTTTTTTACTGAGCATGCTCTAGAAGATCTGTGTTATGTCATGCGTGAGAAAGTATGTATTTTTAACCCCATGTTCCTCAAATCCTCTTTAGAAACCCCGAGACAATCCCTTCTGCTTGGAATTCCTAGCCTCGCCTAGCCCAGCCTTTTATCTACTAAACTTAGCAGATTTCACTAGCTCTTTCCCAGTGGAAGGGAAGCTGATGTTTAGCAGCAACCTGCTGACCCTGAGTAATGTGCTGATGTCCCCACTGAATACTCAAACATAGTGTACCCTGCCATCCCCTCCCTCTCTTAATTCTGATACTTCCATCTTTTCAACCATTGGTTCTCAAATATATTTGTTGTAGTTTGGAATGGACTTGCATGGTGGACCTAGATAGAAATACATGTTACTATGACTATGGGTAAATTCTCACTTGGATTCAGTGGTGACCATTGTTGTATGTGCCAACTAAAAAGACCATAGGGAAAAAGAAAGGTTTTGCAGCATCACAGATTAGTTGTAAGGGACCTCTGGTTCCACCTGGTCCAACCCCTGTCCTCACAGGGACACCCATAGCAGGGTGCCCAGGCTCATGTCCAGGCAGCTTTTGGAGATCTCCAACGAGGAGACTCCACAGCCTCTCTGGGCTGCCTGTGCCAGTGCTTTGTCATCTATACAACATAGCAGTGTTTCCAGATGTTCAGAGGAACCTCCTTCCATTTGTGCCCTTTGCCCCTTGTCTTGGATTGGACATCAACGAAAAGAGCCTGGCTCCATCCTCTGTGCCTTCTTGTTTTACTAAATTGAATTGTATTCAATTTTCAGGTTTCTTTTTCTTTTTCTTTTTCTTTTTCTTTTTCTTTTTCTTTTTCTTTTTCTTTTTCTTTTTCTTTTTCTTTTTCTTTTTCTTTTTCCTTTTCTTTTTCTTTTTCTTTTTCTTTTTCTTTTTCTTTTTCTTTTTCTTTTTCTTTTTCTTTTTCTTTTTTATTGGCTTGCTACATGAACATTTGGGAAGTCATAAAGTTGGCAGAATTCAAGGAAGAAATATAAATTTTCATCGCTACTATTTTACATTTTTGTTTTACAGGGTGTAAAGGCAGCAAGTAACACTGTTCCTGTTGTTTTCCATTACTGGTTTGTACAGCAGGTTCCAGCTTTATCCACTGAGTGAACCAGCATGTCATATCATCTCAGGTCATTAGTACCTCCAGGTTTTTGACAGTCAGGGTTATTTTTTAATCATTTTCCATCTCCACATAGCTGTTAGATGTTGTTATTCAATACAAAATATATCTCAAAATGTTCCTAGACTGTTTTGTTAGTAATAATGGATTATTTTCCAAAACAAACAAGACAGAAGTGGGCTCTAGTATCTCTGGAATTATTATGAAAGTAATTATATTAGTTCCACAGGTGCCAAATAGCATTTATGTTTATGTTCTTGTTTGGTTCCTCTTTTTATTATTATTATTATTATTATTTTTAATGTGAGTGTGTGCGTCCAATCTAGTTATTCATTTTCTTTAATAATTTACAATTTGACTGTTGCCATGGCACCGCATTGCTTTGTACCTAGCAATAGTGATACTACAGACAGGAAACACACCAGGGAATCAACAATAAAACTTAAAATTCAAAGTAGGAACTAAACAGAGTCTTGGATGAAATGAAGCTCTGCCAGAACAGACTGCCAGGGAGATGAAGCTGAAAACTGGATGCAGGTCTTCCCTTCACTACAGTCTTCTGCTGGCTCCAAAGACTGTATTTAGAGGATGCAGAAATGACGGGATCATGCAAAACTTAGCAGAACTAAGTAGATAAAAAGTACATGTTGTGCTCTGTAGTAATGTGTAGTCTTTAAAAAATGAGTTTAAACAAATGATGGACAGTTGATAGTGAATTTCCTCTTTTCCCTTTGTAGTCTGGGGCTTACTTTTACTCACAATACCCAGACCTTCCATTTTTTTTTAATAGCCAAACAAATTATTCCCTTCTTTTTCTCAAGACAAGTTGTTTAAAGATCTGTTATTAACTCTTGCCCTTCTCTTCAATATTATTACTTCCAGTTTTAACTATTTGATATGATGATTAAAAGAAAATGATGACAGACTCGAGCCTCTAGTGACTCTCCTCTGTGGAGTGAAACATTGTGCAGCTCCAAGCTGCTGGAGTTCAAGGAGCATTTGGGCAGGGCTCTCAGGCATAGGGTTTGGGAGGTGCTGTGTGGAGCCAGGAATTGTACTTGATGATCTCTGCGGGTCCCTTCCAATTTGTGATGCTCCATGATTCTGTGATTATTTGCATTTAAAAATAAATAAATAAAAGAAAGCTCCTAGTCTAGGCAATCCTACGGGATCACCAAGCCATTTATTTTAATAGTGGGGAAAGCACACCCCTTAAATTTTCTTTGAATCATTAAATAAAACTGATTGCACTTCTTACACAGTGAAGGCAGTGGAGAATCAGTAAGCTGCCGGTAGGAAAGAGGTGATGCAAGATTATTATTTTTTTCCAGTAGAGGGCACTAAAGAAATATAATCAAATCACCACTCATTACCATGACTCCCTGAATTGGAAGCATGACGATCATTTTGCAGCAGAGCCTCTTCTCTGAGGATTTATAGTCTGGATGTGTATTAAAGCAGACTGCATGGGCTGTCAATAAACATCCAAAAGTTTTTATTTAGATGCAATGTTACTTTCCTCTTTTGCAAGGCTTTAACTAAATTAAAATAATTGGAGTGGTAAACTATTTCTTCCATTTGGTTTCTTCAGTCCCAGCTTTGTAAGTATTTAATAAGTACTGTGGAAGAACACTACGCAGGAAAGAGTTAGTTTAAATGTGTCTGGTCAACACAGGACACCAGTTTGGCTCTGATTGTTCAACGAATCATTTTGTATCACTTTTCTGTAAATATAACAGATTTTTTTTTGTGCTTGAGATTATTATGGAAAAAATGTATAATTTTGAATATGAATATTATGAGTGAATATTATTTTACTTTGAAGCTGATTAAATAAATATATGCTAGATAAAGTTCAATCACTTTATTTAGGACAAAGGACCAGAGAGAAAGGGATTTGAAAAATTTCTGTTGAAAGTATCCAGCCTGTTACTTATAACTAGTCCTAGATTAATTTGTTAAATTTGTAACTGACTTACTCTGCTTCTGCCTTTTGGTAGCTGTAATGATGATCGGTTTTGACATTAAATTACAAATTATGGTCAGATTTAATTTGGGATCCTAATCTAACCTCCTGTCATGAGTTTCTTGGTGGTGAGTACAGATCAATTGATATTTGACTGCATTATAGACAAGCCTTTTTTGATTTTAAATGCTTCTGTGCTGGCCAGTGGTATGTCCCTTATGTGGTTAACTTTGGATACAGCTTTTGGTGAAAACTTTCCCACTTGTGAGAGAAGTTTTTTGCAAGTGGTTTTTAAGGCAAATATTCTTTCCCCACCCTTCATCTTGGAAGACTATAGCTCTTTTCAGTGGTGTCCAGGCTCTTTTCAACAGTGCCCAGGAATAGAACAAGAGACAATGTGTACAAACAGAGAAAATTCCATACAAACATGAAGAAAAACTTTCTTACTTTGAGGGCGACTGAGCACTGGAACAGGCTGCCCAGGGGTGCTAAGGTATCTTCTCTGAAGATATTCTTACCTGAATGTGACCTCGTAAAAGGAACCTGCTTTAGCAGGGGGTTGGACTGGATGATCCTCAGAGATCCTTTCCAACTATGGTTCTGTAATTTTGTGATTCTGTGATTCTGTAACCTTGGACCTGAAGTCTAACACAATACCACTGTTCTGGCCATGGCTACAGGGCAGAGAGTAACAGCTACCAAGATAGATGCTTCACTCACTATGTGAGCTGAAGATTGATCTGGCTAAGCACAAATAAATCCCTCTTACTGAACTAACACAGAAGGCGATCACTCAAAGTAAGCACATTTCTCCTCTACCCATTTCCTTTTCCAGGGGATAGGCAACAAGCATAATTAATTAGGTGTTTCTTTCCTTGCTTTGCAAAAGCAGCCAATGCTGCGGGCGTAAACAAACAGCTTCTCTTTTGAAACAAACAGCTTCTCACTCCAAAGATCCTACTAGTTTGGAAACATCCTCTATAGTTAGCATGCGGAATATCACAGGGACCAGAAATGCTGCTCACTTTTTACAGAAAGCAGTATTTATACTTTACTGATTCAGCTTTGGTCAAGTTAAACCAAAGCAAGTGTTGGGTTTCAAAAGAAAAGTGAATGAAAGGCAATGTACCATAATGCATCTTCCTCCCATCCTCCCTCTGCCCACAGAGATACCTAAGATCCCTATGCTCCCCCTCACTATACTCTTTTTAACCTCACTGTTTCCAACCTCCCTAGTTTTTGCTCCTCCCATGTAGTCTGCTGTTACCACTGCCACTGCACACTGGTGCTCCCATGTCCTAAGCAGCCTTCACCATGATCTCCAAGACCATCCCTGCAGCTGATCTGCTGTAGCCACAGCTTCCAATTTGAAGTTTCGCTGCAAAGCAAGGCTTGATTTGGGGTGAGCTCTATGTTGGTCCCTCTGTTATGTTTTATGCAAGAAACACTGAGCATTCCCACCATCCTCCTGTTTCTCAGATTATAACCCATGTGTTCTCCTTTGGGAGACATTGCTTTAGTTTAGCAGGACCACAGAAGTTAGGATGATTCAGATAGAATTAACGGGCCTATCGGCTCAATGCATTGTTACACCTGCCACTTTCTCCACTGTGACTCTCTTTTGGAGGAAGAAACAGCTCCTCAGTAAAAAGATGAAGAGGAGAGAGAAAGGTAAGACTAATCTGATCTCACTGTGTTTAAAAACTTGGTGGTGTTGAAGCCTACAAAGTGGAACAGAGGATGGAAGGCTGCTTACGTAGGGCTATCATCTGCTCCCTCTGCAGTGAAAGGGAGCTAGTGTAGCTTTGTATTTTTGACAATGGAGACTCAACAGGGTGAGATCACTATTGGTCTAGTCTTCCTGTGTGATCTACCTCTGCGTGCGGATATCACTTCTGGTCTTACTGTTGCACATTTACATTAATGCATAAAGCAAACCCCAAACAGAAAAAAAAATCTCAAGAATCCTCTAGAAGTATTTTAACAGAAGGGACAAGATCTTTCTCCCTTTTGTTGTCTGCTTTTTTTGAGTATGCAGTGCCACATAAAAAATGTTATCTGAGCTGAGACATAACTGAAATTGCAAATGGGTGAATATTTCTGAATTAACTCTGTTGATCAGCCCCATTTCAATAAAACACTAGCTTACATTATTGGTTGTCTCCAATCCTGAAAGCTCCCTCTGGCATTTAAATGACAGATCAATCACTGCAGCTCCAGGCTAAGAAATCCTTCCTGCAATATTATAGGGCAGGTAGGCTTTCAGCTTGACATTCGCTTCAGTACAATGATTACAACTTGCAATTATAAATTTAATCTTGCAATATGAAACTATGAGACCCAATTCTGGAGTGGAGATTTACATGCCTCACATTCACACTTTCTTATGAATTACCTGAATTCCCAAACAACGCAGCAGTTTATTGGCGTGCAAAACTGTTCAAGTGAAATATGATTAATATTGCAGCTGGAATAGAATGGCTTGTCTTCAAAAAAATAACATATGCAATACATTTCCTCCCTTTAGGCCCATGGAATGTAATTTTGAACATATCTTAACTTCTTTGTTTTGATTTGTTATTTAATACAGTTCATCCATAATCTGAAGGTTTAGCCCTGTTTATTTCACTGGGATCTATGACTAGACCTGGGAAACCTAGATGCTAGTTTGCTGCTAGGGACAGGTTGATTATGACTGGCCAGCGAACTGAGTGGGATTTTCTCCCTTTCTTATGAGATCTCTACAGGTACTTCCAACAGTGTACTCACAATTGCTGATCTAAATCTTTATTTGCTTGACTGGCTGTAAAATGCACTGTTTTGCATTACACTGCTAGGGACATTTGTGTTATTTAAGTCCTGTTACATTGGCACTGCCAGCAACTCCTGTGGAGAGCCAGTTCCTGGGGCCCGTAGACAGCTCCTGCTGGAAGGAGGCAAGGCTTGGCACTCCTCGGTGAGAGAGCACATGCACAGAGTCTCCTCTGAACAGGGAAGAAAAAAAAGTGAAATCACTTATTTGTTCTCAAATTCGAACTGGAGGCAATGCTTTATCAAAGAGCTTTCAGGGCACATTTCGTTTTCCCATTATTTGGATGTCTTTTCTGAAAGCTTTTCTGCTGCTGGTTCTGCTCTCAGACGCACACACCCAATGGCTATACAACAGCGTCCAGCTCACAGCTGGGCTGGGGGACAGCTGGGTGCAGGCTTGTATGGATTACTCTCTCTTGCTGCAAAGGAAATCAGAACTTCCAGCTAATCCTGCAGGGAGGAGCGGTGCCCAGCCGTGCTTTTTTTCTCACTCTACAAGGGAATAATGCAAATGTTTTCGACAGACTAAATTAAAATAGTTATGCCCATGACCAAAACAAATTAATTTAGTCTTTGCCAGCTAGCTCATTCAGTATTCAGCTGGTGCTGTTAATAGCTACTGTTACAGAAGATAACTTACATATTATTTGTCCAATGCAGAATAGCAGAATAAAAATGCAAAATCAAACCACCCCCCAAGACCTTTCTCTGTCATGTTGAGCCCTGTGTAATGACACCTTCGATATAAGGAGAGTACAAAATG
The DNA here is from genome assembly GCF_023343835.1 of Lagopus muta. NCBI lineage: Eukaryota > Metazoa > Chordata > Aves > Galliformes > Phasianidae > Lagopus > Lagopus muta. Next base: position 31,237,202 of record NC_064434.1, on the reverse strand, counting down.
AGTATCAGACATGCTGTTCTGATTTCATAGCTTTTTGAGGCTTCCACTGGTGTCAACCCCTGCAAAAGGTGCCGGCTGACACATTTGTTTGTTTGAAAAACTCAGTTTAAAAAAAATCTTGTGGTTTTGACTACAGAATGTTCGGAAAATGTAAAGTATGTTTATCTGGTTTTGAAGACTATACTTTAATCCAGTCCAATCCAATCTAAAACACCCATACAGTGAGGCTATTCTCTGTAGCAGGTGGTTCCTCGTGCCATGCAGACCAATGTTTCCATATTGATTAAAGATTAAAGCAGAAAGCTTATGAAGTTCAGAAGGCCTGATTTAGAGTATTCTGTCTAAATGAGTCCTATCTCCTAGAAAATTGATATTTTTAGAGAAAAGAATGAAAGAAATAATTAAAAAAGGCAAAAAGTCAGATTAAATTGATTGCTTTTCTTTTGCTTTCTTCCATCAGCTCCTGTAGAAATCAAAAATAACACTAGAGTATTAAATTAAACTCTTCTATAAATTTACTTTTGTGCATATTTATGATCCTTCTTCTGATAATGAAATCTTAAAGACAGTATTGGAATAATAAAGAAAGCAATTACTGTATCTTCCATGTAGCAGTATTTTTCAGATTAAAACTTAAAGGAATTCCATGGATGTCCTGTGGAGCAGTACTGTTGAATTCCTTTTCTGCAGACAAACCAGCAGTTGTTTGTACAAACTTCATATCAGCTCCTCTGGCATCACGGCAGAGTGCTTATTCAAGAAGAAATATAACCCCACCTATCCCAGATGCGTGTGCATATTTCACCTCCTATTAAAGAAATTGTCCAGTCTTCTACTCTTAATGGCCAATAAGAATAATCTGCACCATATTACAAAGAAGATTAGTCAGTAAGCATCAAATTTTCAGATTTTAGAAATGAAGTGCCTAAATGTAACCTCCCATTTCAACGCTAGTTTTAATGCCTGATTGATTTATTAAGGCTGTTTTCAAGGTTGACTGATGCAGGTATCCAAGTAAATGAGGGAGAAGAGAATGGAATTATGGTTTGGGTCGCAGTCCAAAAAATCTAATCCAATTTTCTTGATAAAGATTTGATAGACAGATAGAAAGACTTTATAAGCTTCTGCCTCATGATAAATACTACAGAGATGTAATTACATGATAACTCTCTCCCAGCTAACAACATGTTCTGCTTTGAAAATGAAGCACTTTTCTGAAAATGAATAGCAACTTCATTTACTGTTATGAAGGCAGAAGACTTCCAACTATTTTTTTTTTGCAAGTGAAAAAGTCATTAATTTCCTATCCATTTACTGATCAAGGCAGGGAAGAATTTCTTCTGTGTGCTCAATCACTGCTACTGGATGCCTTGGGCTGGGAATCTAAAACTTGAATACTTGAATCTGAATTCTCAAAGCAACTATTTTGTCTCAGATTTGTCCTGCATTACTTTTCTGTTTTTCCCGTGTCTTGTCTAAGAAGATTTTTAACAGCAGAAACATCAGTTCCCTAGCTGTAAAAGAGAGCTTAAAGTAGCTAATATAGAATGAGACATCAGCAATATCAAGCCATGATCTGTACTTCTCTGTTCATTGCAGGAGACTTGGACTGCATGAACTTTAAAGGCCCCTTCTAACTCAAAAGATTCTATGACTTTATACAAATAAAAAACTTCTACAGATAATGCATTCTTGAAGCAGCACAGCCTTAATTCATGGACCTGGCCAATCAGGATGTTCCCAGCAGCAGCAAAAACATTGAGTCCCCAGCAAATGCACACATACATCCATTTATGTGAGGAGAAAAAGATCAGGAGGGGATGAAGGGAACATTTCTTTCTTTCTTGTCTTTTTCTAAGCATTACAATTTTTAAGTTGATAATGCTTGGATGAAATAGGCATATAGTATATCTTCCCCTTGAGAGCTTCTCCTGCTACTGTCTCCTGATGTAAACCAAGTATTGCCCTACTTAGAAAAAAAAAGTCTACTGTCTTGTGAAAGGCAGATTACAATTTGTGCTCCTACATCTCTGCTAGCAGCTTGATGCTGGTTTGGGACCACTTGAAAATTATTTTGGCAACCTCCCAATCAGTCGAGAGTCAGCCGAGCCCACAAGTGCCTGGGACAGTACAGGGGCAAGAAATCAAGAGACAAGGACAAGACACCTTGTCACCCAGATGGCACTCTGTGAGGGTCATTTCAGCAGCACGTGCACCTCCAATAGAATGGGGAGGAAAGGGAAGGCAACAACATGGCCATTCCCTATCCTGTGTTCCACATTGTTTGTTACACAATGTTTGCAAGTTACTCTTCATATTTCCCAGAAATCTGCCCTTACTTTTTACATTTAAAGGCAAGTTCCTTATGGTAGGTATGAATCTAACTATAGAGTGATGGAAGTCTACCATAAAAATCCAAAGGGACAATCTCAATAAATTCTTTTAGATCTAAAAGTTTTCACTTTTCAGTCTGATAGCTTCTGAATTCAATATTCTCCCCACAAAACAAGATATCTGTTTGTGGGATCAGCTGGGTATGGAGTAAAGCAAAGTCTGAAGTTCTCTAGTGCCATTGAAATTTACAAACCCCAAGAAAATTAATCAGTGGTAGAAGATGGTGAGGCTTCTGGGTGATAAAATTAGCTACTGTAAGGTTTTGTAGAAGGGATGGAAAGCTATCAGCAAATGTCTCTGGAAAGGCCAATGTTTGTTGCCACATTTATTTCTTCAGGCTTCGCTAAAAAGGCCAGCTGAAATCATGTAGCTAATACAATTGTCACTAAAAGTACAGTGTGAAATTTCAGGTTAGAAAAAGACAGAAGACATTTTGATAAATCCGAAGTTTGCGGTTGAGATAGGATTGATGATTTGTGCACTACAGTTATCTGAACATATGATCAACCCCAAATGTCAGTGATAATATAACTGGCTTTGCTTTTACCCATATGTGCATGTACAGTCATGCATGTGTGTGTATGGAGTGGATGAAGGATCAGAACAAGCAATACAGATGAAGGAATGAAAACTGGGAAACAGTGACAGGATGAATATGCAGTGATGGCAGTAGGAGTTGAGAATCTAGTAAGGAAGAAAATATATATAACCTGGGTATTTAACATCAAGACATCCAAAACTGATATTGACTGGATTGTTCTTTACAGATTTAGATCATTTGCAGGGTTTCTATTTTTGAGCACTATTTCTATCTTCAGAGGATAGTAATTTGGTGTTTTTGCCTTTACCAAAGGATTGCTAGACAAAGAGCCCACAAAAGAAAGTGCTTTTTAAAAATGCATAAAGTAATGAGGTAGTTAAGAGGTTTCCACTGAAAAGTCAGTATTTATCAGCGTCTTCTGTTCCACATATTTCAGGTGCTTCAGGATAAGACCTGTCAGGAAGTACTGACGTATAAAAAATAATAACTGCTATAAAATGATTTTCTGTTTCACTTGACTCTATAAGGCCACTAATGTGTTGCTAATGAAGCACATGGTGCATAGCACTGCTTTTTCTGGGACTCTGAGAAACAACCAGCCATATGTACAGCAAATGTTTTTGGCAAGAATATGTAGTCTTACCTGGAATATCCATGCTGTTGTAGTTTTATGACTCAATCCTAATCTTATTTAAACATAATTCTTTTGTGTTTAATTTATTTATTGTCTCTAGTGGTAGACACAGAGACTGGTGAGCTAGATTGTATTAACATTTCAGAGTAATAATAGAAGAAAGCAATTATCACTGGGCATAAAAATCATTTTAATTAGACAGTAAAGTGGGAATGGACAGACAATGATGAATCATTACACTGCGGTTTAATCAGTTAGAAATCTGTTCTGCAAGAAGAGCTCAAGAAAGAATTTTGGCTGATCAAGTGGAATGTAGGTGACAGGGAGACAGTGTCAATTTCCTTTTGCCTCTTTGTATCATCAGTGAAATAAATGCATTAGCCCATCATCATTTCTTTGAAGACACAGGAAGTCTTGGAGCTTGCTAAAAGATAACTGAAACACTTTCCTTTCTCTGTCTTAAGGTCCTATCAAACCAAGAGTAACATAATGTATGTGGGCTATTCCTCTCTGCCCATACTGATATCTCCTTTCCTAAGCCACCATTTTGCATCCTTTTTGTGTTATGCAATAAAAATTTGGGTGAAATTTCCCCTCTACAGAATGATCATCTGTCACTGCTTTCAGGTAAACTTGATGCGGCATATCAGATACTGCCAGTTACCTTCTTGGTAAGTGCTATGTTCCTCACCTAAGGATAAAAAAGAAGTTTATGGTTAAAGTTTAGAGTTTAAGACTCTCTCATGCGAGACAGCACAACTTTGTGCCACTCTGAGCTGCAGCCATGGTTCTGTTATATTCTGTGTCAGTTTTATGTTGAGGGTAACACTGTGATCCTATAGTGTATTGAAAGACAAAGCCAGATGGTATCGCAAACTCAGCGTAATTTAGGAGCTGCATTAGACTATCTATCATATGATAAAGAGGACCAGTCTGCGTACAGGGACTCTTGATAGCTCTGCACAGAGCCAAAATGGGCTGGATAATTCATCGTGATTTTGCATCAGCATGCAGAGAAATGTGGGCTTCTGCAGCTCCAGTCCCACAGAGACAAAGAGAGAGCTGAGTGGCAGCTCCTGGATGCTGGCACGTTGGGGCTGCATCTCTGGATCTTGGGGCCCCCCTCTGCCATGGTGCAAAGGTGGCTCCCTGGGTTGGGCAGTGTGTTTCTGCTTATGGATGAGCTGACACCTAACTGGGATACCTGCCTTTCCCTGAATGAGGAGGATGGGCACCTTGCCAGTACACATGATGTGATCACACACCTAAAAACGGGATTCAGAAAAGTCAGTATGTGGAAATGAAAGTCTTCTCAGTTTGTGAGTAAGAAGCATTGTAAGAAGAGGGTGGAGTGGTTGGGGAACACTTGCATCTCAGTGGGATTTGCAAACTGAAACTTCTTCCAGAGTGATTATCTGAATGACTGCTGTCTGAAAATTTGTGGTTCTTTCTCTACTTTCTTTTCTAGAGAAAATATGGATGTATGCCCTGAAAGTCATGCCTGGAATCTTCTAGATGCTAATGGCAGCCACTAGAATTGTAAATATTTTCAAGCTGATGTTCTCCATCACTCTGGGTGACACTATTTCATTTTCCATTGAATTTCCAGTGGAATCAAGAGAGTGTGAGCGAGGGAAACAGATGGTGCTTTTGCAATATGATCAGTGAGGCAGTCGAAGCAAGGATGTCAGCCCCACTGGAAGGGAATGAGGTGTGACAAGCAGGGTGTGTTAGGAGTCAGCGGGGGATAGAAATGACCACAAGAAAGAATCCACTGGTTATTGTACTTGATAACACAGGTAGTCATTTGGGTAGATTAGAGAAATCTCTTGGAAAAAAAAAACAAACAAAAAAATCTCAGTGGAAAAAAAGAAAAAAAGTATAATTTTTGGCTGTCCATATCTGGTATTTGAAGTTGTGCGTTAATGCAGGTACGCTCTCTGGGGCTTGTCCTTTGGTGTCGAAGTTCTGCAGAGATCAAGGCTTTCCTACCAGCATTGCAGCTTTCCCCTCTCCTTATGTCTTGCAAATTAAATCCACGTGAGAATCTGTTGGAGGCAGAGGAGAGCTGGGAGACAGATGATAAAGTGGGTGTCTGAAGGCATATGGTGAATTCCACTGAGGGCACCTCTGAGAGATAAACATTGTCTCCTGAAGTAGATGAGATGTGATGCTGGATAAAAGAACGTAACTATACAGCTGAGAAAGATGGTAATCAGAGTATTAGACCCTGACTGGTAGAGGAGGTGCTGGAATTTGAGGGGAAACTGAACTCCCTTTTCAGGAGCTTAAATGGTATAAGATGTACCTTATGCCATAAAAGATAGTATCAATGCTATTAGGGATGCTGAAAGAAGTTAACTGATGTCTTTGTTTCATTCAATTCTGGAAAAACAGTTTATTAAGATGGAAAATTAACTAGTACCTTTGACACATACTACAGGCATGCATTGGAAAATTAGAAAATATCCTGACTAAAGCCAGATCTTCTGATGCAACTCCAAGGACTGCAATTATTAATAGTTAACCCCCAGATTTAACTCACCTAGGGAATAGTGGGAGAACCAATTACTGTAAGTAGAAAAGACACCAACCGTTCTGAGGTCAGAACTATGAGGGAGAGGTGATGACTAAGGGAAAATTGGATTCTGTTTTCTGTTTGTTAATTATCTGATTTCTTCTAATTTATTCCTTATGCATTGAATAATTACTAAATATTCTTAGTCCGTAGCTTGAGTAAGCATTTGCTGCTTCAGCAAATGTTCCTACCTAAACCTGCTGCCTAGATAGACACAGAAAATGAAGGCAAAATGGTATGAAAATACCACTAGAGAGAAACTACCTTCTCTGATGGCATTTCTATTTGCTCTGCCCTCTCAGTCTAACCCATGAGGAACCAGGACATGGCCTGGACAGTGTGGGGAAAAGTGCTGAGCTGCAGAGCTGTTGGGAAGGCTTTGCTGCTGCATTACAACCAGGCTACAATCTTCAAGAATAGTGAAAATGTGACCTTGCACACAGACTGGGCCAAGTCACTGCTGAATATTATCAAATACTGGCTACTCAATTCTGATTTCTCTCTATTCTGCAGTCATCTCAAATATGGCCATGTCTGAGTGTGTTCTGTTGGCACAGGCTATACCTGAACTCCTCCCTCATGTTGCTCTATGACTGTCCCTCACCCCAAGCAGATCATGCTGGGCTTGCCCACCTCTCTGTCCTCTGCAGGACTAAGCAATGAGACTGCACCAATTTGCCCACGTCACTTTTTACTCTACCTTCACTGATTCTGTTATTGAACTTCACTGACCAGACACTGAGCAAGCACTGAGTATTCAACACCAGCCTCTGGCTTCTGCACTTTACAGCACAGAACTGCCTGTGGGACCAAGTCCTAATTGAAAGAGTAATCAGCCATGACTTCTTGGTGATTGCTTTTAATGACCTCATCCTAAACCCCTCCAGAAGACAATGGAAGCCAAGGGCATTAAGCATCAGAATTGGTGCTCAGTGTCTCACAAATGGGGATTTTACCTGGGCAGGTTTTCTGAGAATTAATGTTTAAACCAAAGGACATCACTACATCTGAATTTAAGCAATAATTAACTCCTTGCTCCTGTATCTGGGGAAGTCAAAGAACTCATTCAAGAAGCATTTTTAAATGAACATGTATTTAGTTTCTGCACACAGTGGGAGATGAGAAGGAATTTTGGAGAGGTTGTTTTCTGTGTTTTTGATCTCCTGTTTGCTAGATTAGCTGGGAGAAAAATACCCAAAAAACGAAATTCAGCCATTCAAGTTATAAATGAATGCAGGTATTGTGATGGGAATTTATTAAAGCATTCCCTTCTCTCCTTCAGCCCCCTAGGGCTGCTCCACTGCAGTGTCCTTTCTCTTTCACTTTTGACACTGTCTCTTATTCCCATCTTTATTATTCCTGTCTTTATTATTCCCTACCTTATTCTCTTCTACATCTGATTTTGTGGGCATATCTTGGTGTTATGGGAACAGATTGGATGTCTGCATTACTTCCAACAACCTATGGTAAATATTAGTATTTATTCCAGTTGTGGAGTTTTGCATACATAAACAAAGAATACCGAACCTCGATGAGAATTTGTGTGATAGAGGGTGGATAATAGAAATGCAAAATAGTGCCTGCCCATGCAGCTTAGGCAACCCAACTGCAGGTAACAAAGCTGAAATGTTTAATGTAGCGCAGACTGTGGCCCATTGGCTTCAGTAGCAGAAGTTAAAGCCAGCAATATACCTGCTGCTTCTGCTCCTCAGACCATTTAGGCATAGATAATTTTGGACAGAACAGAATGGTGTTATGTTTTGTATCACAACTATTTGCCTCTAAAAACAATTTAGCTGGATACATACAATGATGTATGCACACTCCTAACGAAAATGGCATTAATCAGTGTTCTGCCCAGTCACTCTCAGCTAATGAATCTCATCATGTTGCTTTACTCTCAGCCCCTAACTACTAATCAGTGAGGAGATTGGCCTTCCCAGAAACATGTCTGCATGAATAGTAGTAGAAATGAAGGCAGATTTCTATTGTAGTCACAGAAAAAATGTTAAAACTTAAATTCTGTAATGGACAGATGATAGCATTTTGTTGAGAACAGCTAAGAGAACCTATGCTTCATTTTCTGCTTCATTTAATGCACGTTATGAAACAATTCCACACCACTTTATGAAATAACTTTACAAACTGACAAAAATCTGTAATTATATTTTATGCTAGGTTACGTAGATTCATTCTCCTGATGTATGCTGATATCTTGGTCTCTGACAATTTACCATTTCCCTAATATCTATTGGTGAAAATATGCACTTGAGTGGAAGCCGGCAATTTTCTTCTTTAGCTAGGGATTTTCAAACACTTCCCTCATCTTCTGTGGGATTAGCCTCTTTGAAGAGCATCTTGATTCTTTTACTCCTGAATTCACTACCTGCACAAGCTAGCAAAAAGGAGAAAGTAGAAGAGAGTTACATGAGCAGAAGAAATGGGAAAATATGACCTACATTCTCCTTAAAAATACGAGATAAGTGGGCTTTTTTACTCCTTTCTGCGTTTTTCCTGACTGGTGAAAATTCTTCCTGGTTCTACACGTGATCCTCCTCCACCCTGCAGTCTTAAGAGCAAAAAGTGGCTCTGACTGGCCATGATTTTAAACCTAAGAGATGTAAACAATCAGAATAAGCCTGGAGTTCTTTTCACTGTAGCTGTCTTATTGCCTTTGCACGGTTCTTCAGCTTTTTCCATTCCAGTTTCTTTCTTTCTTTTTTTTTTTTTTTAGTTTAGCTGTGAAGTGTATGGAGAAGTTGAATTGCTTGTTAAACTGATTTCCCCTGTTTCTGTTGGATAGATAGGGGTGAGAAGTGTTGGTGAAACAGATTTGGGGAGCATATGGGCTATTTGCAATTCTGGACATAATTAGCTGCTGTATAACTGGCCTGTGTAATCAGAGTTAGCGCTGTGCTGGAAGGTAAAATCCCCAGAAACGTCGTTTTATAGAGAACTTCAAAGTCTTTAGCTCTAAGCAATGAGTCTGACTGGCAGTTGCCCCTCATTATAAATACATGTCCAGAGGGTATCATGGTTTCTCCAGTGGGAAGGGAAGGGCTGACATCCACATCTGAGCTGAAGTACCTAAGATAAGGCAGGCACTGGGAGAAGAGCTGTGGGCATCTGGTATTGTTTATTGACTGGTTGGAAAAATGTAAGCTGTTACTTCTGGTGTTCTACTGGCTAAATTAATACCTAGTAACCTAGAAGTCATGCCTTACCCACTACTTCTAAAGCCATGATTCTATAGTCTGTGGGCTCTGAGGCAGTGGCACTGCCTTCCCACCTGATGTGGTAGTCCTGGACCTATGGGAAAAGTATGTTGTTGCAATTGATGACAACAGGCTGATCCTCTCCATGTTCCTTGCCTTTCTCTTCTCCTGCCCCAGATAAACACACAGTTTTCTATCTTTGCTTTCTATGCAATACAGGCTTGGGACAGAGTGGTTGAAAGACTTTGTAGAGGAAATGGACCTGGGGGTCTTGGTTGAGACTTGGCTGAACATGAGCCATCAGTGTGCCTGGGTGGCTGAGAAGGCCAATGGCATCCTGGCTTGTATTGGAAATAGTTATGCCAGCAGGAGCAGGGAAGTGATCATCCCTATGCACTCAGCTCTGATGAGGCTGCACCTCAAGAACTGTGTTCAGTATTGGACCCCTCACTACAAGAAAGACATTAAGGCCCTCACATGGAGTGCGTTCAGAGAAGGGAAACGAAGGTGATGAGGAGCCCAGAGCACAGGCTTTCTGAGGAGTGGCTGAGGGAAATGGGATTATTTAGTCTGAAAAAGAGGAGGCTCAGGGAAGACCTTATTGACCTCTCCACAGCTACCTGAAGGGATGTTGTAGTGAGGTGGGACTTGGCCTCTTCTCCCGTGTAGTGATAGGACTAGAGGAGGTCTAGTTGTGCCTAGACTTGAGGAGGCCTCAAGTTGAGCCAGGGGAGATTAAGGTTGGATGTTAGGAAATACTTCTTCTCTGAGAGAGTAGTCAGGCGTTGGAATGAGCTGCCCAGGAAGGTGGTGGAGTCACTGGCTCTGGAGGTGTTCAAGGAACATTTAGATTGTACTGAGGTACACAGTTCAATGGGAAATATTAGTGATAAATGGATGGTAAGACTGGATGATCTTGGTGGTCTTTTCCAACCTTGGTGATTCTATGATTCTATCATTTTCTTTGCTCTCAGTTGGAGATAAGAATTTAGCTGTTCCTTATGTATATACTCCTCAAATCTGCATGTCCTAAATCCTCTCCTTTAGCACACTTTGATTTTAAATGATGGCCAAACAATTCACTTTTCAATTTAAGCTATAGCCATTGTGCTTAGAACATCTGTGCTCTCCCATTTAAAAGCTGTTCCTCATAACTGCAGTTCATTGTGCCAATATTTCTTTTTGTTTTTTTTCCCCCCACAGCCTGAGCACTTTAAAGGGGCATTTGCAATATGCACAGCTGTCTGGTGCTGGTGGTAGAGGAGCAAGGCCAGCTCTCTAGGCACTCTTTTATGCAGGCTGAGTTTCCCAGGCTGGCACAGTCTGGAGCTCTTTGACTGCAAGACATACAACTCCTACCCAATTCATGCGTCAATGCATCACATCTTTGCTCTTATAGATTGTATTGTTTTCCAGACTCTTAAAAAGTTTCATCATCCTCATTAATTCAAAACATACCTTAGCTCTGTGTTGTCTGCTTTGGGTACATTTTTTACATTTTTGAGAGAGAATACCTGTTTTTTGATGTAGCAAAGTTAAGTTCATTTCCTCTAATATAGTTTGTTGTGTCCCCTTCCATGACTTATTTGCATGCTTAGACTGGAACCTTTTCAATAGCTTTTCCTGGAAGAACATTTATGTGTGAAATGGTCTAAGCAGCAGGGAGTGAGATGTTTCTTGGTAAAATTTTGATAGTTCTTTTCACATTTGATTCAACCCCTCTTTTTGGCTTCATTAAAACAGTAATAACCCCAAAGGAATGCAGATTCAGCTGTTCGTGGTGTTCTTGCAGTGGCTTAGCTTGACTAATATTTGTAAAACTGGAGGAATTGGAAAGCTTTGAGGAGACAAGGGAGTAAGAGAGCTTATGGAGCATGTCCAGAGAAGGGCAGCAAAGCTGGTAAGGGGACTGGAGCACAAATCTTATAAGGAGCAGCTGAGGGAAGTGGGATTGTTCAGTCTGGAGAAAAGGAGGCTCACGGGAGACCTTATTTCTCTCTACAGCTACCTGAAAGGAGGTTGTGGTGAGATGGGGGCCAGTCTCTTCTCCTGCATTACTAGTGGTTAGACAAAAGAGAATGAACTCAAGTTGCACCAGGCAATATTCAGATTGGATATTAGGAAAAATTTCTTCTCCAAAAAGGTGGTCAGGCACTGGAGCAGGCTGCCAAGGGAGGTGGTGAAACCACTGACTCTGGAGATGTTCAAGGAATATTTGGATGTTGCACTGAGGAGAATGTTGCACTTCATTGGGGAAATACTGGTGATACATGGATGGTTAGACTGGGTGATCTTGGAAGTCTTCTCCAATATTCTCTGATTCTATTGAATGATTTGCAATTAGAAGAAAGAAATGGTGAAAGGAATACTTCTCTGGAAAGCCCAAAGATAAAATTAAGTAAGAATTTCCAGAATAGTTACAGGAAAAAACTTAAAGAAAAAGACTCAGTTCAGTGCATTAGACTGAAAAATATTGAATAATACAGCGAGGTTCTACATGGATAAGTGAAGAAGGATTAGCATAGTACAGTTTTCCCATTCTAAAAGCCTGTGTTTTTGACAAGCTTCTCTAATTGAGGGAGCTACCAAGTCTGAGGTACTCGCTGGTCACTTCTTTGTGCAGGTAACAGATATCCTTGCTGCTCTGTTCTTTCTTATCTCTCCCAGTTTAAAAACAGATTGCTTCTACCCAGCAAAGCATGAACCAAGTATGCTGGTGGGTGCTCACCTCTTGGAGGGAAGGAGACCCTTGGGAATCCGACAGACACTAAAGATGGCAGAAGTCCTGGTGGACTGACAGCCCCTCTTGCCCTGCCACGTGATGCAGTCTGTCCTGGACTCTGACTGATAAAAATCTTTGGGAAAGTTCCCAGAAAGAGAACAGGTTGCTCTTTGATATTCTTTTAATGTGGGATTTCAGAAGATGATTTCAAGCCCGTTAAAATTGCCATCTCTAGTATGCTTAGTGTAAAATATGGGAGCTTATTAATCTTCTCAGCTTGTATGCTAAATAAGATGGGAACGAAATACATTCTACAGATGGGATATATCATTTTTTACTTTGGAAGAAATGTTAACCTTTTGGGAACTTGTGTCTTTGAGCATGCCAAATCAAGAAAGAACACCACAAGCAATATAATGCCTTCTTTTAGAGGGTGTTTTACCTTGCAAATAAATGCGTATATTCTAGGTAAAACAAAGGAGCAGTTAAAGGAATAGACTGTGAACACTCCAGCCACTGAATATGTATGAATATTGACACAGAACTTGCTATTAGCTATTTTTATTTAGTCTTTTCCTGATAATTAACCATCTGTTCTGTGGGAGTTTTATCATCTGATTGTGTTGCAGAAGTGTCCCCAGATGCAAGATGTAGAGGAACTCTTGGGTAAATGCAGCTAGTAGTAGAATTTAGCCTTTAAGATCTCTGAGCATTTTGTCATAATTAATCATGATTTTAAAGCTCTGTGGGCATTTCTCAGTAATTAATCATGGAGAGACAAGCATCTCCTTGACAGCAAGCAGCTTCTTTCCTTCTGAGAAGCCAGTTACCCACAGTCAGTATATGATCTGTCTCCTGTAGAGGTGACATTAAAATGGATCTATCGATATGAAAAAGACTTAGGCAGCAGGGAGCAGTAGTGTGACACAGAGCAAAGAAAAAGTGGATGTGTTGCATTATTTGGAGATCAAAAATAAATGACAGTGACCTTACAGGGAAATATTAGGTACATGGAGTACAGCTGATGTGAGATAGGTTGGAGTGCTAATTCTTTGGATGACTCTGAAGAAATTCCAAATTTTACAGCTGAGGCTGCTGCAGCAGGACTCCAACAGTATATAAACTCCAGTCTTTGTCTACTATGTAATATCTCCAATAATAAGAAGATGAATGGAAGAAAAAGGAGTACATTCATTTATTCAAATTAGCCAGTAAAGGACATCTCATTGCCAGAATGAGGCTGTGTGTTGCAGCTTCCTCCTCCCAAGAGGAGACCTATAAAGGAGAAGTACCCGATGCATTAAGTCATGCGAAAGAAGATGGGCAAGGCAAAAGGCAGTGGCATGCTGTGAAGTTTACCACGTTATACTACCTTTTTGATTGCAGTGCCCACCTTTCAGTGCTGTGGTGACTCTTCTGCTTCCTTGGGCTTAGCACTAGTCCCTTCAGGCCAACAGACAAGTGTGTGTAGCACAGGAAGCATGGACCTGGAGTAACACAATAGAGACATGCTCTAGAGGCACGTGAAATGTGGCAGTGGACATGGGACACCTTGAGGGAAAGAGAGCTCTGAGATCATTAGTCTCAGTGTGAATTGAGGGCTCTGCAGTCTTCATGCTGCTTTCTGTTGCAGAGAGATGAGACAGGTGGTGGTGTTGTGAAGGAAAACCCTGAGTACTGGCACCTGGGAGACATTTGCATTGCTTTTTAATTTTCAGTTTTCTTTCTTTCTTTTTTTTTTTTTAAGTAGAAGAATATAATTACTTTCATGAGAATGTACGAAAAGTTTTTCTCAAATTACGTCTCGAGGCAATCACAAAATTCTCAGTTATTTGAAGAGAAGACAAAACACTGAAAAGGATAACAATATTTCTTCTTTCTTTTTTCCCTATCTTCCTTCATCCTCTTTGCTCTCCTTCCTTCATTCTTTCCCTTCCCTCCTCCAGCCTTCCCCTTTCTTCCATGTCACTGATGCCCTTTGCTTACTTCCATCATCTCCAAAACACTGTGAGCAGCTTTTGGAGTGTTTGTCTCATTTCTTATGATGTCCAAACCACTAAGTCCTCCTAGAGGCCAGACAGTCATACAACAATGCACAATGCTCAGTCTTCCAGACAAAGTGCCCCATATACATTAGCAATGCTACCACTGCTCTTTATAATTTCTTTTAGCATTCAGATTACTGAGTGTAAACCCATACTTAGGGACACAGAGATCAAATGTCTTGGGTGAGCAGCAAAAGCAGCTCAGCAGGAAATAAGTGATACTGAAAATCTGCAAAATTCATGTTTTCAGAGATGGTACTGAGAGCAAGATCAAGAACAGAATCTCTCTTCTTATCTTAAAAGCCAAGAGATATGCATACATGTTTAAACAAATGGTAGAAAGCAAATGGAAAGAATAGTTAAGCAGTTCCAAAGGTAAGAAAGTATTTCATTATTGAAGGACTGTGCTAGGATTGGATGTGGATTGACCGGATCAAGTTTGGTTTCAAGTGTTCTGAAAGCAAAGACCAAGGGAAAGTTAGTGTACCACTGTTGTTACTAGATTAACTACTCTGAAGATAAACCCTCATGCTATACATAGTCTACTATGAACGTGCTAATTTGGCTGAGTTGGATCAGCCTACTTGCTGCTGCGCAACACTAATCTGGAGGTCAGAGATCACAGTTCCAGCAACTGAAAAGCAGATTGGCTTAACACATGATGTATAGTAAATCTTAGCCCCTTTGAGCTCATTTCATTGGCTGTTGTTGTCTGGTTGCCCTGTGGTTACCATATCTGAAAGAATGATAGCCTTTCTGTCTTTGAATGTCTCATCTGCTTCCTTCCAGATAAGGAATATTTTTATGCAGTGAAGATCATTATTACAAACGTGTGTAATTACTGCATGTTTCTAAGGCAGCTATTACAAGTCTGTATCTTATTACTTGGAATGTGAATGACACAAGAAGAGTTTTAAAATGGTAATGCACTGGCAAAGAATGCAATAAATTAAGATTTGACTACTGTTTCTAGTGAGTCAAGTTATTTTCACTAAGTTGTCTTTACTGTTATGTATCAGAATCTACAAATCTGGAATTAAGCTTGCAGGTTGGAGAAAATATTTGTGGTCAATATGAACATGTTCCTGCATCATCCTGCTACCCAATGAAGTCCCCATCCCACTCAAGATGATGGGAAGCCCTCTGTCCCATGGTAATAGGGTGTCTTGGGATATGGATCTCAGTTGTTATACCAACCTACAAAGGGTAATCAGAAGAAAGAGCTGAGATGGAGCTGTAGTATAGGCCCTGCTTTTCAGAAAAAAGCATCTAATTGCTCTTTAGCTTTACAGCCACAAATGTCTTGGAGTTGTGTTGCAGCCAGTTCAGCCCTCCTGCATATCAAGTACAGCAAAGAAAAAGAAAGACATCTAGCACACAACTCAGAGGGGTTCCTCCAATAATAGAAATCCAGTTCATTCCCTTACAGAAAATTGTAAAAATCTGGTAAAGGCAGGAAAATAAAATTGATCTGAGAAAGAAAAAGCCTCTGAATGTATCAGAATTGTGGCAATACTGAGACCAGGTGTGTTAGCTGAAGATATAGGAGCAACGTGTATCCTTACTTTATATTCCTTTTGACTTGTATGTTCAGGAGCTGAGCAAATACAGTGATCACAATGCTATACAATTCTACTTGAATCTTTTGGACTAAAGAGTCTGTTTTACACTTTGCTGAAGTTCACTCTTTTCTTAAGAGACAGTCAACTCGTTTCTTGCTGAGCCATTCCATAGTCAGCACACATTTATCTAATGGAGATATTTGTAGCATAACTTTGACAGTACAAGGGAAGAAGAATGGCAACTCAATAATGCTTAGATAGATCTCTATAATGTAAAATAATATGTGTCACATATGTGATATTATTAAAATAAAATCTAGGATGAAAAAAGTGTTTTAGGAGCTTCTCTTTGTGAACCATGAAGAGAAATTACCATGCAGTAACTCTGAGTTCTCTAGGCAAAATCTGTCTCTGCTTTTTGTACTGATTTAAGTCCATGTACATTTTCAGCACCTAAACAACAAAAGACAGTAAAGAGGTGTCATAAATACTATAAAATGCTGCAACATTGCTGTAACAGGAACTGAAATTCTGGTGTTACAACTGCCAATGTCTGTCATACCCACAACACTATGTATCTTGATCAAAGACCTTACAGAGTGCTTGAATGACTTTACCTCAGACATTGTCCTTTAATAATGAGCTTACTTACTTAAAAACTCTTTTGCTTTAGAGTCTTAGTGTGCAAAAAACAACTCTTCAAGTGGTTAGGATATGCCATTAACAGCCAGTGGAAATACATTTTTGTTCAGTACACATGGATTAATATGCATTCTATGGGGTACATATAACAAAGATGTATTATCACTACATTTCACTGTACATTGAAAATTCATCCATATGTACTTCTGACAAACAAAATGCAGCTTAGTAGAAAATGGAAGTCATTAAAGTTTCTGACCTTTCAAACCTTTCCTCAACTTTACTCTTTCCAGACTTTGAGCTGACAAGGTTTTAAACAACTTCCATGTTGTTTTATTTTGTCTCTAGAAGCTGAAACGTTCTGTATGTTTGTAACAGGGAAGATATATGTACTTGACTTTCTGTTGTGTCTGTAAAATCATCTTCCATATCTCTCTGTTTGTCATATCATTAATCTGAGTCCTCTCCTCTTCCTATTATTAACCTGAACAGGGTACTTGTTTCAAAGTTAATACAGTCCCTGAAAATAGGGTGCCTTCAGGTGCTTTTGCAATGCTCAGCATCTTGTAGGATTGCTCTTATGTTGAAAGGAGAATTTAATCCTTCCCAGGGTGAAAAGAGAGCTATCCATCTGTGAGAATTTCTAAGCTAGATGTGCTAAATTCTGTTAATGCTTCTCTTTTTTGGGGCAAGTCAAGGTTTGAAACATGTCATTGATTTATTGCTTTCATTAACATGATGGAGCACAACAAGTAAAGAGTGTGGCTGTTGAGTTTACTGCACCTGCCCTGTAATGCAATCCATAGCCATTACCAGATGTAATTAATGTATTTGAGGCTATATATTAGTCCACCAAATGTGCTTTTTAAAAGGACGCGAACGGTTATATAGAGTGCTTTTTGACTTTCCTGAAGAGTCTAAAAGCTTTTAGAAGCACAAAAATGTTCACACTAGAAGAGCTGAATCAGGACTTTTCAGGAAAACATTGTTATAGATGGAGAATTGATGTCAGCAAAGCAGTGACATAGGAAACTAAATGACAGAAAGTCAAAAAGTTGATATCAACAATGTAAGAAAAATTCTAGTAGCATCACTCATCCACAGAAACTCTACATCTTACAGCTTTAACAAGAAGATCAGTAGTATGGTGATAGTTGATGGAAGTCTGAACCTTGAACAATTTGGTGTTTTGAATCTAATAAAGAAAAGGGGAAGGTTTCTATTATTTTTTATTTTCCAAAACTATTGTGGCACAAGGTAATGACTGAGAAAAGCTGTGAGAATTGCTCACAGAGATATACAACTTGATAATTTGCATTCATGAAAAATAGATCTAGATACAAGTATGAAAGTAGCTCAAGATAATTTGTCATCTGAAATCTTTATCTCATGCAGTACAAGTGATTTCCAATCTACTTGAGTTGTGTATGACCTCAACAGAAAATTTACCTTACTTAGAAGAGCATCTCGTACCTGAATGTTGGGAATACAAACAACAAGTATGTATTTTCTCTATAATCTAAAACCTATGGTACCTATCATCTCCCATTAAAAACATTTTCAATCACTGATGAGACAGAGATAGGACTTTGTAATGTTTTAATTACTTTGGTTTCCCTCTTCAGTGCTAAGATACCATGCATGAACAGAATGCATGTACAGAATATGTGATAATGAAGGGAGCAAGTTCTTACTTTCTCTGGTCCTTAGCCATTATCCACTGCAGCATCATGGTTCTCCCACTGTCCAGATCAGAGACCTTGTCAGGTACTCAGAAACTCCTGCCTGCACTTCAGGGCTGACTTGGTTTCCTTTCTGACCTCTGTTGAAACAAAAGAGGGTGAAGGATTAAAAAAAGCAGAAGGGGTTTTGATGTTTACCTGATTGCCACTCTGAAAGAAAGTTGAGTAGATGGTCAGGATGTGCTCTCCAGCCAGGTGCTCTGGAGTGCTCTGGGGTATCTCAGTTTGTTTAAGCTCTCAGGTAACCTGGGGCACCTGCAAACATTGGAGCATGAAAGCAATGCAGACAAGTCACTTCAGTTCAGTGAGAGGTCGCACGTCTGCTGCAAGGATGAAAGCCATAAGGAGACCCCAGGTGCCTCCGCCCCAGTGAAGCTGTGCTTCTGAAGGAGACGGGGGTGTCATTACAAATCCTCAGTTGAAACTGAGTTTCCTAGAAAAAGGTGTGGCTGAAGTGCCTGTGCAGCACTTGCTGAAGGGAACACTGGATAAACAAAAAAGTATCCGTTACTTTAGCTGTTAATGTGAGTGTAATGGAAAACAGTTTTTGTGCTCATAATTCAAGAAAGATGTTGAAAATCTTTGTTGTTCAGGGAAGAATTATTATAACACTGAAAGAACCAGAGAAAAGCGAAGAACAAAGGGTTTGAGTAGATGAGACTGTTGAGCATACCAAAGGAATGCTGAAGAATTTTTAATGCTTCAGCACCCTTGCGGAGAATTGCTCTTGCAACAGAGGGTTCTTCAAACCAGCAAGACAGGGCAACACTGCATTTACTAGATGACAGCTGACAAAAATGAGAGACAGAAAATGAGCAGGGTATATCTCCTCACCACACGGATCAAAAATCTGCTGGAGCAATTTATGAATTTATGAAAGGCTGCAATAAATTTTCTGGAAAGCTCTTGAAACATGATAGTTATATGCAGAGATGCCCTAAAGCTGCTGGTTTTGAACCAGAATCCAGTTGTCTTCATTTTCCAGTCAGAATAACAGAGCACCGTGGTGCCTTGGAACACGCTGAAATTGCAGAACAGTTTCAGATTCACAAAAATACAAAAGACGTGAAGCAAATGTACCTTAACATCTATCTATTCCAGTGACTGACACACATGTCTGAATGATGATGACCAATACTGACTAGGTATTGACACGAAACTGTGTCCAGAGCATATGAGACATGCTTACTGCTTGGATTTCTGTAGTTCATTACCATACTTATATGGACATTTATTTTCTGGTGCCATCACTTGCTATTCAGTGTCTCGTTGCAATATTGTGCTGATGAGAAACATAATAGAAAGTATTACTTTTGCTTTTCTTTCTTTTCTTTTTTTTTTTTTTGAGACTTTCTCATCCTGATTTTTAACTCACTATTTTGTTAGCACAGAGTAGAGTAGTTAAAGAATTCATTTGAAGTAAAAAAACAAAAGGTATTTTTTTGCTTGTAAAATACTGTGATACTGCAGTGACAAACTTGACAAGAAGCTCTGCATTGAATAAGAGGCAGAATAATCATTCTTTTTTATGGAAAACAACTGGCAACTTTGCAACTACATTTGGCTGTGTAGCATAAGCAAAGCTATAATAGTTGCCATTTATATACTCTGACCTGAAAGTAGACTGTTTTGCCATTTCCATGTATGCTGATTTTGTGCGTTTTTCATTCAAAATTACATTTTCTCTCCACATGCTGCCTCCCTGGAATCAATCAAAGAGATTATTCCAAAGTTATCTTGTTGTAATAATGTATATTAAATTTCTACAAAACCTCAAAGAAGGCATAGGTTTGCATTACTGAGCATACAAGTAGAGTGAGCAGTAGCAGTATTAGTTTTATTTAATGCTGTACCTACTGTACTGTGTTAAAAGATAGGAAGATTTACTGCCCATTTCAAGTGAAGTTATTGCTTTTTTTTTATTATTATTCTCTAGTAAAATAATGGGTAAAAATAACACAATGAAGAGGACTTCACACCCCACACTTGTAAGAGATGTCAGGGGGCTGGCTGGCCTTGAGGACTGAGGACTTGGGTCCAGGGGAACACTGGGGCTATGATAAGGCAGTGAGATGGTCATTCCAGACCCTGCATGCCTCTTCAGGGTCTGGAAATGGAAGAGGATGATTTGAAAGGACTGTAATTCCCAAGGTTTGTCTGGCCTTCTGCTTTTTTGCTCACTGAAGTTTTTCAGAGGGATTTTCACTGGGCGTGCTGCTGCTGTCACATGTCATGCAGTCCATCTCATATGTCCACTGACAGCATTGTGGAGACCAAGTCAGCAAGCAAAGACTTCACCTCAGTGCCTTAAAATTTTAGCCCCTCTTCCTAGAGAATAATGTTTCTTCTCCATCTTGTCCCTGGACACACTTTTCTCACGGCTGTTTCACCTTCAAAGTTCTTGTCACAGCTCTGCCTGGGGGTGGGTGGATTCCAGGGACACACGGCTTCAAGAAAGGACATTTACGTGCCTTTTAAAACCTCCTGTCAGGAGCCATGGTGAATAACACAACCTATATATTTGAGTACAAGCCATTTCACTTCCTCATCTTTGATCCCACTTGTGAAAAAAATTATCTTTTTTCACAGATTTAAAGTCAAGGTGTTAGTGAACAGGCAATTATATAGCAATAAAGCATATAAAAATAAATGATGTCAATCATTTATCTTTTTGAGGCTTTTTGCAGTTTTTTTTTCAGACTTATCCAAAGCTTTTCCCCTAAGTGATGTCTTTCTGTAAATGCACTTAGTCTGCCAGAATATCAAGTCATCAGAATGCCCTCAATAATAAATCATTAGAAAGTCATTCAGTTGTAGTCTTTAGTAGCAGTCATGATCACAGGAATGCCATGGCAGCACATTTAGAGCCATCTAAACATTTTTTGAAAGCTAATAAACCGCGTTTAATTACATTTTCAAACTGCACAGCTATTTTGCGTTGATTCATTGTAATTATCATCTGTATTTAATTTAAAGTAGAAAAAAAAGTACATAATCATCCTTGGCATAAACACACTTCAGTCAGTGTATTTGTGGCAGGGTGGAATTAACCTCACAAAAAACCTTTTTACAACTGAGCTTTCCCATGCAAAATATTTATTGCATACTCCTAAAACTAGTGCAAAAATGTGAGTAATTGTAGACAGATGTAGCCGTGTACAAAAAATCTCTTCTAATCTACTACATAAAATACCAAGATGTAATGGTTCTTGGTAAGAACAAATAACATGACTTCAGCCTTCAGTTGTAAGTATGCGTGTCAGCAAAACCATTTCCGACAACTTCTCCCAGAGCAGCTTGCATTTTCACATTGAGTACATGTACAAATTGCTTCTCGTGGTCAGTAAAGACAACCAGTATGGCATATGTGAGAGTACAGGAATGAGAGCTGAAGCCAAAGGCAACACTGACAGAATCATATGCCAAATTCAACTGACTTGTTAGATGAAATGCCATGTGCTGAAGCTGACTGCGTTATGTTCTTGTGGATAAATTCCACTACTTTTAATAGAACTGTGTAGACTGTATCCAAGAACAAAATCTGATCAGATCTAAAAAATCAGTTACACCTTCAACCCTTCTGTATGCTACACCAGTTTCTAAAGCCCAAATAATAAATAAATAAGTAAACCCACAACACATAAACAAAGCATGAGTCTAAGAAAGGTCACTGACATTCACCTTTTTCTTTCTTTCTTTCTTTTTTTTTTCCTGAAGGATTTCCACTGAGCGTCTTCGGCTTGAGTTATCTCATAAAGTACCATGTTATTGCAAACCTTCAGACAGATTTCCAGAGAAACATTTGATGGTTCAAAATGGATCACTGCTCTAATCCTGTACGTTTTGATACATTCTGCTGTTGTGGCATCTTTTTGTTCTAATGGTCTTATCCGTTAATATTCCATGGGAATTATTATCTGAAATTATCTGCAGTTGAACACTTTTAAGTCAATGGACTTACATAAGCAAAAAATTTGGCTTGATATTACAGTTATTTTCACTATTATAGCATACGAGAAGGACTGGAACTTCATTATAATGGCTAACATCTGAATTTAAAGGAAGAAATTCCTTTGTGTTTTACAGTTAAAGGTAAAACAAGATGTAAAAATATGTTAAAAATAATAGCAAAAATGGATGACATTGTAAGAAACTGGTATGATTCCATGGTTGGTTGGATATGTATCCCAATGGACCTGAATGAATTACTTTATTTAAAATGATACAAATAAATAGGTTAATACATGCAGTTTCCCATTGATTCTGATTTGCTTCTTGCTGCAAATGGGCCATTCACAAAGAACTAAATGGCTCACAGCTCTCTGTTTTCAGCACCTTCCTATTTGCCAGGACATTTGCAATCAAATCAGACTGGAAGAGAAGTTGCTCAGTGACTGAAATTGCTTTGACTGTATCAAAACTCAGTGCTCTGGTGAACACCGAACACAGTATTTACTTCATAGAATCATAGAATATCTCAAGTTGGAAGGAACCCATGAGAATCACTGAGTCCCTCTTCTGGCTCCACACAGCACAACCCCAAAACAAACCCTATGTCTGAGAGCACTGTCCAAATGCTCCTTGAACTCTGACAGCTCGGGGCTGTGCACACTGCCCTGGGCAGCGGGTTCCATGCCCACCAACCTCTAGTGAAGAACCTGTCCCTAACCTCACCTCACCCTCCCTTGACACAGCACTATGCTGTTCCTGCAAGTTTCCTTAGGAACAGGACATAAAGATGGCAATTGAATACCTGAGGAACTGATAAAAAACCTATCCACTCCTGACATATAGATCTCACTCACTCAGAAGACAGTTACCAAGACAAAAACTAGATGGAACACAATATTTATATTGACAGTTTAGCAGCTGTGAAATAAAATAGTGAACAGCAGGAAGAAAGGGACCTGGGGGTGTTTGTTGATGCTTGGCTGAACATGAGCTGACAGTGTGCCCAGGTGGCCAAGACGGCCAGTGGCATCCTGGCCTGCATTAGAAATAGTGTGGCCAGCAATAGCAGGGAGGTCATCATCCCCCAGTACTCAGCACTGGTGAGGCCGCACCTTGAGTATTGTGTTCAGTTTTGGGCTCCTGACTACTGGAAAGACACTGAGGTCCTGGAGCGTGTCCAGAGAAAGGCAACAAAGATGATGACGGGTCTGGAGCACAAGTCTTAGGAGGAGCAGCAGAGGGAACTGGGGTTGCTTAGTCTGGAGAAGAGGAGGCTCAGAGGAGACCTCACTGCACTCTACAACTTCCTGAAGGGAGGCTGTGATGAGCTTTATGGAGGGTTATGGCCTCTTCTCCCAGCCAACAAACAGGACATGGGGAAATGGCCACAAGTTGCTCCAGAGGAGGTTCAGGTCGGACATGAGGAAAAACTTTTTTTTCTCAGATTGGTCAGGCACTGGAACGGCTGCCCAGGGAGGTGGTGGAGTCGCAGTCCTTGGCAGTGTTCAAGAGGCGTCTGCATGAGGAGCTATGAGATATGGGTTGCAATGGTAAGGAGAAGACGGTTGGACTAGATGATCTTACAGGTCGTTTCCAACCTTTGATTCTATTCTATGATTCTATGAACAAGAGACTCAAAATGTATGGATCACATAATATAATCTGTGACACTGGCCTGTTTACACCAACGGAAAATCTGCCCTTCATCATTCAATAGGCCAAATGTTCACCATCTCAGGTTACATCACTTATTTTTGAAGTAGCTGTTGAAGCCTGAAGGTCATAGAACAAACATTTGGCTAATGTATAGCTACCTAAGCATAGTTTCTTCTACCTTTATGTAACTAGAGAGTATATTAAAAAGCTGCACAATTTTTAAGCCATTCCCATGGCATTTATTCAGAAAGAATTCTGATGTTCAGCATTTCTGTGTTTCAGAGCAATGGTAATGGGAGGACGGTTGGACTAAATCTTGTAGGTCCTTTTCAACCTTGATTCCATGATTCTAAGAGAGGAGATGGTAGGCAGCAGTTTAGTTTTGGGTTAGGTGTTTGATGCCTATGAAAGGGAGCAGGGCACCCAGGTAGCTCCATGGGGAAAGCCCAGCCAGGGCTGTTCCCCTTCCTGGGGCTGCTTCTTTGAAACTAAGAATCACCCTGCAAATCTGTGCTATGCCCTGATGTACGTTGTTGGAAAGAAAAACATCAAGGCTTGTAACTTTGGAACCTGTTTCTGTCTGCTATAGCATGTAAAGGATTTTTTCTTGAAAAAAAAAAAAAAAAGGCCAGTTACCTTTTCCGTAAACTACAATGGAAAAATTGCACTTCATGCCCATTTTTGTATGAGTTCTAAAATCACACTGCCATGCTTCATCTTGCAGAAATGATGATCCTTCTGACAGCCCAATTCATAAAACACATGAAGTTTTCTATCATCCAGTTTTAGATAAAGAAGGAAAGTTTTTTGGGGAGAAACTCAGACATTAGGACCCTTGGCACTTTTCTACACTTCTTATTCAGAGGAAATTCACGTAAAATTGCAGTGCCCCTTTTCTTCAACTCCTGCTGACACATGATGTCAGTAATGTCAGAGCTTGCTTCAGTAATTTTGTTTAAATGCTTTAGAAAAGTTCTTGGGACATTTGTTATTTCAATTGGTAGCAGTTGTAGAATTTGAGACAAAAGAAAGGACATTATTTATCCTTAGGATTGGCTGTACATCTGAGGAATTTCCAAGTGCTGCACTGAAGAAGAGTGTAAATAGCAATGGGCACACAGAAATATTTTGAGATTTACTAGGACTTCAGACTTCAGAATTTTCTTTGTGTCTATAAAGTTGAGGGGAAAAGACTAAAATATGAGTAATATATACTAATATTTGATTAAAATAATAATAAAAAAGAAACATTATGTTCCTAATTTGGAACCACTATTGGCCATATATGTGTGAATAAAAAATAGTTTTTAAATATTCATACTCTTCAACCATACATGAAACTCTAGTTGTGTTTGAAGAAAGACTTCCTGGGCTTTGAATAAGTTACAGAATATTTATATTTTCAGCTTAAAGTGCTGCAAGGCATTAATATTCAGATGAGATGTCTCCAGGTAGTTCCAAATAGGAAGAGTATCCAAACTCCTCATCGTTTTAAAGAATTACTTAAAACTTGTGTTTAGAACAACACTTTTTCTTCTCTGAGTGCTTGAAATATGATTTTAGCTCACTGGAGTGTTTGGCTGAGCAAGAGATTCAGCCTAGAAATTTAAATGCTTCCTATTACAAGGAAAAGTCTTTCATGATGCTATTTCAAAATTCTCAAGGATTCTCATTCAGAACTGCTCACCTGCATCTATAAAAGGAATTTATAAAAAATATGTGATCAAAGTACTATAAAGGTTATTTTCCTAGTATAAAGGTACATTTTTGGCTACTCAAATAAAAAAGAAAATTGACTCTGTTAAATCTTTTCATTTGTACATTAAGCTTCATAATTAAGTTTATATATATCAAGACAATGCACAATTTTATTTTATCTTATTTTAGAACAGACTAATTTTTCTATTTTTTACTCAAAAACTTATACATATGTGCAGGTTTTACCAATGTAGAGATTGGTAAAAGAGAATGAAATACATTATTCTTAAAATTTTTGACTGTAGGAATCAGATGTTGTGAACCCTAGGAATACATAGAAAATTCACAAAGAGAGTCTTAGGCCCAGTTTGGTGTTTTTTGAGATTCAGAACACAAATTTGTGATATATAAAATTATCCAGCTACAGGGTGTTATTGAAAACTGCATTTCTAGAGCCATGTATCAGAAAAACTTTCACCTTTTAATGCACATATTACTCCGTCAGCTAACACATGTAAACAAAAATGAATTACAATGTGATGTGGACTTTTTTTCTTTACTTAGGAAGATTATCTGTACTGCTATCTTGGAGGTGCTTTTTGAAAAGAAGTAGATTGCCAGTGTTTCAGCTCTTATCATCATGATTTAATAACAATAGGATAACCAGAGGTGTCATTTTTAGATTAATAAATAGCATAGATAAGGGATACTAATTATAGATAATTTAAAAAGGAAACCATTCATTTAGTGTGTCAGTAGGTGGTAAGGAAAATTGATTTTTACTTCTCTTCATACTTCATTAAGTACATGTTAGTTTCACTGGGGAGACAGCTATTTCAGATTCCAGCAATTAAACCTATCTGAGAAACATCCATCAAGCCCTTCAGAGAGATTTACTGATAGGGAACACCTTCACTTGTGTCTCTCCTTCCACTCCTTGCTAAAACATAAGAACCTGAGCCCTGCCTGCCTGGTTGTCTTCTCAGTTGTCCACCAATGTTTCATTGCAGGAAATACCGTGTTTGAACCAATTTTGACAGAAATTCACCCAAACAATCTCAAAAAACATCTCTCTAGTTATTTCCTTGTGTGATCTCTTGCATTGGGTGTGCCTTTTGGAAATTTTTCTTGCCCCATCTTCATTGTAAACCTTTTATGTTCAGTCCTTTCATCAGTCAACATGGAGAGTGATTTATTCTCTTCCATTTTGCTGGAAGCTTTGAAGTGTTTTGAAGACTGTTATTGTGTTTTTGTTTGGATACCACTTCTTGAGAGTAAGAACTCAATTTCTTTCAGGGCAGCAGATAATTCAGACCTGGCACATAACAACACTTTGTGCAGAATTATTAATCATTAATTTGAAAAACAGCTCCAGATTGTCTAATACTAACTTCTGATTGTATGTAAAATGCCCTCTTTGCTTGACTGCTTGATGAATAAAAATAAAAATGACAAAGACAAAATTGTTGGGCCCATTGCTACCCACTAATGCCATTATTTTTATAATAACATTTTGACTTATTTAAACACAGAAATTATGGATGAACATGTTGTTCGGTGCATAAGGTCATCATTGGTACTATTAAAAAATCAGAAAAATCAGAAGCCTTTTCTTTCTTTTCTCTTTTAAAAAATATTTTAAATATTTGTTCCAATATAGTGAGCTGGTTAAGGATCTCTTCAGTGCAATGACAATGTGATATGCATGTAGATAAATGTCTCTATGCACAGTAGTGAGATCCTGAAGTCAATAGGATGAACTTGGAGAGAATGAATGGCTAGGCATTCTCCTCTCTCCTGAAAAACAAGACCTTCCTGATCATATCAGAACATCATTCAATTTGGTCTTGGCCAGATCCTGCAAAGCAGCTAACAAGTATCTTTTCATGAAACAGAGTCTTGGATGTACTTTTCTCATCTACTTTCTATAATTCTTGTACTTCTAGCTTTAACTGTGAATATTTAAATGTGGGAGGAGTAGAAAAGATTGATAGCAACAGTCAGAGAAGATGGAGCAAAGACAATTAATTACACTTCTCTCCCTCCGGAAAAAAAAGACCTGGTGCATCTAATAGGATATCGTGCTTGGAAAGAGATTAGTTAGAACAGATCCCAGTATAATTGTCTTTACAAGGTACTTAGTCATTTGTCTCAAACAATAGAAGACACAAGATTGTAATTAAGACTTCCAGTCCATGGCAAGAAAAAATGCACACTAGGATAGCAAGGCAAGTGCAGCACGTTCACATTGCAATGTTATCATCTCAGATAGAATCTATTTTTCCCCTCTGAGCCTGTGAGCTGCTCTCTAATTGACTAGGAAATTAGGAACAGATGACAATTTTGGAGGAAAATCTGCTGTCAAATGTATCTTAAAGAACAACATCAGCTTAGCAGAGGAGAGCATGTGTGCATAAAGGGCTGCAGCTTGAGGTGTGACCACATAGCCAGTCAGTGACCCCTGGATCCCAGCCAATGACAAGTGAATCTGAAAGCTTGGGCCATCATTGTTTCAAACCATTAAGTTCTTGGCATAGTCTTGTCATATCTTGTGATGTGGAGTCTGTGCTAGCAGGTGTGGGGTTACTGGCAGAGTGGGAAGGCACTGTATAACATATTTATTTCTATTTCCATCAAGACTGCTCTGAGCTGTCCCCTGGGTTGTGAAAGCAGAGCTTGGCCATGTGTCTGGGTAGTTAGGTGACAAGCAGCTGACACTGCACATGCAGGGAGTGGTGAATCAGCCCAGGTGTCCTGGACAGACACATGAGAGACCTGGCACAGTGAAGAGTACTCCTCTGTTACTTAATTCAGTCACACATGCACCAGAGCTGAAGGTGACCTTGGCAAGGCATGTGTCTAGGCTGACACACTGCAATGTGGGGGCTCAGGCAACATGGCCTCCCCCCAAGACCCTAAAGTTATGCTCTACCCAAGTTGTGCACATTTTGTTTTTTAATCTCCTGCAGAGAAGCAAGACTATTGACTATCTTAGCAAAGAAATCCTATGTTCAAGAAATCCTCAGAAAGCCAGAAATTTCTGTGAATGCAGTAAATTCCCCATTTAGCTCATTAAAGTATTTATCTGAGAGAGCAGTACCTTTCCTGATACATATTAGAGTAAGTTCAGTTTGTCCGTCAAAGTTATCAGGTATATCTACCAACCAGAAGGCTACAGCTTATTTTAAAAATGAGGTTACTTCAAACTGTTTTCACATGACAAAACCATGCTTTGAAGAAGTGTTTTAAATTGCTTTACCTTATTCCTGCATCTCTCATCCATGATGCTCTTCCTGTTCGCATCACTGTGAATGCTCTTTCCAACTCTGCTTCTTGTGACTATACTGCAAACTGGATGTGGTGATTGATTTGGTTTTAAAAGATCCCTCCTCTTTTTTTGGCTGGCTTGCATTCAAGCAGCATAGACTCCCTGCATTTCACAATGCAGCCACACTGGCAGCTATTCTGGCTCCACACAATGTGGGAGCAAGCTGTAGGGCCTGAATATCTTGAAATATTGGAATGCTTCTTCTTATGAAACTTCAGCTTAAGTCTTTCCTATTGAAGTTCCTTTTTTGGGCATAAACAACTTATACAGTCACAGGCACAAAAGCATATTCAAATGACACTTGTCTACCATTTTGGACACTCCCTGGATAATGATGCTGTACAAGCTTGATTTATAACTATGGGAGCTGTTAGCTGAAAAGACAGATTACATCCCTGTACATTGGCAAAATGGGAAATATGCATTTCAGTCCTCACAAGCAGTGGAAGGAAACAAATTTGTAATGCTCTAAGTCCTGAAACAGTATAGAAAAGAAAGCTTTTTCTTTTCCTGGTATTGCTAGGAATACAACCCTTCATTTTCCTAGGCAAACCCTTCATTTTGCAACAAAAGGGAGCTTTCCAGTGCAATTCTGTTCAAAAAGAAGGTATCTAAATTGAGGTCTCTACAAGTAGTCATTTCCCAGGAGCTGAAGCTTCTGTCACAGTCATGCTTGGAGAACAGTTCACCTCCCTCTGGAACAGTCACTCAGGAGGGGACTCGCTTGCCTGACCACAGGATGCTAGTAGTTGAGATGCTTAGGGGTTCTGGGTGGGCAGATAGGACAAGTATCAGACCAGCACCTTTTAGTAGCAATCTCTGAAGACAGGAAAAGTATCTGAGAGTATCTAAAATTACACCTACATTTAGGGCACTGAATACCATAGCATCTTGTCAGTTAAATAACTTTATGATCTCAGTACGTGCTTGATGATATTGAGATAGTGTACTCCGATTTAAGTAGGAGCTCCAGTGTCCATTTTGTAGACGTGTCCATATGTAGACATGTAGATTTTATTTCTTATTCTTTGTTTGAATTCCATTCTATTTGTTAAATCAAACAAAACACTGGTTGCTGTTGCTTGGAAGAAAAATCACATGCAAATCCTTTTCAGCAATCAGTAGTTCTACTGATAAACTGAGAAATTAGGCAATTATGGCAGTTCTGAGGATGCACAGATTTGGCAGTGGCTCTGTGTGTCTGAGGACTTAAATATTGACATCTGAGACTGGTGCTTATACAGGGTGCTAAATGAAACTCAGCTCTTATTTTGTGCAGCCAGCTGAAGTGAGAAATTAATAACAAATGATCAAAACCAGTAAATGTTCACATGAATACTTGTGATCTTACAACTGTATTCCTCTAAAAATCTTTCTGAACAAGACCTTTTTGCCTATAAGAATGAATACCAGTGAATGAAAAACTTCAAGGTGAAGGCTTGTCTAGTTCATTCAGTCAGTACCTAGTTGCTGCAGAATATTTTATTTTGGGGTGTTCTAATGTTTCAGCCTTTCACTCAAACATAGCAAAATCATCCCAACTTCAATTACCTAATTTTTTATGTGAGAGCCATTTTGCCATACTACTTCAGAGCAGATAAACCCTCCTGTGTATGTAGCACATACACTCTATCAGACTGCCCATCCAACAGCTTACCAGGCAAATATGAAACACTCAGTGTCCTGTGGAAATTAGGGAGTTTTTTCAATTTAGTAAAAATAGTGTACAATTATCATTTATATTGCTTTGTTCATCACTACTTACCTCAGAATGATTCAAGATTTTTTTTTTTTTAACAGGTGTAGCCCCTGGAAGGTATTTGAGTCAAAACACTCTAACTTATTATTGTGAATGATAGAAACTAAATGAAATGTGTTTAAAACATGATGAAATACCAGATGTCTAGCCATAAATAGAATAAACAATGGTGACATTTTTATGCCAGGCATTTCTTCTGTTTAAATTTGGTGATTTTTTAAGCAGATAGAGTGTGTTATTTAGTTGCCTAAACACATTATAGTCCTGTGCTTTAAATTAATAATACAGTTGCTTATATTTTGTTCAGACTGTGACAGGTGTTATCACATTAGGTGAAGTTTCTCTTGAGATCTAGATTTAAATTCCCCACACTACCTTGCTGGGAAGAAAAGAGCTACTGGCTCTACTATCTACTGGCAAAAGCAAAGAATGATGATTACTTTTCCCTTCCAGCATTGATCACTATTTCCAATAAAGAGGTGCTCTATTTTACTGCTGTGAGAATATTGAGATTCTCCTTATCCTCTGCTTTTCGGCCTTCCTTTAGTTCTATCTATGGCCAGAAATAATGTTTCTGGTTTTGAGGAGAAAAATCTTTTCAGATTCACCCTGCAAGTAGGTTATGGGGAAGCTCAAGTCTTCAGACACCTTAATCTGGCTGATAATTCAGGACAGGGTAGAAGCTAAAAAAGAGGGAAGAAATAAACCACTCCAGAGCAGAGGAAATTACCAGCACAGTACAGAATCACTTTTAGCTAGACAAATACGTGTTCTTCTGATCTATATTGTTAGTATGCAGGCCTGAACAAAACAGATAGATTAATTGGAAAATAACCCATAGCCCATCCGTAGGTAATGAACTGCTTATGAAATCTTTAAAAAAGATATGCTTGCAGATCAAATGACTTTTGTGTTCACCAAAGCTCTTCTGCTTCTGATTCAGAGATAAATGAATCTTATTTGCAGTAAAATGACACACCTCTCATGTTGCCACACGGCTTTTAAGTAGAGTACTGATTTCAAAGGAAGTTAAATATCTACTATGAAGAAAACATACTCTGCTTTCTGTGTCTTAAACAGAAATGGAAAAAAGAAACAAGAAGTGTGTTTCGATAGCCAAGTACCGCACAGATCCAGCACACTTCTGTTATTTCCGAAGCAGCTGAGAGGGATCCATTTGCCATTAATCACTCATTTTCAGAAGTCCCAATTCCCAGCCAGTCCACAAACCATCATCTGCAAGCAGTGTTGGAGAGAAGTAAATATCCATTTCACCACTGGTCATGCTAAGGGCGTATTACCAACCAGCATGGGATTTTCTTCTCATGCTGAGCCTGCTGTTCATGGGGGCACAGCAGGGAAAGAAATGGACTACCACAGGCAGTGACAGAGTGATAGCATTTGTAAAGGCAGAACAGACCATTAGCTCAGCATATATTACCAATATTTTAGGCAGCTATTCTTAGGTTGAAATTGGTGACTTGTCCCTGACAAAATACAGTTGCAGTGCCTCCTTAATTTCACAGTGACAGGAGTGCTGCCATTCTCTATTAAATTATTAGAGCTCTTAAAGTCTTATTTCTGGTGTAAATATTTCATGGAAAATGAATCCTGATATTAGATTCTAACACTCATTTAAAAATTGCTGATTCTTTTGCTCTGCCAGCTGTGAAACCAACACATTGGACAATTGCTGGACACAGGTGAAAAGAGTTCATTAAAAATATTGGACCAATAATTCACTGACATTTCTTGCTGTATTCACCTAGCTCTATTAGTTCCTAAATCTCAAAGACCTTTTTGAACACGTGGAGTGAGGCTGAGAACATAAAATGAATCTGTTCTAATGGAGACGTTTATCACTGAGGCAGATCAGCAAACCTGAAGTTAAAGAACAGACACAGGAAAATTGAGGACATCGCTGAAATAAGGTTAAAAACCATCATCATGAGAATTCATAAGCTGAACCAGTCCATAGCAGCTGATGCCCAGACCTTATCCAACTCAGTTTGTCTAATCAGTGAACTGAAGCAGTGATGATAGCTGGAGTGCTAGCAGTCTGAAACACAGAAATGCTGAACATCAGAAGTAATTCTTTCTGAATAAATGCCATGGGAATGGCTTAAAAATTGTGCAGCTTTTTAATATACTCTCTAGTTACATAAAGGTAGAAGAAAGTATGCTTAGGTAGCTATACATTAGCCAAGTGTTTGTTCTATGACCTTCAGGCTTCAACAGCTACTTCAAAAATAAGTGATGTAACCTGAAATGGTGAACATTTGGCCTATTGAATGATGAAGGGCAGATTTTCCGTTGGTGTAAACAGGCCAGTGTCACAGATTGTATTATGTGATCCATACATTTTGAGTCTCTTGTTCATAGAATCATGGAATAGAATCACAAGGTTGGAAACGACCTGTAAGATCATCTAGTCCAACCGTCTTCTCATTACCATTGCTACCAGGAGCCACTAACCCATATCTCTCAGCTTCTCATCCAGACGCCTCTTGAACACTGCCAGGGATTGCGACTTCACCACCTCCCTGGGCAGCCATTCCAGTGCCTGACCACTCTCTGAGGGAAAAAGTTTTTCCTCATGTCCAACCTAAACCTCCTCTGGTGCAACCTGTGGCCATTTGCCCGTGTCCTGTTTGTTGCCTGGGAGAAGAGGCCAAGCCCCTCTTCACCACAGCCTCCCTTCAGGAAGCTGTAGAGTGCAATGAGGTCTCCCCTGAGCCACCTCTTCTCCAGACTAAGCAACCCCAGTTTCCTCAGCTGCTCCTCATAAGACTTGTGCTCCAGACCCCTCACCAGTTTCA
This sequence comes from Lagopus muta, assembly GCF_023343835.1. Lineage (NCBI taxonomy): Eukaryota > Metazoa > Chordata > Aves > Galliformes > Phasianidae > Lagopus > Lagopus muta. The sequence goes on along the minus strand of NC_064434.1, from coordinate 31,203,916 downwards.
TTGCCCTTCTCTGGACACGCTCCAGGACCTCAACATCTTTCCTGTAGTGAGGAGCCCAAAACTGAACACAGTACTTGAGGTACAGTCTAAACAGCCTAAGATGCACTTAGAAAAGCTGTTTCTCATTCCAAAATCATATTATCTCTCATTATAAGAATATGGAATATATGTTAAATTCACGATCAGTATTGAAAGCTATACTTACATGTATAAATAAAATACTTTTCTACCCAACTCTTATCTCTACTTCTGTTCCTGCTTAGTACTTTTAGTCTTTTAAAATGTATGTGAAATATGGTCCCAACTGTATCTGAAGAATTTGTACAAACATCTGCTTTTCAGGCAAAGGATCTTCCATTTAATATATGTAGGTTGCCACAAACATAATCCATCCTATTTATTTCCATGGAAACCAAAACAGTTTCAAAGAGAAAAATATCACTATTTGATACTGCAAATTTTCGGCTACAAAACACTATTTTTCAACACAGTCACAACCATTAGGCATACATTTTCATCAGTGATGAAGAAGAGCTGTGTGCTGTGCTCGTAAACATCTGCACTAGCAGAGGTGACCCACTCTTGCTGTCACCACTGCTGAAATGAAACACCCACCGTCCCACTGTGCTCACTTCCACTGTTTGATCTTCATGAATGTCATTAGTTGCCATTTCTTCTGTATGGAGGAATCCAGTGACACACTTTTGCTCCAACCGCAGTTCCATGTCAGATGCCATGTTGTCAGACTGCCCCTCTGCTGCCATCTGTTGAACAGCAATAAAATGTGGTTGAATATTGGTAGGAAGGTTCAGCTCCTTCTGCTGAGCCATCAACATCCGCCTCTGACACTGTGGGCCAACAAAATAAATAGGAGGCAGAACTTCCAGAGCAGCACTAGTGACTTTATCACTATTTTTTTTTTCTGTTCTAAGAACTGTTGATAATTATTTTTAGTAGAGTATGAATGGTTAATTGCCAACTTCTGACCTATAATAAAGTTGCATGTTTTCATTCTAAGAAAAAATAGATATTCAAATCACAATAGGACTACTTCATGCATAAAATATAGCACTGTTTAGGAAATATTCATTTTATGGAGTCCAGTGTTCCTGCTTTTACTAACAGAAAACAGTAGATATATATATATTCATAGCTGTGCTCAGAACTTCTAGCACTGATTTGCTATTGCCCACATTGGCAAATAAGCAATTTTTTTTTAGTTCATGGATGTTACATTTAAAGGAGCAGCAGCAACGGACACCAGGTCTGTTTAAAGAATGAGAAAACAAAAAATATAGCTTCTATTAGTGTGCAAAACTGTCATGTTGCTCTAGTAAGGCAAAAAATGTGTGCAAACAATGAATGTGCACTTTTGATTTTTAAATTGGAGAAGAGAGGAAGTAAGGTAAAGTTTCCATGAGGTAGAGTGATGGTAATTTTGAGCAGGAGGCAAAACAAGTTAAGAAAAAGAGGAATAGTTGATCTCAAAACAAAAAATGATATATGGCATTCTGTGATTAGAAATGGCAAGTGGTAGATTGCCCAGACCGAACTTTTAAGTAGAAAATGAACAACCACAGTAGCAAGATAATAGGCTATAAGGAAACAGAATCTCGCTTCAACATCAGCATGAATATGGAGACACAGACATAGGAGTGCTGATGACAGTCTCTCAGGAATGTCATCCAAAAGTCTTGTTTACATAACTCAGTGAGAAATGTATTTCATTACAGTGGCATGAAGGGTCTATGTGAAAGGCACAGGCACCCAGAGCAGTCCTTGCCTCTTTTCCTTCTTCACACTTTTGCCAAGAATACCTTGTAATCCAGTCCTTGAAACTTTGAGAAAAAAAATACTGCCTACTTTTTAAAGCCAATAGAAAATGAATCTATTCCAGTTCTGTCAAATGGACAGTAAAAACAGGGAAAAAAAAGGCAATGATGAGAGTTGAAAATGTGACAGAGTGTGAGACAGGACACAGCAACCATCCCTGATCTTTGCTGCTGCTTGGCACCCCAGAACTTGCTGCTGCAGCTGACTGGACTGCTGGTAAGTCCAATAAGAGATTTGGGAAATGTCATGTAAGTTTTTTCCTTGATGACCATAAAGTCTCTCTTTACCTTTCTACAAAGGTTACATTTGATGAACTATAATACCTTTCAAATAGCAAAGGCTATTTCTCAGCTCTTATTTTCTGTTGATTTTAATATCTCTTTTGAGGGTAAAGTATTATACATTTCTACAAGAACTTAAGAAACTTTGCAATTGAGAGATGCCCACATAACATCATGCTCAGAATGTAGTTTTTGTCCTTTCTTTCAACTTTATTCATTTGCCTGGGAGATCATCACGCTGCCTCTTCAAAGAAGTAAATCCCTCTATTTCAGTGAGTCACTTTCAATTTAATCCAGGTTTACTCTGATGTGTATGAAAAATGGATTAAGTTACCTAGGACTGTGGGTTAGATCAATAGTTGTGATTTCATACTTGGAATTTCATATTGTTAAGCTGATTTTTCTCTTGTAATATAGTCCCTTAACACATTTGATCAGCTTCTAGGAATGGAGTTTGGAGAGTGTGTACATTCACGTGGAGCTTACACTTCAGAGTGGCGTGAAGAAGACAGGCCATATTTCAGCTATCCTTATACAAATATTTTAGTGTCTGAAGAAGTTGTTCTCTTGAAAGTTCTCTTTTTTTCATTGGCTATCAAACAATAACAATATCACTCAATCGTGTGGAGGTGTCTACATGGTCAACATCTACATTAGGCAGATAATCCTGTTTTGGCACCTAATCATAAGAGATATTCTGAGACACTTTTCTGGTAATCTCAGTTGCACATAAGATAATGTGGATGCTCTGCTTTGTCCCTAGTGCGGGAAGAAGTGGCTGTGCCTGCAGAGATGTAAAAAGGGGCAACACGGGCCCAACTTCTGCTTTGATGCTGGAAGGAATATGAGGACATATGCTGACAGCATATCTCCAGAACTAGGCACACTCTTCCCTCCTGTGCATCTTGGAAGATCTTCCCTAGAAATGGATTTTGTTAAGGGGGAGCCCAGTAGCAAACCAGAGCCAATCAGCAGCCCAGTGAAGATCAGAAATGAACTGAGACCCTCGTTTTATCATTCCATTCTTCCTTACATAAAAAATATACACAGATTTCTGGGAGGAATACACAACCCCGTGACTGCACGCTTCCAGTTGAACACCTTGCAGATCTACTGTCCTCTTGTTCTGCTGACATAAGCCAGTGATCCTCTCGTGCTAATGTGACTTCTTTCAGACACTTTGATGAACTTGGTGTAGCCTGCATGTCCTGATGTGAAGGAACCAAAGTTGTCTCCAGAGGTTTTATGGGTGGTTGTGCTAGAATCTGAATGTCTAAAGTATCATTCAGTGCCTATATGTACATTATTGCCCTGAGAGCCAAACCCAATGCAGATAAGCAGTGCTCTTCGTGAAGGAGGAGCTGCTGGCTAGTAACTAAGAAAAGAAACTCCCAGAAAAGGAAAATATACCAACAGTTTCCACATAGAACATGAGTTCAATTAGAAAACAGGTTGAAACACATTATGTTGTTAAATAAATCAAGTACGCTATCATTGTGAGAAACCTTCTTTACTTTAAGTAGACAGTAGTATGGTTTGTATAGGAGGAAAGGGAACTCTGATACTACCTACCCATCCATCCAATTTTCAGTAAGTGGCAGTTTGTTTTGGTAATAAGCACAAAATATTAATAAATGTATTTTAGATGGCATTTTCTATATTCATTCATTTGTAAGCTTTTAATGGTTCAGCAAATGTAATCTGAAACACCTGGCTGAGGTATATTTAATATGATGTAGGGTATGAGCTCTGAAATAAATTTAATATAATCACCAAATACTGAATAAAGCGGTAAAATGATTCATTGGAGCAACAGGGAGTTGTATGGTAGATCTTATGTGGAAAATAAAATTATAAAATGTTAATGAAATAGGCATTTAAAGCTGGAGTTATAGTGTACAATTTATTCCATTATTAAAGTATTTAATTAGTTTTGTGCAATAAAGCAGGATGAATGTAAGACTAATGATTATGAAGATGACAAGTGGGGAAAATAAATTAGTGTGTGCTGCTATGGTTTAGAATCAAATATAGCTGTATAGTTACAAAAACAAAAACTTCTCTGTAATGCGATATATAAGAAATGCATCAAAAGCATGGAAGTTGCATCTGTCACTGCGGCTATTTTAAAGATTTTTTTTTTTTTCTGTGACAAATCACCATGAAGTCTGAATATTTTTATGAAAAACATGTAGAAAATTTTCCAAATAATTTTAATACACATGCCATAGGAATACTGTTTCATTTCTATTGCTGTGAAGAGATGTTAGGTAGAAGTGATCTTGAATCAAGACTTTCCATTTGAACTGTATTGAATTAGAATGCTTTGAAATGGCTGAATCCTCAGACAATCACAGAATCAGAGAATTGCAGAAATCTCAGTTTGAAGGGATCCACAAGGATCACTGAGTCCAGCTACTGTTTCCACACCACCCAAAATCAAACCCTGTGTCTGAGAGCGTTGTCCAAACACTCCTTGAACTCTGGCAGCTCGGGTCTGTGCCCATTGCCCTGGGCAGCCTGTTCCATGCCCACTGCCTCCCAGTTCAGAACCTTTCCCTGATATCCAACATTTTTTTCTTTGAATCAGAAATTTATTTCAATGATGAAAAGGATTTCTGAAAAAAATCTCAAATAGAATTAATAAAATCATTTTTTAAAGCGGTGAGATATGGGCTTAAATGTAATGTAAACTTGCTGCAGTTGCAGCTTCTCCTGCTGGGTTAGCTCGCAGCCCTCTGATCTTGCCTGTTGCTTTCTCTTAACAAAAAGACAGTGGTGAGAAAATACAGCAGAGTTGTCAGCATGAAGCTTTTGTTATTCATCAACAATAATTGTTTCCTGTTAAAATGCTAACTTGATATGATTGAAGAATAATTGTCAAATACTTCATGGTAGGTAGGAAATGGAGCAGAAAATAAATCTCTGTCTACTGTAGAGTAGAACGGCTCTGGAAGAAGGGAAGGGGAAAAGAAAGTAGGGAGTGCATGGGCATTGGTTGATGTGTTTTGTACATTCATCCTCCCAAATTCTGGACATGAATCACATCACCCCAACCTCATAATTTACACTGGCTCTTCTCAGTTCAAATGAACACGGTTTTGAGACTTCCTAAACTGGCTTCCAGCCAGAAAGAGGTTTTGAGTCTCTGGAGATTTCAGACTGAAACTCTTGAGACAAAGGATCAAGTCTTGCCAGTACAGCTGAAGCTTTATGTACAGCAGAAAACACAACAGAAAACAAAAGAGAGGAAAAAAAGCCTGAAAAAGAGGAGTGAAGGAAAAGAGGGAGTAAGAAGAGAAAAATATCTAATAATAATAAAATGAAAGACTTAGGATAATAAGTTAGGACAGACACTGATAACCAGGAGCGTAACAAAGAGCATAATAAGATGTAAGAGAATAAGAGTGACCAGAAATGAAACAAAATAATTTAGAATTTAATTATGCAAAGTTCTTATTTCTGTCTTAAATCTTTCCACAGACAGAATAGTACTTATAAATGGCGTCAAAGCCACCACCACCACCATCGTCAAAAAACAATAAAATTATTTTTAAAACTCCTTTCCCAGGACCACTATATGGTTGTGAAGAGAAATAGAGAAAAAGACCAAGAAAAGTGGAAAATAAAAGAAGAGAAGGATACTAAAAGAAGAAAGGAAAAGGAAGTAAAAGCAGCATACACACAGCTTTAAGATGGAAGCATCCTATTTAATTTATTCAAATTCATTCCTGCACATGATTTAGGTGTTGTCAGGAAGTGACTTATTACAAGCAAGAACTCTTATGTCCAGGGGGTTTTCTGTAAAAGCAAAAATATGCTGTCAAATCTATATTTTCATTTAAACAACTAAACAAACAAACAAAACCCCAACCTTCTCAGTGCATTATGCATGGAGCTAACATGGATTCAAGAGACTGCCAAACTAGAGTTGCCTTGCTATGCTTGCAAGGTAGCCTTATAACTACTTCTCAAGAACTTAAGTTGCTCCCATGATCTTGGGAGCCAGTTCTCAACCTACCTCACCATCTATATGGTGATACGGATATCCTACACTTCCTCAGCTTCATTATAAGGATGCTGTGGGAGACAGTATCAAATATCTTACAGAAATAAAGGTAGACTACATCCACTGCTCTCCCCCCTTCCACCCAGCCAGTGATGACATCATAGAAGGCTACCAGATTGGTCCAGCATGACCTCCCCCTGGTGAACCCATGATGACTACTGCTGATAACCTTCTTCTCTTCCAATTGCCTGGAGATGGCATCCAGAACAAGTTGTTCCATTACCTTTCCAGGGATGCAGGTGAGGCTGACTGGACTGTAGTTTCTTGGATTGTCCTTCTTGCCCTTTTTGAAGACTGGAGTGACATTGGCTATCCTCCAATCTTCAGGTACCTCTCCCATTCTCTAAGACGTCTCAAAGATGGTAGAGAGTTGTTCAGCAATCATCTCTGCCAGCTCCCTCAGCACATGTGGAAGGGAAGAATTAGGAAGAAGCTATTTTCTAGAGGGTGATGAGGCACTGGAATATGTTGCCCAGTGAAGCTGTAGGTGTCCCATCCCTGAAAGTGTTCAAGGCCAGGTTGGATGGGGCTTTGAGCAACTTGGTGTAGCAGAGGTTCCTCTGACAATCAGAGGGAACTAGTTGATTTTCATAGAATCATAGAATCATTTAATGACTTGGGTTGGAAGAGACCTTAAGGATCCTCTAGTTCCAGCCCCCATGCCTCAGGCAGGGCTCTACCCACCAGCTCAGATGCCCAGGGCCAAATTCAACCTGGCCCTGAGCACCTTCAGAAATAGGGCATCTACAGCATTTTTGGGAAGCCTGTGCTGGCACTTCACCATCAACTGAGTAAAGAATTTCTTCCCGACATCTAACTTAAATTTCCCCTCTTTTGGTTTAGCTTCCCCCTGTCCTGATACTTTTGGACTAAAATAAAATAAAGTCAAAGGTCAATCCCTCTCCTGCCTGTAAGCCCTCTTTAAATACTGGAAGGCCACAATGAGGTCTCCCCAGAGCCTTCTCTTCTCTGAGCTAAATAAGCCTAACTCCATCGACTCTTCTTCACAGGAGAGGTGCTCCAGCCCTCTGATCATCTTTGTGGCCCTCCACTGGACCTGCTGCAACAGCTCCACGTTTTTCCTGTTGAGGGACCCTTCCGACCCAAACTGCTCTATAATTCTATGAATAGTTGGGAAATTTCAGCATTTCTAAACAGTCAGAGATAGAATCATTTCACAGACACTTACTTTTGATGTTAGACATCTCGTCAGACCACTGGGAACCCCTTTCATAGTCAACAGACAGAAAAAGGTACTTCAATGGACATTTTTAGTTCCACTGCATTCCTTTGAGATTTTGCTGTGAATAGCTGAGTGCACCAGTGAGACATACTTATGATAATATCATTGTAGGACTGGATGTCATCTGGAAAAGAGCCACAAGTACAGCCCATAGTTTGGAAAAAAGCTTTTCTTCATTCTCTTTCTGTTATTGAAAAAACAATTAGGAAACAGCATGTCTGGAGAAAAGCAGCTGGAAGCTAATGGCCTACTGAGCTGTCTGGTGGAAGGTACTGCAGCAACCAGTGGAAATGGAGGTCAGAGAGAGTTAGAAATAAAGAAAAGCTGTAATAGGAACTGACAGACCAAATCTGATGATTTTAATATGTAGACACACAGAAATTAGTTAAATGTTTAAATACCACAGCATTAAGTCAGATCTGAAAAAAAAAATAAAAAATTCCAAGAAATCTTAAATGCATTTCTACACTGAAGAGTACAAAGCATGTTATATGTTATCCAGTTTTAATTTCCTTAGCAAAATTATGAGATACTGGAGAATTTTTGGAGCATGTGCACTGTTTGCAGGACTGATGGTAGGACACAAGGAGCTTTGAACTAGTATGCATACCTTATACTGAGTGGGTTTTAAATATAAATAATCTGCTAACAGTATATTATGAAAGAAAGTTAGGACAGCTGAAAAAAGCATCTGAAAACAATCTCAAAGCATCTTAAGTGAAATTGAGGCTTTCCTTTTTTCCTTTCTCTGTTTGACCTATCTCAACAAAACTATTTTCTTATGGGTGATATCTGAGTGCTATATTTGAAAGAAAAAAAAAATCAAGAGTATAATAATGCAGTTACATTGGAAAATGATATTATCTGAAATTCTAATTTACATTCACTTGAACTCTTTTATTTTTTTATTGTATAAGCCCTGTATTCAAGGTCTGTACAATTTGAGCCTTACTAGTTTTTTTTCCTAATGGGATCAACCCCTTTTCTTCAAAATGTCTGGAAAATTTTAACAACAAAATGATACGCTTTGCTTCTGAAATTTGTATCACCACTTCTGTTTTATGGTAAAGAATTGGAATGTAACCTTTAAAACAGAAACAGAAGCACCTATCACTTTGTACTGTAATGTGAAACAGATTGCATGTTTTTATTAAATTCATTTGGTAACATGGTGGGAACACAGATTTCTAATGGTCTTGTTTATCAAAGCTTTGTTTATGCTTTTAAAATTAGAGTAGGACCAAACTGAATCCTTTCTTCTGTTCTTGACAGATGTTTTATCACAGGAATGATAGGTTCAGGTAACTATCAAGCAAAAGGCTGTAACGGTGTTGAACCAGTATTTAACGATAACAATAACTAACAAATAAAAGGATAACAACAGCAAAAAAAAGATAAATAACCAAACTGATGTTTGGTGCAACTTACTGATAAATTTATCAAGCAAATTGAATTTCACTCTGCTTCTTAATGAAAGGCTACTGACAGTATTAATTATTAACTATATTTCCCAACAGTTGCTAGCATGGAAACAAAGTCAAGTAACCCTCATCCCTCATAGAGAACACAACACTACAGATTACCTTCACTTAGGCTAATCATTTCCCTTCTTTCTCTTTTTCTTGTCCAGTTTAAAACATTTTTAGAACTTTCTTTTGCAAACTTCTAAGAGAAGAACTTGTGCTTTTCTGTTTCTTACTGTCTACACCCCCAAACCTGCTGTTTTGGAGGAAACTACTTGTCTATTCATTTTTGGCAACCATTTCAATTTTATCAAAGAGCATTCCCTTATGAAATCCAACCACACTATTCAAGGTCTTTATTTTGAAAGAAATTACACACAAACAGCCCACGTTAGAGAACAGGATAATTGCCTTTTGCTAGTCTATTTTGCACTCTGTTACAATCTCCAATGTAACACATTGGCTTGAGTAATCAACTCCTTGAAAACTGCCACTGAGCCACATACAGCATAATGACAATGTTTTCAACGCGATGTTTTGCAAAGCTTTACCTTTTCAGTAGGTATGCTACATAAATGTCGTCTGACTGTTATCCAATAAGCTCTGATAGTCTCTCCTCCTATGCGCTAATTCTCTCTTTGAATATACAAAATATGGTGTCCCATAGTAGCTGCCCTTTCATAAAGGTTTCAGAGGGAGAAGTACTCTGTAATGTACACTTGAATTGCTTGTGGGTTAGATGAGGGTTAATGTATTCTCTTCTGAGCTTATTTTCACATATTTTTGAGGACACTGTCCTAGCTCATCTAATGGCAATGCCATCAGTATGCTTATCAAAGCAAATCATGCAGTCACTACAATCTAAAATATATGCGAAACAGTGGCTTCAGGTAAAAGGTCACATAGTGGTTTCAGTGGAGTGTCATTGGAAAGTAGATGGGGTGACTTAAAAATTATGTCCACCTGCTCCGAAAATCTGATTTTCTGATGGCAAGTCTCCTGCCTTTTGGGAGCAGAATTCATACAGAGTCTTGCAGCATGGTTAATACTCTGTTAGAGTACCATTCATTATCACTCATAAGTTATTTGCCTGAAGGCCCATTTTTCACATGAGAAGCTTAGCTTGAAATGTGTGGCTGCCTTTTCACTTGGTTAGATTTTATGGCTTATAAGGCAGCTACTCAAAGGCAGTGGCTGAGGTCCAGGGAGAAGTTTCTTAGTGGTAGAAGAAGTGCTGGTTATAACGTCTCCCCCATCTGTGTAGGAGATGCATGAGAAATCATTTCAGTGCTGCTTATAATCCGAGGCTTTGCAAGAGCCTGATTGGCAACTTGGGATATGACAACTACAATTAAATTTTCAAGGTTGATTTTGAAATATTGTTTTCTCAAGAAACACTGATGTAAAATCATGCTTAGTATATAAAATAGGTTTCATTCAACTTTTGCAAATTGGCTTCAAAATCTCTTGACTTTAAAGTATTTTTCTGTTCATAAAATTAAAAAAAAATCTTATGCTTCCTATTATTATCACTAATTGAAGAACACAAAACTGTAAAATACATGGATAAATGCAGTTGTAGAAACATATATTTCATGGTGTGTGTTTTCACTCATGCTCAGCAGTTGCCAATTTCATAGAATGATAGAATGCTTTGTGTTGGAAGGGACCTTAAAGATCATCTAGATCCTAACTCTACGCCATTGACTTCATCACTCAGTTCCTTCAGGACAGGGGGAAGCATGTCATCAGGCCCATTGGCTTATCCAAACTCAGGTTCATCAGGTGGCCTCAAACTGAATCTTCAATCATGGGTGGAAAGGGCTTCACCCCTTCAGACACTGTCTTGCATCTCAGGAACATGAGATAATTTAACAATATGGGAGAAATTGCTATCTGTGAAGACCAAGACAAAAAACTGTTCAGTACCTCACTTCTCCACTTTTGCTATTACCAGTTTTCCCACCTTATTTATCGGAAAAAGTATTTTCTCTTTAAAAAGAGAAAATCTTTTCAGGCTAATCTACCTGTAGAATCTTTTGTCTTTTTTTAAATCCCCTGTGATGTTCAGCTGCCAGCTGTGCTTTGGCTTTCCTGGTACCATCCCTACATGTGTGGATGGGACTCTGGTGTCCTTCTAGGATCATATGCCCACACTTCCATTGTCTGTACATTTATTTCTCACACCTCAGCCTGACCTGCAGTTTCTTGCTAAGCTGTGCTGGTTTCTTGCCTTCCCTGTTTGATTTCTTACATATGAGAATTGAGAGCTCTTATGCTCAAGGAAAAGTGTTGGTTAAAGTCTGTCAGCTCCAACCAATTCCCTTATCCCTAGGGACAATTACCAGGGGATCTCATCCACTAATTCTTAAAAAATCTGGAATTTAGCTCTTCTAAAATTTAGAATGCTGATTTCACTCTTTTTCAGACCCATATCCCTCAAGATCACAGACTCCACCAAGGCATGATCACTGCAGTCTGGACTGCCTCCAATTAGTTCATCTGTGTTGGTGAGCACCAGGTCCAACAACTCTTCTCTTCTGATCAGGTTCTCTCTTATCTCAAATAAGACTTTATCCTCAATAAATCCACAAGCCTCCTGGACAACTTCAGCTTGCTGTTCTGCGTTTCCAGAAAATATCTAGGTGATTGAATCCCCCAGAAGGATGAGAGCCCGTGAGCATTTCTTCTTGTAGATGGAACAAGAAGGCTTTATCATCAGGTTCCTCTTGATAGGGAAGCCTGTGCTAAACACTAATCACAACTTCCGCTACAGTCTAAGAGTTCAAACTGCTAAAATTAATCTTAAAAATTAAAAAAGGAAAAGGATGTTTGTTTTGATAGTATTTATCCCCACGTTACCACTGTCTATTTAAAAACAATGAATATTAAATTCCCCAGAAATGAATGTAGACTCTTAAATTATTATAAGTCAGTGTAAAACTAGACATTCTTGGCCTTTTAAAATTTGTCTTAAACTTTGTTCAGTTTAAGCCTCCTTTTTTAACAGAAAAGTTTACAATTGCAATACTTTTCTTTAAGAATAGAAATGGGAAAAACTCCATTTTATAAGCTACATTATTTTTTAAGCCACCCTGTTTTTTAAGTGGTAAGATTCAACTCTCTGGAGACTTTCCCATTTTAAACAAATAAATTAATCCACAACAAATTTAGCACAGAGATTTACCTCTCCATTAAATCAGTTCTCTTTCAGCTGTTCTCTGTTTCTTCTCTTAACAGGGCAATTTATTTCATACAGAGTATTGTCAAGCTTTTCAAATACAAGGATTATTTTCCAAAGTCTTGCATCATTTGAGCTCTCCTAGAGTCACGCTGTCTTCAGTTTCTCCCCCTGACTTGTCCGCTGTTTTGAGCTGAGTTTGGAGCAGGATAAGTTTTGTACTTCTCCCTCACACTGTCTGCATGCCGATATCATCTGCTATCTTACACTGCTCATTTGCTGAGGCAGTGGAGAGAGCAGTGGTTTACTTCTCCCTGTGGTGGTCTTGGTTATAGCTCTCTCAGGAAAAAAATTTCCTCTCAGAAGCAGGAGATGTATCAGTCATTAAAATCTCATTTGCTGCTTGCTGTTCACCTTAACAATTTACTTCAAATGGCTGTAAGTAAAAATGCTGTTATACATTTATGCTCTCTTCTTCAACAATATTTTATGCTAGTGAATGCACTTATGCAACAAAACTTACTTCACAAAAGTGTATTTTTGTGGTTAGAGATTAAAAGCCTCACTTGTATCACACAGTGAAATGGTCCACATACTTGTCTCAGCTCCTCTGGTCCACAGTTGCCACACCAAAGTTTTCTTATAAAGGGAAGAATTCAGGCAATGTAGGAATTCATCCTCAAAAAGCAGACATAAACATAGATAAGACTGATGTTACATTCACTCTGACAGCTCTTCCACCTTTCAGCCAACATCTGTCTCCTCAAGGAAAAGAAGCTCTTACTGACCCAGCCAGAAAACAGGGTATGTTAATCGTTGTTTGTCTTCAACATTCACAAAACTCACTGTTGACAGAAGGGACAAAGAGGGTAAAATGCTTGAGACTATTTTCTCCTTTTCTTTCTATAATTTTTTCCTTCTTATTTAAAATAATGTCATGCAAGTAAGTTGTGGTAGTTTGCTTGTAATAAGCTATTTCAGGTGAACGCTGAATTATAAATTAGGATGGATTTTGACTCAAGGGGGTCACTGGGGGTTTCTCATGTTGGTCTGCAGCTAAATCAGACTGTTCAGAGCCCAATCCAGTCTGACTTTGATTGTCTCTAGGGATAGGGCATCCACCACTTCTCTGGGCAACCTGTTCCACTGCCTCACCACCCTTCTTGTAAAAAATATAATAATAAAAAAATCCTTATATGCAATCTAAATCTCCCCTTTTTTTAGTTTGAAACCATTTCACCCTGTGCTATCACCACAGACCTTGCTAAAAAGTCTCCTTCTTTCTTGTAGCCTCCCTTTAGGTACTGAAAGGCCACTCCCAGGTCTCCCTGGAGCCTCCTCCTCTCCAGACAGAACTGCCCCGTCTCTCTCAGTCTGTCATTGTAGGAGAGGTGTTCCATCCCTTGGATCATTTTTGTGGCCCTTGGTGTCGTCCACAAACTTTCTGATGGTGCACTCTATCCCACTGTCAATGTTCTTGATGAAGATGTTAAGGGGTACTGGTCCCAGCGTGTGGACTTCTGAGGGACACCACTTGTCACAGATCTCCATCTGGGCATTGAGCCATTAACCACCACACTCTGGCTATGATCTTGCAACTAGTTCCTTGTTCATGTACACAGGAAGTGCTTTAACTCTCAGGAGGACAGTTATAGAAAATGTGTAAAACTACATACCCAAGTTGAATAGGACTTCTTAAGACAGGTCAAGACTAAGCTGAGATTCCTGACAGAACTAGATCTTTAATGGTAAGTGTATTCTGAAATGTCCTTTCATAGTTCATGCTCAGTTAGAAGAAAGATTTAATACCACTGTTTCTCTGAAGTAGCTGCTAGATTGATTTTACAGTGTGGATAGAAAGCGCAGAATGAGGTCAGTCATCCAGTATGAACTGAATAGGTAATAAAACTGAAAGTTACATTTCATCAAACATCAGCTTCACAAATTCATTTGACATCATAGCACTTTAGCAAGGGAGGTGGACTCAGTGATTTCTAGAAGTCCCTACCAACCCCTATAATTATGTAATTCTATAATTCTTTGTAGTTTACTGGGGACTTGCAAATTAAGGGTCAGTAAGAGTAGCCTGACTGGTAAATTTTATCCTCTGTTTGGTAGGGCAAATTGGATATAATTTATTTATTTATTTAATTTATTGCAAAACTGAATGAAGTAAAATGAGAAAAGGAAATTGGAAAGATGACCTTAGGATAAAGTCAAAGGCTTTGACCTTATATGGCTCTTTCCGATCAGAAATATTTTGGCAAACCAGAACCAGAGAAAGAGTGAGATGAGACAGATCACCATCTGTTCTGTTAACAGTGAAGGCCTAGATATGAGACTGGAACACCTGTTATCACTTTCTCACTTCCATGTCCTTTTCCTTCCCTGTAGGATTTATTATTCCCCAAATTTACTTTTTTTTTCTTGTTCTGTGTAATAAGATATTGGTTTAGTTAGATGAAGTAGCATCTTTTCAGCACAGCCTGGGACCAGAGAGGTTGATAAAAATCTGGCTTAACCTGACTTGGATACAAATACAGCAGAGTCTGAGGTTGCTGATAAGATGTGACAGTCCTCTGCAGCAACAAGCAGGTCTGCACCACGGCAGAGCTGCAGATTTTGCTGTGCTGTTCTTTCTTTCCTTTCCCCCCGTCTCCTTTCCTTCTTTCACACTTTTTGTCTGTTTTATCCAAAGGGAAGTAGACAGGATTTCAAAACAAGCAGCAATTTCCACAGTACATTCATGTTAACATTTACTTGAATGAAGGGTGACTCAAGAAAGCTTTTCTATCCCTATATGGAAAGCCAAAAATACAGTTTAAAAAAAGCACAACTATTTTGCACCTTACATTTTAAATGTTTTAACTCTGCCAGTTTCCCTTTTCCAAAATAAAAGATGCTTTTAAGATTTATAGTGTTTTTTGTCTCTGTTAGACAAGGCACACTGAAATCTCTGGACTCACAAGTCTAGCTGCTTGCTGCTGCTGCACAATGACAGAGTAATTTACAAATCCATCACTTCACAATCATGTAGTTCATTGAAGCCTGTGTCACATTTTCTTGCTCTCTTTGGAAGAATAAGGGCTTTTTTACCCCCTTACCCTTCCTCTGCTTTTGTCACACCATTGTACCAATGCAGTGTAACTCTTGATCTCTGGGTCTTTGCCTAGGAAACACTCGGGAGCCAGAAGGAAGTCTCCAAGCTTTGGAATGTTGATGTGCAGACTCTTTCCCCTCAGTGACCCTGAACTATATAACTGCTGAGATGTGCCCTGCTCCTGCTGGAAGCATTTGACATGGACATGGCAGCAGCTGCTGCTTCCATTTCACCAGAAGTGAGACCTGAGAGCAGTAATTTGTGGAGGCCTTTTTCTCATTCTATTTAGTTGAAGAATCTTGAGGTTCTCTCACACCACCTGACTGTGGGCTTATTAATGGGCCAATGATGCTGCAAAGCTGTCAGATCTAGAACAGGCCTTGGAACATCACTTCTCTTCAATCCTCACTCTGGGAATCTGCACTACTGGTTAGTATCTGTATGGTGTATTTGGATCTTGTTCGTAAACTATACACCACAGTACAGGTACTATGCATTAGAGGGAATAATTCAGAGCACAGTAGGGAAAACAAATGCAACTACTAGACTAAAATTGCTGAAGAAAGTATTGGCCATTTGTTCTATACTCCGTTGAAACCCCAGAAGTGTCAACAATATCTCCACTTTTGCAAGCTCAGCAGTATTACTTTTTGGAATCATCTCTTTGGCATCTGGTCAGCTTCCATGCAGCAGGGTGGGCCAACATGGAATCCCACTCTCTCTCATTAAGGGCACTATGAATTTGTAAAAGTTACAATTACACTGAGAAAAAAAAATTGTCAACGTAGAGTTGCTGTTATGAACAGAGAAGAATAAAACTGAGAGTCCATTACATGGTTGTTAGATCAGAGTGCCTCCGCATCTGTGGCTCTCTCAGATTACATTACTCTTATAGGCTCACTGAAACATTTTTAAATGAATTCCTAGTATACAAATACCAACAGTTTCTTTAGCACTGAGAAAGACTGGAAAAAGTAAAAAAGAAATTTGACATCCCTTTGTTTCTCAGAGGTAAAGGTTCTTCTCTTTCTTTACAATATAAAAGACACAAGATAATTAAATCTGGCTCGAAAGAGGAACATGCATTGAATATTTTTAAGTCCAGAAGAAACTGAGGTATTTGTATCTTTTCCCTGATACAAAGACCTCTGCTGAGGTGTGGTCTCGTTCCCTTTATTATAAAATACTCATGTTTTTTTGCTTTGGTGTACATTCCAGTGAAAGCTTCTGGGTAACTAAAGCAATTCTCTGCAATTATTTGGGTAAAACTCTTGGATAAGGATACAGTCAGACACTGAAGATCATCAGAACCATGGCACTGCAGTCTATGTCTGCAAGATATGTTTTGGTTCGAACAAAAGTCAGGCTGGCAGACACTCATCACATGAAAAACTGATGAGAAGGAGATGCATGAAACTTGATTTATTACTAGATAACTGAACAGGATATCAGACTTCTAAATTTCAACATCCTATTACTAGATTCTAAAAATAATTCCTCAGAAAAGTTAACCTCTGGTACATTTTTAAATGCTGCAAGTGGCTGTGTACTTTTGGAGCCCACAGGATTTTCTCTCCTTTGATGTTCAATACATGTACCCCACCTGCATCATTCACTGTTATTTTCCCATGACTTCTTGCCATTATTTCAGTATTCCTGATACATGCAGTCACCGCAGAGCTGCTTTAGCAACAAACATTACTCCCTCAAAACCACATGCTTATTCTTCATGCAGTTAGTAATACTTATGATTAGCATTAAGAACTATTATAGTGTTACTTAAGTAGTCAAACTGTTAATGACCTCTCAAAATAAAATGAATGCATAGGATATATAGGATCTGAAGATGTTCACCTGAGTTCTGAGGGAATCTGAACATGAAGCTGCCAATTACCCCTGGCTTGCTTATAGTTTAAATCAACTGAAGTGACTGCAAGATGTGAAGTAGTAAATATAACATTCTTTAAAAACAAATAAACAAACTGTGGGCTCATCTAGAAAACAAAGAATATTGAGAATATTGAGCAAACTGATGCAAAACATGGTAGGAAACACAATTAGGAGACATATGGGTGAAAATGTATAAGGGAGTAGAAGAACATTTTATTGAAGCAGATAGTCATGCCTCACAGATCTGTATTGCTCTCTAAAAGAGTGAAGGAACAGTAACAGTGAACTATTTGAAACATTCTACAGGAAAATTCCAAAATAGGCCTATTATAAAAGATGTCTGGAAAATAAGCTGTCATAGTACAAAAAGAAAGTTCCATGCATGGATTAACATTGATGAAAAGAGATAAAAAGAATAGGAATAATAAGACATTTTACAATAGAGATAGGATGATTTTGCTGTTCAGCACATTCATTAATGATCTGAATAGGAAGTAGGCAGAAAGGTTTTCTGATCTTCCAGATTTAGAATAGTCAACAGCAGAATTATTGAAAAGTGCTACAGAAAGTTCTCCAAGCACAGGCTGCTGGAGTCAGCTGAGATCTGATGCGGTGCAGTGCTGAGAAACACAAAGAAGCAACCGCTGGAAAAATAATCACAACTGCACAAACACAGCAAAGAACTTGGTGTAGATTATTACCACTCAGATCTCTATGGACAATGCTGTAACAATTGCATCAGTGAACTCAGTGCTCAGTAGAACTCAAAAGACAAATGCAGTTATAGAATTGAATTGGAGAACAAAACAAGAAGTTATCATTACAGTAGTGGTCAAAGTACAAACCTGTAACTCCCGCCACTACTTGAATTTTGCATGCATCTGGCAGCTTTCAGAATTTCAGAAGTTTCAGAATTAGAAAATCTGCAGAGAAGGACAAGTTTATCAAGTGCAGATGTGTGAACTCATTCCCATATGAAAAAAGATTAGAAAGGTTTAGGATTATCAAGTTGAAAAAAAGATGATGAATGAAGGGGATAAGACAGAAAAGAATAAAATAAAAACAAGCTCAAAGAGGGATGAATAAAGAACAAAGTTGTCTTGTGTTGGTCCTGCTTATGATCTAGGATGTTGAGACAGAAGGTGGGTTTGATATGGGAGCCTGAAAGAAAAGTTAGAACGCATTAGATTACAATGATAAATGTCTTTTAAGATGATAGATATTGCTCATGTTCTCTATTTATTTTTTAATTTTTATTTTTGCAGTTAACAGCCTTTCTCTGGGGTTGCCCCATGACATCTGCACTTAAGTTCCCCTGAATACTCACACAGTCTCCCATTTCTGCTCCTGCTAGGAATGCAACAACCTTGAAATGCTATTGTCATTCCTTAAGTCATTTGTGACATGCTGGTACGTCTCCTGACAGTAATCTCAAAACTTGTTCTTAGCTCTTCACACTGAAATGTAGGTTTGTAGGACACAACTCTCAGCTCTTGAAAAAACTAGGTAATAAAATTGTATGCAAGAGCAAAATCCTGAACCAGAACATTAGCATGGCATCTCCTTCTCCTTGGGATCAAGAGGCGACAGTCTTCTTGTGATCAAGGTAAGTGCCAGATGTAACACTCTTTGACAGAGCTAAACAAGGTTCACAGCTTCTGTTTAAAAGCAAGTTCGAACTGAAGGAACTACTGCTCATCCTTAATAATGAGCTACCTGTATGCTTTTCAGACTTGAATCTCTATCAGACCCTGGAGAAAATTAGAGAGAAAACTGAAGAAAATTATTGTTCAAGCAATTCCTGATTTGCTCAAGTTTTAAAAACGTTTGGGCAAGGGCTCACAGAACACACGGGACCAACATCTACAGAGACTGAGACACTTGTGTTTGTGGCTCATTTGGTTACAGGCATAGAGTAAATGCTCAGAGTGGAAGGTCCAAAAAAATTCAGAAAATACACAGGGGAAAATAATGTACTCAAAAGTTTTGTCACTTCCAGAATTACCTGGATGTTATTCACTGCTGGACATAGGCATCTGAAGTCATGTTAGATCTGTTTTGACTTTACTTGAGTTTCATCCTTTGCTTTATCTTGTGCCTCCTTTTCATTTCAAACACCTACAGAAGAAAAAAATAAGAACCTTATTTTTTCTCTCTTTTGCACATTGTTCTGTCTTTGGTTTCAGTGAGGTGCGGCTCAGTTTTCATGTACAGTAAATTTTAAGATAAATCCAGTTCCTTTGCTGGCAGTCACTACTTTCATCAGGGTCTCTGTCACTGCTTCTGAGTTTGTTCCTACCTCTTATTTCTCAGAAATATAGGGAGAAAGTCATTTAAGTCTTGGTTCTCTCTATAGTAATAAAACAAAGTGAACACAGTGCCTCTATGTTAAGAGCTTGTAGCTTTTGAAGAAATTGTTTCTTTGAGCATCAATCAGTCACCATGTGTCTGTTCCCACACAAATGTCTGCTGTGCTGAGAAATTATTGCTGGCCAACAAACTGTTTTTCTGTCATCCCCTGTACTGTTGAATTAACCAACTGTGAAAAATTAAGTTATTAAATATTCAAAGCTAATTGGTAGTTTGCCACAGAATTATTGTTAGAACTGACAACAAATTAAAAATGTATGTCCTACTGAAGCAAGTAGCACATCTTTGGCCAGGTAAGGACAGAAGTCCTTATTAGATTCATTTAGATTAGCAGGATGGGACATATAGATTAGTACAGTGACATTCATATACCCTTAATCTTTACTTGCATAAAAACATCTGTTACAATGTTGAGGACAGTTTGTCACCCTCCATACCCTGATGAGTGTGAAGAAGGATCTCATGGCTTGTGTTCCCTCAGGAACTTCCATCCCACCTGCCTTGTTGCCCATTCTGGGGATCTTGGACAGGAGGTGGCCTCTCTGCTTCGCTCTGGATCGTAATTCCCAGGAAACTCATTGCCTCAATTCTGCTGGGTTTCCTGAAATCACTCTTTGCACTAAATAGGCCTTAAAGTAAAAGAAAAAAGATGACAGAAACATGTTACTATATTTAAAAAATAGAGGGCTGCAGCTTTGCTTCTAGCTTTCTTTTAGATATCTCGTTGTCTAATTGTTTGCCAGGGCATTTAAAGCAGTACTCCAGAGCTAAAGTACAGTCATTGCTAAGTTTTGTTCTCAGGCTTGCTAATGAAAAAAAAGGATATTTGTTTGAGGTGTAATTTCTTTTTAATTTCCCAAATTTATCTGTTTTTTTCCTTTTAATGCAGCTTCAGCAGCAATGTGTCTGCCCAGCCCTTCACCCTTCACCCAGCCAGTCTGCTCTCACTTGCTCCTCACAGCAGCTTGATGCCCCTACCAAGCACCACAGCTTTTAGGATTGGGCTAAAATGGATCATAGAACCAGATAAAAAAATGTAACTACCCTCAAAACAAGCAATATTTTAGTGAAAGGGTAAGAATTACTGGTCAAGGACAGAAGGAGAAATTCTTAAGCCAGGAGGGCCACCACAGGTACCATTTCTTCAAACTATGACTATACAGAGCTCATGAGCTTAAATCCACAAATGATTCTCTATAAACTATCCTGAAAATTGACTTACAAAGCTCCTTCCTATATCCTGCAAAGTTTTGTTTAGCTCACCTAATTTTTAATTGCACATTGCCACTTTTGCAATGTCCTATCCTGCTGGCCAGTGCCCAGCTGAATACTTTTTCAGTAGCAAAAAAATTATTTACATCTGGCATTGGACAAAGGTATCTCTTCTTGTCAGACAAACAGGAAATGCTGAGCCATCCCGCCTCTGTGATTGCATGCATTTAAATCTCTTTCACTGTTCCAGTGTACAAATGACGAATATAATCAAGATTCATTATTAATTCATGGTAAGGCTGTGTGGCATACTTGCAAATGTTTCAGTTGACCAATTCCTATTATTTTTAGGACTGTTCTATTTTCTGCACAGCCCACGTACGGGCAGTACTAGTAATAGGCAGAGAATCACAGAATCACAGAATCACCAAGGTTGGAAAAGACCTAAAAGATCATCCAGTCCAACCGTTCACCCATTCCCAGTAGCTCCCACTAAACCATGTCCCTCAACACAACATCCAGCCTTTCCTTGAACACCCCCAGGCTCGGTGACTCCACCACCTCCCTGGGCAGTCCATTCCAGTGCCTGACCACCCTTTCTGAAAAGTAATACTTCCTCATGTCCAGAAGTTTCCTGGTCATCACATAAGTAAGCATCTGCTAGATTTTTGAGACTTCAGACAAAGATCCTTTGGTACTTGCACAGCATTATTTAAACGAGTCAAAGAGCTACCCCTTACAAAATTAAAATTAATGTTCACCTTTCTTGAAGGAATCAGCAGTTCAGTTCTTACGTGCTGAACGAAAAGCTGACATCAGAACTTTTAGAAAAAGAAGTGTTATTAGGGAGAAAGAAGACTTCTGAAAGTTGTAGAAACTTCAGCATGCTTTTACATTAACTCTCTGTGGGCTGCAGCCAATGCACGTTTTGTCTCCTTAGAGATGACAGATGAAAATCAAAGAGTATTATAGGAAAGCTGTAATACAGATTTTCTTGACAGCAAGTAATACAGAATGCTTCTGCACCACTGCTTTATAACAGTTGTGAACACCATCCATGTGCATCAAATAAAAATTACAGTTACAAATTTGAAATAAGCCTGTCTTTGGAGACCACAAAGCATTATTTCAACAAAAGGGGAAAAATATTTGTGCTGTACTGGCTACAGAAGAGCTGTGAGGATCTGTAATAACCTCTTCCACTGTAACCAGTAGAATTAAATTACAGTAATCTGCACAAAATAATGCATTTGTCTTAAACAAAGAGAACTAACCCTAACCACAATATCTTGTTTGATAAAAGAGCAATGATGTGGATGAAAATTCATACTAGCTCAGCAGTTCATCTGTGCAGGTCATCCATTTGGCGGCTATGCAGTGGCAACACAGCAAACAAACAACACAAAAAATGACAATTTCAGTCTGTCTGAAGCAGAACTAGATGCTGTGAGTGTTCAAGGGAAGCTTTGCTCTCCAGTGTGCAGAGATAATGGGGCCTGTGTGCAGTGTGGTTTGAAAAGAGTCCAGGTAGATGATTGCTGGTTGTCCAGAAAAGTTCAGGATTAGGATTCATGAAAGAAATTCAAGCTGAGAGAGTGATATTTAAGAACAAGTGAGCAAAAAAGCAAAATCAAAATTGTTTTTATCATCTTACAGAAGGAAAAATCAAAATGAATCCAAGTTGCCTGTTAAAATTATAATACTGCAAGTAGTTTAAAATATATTATTATATTTACATGGTATCAGAATATATTCCCAGAAATCCACTAGTTAAATCTTGCAGAACAGGAAGCACATAATAAGTTCTGCATTTCAGGACATTGCTCATTCATTCTTTTCTCAGATGCTATTTCTATCTTCTGAAGAAAACAGTCACTACTAGTCTATGGAATGAAAAGTTCAGGGAAAACAGTGAACTTCTTGTACCAAAAGCGGGCAAGTTATTAGCTATGCACAAATACGATGTAAAACAATTCATTGTCACAAATGGATTTGTCTACAATTGAATCCTACCAAAACCAGATGACCATATCTAACTCTACATGAAATTTCAGCTGCATCTTCTGGTCTGTCTCACTACTGTTCTTTTTCAGCCATTTTGTGAAACACCATGTTCTTATCTGTGTTAGGAAATATAAATAAATAAATAAATAAATAAATAAATAAATAAATAAATGTTTCATTATACAGCAATTGCTCATTGCTCTAAACAAGCAAATTATCCCAAAACATATCTCTCCTTGACATCCTTTTGCTTTACACTTAACTTTTAAAACTGTCAGGGTTAATGGGATGTAGATGCAAATGCTGGAATGGGCCTTGCAACACTTCAGGTGTCTCACTGCTATACAAGCTTTCATCCCAAGTGAAATTGTGCTTTTGTATCAGTCACTTCCAAAGCAGCACAACCCCCTTCATATGCTGCTAGTATCAATTTCTCAGTTGGAGCGGAGCAGGCCTCCAATCCTCTATATCCAAAACCCTGAGGTCAACCTAAAATTTTCCCTAATGTTTTCTGCCAGAGGCTCCAGGTGGTGCCAATCTCCCCAGCTGCAGTAGAAGAACAACGAAAACACCTAAGCTGTGGTATGCCTGCAACTGTCTCAAACTCTTGACAGATAAGACCGTTGCCATAACAACAGGCTACAGCCTGAAGACCTGGTCCAAGGAGGGAGCCCTATGGAGACAGGACAGCATCGTTCTGTTCAAAACTTCCCTTTTCAAGTGAAGTTGTTTGAGGAATTTTGACTGTGGAGCTGTTGATGGTAAACTTGTGTACAGCAAACTTGTTGACAGTGAACTCACTGATGGCAAACCCCACAAAACTAGCAGTCATAAAAAAAAATGCTTGAGGAACTTCAAGACATTGGCGCTTTAGTACATCTGGAAACAGACTGAAGACTTCCCCATCTTGGCTGGATCAGTGCTGGAACCTGGACTGGTGACCTCTTTCTCTGTTCATCTTTTTCTCTATCACCCCCACTGCTCTGCCTCTTTTCTTTCCTTTTCCCTCGTAGTTGTTAAGTATTGAAAGGCTTATTTTGATATCTTGTTAAGTTGCATAGTTTAGTCTAACAGCTTAGATAGATGTAACTGCATGAGTGCCAGTACTTTTAAGAAAAATCTAGTGCAGAGATTGGCATTAAAATGGATGGTTGAGTTCAGACCTTGACTGTCATTTCACTGTAATCTAACTGAAGAGATCTGTGAATCTAGTCACACCACCTCCTTTCACAAGCAGGAAGAGGCAGAGGCATAGACCACATTTTTCACATTTTGTCCTTCTCAGACTGGCCCAAGACCTACTGAAATCTAGTACAATAGGAGGCATCAAAATAGTGATGCTGAGATGAGAAATTGTGCATTAGGACACCACAGGAGCTGCTTGATGTGGAGAAAGGAGTTCAACATTCAAAAATCATCAGTGAACTTTAAGAGTTATATACCTCATCACCATTGACAACTCAAGGAGGAGTACATAAAGATGCTCTTTTCTCAGTATTGTAGAGGCCAAGACAGTAGTGCAGGACATGAAGTTCAAATCTTCAGTCTTCTAGCAGTCTTGCAGCAGGAGCTTAATCCTGTTGGATCAGGCTACATCAATCCCTCTAAACATAAAGGGACTATTTTCAGGGCTTGCTTCCAGCCAGCAAGGCACAACTAGTGCTCAAACTCCTGAAACCTCCTACAGGGCAGTTTAATCTAAAGTTCCTACCAGGAATGATCGCAGCCTCAGGACCCCAGCTTGGCAGTGGCCAGACTTTGTCTGGAGGCTAGCCTGAGCCCATCAGAAATAGTGTTAACAGAATGGACCGTAGCATGTTGATGCTTGTTTCTCTCTGTCTTGGCCAAGTTAAGGTTATGTTAAAGTTATGTTGACACATATTATTGCCTTGGGGTTCAAGTATATTATGCCCATCATACACTGAGCCTTTGTAAGGAATGGAAAGTAGTTCTTCCTCTCCTACCTTATTAGGTATCCTTGTAGTTTAGCCAGCTTTTATGTATGGTCTCTTTGCTACCTTATGGCTAAGGTGACAAGGTGGATGATGGGAAGCTATAACAACTTGGAGTGGAATTCTAGAACCAGATGTATAGATTTTCACCAGCAATATTGCTAACAACAAAGTAGGCTATCTCAAAATCACTCCTTGCTCAGTCCAATCTGAAAAATTAACTTGCATTTTGCACCATTGAAAATAAACAACAGTTATGTATTTTTAAAAAGATATAGGTAAAGAAATAGCAAAAAGTCCTGCTTAAATCTGGTTACAGCAAGACTAATCACAGGTGTGTGTCTATCTACCTTATCCAACCAACAAATTGTAGCCCTCTCTAGTGAAATGGCTGTCAGAGGCTCATGTTTCACCTGCCTCATGTTTTAAATTACATTCATTAGTGAGTACTCCATGCTAGTTGAGCTTGCTAGCTAATGTCCCCCTTGAAGTCCTTTGTCAACTCTGAGTAGATTTAATCTTTCTTCCAGTAACAAATTTTACTTCCTCCTTACCTGGAGATAAGAGCATCCTCTGAAGCAGAATAAACATTTTTCCTCTTTTCTGAGATGTAGATATCTTTTTGTTAAATCAGATGTAATCCCCTTTTCCAGGCTAGTTAATTAATGACTATTAGCATCAACTATGGATAAAAGTATTCTCAGTGATTGTTTTTGCTACCCAATAGTGTGCTTCCACATAAAGCCATTTCCTCTGGTGAACATTACATTACAAGCCTTAAACAAACTTAAAATAGTCCAAAACTACTGAGGCTGTAACTCTCTTTACATTGAGATGATGCTGTGAGTTGCTATAGGATTTGAGGGGATTTAGTCCTAACATCATCCTTCTTCTAAGTGACCAGGGCCAAGTGGATCATTCCAGTGTGGTCACTGTAGTGAACGTGCACAGCTTGACTGTCATGAGCTAATGTGTTCTCAGGATTTTAAGCTGGTATCTGTGACTGAGTCATTGTAGGTTGACAGTGAACATGGATGGACAATCATTACTTCCGAATTTCAGACTATGATCAAAGAAGTCTTCCTCAATCTTTAGCTCTGTTCCACATCATGCAATGTATGTATACAATTGAAAAGTATTTCTGACTAAAGATGATAGCTGAGTTTTGTCACACCAGGGTAAGCATCATTTGTTCCTTCTTTCAAGGTCTCACACAGATACGAGTTTTGAAAAAGGACAAGACCTTGAACCATAAATGGTTCAAGGGACTGTGATGCATTTGGTATTGTTTAAAATAAAACATAAGTTGAAAGTCTAGTATGGACAAAGTTGTGAAAATATTCTATCTTGCAGGTTCAGCCACTCTTTTAAATGAACATTTTTTTCCTTACCGATATCCTTTTGCATTACATGCTCTAGTCCCAAGCTATGCATCTTGCTGCCAGGGGCAGTGAAGGTGAATAACAGGACTCATTTTTGCCTGTCACACAAATGAATTTGAGGAAGCCTGACTTCAGATGGATGAGAGTTCTGTTCCAGTGAGCGGAGAAACTGAGTCTCCAAATCCCTTCCATGTACAGGTTTTATAAGTCTGATAGCATTTATCATTGTCTGGAAACTGTAAAACATAGCATGATAAAACAGATACTGATTATGTAAGTCTGAAGAAAGCAAAAAATTCACAGATAATGTTATTCTTATTCCTAAGATTTTCATTACCTAAGAATAGAAGGACCAAAATGAAGTTACTTTCTCCAAAATAGATTTAGCGGACTCCTTTTCAGAGTTTTAAATAATTTAAAAATAATTTAATTTAAAAATAATTATTTAAAATCTAGAATTTTCGATTTATCTCAACAGGAATCAATTATTGTTTTTTAGAGTAAGCATTACAGAAACAGATTTTTGTACGGCAATATGTATTTGACCCAGGACCTGCATCATACAAATTCATGGCTGGCTCAAAGTAGGATTGTTATGCAGTGATTTCATTAGATATTCAGTCTTGTTTTGAGCAACAAACATTGGACAATAATTTTTTTGCAGGTTTTTTTTTTTTGGAAGTTTTTTGGATGAGATACCATCATTGGCCCTGAATACTGCTGGGGCCCTCTCCAGAGAATAAAACAGTAAAACTGTTGAACAAAACTCCTAAAATATGATCTAGTCATGAAGTAATATGCTGTTGTCAAAGAATAAGGGGTTCTATTTATCTAGACTTCAATCTTCCATTAGTATGTTCCTTAAATCTTTGCCCTTCTTATTCACTCTGTAATTAGGAACTCAGTGCATTATCATAATAGTTTCATATTTTTCCACATAGTTAATGGCGAGAAAAACTGTTTAATGAGTTGAACAGTATAAGGGATATGCAGCCAGAAAAGAAAAAAGAACATGAATTATCATCAGTTAGGCACTGCCTTGCAATGTTAAATGTTGGAAGAATACGTAATGAATATACTAACTGGTAGAAAGTACAAACCCCATGTGTGTATCTTAAATTCAACCCTCCAGGTAAGACAGTAGTCAGTAGTTCAGATCTCTCTCTTAATTACTGGTGCCTCCATCACTGCTTTCCAAGCATAAGCAAAGATATATTTAAAAAGGTAATGAAATCAGTGCTAGGCATTGTGGAAATGTGCAGTGAGGTACATAAAGGGGAACTGCTGTCCCAGAACAGCACCTGCTCCAGATCTAAAACTACTAGGTTTCTGGTCTTTGATATGATTTATTAGGTGATCCCAGTGATAAGCTGGGATGGGGGAAAAATGGGAGGTTAGGATGGGAGAGAAATGTCAAATTGCACTAGTGCTTCCAAAGGCACATGCAGAGAGGAACAACTGCACTGAACAGCACCACCAAGTAAGTGGTGCCCGGTTATCTTGCCTTGTTTCCCTCTCCAAAATCTGGGATTCCATGGAAGTTCCCATTTATCTACAAATTCTTGATGCTTGGCATGATCATCTGCATTCAGCCCAAAACAGGTCAGGGCCAAGGGCTTTCTGGATGGGCCCCCTTCCTGACAGCTCTCTCTGGAGACCTCTTACTCATATTTAGGTGTTAACAAACATTTTACTTCTCTCTTGAAGGGGCCAGCTATTTTCTTCTACTTTTCTTAACTTGAATGAGCATCACCTTTCCTGCATTTTTAATAAAACTAACTGAACAAAGGAAATCAGGCTGAATGATACATACTTTTGATGGAAACAGGTATTACTATAGGAAAATAAATAATTCCATCAACCTAAGAGCTGTATTGAGAAAGATGAAGACCTTATTCAAACACCAGAATCACAAATCAAATGTATGAAAGTTCAAAATACAAGTAGCAAAGGAAATTTTTTTTTTAATGACATCAGTTCCCCACTATCTGCCTTCCTCTTGTTTTCCATGAAAAGAAAGCTTGTATTTATCCAATTAAAATTTAGAAGGCTTAGAATACTGCTGGTTCCTGAATGTGCTACTACAGGAGGATATCTGCAAGGATGCTTCATTACAGATTTTAAAAACAGGTATTTCTATGTTTTTAACAGAATCAATATAATGTCAATGACATGACCATATAAAACAATCTTTCAGTATGATTTCCCAGCAGAGGTGTTCCTCAGTCATTCTAGTCATTTTCTAATTTGAAAAATTCTTCTCAGACTCCTGCAACTCCGCAAATGTCACAGAACCACTGCTTGAGGCAGTAAGGGAAAGCTGATAATCCCCGCGTTGACATCGTGTGTAATCAAATCCCCTTCCAGCAGCCTTTACTCAGAGGCACCAGTTCAATTTGGTTATTAACATGACTTGAATTTTTTTCTAATTAATTAGCAGAAGCCCTCACAATTCCTAAGAGTTAAACCCTCCATCTGAAGCACACACAACAAAGACTTCATGATACACCTACAATAGGGAGCTAACTTTTCCCAGAGTTTCTCCTGGAGAAATAATAATCTGACTTACTGGCTTTCTGCTAATTAATTCATCTGCTTGACATTCTAGAACACAGAGAACAGAAACCCTGCCCTAATGAGCAGTTTGTAGAAGGCAGTGTCTCTTTCAAGTATTCCAGAATTTTGTGTTTTAGCTAAAAAGTGTGGCACAGCTCTGTGGCCATTTAAACCTTGGTATCATTGTCTTGGTCTCTCATCAGTATTGAAACTCTTTTAGTTTCTTTGTTGACCAGTGGAGGAGCAGTATTCTTTCACTAAAATGCATCTTACCTTGTTCTGAAGTTCTGGTCACACCAGGAAAAAGACGCTCCACTTCTTCTAGTTTGTTTTAGCCAGACCTGAAAGACACGGCCAAAGCGCTGCTATGCAGCTTCACCTTCCTACAAACCACACATTTATTCAGACATCCTGGCTTCTTACATCTTTTTATACCCCGCTTTTGAAGGGTGTGGGCCTAATGCTGACCTTATTACAGAATATTCCAAGTCGGAAGGATCCACAAGAAACACTGAGTCCAACTGCTGTTTCCACACAGAACCACCCATATGTCTGTGAGCATTGTCCAGATGCCTCTTGAACTCTTTCAAGCTCTGTGCCATGAGCATTGCCCTGAGGATGCTATTCCAGTGCTAGACCACCCTCTGATGAAGAACCTTTCCCTAAATCCCAGCTGCACCTCCCCTGACACAGCGTCATGCCACTCCCTCTGACCCTGTCCAATATTTATTATATTTTACAACACATATATTGGAGATACGCCTCTGATTTGCAGCTGAGGCTTAGCAATGGCCAGCGCATATCCATTGGTCTCACAAAGGGGCAACAGGAAGAAAGGTTTTTAAGGCTGAAATCCTAAAAAAAAATTGAAGAACTGGTATATATTTGTGTGCCTTACAAACAGTCCACCCACAAATACAAGTGAGCTCATAGTTTATCTTTGTTCCTCCCTCCACACCTTTACATAGTGTCTTCCTCTCATCCAAGCAAAAACAATTCTAGCAGCATCCATCTCTCCTTCAGATACAGATACAGAAATCTCTCCTTCCTCTGTCACAGTAATTCACGTTTCCTCTACATACATAAGAGTATCTTATTTATTTTATCTTATTTAAGCAACATTTTAGTTCAAATCAAATGATTATATGACTTACATGCCATCTAGTATTTCTATTTGCATATCAGCATCATGTCTTGGTCACAGTGAGCCTAAATACTTCACTACAAGACTCTACCCTCAGTCTCAGCCTCTTCTCTTAAGAATCCCTTCCTCCAACACCCAAAAGAAAGGATAGTCTTGAAATATGTATAAAATAGCAACATATATTCTTTTTGGCAGACCAAAAATATTCTCTGCCTTTAGGAAAAAAAATAATCAAACAATATTTTCTTCCTTTGTGGGTAACTAAGTTAATTAAAAATACAATACTTAAAAAAATAAAAGAAAATAATAATTTCAAAATTCTCCCAGGCTCTTCCTGTTTTAAAGCTTTGTCCAATTATTGGGATGGCATAAGCTAAGTCTGTGATTTATCAGAGCATACTGTCATTTCAGTTGCGCAGTTATAAAGTGCACTGTATTTTACCCCAGAACATTAGCATTTTAGTTCATTTATAATTCCCCTTTCCTTTCAAGATTTTGTTTGAAGATATCATATCTCCTGTTGAGAGCAGTCAGAACCTCCATTCTTTTGTTGCAGTAACATTCTGAGATATTCTTTGGACTGAATTTTAGCCAACACATTTAAGTACTCATCACTGAACAAAGGGAAATTTTTTTGCTTCTTATGCAAGGCTGGGGAAATTTAAAATCAAATCTCTGCTGCTGTTGTTTATAGCCAGAGGTTGAAGAAACCTGTGTAATTGCATTTTCCCACTAGCAGGAAGTTATGTGAGTACCTGTAAGCTTATTTTTTTCCTGTTTTGATGTCTGGAGTATATGCAACAACATATAAATTTGAAATCACATGCAAATATGAAGTTACAATACAAACACAGAATAATTTGGGCTAGTATTTTTTCAGGTACTCTTTTATTTTATTTTTAATGTTCTTGACAATTTTCTTATTATAAATATTTATTGACATGTAAGAGAGGGAGATGATATGGCGCACCCAGCACAGCTTCATGAATGGCAAGTCCTGTGTAACCAACCTGGTGGCTTAACTACATAGGTAGACAAGGGAAGAGTCACTGATATCACCTATCTGGACTTCAGTAAGTACTTTGACATGATCTCCCGTGACACCTTCCGTCCAAATTGGAAAGATATGGATTTGATGAGTAGACTGATGGCTGACAAACTGGCTATGAGGCAGTACTCAGACATTAGTGGTCGATGTTTTAATCTCCAGATGGAGGACCTGTTGAAGTGTGTCCAGAGGAGGGCCACAAAAATGATCCAAGGGGTGGAACAGCTCTCTCCTGTGAGGACAGACTAAGAGAGCTGGGGCTCCCAGACAGGGAGACCTCAGAGTGGCCTTTCAGTATCTAAGGGGGGCTATAAGAAAGAAGGGGACAGATTCTTTAGTGAGGTCTGTTGTGGCAGGACAAGGGAAAATGGTTTTAAACTAAAAGAGAGATTTAGATTGGATATAAAGTGGGCTTTTTTTTTTTTTTTTTTTTAAATAGGGTGGTGAGGCACTGGAACAGGTTGCCCAGAGAGCTGGTGGGTGTCCAATCCCCAGAAACATTCAAGGTCAGGCTAGACAGGGCTCTAAGCAACTCAATCTAGCTGCTCGTATTCCTGTCCATTGCAGTGGAGCTAGACTAGATGGCCTTCCGACTCAAGGAATTGTATGTTTCTATGAAATTGGTGGATCAATTCAAAGGCCATTGGTTTATTTTTCTTAAAGCCCACTACACATTGACAGTGTTTACTTAAAGTATATAATCACAATGAAAAAAAATTGCTGATAACTTCAGTGAAATTTTGGATATGTTTTGTTCAATTATATACAGAACACTGAAAATATCTAGAACACCCAAATAATTCTCCTGCAGTTCTGCTTAGTTCAGTGGGATGGATTTGCTAGCAATTTAAGCAATCCAGTTTTTGTTCCCTGAGAAACATGTCTGTTACTACTACTTTGGAGAGACAAAAAGATGAAATTAGTACTACTGAGTGACAATTATAAGTTAGTCTCCCAGGAGGAATTATCTCTTGTAACTTGACTGAATTTCTAAATTGATTAATTACATACCATTAAATCTACTTACCACTTACTCTGCTTCCATTACTGAAATATCACTTAGTCGTGATACAAATACATTCTTAATACGTAGCCATTTGCCAAAGAAAAGCTTCAGCATTTGTAGATGTCAAGAAAGGTTGTGTGCAGATGAGTTCTAGCTCAGATTCCTTACATGATCTGCTGCAATTTGCACATCAGAGAGGTATTTGGTGGATAACAAATATACTAAAAATATTGGTAGAGAGAAAGATTGTATTACTTTTAATATTTTTTAATATTTAACATCTTTCATCTTTATATAAAATTCTATATCCTTTTAAAACGTTATCTCTCCTCTCTGATTCTTTATGTATATTGTAAAGTGTTTCAATTTCAACTTCAATTTCAATTTCAGTCTTGTATTTCTTCAGTCAGACAAAAATTGCTTCCACTGTTGCCCTGTGTAGCTCTTTTAGAGCATGAGAAAGTTTGAAATGTCTGTATCATTCATACACAAGTTTAGATTCCCTCTAATACACCCCAAATAACAAGCAGTTTTCAAATCTTTCTGAGTCTGATTAAGTTTATGTATTTGGTCTTGTAAATGACCCTTGATTTACTTGTGGTTAGCATTTATGCTTAACTTCATTAGGTATGATAAAATCCCTGATGCTTTCCTTGATTCCAAGAACTTTTTAAAAAAACATAGCATGTATCCAGATCAATTTTTCTCACTGTTTTATTGATTACCCAGCACCCCAGGATCCATGGGCTGCATATTTCTACTAGATGCCAAGCCTCAAGCTCTTGACACTTTGTGAGTGAGAAGCCAGGTCTCAGTAGATCTGATAAGTAGTCTCTAGACTACATTAGAGCAGAATCTACGAATCTATGATTTGGACTTTTCCAAAATAGTTTTTAGAAAGTGAGACAAAAGTCTTTCTGTGTTAATTTAATTATAAGGGAATACTATTTTACATATTTTACTCATTGCCTCATTCCTCTCTTTTTTTTTCTTCTTTTTTTTTTTTTTTAAATTATTATGTGAAGCCCTGTTTTAATCTCTGCATTGGCAAATCTTATTTCCAATAGCCAACTAAGAAATTGGATGTGAACACACACATCACTGAAAAATCAATGAGGATTTCCATACATATCACAAAGACTATGCTGAGTTTATATTTCTTATTTTTTCAGAATTGTTTAACTATAAAAAAGGGACATTTCTTCTGTCTTTGGCAGTGATCTAAGACAGAGGATATCAGATTATACTCCTAAAGTTCTGATCACTTCTGTCTGTTAAACTCAAACATCCATAAAGTCTATTTTTTTTTTTTAACAAACTATTTTCCACTTCTTCCCAAGTACAACACAATAAAATTTATCAGGAATTTTGAGAAATGTCAGTCATACTGCAATTCATATCAGGAAGGGGATATATGGATAGAGGAAGTTGATTTCATTGTCTGCTATAGCTTGAAGCTTATGCTACATCTGCTTTTATGTGTTTCAGATAGTTGAAGTATGTGTGAAACTTGAAGTCTGGCAGTTTACAGTAAGATTTTGCAAAACACCGTAAGACTTCAAATGGAATAATTCATCAGGAAAGCCTTCTATGTTTCAGTTTCTTCTTCATAAGCAAAGATAATCTGTTTTATCCTGTCACAATAGATACACGGTCATGAATGTCCTTCCAGGAGTTAACATCTTTGACATCAATGCCAGTATTATTTAATATTACAATTATATCATAGTTAAAAATGCAAGAGTCAACACATCAGCACTGTAATTAGTCTAGCCTTCATTGCAAGAGATAAAGAAATTATTCCTATTACTCTGTTATTATTTGATATTATTACTTGTGTGCAGATATTTTCATAAAGCTCTCATTTAGCATTGCAGTAATCACTGGGTAATTTTCAGTAATTTTCTTCCTACTGCTACAGCTTTCAGGTCACTGAAGGCAAAGAAGGAAGGGTCTGTGGTCTGCAGGAGCCCAGTGAAAGGCATTCAGGCAAATTTCCACTTTTTGCAGTGTATTAAAGCAGCTGTACAAAAGTTATAGGGTATGGTTTTAATAGAAAAATAAAATATAGTAATGCATTGAAAATTGTGTGCTTAGAAAAGGCATCCACAGACAAAAAAAAAAAAGTATGCATGCTGCAGCAAATCCTGTATCTGTGACACCTGCGAATCTGCATGCTGTACACCAGCATCTTAGTGAGCTCTGCAGCTCCCCTATAGCACTGAATTAGGAGTGAAGTGTGAAGTGCTTTATGGCCACATCACTCCATTTGGAAGTGCAGTGATTATGTTTCTGCCTCTGTAATAAACTCTGACTGAATTACTGATCAGAAGAAGGGCTGCTTGACTCTTGCCAGGAAATCTTTTTCATGACACTTGCTCTCCACATTGCACCTGAGTGTTTCAGTTACTTATAAGAAAACTACGCTGGCTTAAAAGAATCTCTCTGCACTGGAAATATGGCTCCAGTCAGAATGACAAACCTTTCTGTCAGGTTTGTTTGGAGCAAGGCATTACTGCTTTCTCCTGTATAATTAAAACTCTTCTTCTTAAGATCTGGTGCCCCATACTGTCAGGATAATGTAACAGAAATCAGCAATATGCCCTATAGAAAGACATTTCTTTAAACTGTCCTACTGTCTCCTGCTAGCATATTTTGCCAGCAAAGCATCTTGGAAAAGAAATTCCTATGTTAAAAGAAAAGGCATTAAATTCTACCGGTCAGCAATCTGATGAAAATACAGGTTTTTTTTCTCTGACTAAATGAAAAAAGTTTGCAATACTGCTGCAATTTTTGTGTATAGTGAGCTCAAGTCAGATGCATCTTTATTTTCCTCCCTGCATTTTTAATTTGTTGAAGTGCTGTTTTTTCCCTTCCAACGTTTGGCACTGCTTGCTCAGAAAGCTGTCACATTCTGTGCTGTAATGAGTGACCAGACATATAGAGCAGCAGGCTGAAAATTTAATACACCCTGGGATTATTCTGTTGTTGTGCCTCATTGTAAGTGCAAGTCCTGATTTATTCTATCTGACTTCTTAAATCTGACTTGATAAAGGATGGATAATGCTTTTGAGTAACTACTCTGGTAGAGTGATGCAGGGACACAGGGACAAACATGACTGCCCAGAAACTAATGTCCAGTTCTTTGAGGAGAGAAAGAAAAGTACTGGAACAACTTCTAGGGATGGTGTTTAGGATTGAACTTCGTACAGCATTAATGTGTGATTAATGTGATTAATGGAAGAAAATCCGAACATTTGATTTGGGTAGATACAACTGAAAAAGGTTCATAAATCAGCAACCAAGCAGATTAATATACTTTGCAAGATACTTCTGTTCTTCTCACACCGTCCTGTCAGCAGAACTTGAGTGAAGGTAAGGGTTGACCAGAAGACCTTCATACCTACTAGCCAGTGAAGAAAGCTGCCCGTGACATCAACTGTTCCCAAAAGGCTGAATGAGAACTCTGGGTGAACAAGCTCATCCCAGGCACTGCTCTTTAATTAAAGGTATGTCTGGATGTGGACCCACAGGCTGTAGTCCTTGCACCAAAGTAGCAGGTGGCAAAAGCTGAGTGCCTAGCCATTTTCCAAGCTTTTAAAGGTGATTGCTTCACTAGTCAGATAATAGTCTACAGCCAGAATGAGCAGCATTTTCCTCTGTGAGAGATACACTCTCCGGTGAGAAACTGGAGAGCAATGGGTATTCATAAACAGGAAAAGAGAAATGACAATGTAGCACAGTAAATACTGTACAGAGAAAGAGGAATTCTGAAGGTTTTCAAAATTTCTGCATCATTTCACTACATAGCTTTGATTGTATTTCAACTGCCAGTGGTTATCTGATTGTATTTCAACATTTGCAGAATATAGGATGCCTCTTGGCACACATGTTAGTCAGTTAGCCAACTTAGTTAGATAAGTGAAACAGAAGTTTCTCTGATCCTGTAGGATTAATGAAGAGACACCCAGACAATTGTGAATGACACATACTTCTAGGAAATGGCTTCCTCTCAGTTACTTGCAAGGTGACACTGTAATGTGACACTGGACAATATATCTTTCCACTTCAGAGGGAATAGAAGCTCTAGCTTGAAGGAAGGATATCACCAGCATTTTAGGAGTTTAAATGAGTTAATATCCCACGGTTATTATCAACATGGAGGAGTTTATTGTGATCTTTATAACATAGCCCTACCCCACTGAGATGGGTTTTTAACTGTTTCTTTTGAGCAAAACTTGACTACCGTCACACAGGTATAAAAATATGGTGTCATATGGAAATAGAAGGGAAGGTTTTTTATTTTGAATTAAATATTAAAATGTGATTCCTTGTTCTTGTGTTGTGCCATCCAACAACAACAACTTCATCTCTAATGAGAGATTTTTAGAACGTGCTGTTAATGTTACTTGTAAAAGAGTGAAACAAAGATTTTGCAGCATACACCCTGCAAGCAAGAAGAGTTGGTTCTCTTTAAAAATATTGGCACTCAAGGGCACACAAGTAATTTCAGCTTATTATGATGCTTTGTTCATTTTTTCTTGTACAAATTGAATTACATGGAAATGATAATTGACCATGAAAACATCTGAGAAGTAAAATGTTACTAAAAACTGAGCTAGACATACTGGTTTAAGATTTTTGGAAAACAAAAAACAAAAAAAAGAAAAACAACAAAAAAAAGCAACAGGGAAGCAAAGAAAGAGAAACAAAAGACAAACAAAGGAAATCAAGTTTTTAAAATATGGAAAATTTTTTCAAGAAAATCTTTTATTTGGTAGTTTAGATTGTGTGGATAAAAGGATACAAAAATCCCTGGAGATGCAGGAGTTAAAAAGAAAAGCCTGAAAGACAGTAAGGATGAAAAGGGACCAAAGCAGTATGGAATTGAATTTTTCACCCCTTTATGTGGGGTCCTGCTCTCCTCTTTGGTGCATTGTCTTTGCTACATGCTTCCCCATCTCCACTGTGTTGAGTCATCTTTCCCAACCTGCATTTCCCAGTGCCAGGTCTTTCTAGACCACTAGCATTTTCTGAAGGGGAAAGAACAGAGGTGTGTTCATCTCAGCATCATCTCAGCCTCACTGCCAAAGACAAACACTGGTGGCAGCCCCTTGTATCCCCCCCCTTCAATAGCATCTTCCCTGGCACAAGAGATCTTACATACAAGATGTTTCCCAGACTATGAAAGACCGTGTTACTTCTAAACATGATGGAAAGGAGGAATTTGGACAATAGAAAATGCAAAGAAACTGCCATCAGGTAAGTTGTGTAGCTTTCAATATCAAGAATCTTAGAGCTATTGAGAAACCATTTTTGATCCACCATCATTTTCATCCTTCAGCACATCCAAGAATTTTCTAAAATGGGACCATGGCTCAGTGTCTTTTGCTTTTCTTTTACTGATACATATCTCTAGTACTTTGCAGGAGTTTCCATTCTGTTGCTGAGTTGCAGAAGAAGGAAAGAAATATATGCTTTTGGCTGCCTCTTAGTATCTGAAAAACATGAGTGAGCACCAAACTGTTTTACATCAATACCTACCGCTTGCAGCGTGCACTTTATTCACCCACATATTGAATTTATTCTTCCTAGTCCTCATGGGCTTGCTGAGCACACAAACAATTTATCTACATCAGCCCTTAAACGCAATATTTCCATGTAAATTTCCAGATGGAAAGGAACATGTGGAAGTAAATGTGTTCAGTGTTTTGAAATGGATATATGAATTTCTACCATTCAGTACAGATTTTCCATTTCTAGCAAATTAAATTTTATCACCTTTAGAATTGGTGTTAAACCAGGCTCAGATATAATCCTAAGGCCCTGGCTGACTGATAAATAGCCAGGGAAGAAAGAATTTTCAGCCAGATCTGACAACAAACTAGAGATGCATTGTTCCTGCAAAAAAAAAAAAACCCACTGCAGCCATGAATTTTATTCTATTTTTATTTAGTTTCAAATATACAGCTCATTTGTTCTATTAATTATGAACACCGAATTTCACTCCCTTAGGAGTTTTAATAGAGACATCTTCAAATCTTTAGAATTAAAGTGGAGAAAAATTAAAAATTGTACAGGCTTGGGAACCAGCTTAGGAAGCCTAAGGAATTAATGCACTTCCTCTTTTTCCTATATGTTGAGTCTGATGCTAGAAAAATATTCTTGCTTTGAAGAGAAAATGTTATCTAATCATTAGTGTTTTAGTGTGCTCCATGGGCTGCAGAGATTTTGAGTGTTATTCTGTCACCCAAATGTCAATACTTGGGGACATTTGGAATGCTCTAACCATCCCTGTAACAATGCTCTGAAAGAATAAGGGTATTGTGTAGTTCCTGCATCTAGCATGTCCATGCACATGGAAACATCTTTCTATCTTTGGGCAACGAATTTAGTACACCAATACACAATAACAAGACCAATGATGCCAATTTCTTGTGTAGACACACATCTAAGTTTTTTATTTTTCTCCAGATTCAATTCCTGCACTGGAACAAACTTATTGTCCTTATTGGTTAAGCTTAATTTCATTGTATTCAGCAGAGATGTTAAAATAAACAGCCCATGATCAGACTTTGTGATATGCAGACCTCATACAAGGAGTTTGGTCATGCCTGCACTAGAGACAAAATAGAAATTGCCAGAATATATTCATGTCTTTTCAAAAACTTCTGAATAAGTCTCCATGTAGGAAGAGAAACTTCGGATTAACAAAAGAAAGAAAACAGAAGACAAAAAGTCCTTGCAAACAAATCCATGGAAGCAAGGCCTTGGTACATTACAGAAGTGTATTTCTAAATGCATGTTTAGACATTGTGCACCTTTATGAGAAGAGATCTAAGATTAGGCCAGTGTATCAGTCATTGGTGCATATCACACAACTTATATCACAATGTATACAACCTGTAACTTCACCAATTTAAGCATACATAGGTGCTGCTAACGTTTCTAATATATAGCACTACAATGTAGATCAGGATACAGTGAGCACAACTAGAAAAGCTGGTAACTCCATTTAATCTAAGAAAAAAGGTCTTACTGTGAGAGTGGTCAGACACTGGAAGAAGTTGCCCAGAGACACTGGGGATTCTCTGTGCTTGGAGATATTTAAAATCTGCCCTGAACTATTTGCTCTAGCCGGCCTTGCTATGAGTAGGGAAGCTTCAGGGTGTGATCTCCAGAGGCTCCTTCCAATCTCATTGTTTCTTTGACTCTGAGCTGGAGGCTATTTTTTGAAAAATCCTTTGCAATCTATATGAGATGATGGAAAGTGCTTTATGTGGTTTGGGATGGTGTTGTCCTCCTAATACGCATGTAGCAGAACATGGCTTTCACCACACATTGGTGATCTTTGTAATTCAGCAACTTAATCTACTAATCATGTAAGTGCTTTAGCTGCAGAAGCCCATTTTTACTCATTTAATACTATCTATGGGCACAGTAAAGAACAGCAAAATACACACTGAAGGGATGATATTTCTCTTTGATGTGAAAGATGTAACATCATATTTGCTTGTGTTCAAAGCAACAGCCTGGAATCTAGGACTGTGGGGATTACTCAAGTCAGTTGATTTTTTGAATATCTATATCTATATATATTTGTTTTAATACCAGATGGATAGAGAGTTAAGGCTCCTACTGCACTGACATTCTGTACTAATGAAAACTTGATAAAGGATTTTTGCTGCTTTAGTGACAACTTGTGCAGGAAGATTTAACAGTTTTAATTTGTTTTAGATTAAAGAAACATTCCATCAGAATAAATATTTTCATTGAAACAATGTAAAAAAGTATAATTTCTCTTATGAGGAGATATTTATTCAGTAATTGTACTGCTGAGGATTTGTTTCTGTAAGATGCTAAATCCACAGCAATGGAAATTGGTATTTTATCTTTGCATGGACCAGGAGAACCATGAGAGTTATTACTGTCTTACACATGGGCTCAGCAAGGTTATCATCCTGTTTTTCAGTTTATCGGGTTATATTATCCCCTTTATAAAGTTGTGTCTGTTGCTTTATCAAACTCTCCCTAGTTGCTCATTTTTCCATTCACTTCCTACTAGTTATGAAGTTAAAATTGAAATTTGCTGTGAAAGGCCTTGCCACCATTTTTAGGTTCACAAACACATCCACATTCCCGTATTCCTGCAATATTAGAGCAGGTGTTAAATGATATATTATCCCTACCTGGTGCTTGACTCTTTTACCCAGCCAATTTCTCAAACTTTCAGTCATTCCAGCTGCGGATCTTCTCCCACTAGGTGTCTAGTACAACTTGAAGTTCATCAGTGAATTACATTTATACGTGCATCCACACAAGCAGAAATTGTCTAGGAAAGTACTATTACTGGTAGAAGAAGCACTACTACTAAATGAACTAATTAGCTAAATGTCCATTCCCACATACTCTTAAACAATAGTGGAGAGCAGTGTCCTACTGTGCTTATGATTAAGCGCAGTGACCCTTCTGAAAACAGAAGTCCAACCCTGAAGTTTGGATTTGTTCATAAGGGAATGACATCTTTCCAGTACCTTAGGAACTGAGTAACAAGGGCCTAACAATGAACCACGTTTGATTCCAGAAAGCACACTTTTATTAATTATTTAACACAGAGCTGGATTTCTGACCTCAAACTTCAGGTTTTTGAGGAAGCTTAAGCATGGCAATGACAGCACTGGTTTTCTGACTAAACAGGCAAGCTGGTGGGTAAGGATCGTTTAAAAATCAATATTAATTTAAGTGTACTTTGGAGATCAGTTCTTCGGATTTAGCACTCAAAATGCACTCCTAAATGTTAGTGCAAAGGTTATAAGTAGTAATAAAACGTTGAAAGAATCCATTCAGGTATTACTATTTATATGGTCTCCATCTTAGGTTCTGGAATAAAGGAAGTTTTGTACCAGAAAGATAACTGATGGTGAGAAATCGATCATACTTACTTTGTGAATGTGACATAGGTCACAGTTTTACTCTGCTTCCTGTAGAAATTCTCCCCTAAACAGAGAAGCCAATTTTATTTCATAATAAAATTCATTGTGAATTCATAAAATAGTGGTATATTATGCACTTGCATGTTAAAGAACACGTTGAGCCACAGTGTTAGTATAAAAGCCCGTGAAGAATAAAAATGGTAAGCATAGAAATTATACTGTTCCCAAAGAGCTGATCTGAGATCTAGCGGCTTTGTTACAACATTCATCCAAGGAGGTTCGCAAGTTCACTTCCTGATTAAATGACTTTTGAAGGAGTTTATTGGCTTGTTTCTTTTTGCCATCCTATCTTTAATTCGCGTGTATCAACCTTTTAGAATGATAGGTCTCTTATTATAATGCACTACAAGAATAAATGTGCTTTCTCAAAGAAAACAAGAGTTTTTGGGAAAACAAAGTTTTTAGAAAAAACATGCACTTGCACACACCTTGTACAAGGCACAAAAGAGTAAGTACATCCATTTATTGTGTAGATCACCAAGGGGTGACCTAGACTGACCATTTCTTTGCTGTGCTCAGAGCTTTCTGCTGGAGATCTCCTTCCTTTGGTTCACCCATTTCAGTCCAGCTTCAGCACTTGGAAGCAGACAGGATTCATGTCTTTTTTGCACAAACATCTGTACGTAAACAGGAATGCATATCTTTTCTCTATCCACGCTGGTTTCACAACCTCCTCATAACAATGAAGTTGTCTTCAAATGTTACATATATATTCACTGTCTTGTGATAGCATAGGCCTAAAATTCCTTGACAAAATAGAATTTTGTGTTTCACTTTCGCATGATTTAATGATGTT
The DNA here is from genome assembly GCF_023343835.1 of Lagopus muta. Lineage (NCBI taxonomy): Eukaryota > Metazoa > Chordata > Aves > Galliformes > Phasianidae > Lagopus > Lagopus muta. The sequence goes on along the minus strand of NC_064434.1, from coordinate 31,162,393 downwards.
TAATGCGTCTTGATTTTAACATATGTGTTTTCACAATCAGATGTTTAAATAGAAGTTGGGGAATTTGGGAGTTGGAATAGATGGCCTTCAGAGGTCCCTTCCAACACTAAGGATTCTATGATTCTAAATTCTGAATGTCCATTTCAGGAGGAGATGCTCCTGAATTCAGAGGTGATGCCTTCATTTAAGGGTGTGAATTTAGATGTGAAGCAGAGTTTGATTCATAAATCTTACAGCATTATTTCAGCAGCTGTTCATACAACTTGTCAAAATCCCCACTAGTTTCTGGGTACGTAGGTGTGAAGAAGCATTCTTAAAATCTTCCTTAAAAAACTTTTGAACATACAGCATATTGCAATCCTTTATCAGTTGTTATAGCCAGCTGGTATTCTATACTTAACAGATAGATCTCACTTATATGAAATGGCATGCTCAAAAGATGTGTATATTTTTTTCATTAATGTATTGATTATTTTTTCTTCAGAATAACAAACTATGCAGTAGCTTTTTCCCTTTTTTTTTTTTTTTTTTTTTTTTTTTTTTTCCATATGGAGGATAATCTAGCAAAAATTGCCAGAAAGTGAACTACTTTTTTCTAGTGCCACAAAAAAAGAATCAGGCTGCAGTATCTGGCACTTCAATAAATAATTTTTACTGAGGATATAGGAAAATGTGCTTTTCTTACACATTATTAGCTTCTTAGGACTGATGCACAGAAGAGTTTTATATTTCTTTTCAATAATTTTTAGAAATAAAAATATTCCATAGGGTCCCTAATTTTAATACTAATTTTCTCTTGTCTGAAACTTATCTTTATAACTACTAATTTAATTTCTTCTGAATACCCCAGAGGTAATCTGAGATGTAAGTATAATAAAAATATTGAATTCTATCAACATTATTTCATATTCTCTGAACAGCTTTTCAAAATACTTGGAACCTTCAGAGAATTGCTCTTCTTGGCCTTTCATTTTTTTTCTGCAGAAAGCCATCCCCTAAGGAATTACACCTCCTGTGTATTCAGGCCTCACTCCTAACTCCTGAAGTAGCTGTAAATTTCACATTTCCATGATAAAGTTTTATCTTTAGCTGTAGCACAAATGCACTGGTAGTGTGAATGTCTTACCTTATTGTGAGATGTGAAATTAGATTATGTGATTTCAATCTACATTTCCTCTTTATATCATAATTAGCTATCATAATTAGTAACTGATTAGCCACTGTCCAGTTACCAAAGGAAGATGTTCTACTCAAGAAGGTGATGAGTGATGAACTCCACAAACAGTATAGCTGTTCTCCTCAGTTCCCAGAGATGCTTTGTTCCTTTGGAGATTTGTACAATTTTGCTCTGTGGGCTTCTACAAAATATTTTCACGCTCTTTAAATTACTGAGCCATACATGTTATCCTTAATGAACAGAAAGTACACTGAAGATAATGAACATATGACCCCTGGTAGAAAACCTGAGCAAAATATTAATACCATATTTTGTGGGACAGTGTAAAAGGATCCAGATACTAATCATTAAGAATATATTTAAAATATATATATTTTCTTAAAATAAAGTAATATAAAGGACAACTCATTCTCAAAAAAAGTAAAGAATAAACTTTAAAACTTACACAAATTGATGTAAAACAGTTTTAAATTACAATATGGGTTGGTGAAATATCTATTCATTAACAGTTTATCAAATACTATAGCATATTTGGGTCAACAGAAGTAATATGACTTTAATTAATGATTTCTTTTCATCCATATGTGCAGAGAATGAAAGAAAATGGTTGCATTTTCCCTAGAAATCTGCTGAACAGCCAAGTTCAGCTGACATTAAAAAACAAAAAACAAACAACAACAACAAAAAAACAAAAAAACAACAACAAAAAAAAAACAAAAAAAAACTTAATTGATGTTGAATTGCTCTGGAATTGCAGATTTTACGACGTCTGATGCCCACAATCAGAATTTGAACAGAAATGCTTTAAGAGCATCCAAAACACACCATTTCTTGGTGAGACTTAAATGTAGATATGAGATTTACTTCCTTGTCAAGAAAAAACAAATCCAAGAGTTTGTGGAGAACAGTTGCAGAAGAAATGGCACCATGACAGCTCAGGCAAAGATAAATATTGGAACATTTTCAGGTTTCTGCTTCTCTGTACTCATTTTTAACCAAAAATACTTCTGTGAATAGCCTTGGGGCATCACTAGATGCATTCACATTTGAAAAAGAGACAAGAACAAGCTTCTGTTCAAACTTGCTGTTTTATTTGTCTACTGAACTTGTCCTTTGCAGTGATAGCTTGGAAACAAACAGTTCTGGCAATTTTCGTCCAGTTTTTCCTACTGTCCTTACCAGACAGCTGCCTCATGAGCTGAGGAAGAAAAAGCAGTGTTTAACCACATAGTGCTTAATGAAGGTCTGAGGCTTGTTGTTTTCTCTGTTGGATGCAACCTCACCAGAGGATTGTGGTATTTAATTTGAAGCCTACAGGATGTTGGTATCTGTTAACTAGGACTTGGTTCATGCCCTGTTGAGAACTCAGTGAGTTACCTTATAAAACCATGTATGGGATTTTGCTTTGATTTCTGGGCAAGAAAAGCCTCAGTACTGTGGCTGAGAAGGACTTTATTTGTCTCCAGATGAACATACAGAAGAGTCTGCACGGTGGATTAATTTGAAGAATTTTGTAGCCTTTTCTGTCAAAAAGATAGCATGGGAGATACTATCTTTTCTAGGAAAGGAAAATAATTCATGCCAGTGTTCTACAAACCCAGCAGTCAGCTATGTACTGGTCCCATAAGGCAAGTTGCCACGGAGATCAGATGATTTAAAGAAGTGCTTTGTCACATATAAGAATTGAAATCAGGAATGTGGAGGTGGAAATGCAAACACAGACAGACAGTCCAGAGGAAAAAAAAAAAAAGAGAGAAGAAAAGATTCCTGGAGCACAGCCTACTTGTCTGGTACTCAGAGGGAAAATAAGCTCTCTAATGGACTCTTAACATCTGGAGAAAAGTTGTTGTAGCTCACATGTTCATATTTTTTCATGCTGGAAAAGTACAGTTTTAAATACAGAAAAGCCTTCCTGTCCCCTGGTACAGGAGCAGTAAAAACAGCTACTTCCTACATTCCCCTTTGGGGAAATAGAAAGCCCAGCTTTTTCAAGCTGAGAAGCCCACTCAAAGACTGAGGCAATCAAGTGGGAAACCTCACAGAAGTGTCACAAGAGAAGAGGAAAAAAGTACAGAAAAAATGATAATATGAAAGATGAGCATAGCCAATTCCTTGGCACTAAAAAGGGGACGTAAAGTCTGAGCATCGTCTTAAAATGAGGAACAAAAAGAATCAGTAGGAAATATTTTTTTTCAGGGACATATTTATAATAATTACGTTATTATCCTAAATTATTCCTGTCACTCAGAACATTTGCTCATATTTATGTGTGGACTCTGAGAAATCTTTATTTCATAGTCTCACCAGATCTTTTCCTTATCTGATCTCCCTGAGCTTCTGATGTGCTTCATAACAAAAATATGACTTCCACTCTTGCAAATTGGGTGTTTTCCAGTTGCCCTTAGCACTCGAAATGGATTGCCCAGCTTACATTGCCCCACATCTCTTCACAGAAGTGTTTGCAGTCAGACCTTTCAGGTGAGATAGTGGAGTGAGGAAAAAAAACAAAGGAAACAAAACAGAATTTAAAACCGCTCTTTTCCTGACAGGCCTATTATTTTGAGTTATAGATAGAAATAAGCCCAAAATGTAATTTTTCTGTCTCCTTCTGAAGGGAAATCATTTTTTGGATTTTGAAGTTTTGACAGCAAGCGACAGTGAAGATGGCAAGTCAGAGCAATGATTTCCTCAGCTCAAACTCCTTTGTCAAAGGTGGGATTTTATTTCTACTTATTTTAAATTTTAAATTTAAATTTTACTCCATTGCAGCTGAATATCTCTTCCTAAGCACATTTTCCCCTTCTGCCTCCTTTTCTTCTCCATTTCTCCTGAGGTTTTTACATTTTTCCCTACCACCCAACTGAATTTCTTCAGCTGTGGTAGAACCGTGCAGCTCTCAGTTCTGACCACACAGCCTGACTTCACATTTGTTTGCAGCAGTGAAAGCAATTGATGGAGTTTCCAAGAGCAGAGCTTGTTCCCTTCTTTCTTCTTTTGAGACTGTTTGGATCTGGTTTGATCAAAGCAGTAGAACTTAAGGAAATCTGGCAAGCACTGTTTCCTTCTTAACAGGACTGTACTTAATTCTTTCTCCAACCATGCAAGTGACTTTTTGGAAGAGATGACAGAACCTGGGAGATGTGAGAGCATTAAAATACACTGTAGTACAGGAAACTGAATTTTGACTAAATTAATAGTCACTAGCAATGAATGAATGAGTGAATGAAACCCATCCAGCAGGGCCATGGGTGCTGTTCTCAGGATTTCCCCATCAGAGCAAGAACTTTGCCTTGTGCTTTGCTGGGAACAAGAGGCTCAGCCTTCTCCTTGCATCCATGCTATAGTTAGGAGAGATGAGGAAAAACACCGTGAAAACATGGGCACACACTCTGGCAATGTAAGGACAGCGATGAGATTCAAACACAAGGAGGCTTTAGGATATTTCTCCCCTGCCACTCACACCAACCCAGCAGCAAGCAGCAAATAGGCAGTCTGATCTCACCACTCGGCTGGACATGGGTCTGCCCAGCACTTGAAGAATTGCAAGTGAAGTATAAAACCTTCAATGGATCAAAAAGACAGACCTTCAGACCTCTCCAGCATGCCTAATTCTTCCATGCCAAAGTACCGCTTTCCACAACAGTTCTACATCTACACTATATAATCCCCAGTGTTAACCTCCAGGTCTGCTTGACAAATGCAGACTTTGTAAAAACTATTTTAGTAACCACTCCGACTGCTCCACAACAGCACAGAAGTTTGACTGATTCTAAAACTCTTATTTTATATATATATATATATATATATATATTTCACTATCTAAACCATTCACACAGTCAAAAAATCAATTACTTTGGAGAATGGGAGCTATTATAGAAAGTGGGAGGCATGCAAATTTTAAAAACTGTCTTATTGTAATTGTTACATTTAAGCAAACTTGCACTCTTCAGGCAACTTCTGAAGTCTTGCACTAATTTAAATATACAAAGCAATGAATGTTACATTACACCAGAAATTATGATGGATTAGGTGCTTACTGAAATTGAAACCCACTTCTCATGAGGCAGTGGGAGATGGTCAGCTGCATCAGGCATTAGGAACTTTAAAAATAAGAAATTCAAATCTATTCTTAAATAGTAGGTACTGTTATACAAGCATACTATGATGACTTCAAAAATCAGAAAGGGCTTGTTTTCCTTATGCACTGCAACTATATATGCAAAAGTAGGCCTGGCTTGGGGCTCAGTTATGTCAGACAAAAAGTCCTCAGTTTGCATTCAACAAACTGATACAGGAAACACACAATACTGGAAAGTGACCCATGGAAGCAACCAAATTCATGGTTACTATTTCCCAATTTATTTTTTTTTTCTTCCCCCTCCACAGTGGTGGGGTAGCTCTTGACTAAAAATGCTATGAAACACTGCTTAGAATACAGTTTGCACTGCACACAAAGAAACACTGACATTCAGAGCTTGGACTGTGAAATAGGAATGCTGTAAATCTAAAGCTCGGTCTTAAATAATGAACAGTGTCAGTGAAAACAAAGTGAAAACCTACAGGAAGTCTTTGTGTGTGTATGAAAGTCTTGTGTAACTCCAGAAGCTGAGACTGAGCATAGCCAGATGGAAAACAAACTGCTTTTTTTCAATCCTCAAGAGGGAAAAGATGTGTTTTAATTGCTCCTTTATGAGACTGCAAGCACCCTTGAACAAACCAAGGATTAATAGGATTCAATTAGCCACAACAGGTGTATATTAGAGATCTTTAAGCTACAGAACACAATCAAGACCTTCAGAGTAACTGGCAAATTACCTCCTAATGAGTGCTGTCAGGAAACCCTAGGCAGCAGTAGTGTCCTGGAAGTGCTCACCTTGCCGAGTAACTACTAGAAGGAAAATCAGGGCAGGTATAAATGTTAAGGCTGACAGAGGCTCATGAAGGAGCCAGTAGCAAGGGACCTGATGGCATTTTTCTCTGGTAACTCATTCAGTACGAGTCCCGGTCGGTGTTCACTATCAGGAGAAGCTCTGTTGGACCTAAATGTTCTCCTCTCTTGGCAAAGGCGTTTTAAGAGAGCATAACGTCAACAATATTTATGGCTGCAAATGAAGCAGGAACTGGGGTCTGCATTTGGAAACAATTTATTCTTCAGGGGAAAAAGAGTTAGAAAAGGTGTAGTCTTCTTATGAAAAACGGCAACTTGTAGCTTCTAGTTTTTTCTCTCTTGGGGGAAAGAAATATGATAGAAAACTAACATATTAGCAAATTAAATATGTTCTAAAAATGGCATGATAACATATTTCTATTTCTTTTGATGTTCATACAATTTTTTACAGCTTCCGTTGCTGCTTCTAAAATTTCAAGTTCTGAAATTTTCAGTATTATAAAAATCTGGGATTTTTTTTTACAACTACTTTTTAGCTCATGAGGCAAAATCTTGAATGTTTCTATCCAAGTGGTTCTAGTAAAAAAACCTTAAAAGACTTATTCTTTGCTCTAAAACATGGAGAGTAGGATTTCTGGAACTGCTCTTTGGGCTCATTGAAATCAACAAAAGAAGCCAATACATTTGAAAGAGGATGAGTAGACTGTTTCTGTGTTTTTAAAAATCCAGCCTACACTCTTATTTGAATGAAATAAACGTTGATTAACCTTGAACTTAACAGACTGATGAGCTGCAGACAGTTTTATTGAAGAGCATGTGACCCATTTCATTTATGCGTAGAAATGCCACTGTGAAGTAAAAAGATAAACTAATGCCAAGTATGTCATACTTGTTAGCTTGATTAGGAGTACACAGAATAATGGTTCTGGCCCAGAAGAGAAGAAAATAAAACGACAAATGACAAGTGAGAAGTAATACTGAGATCAAAGATTCATACAGCTTTTTCATCCCGCTGGTGTTGAGCCATTCTTAAGACTGTTTGAAGAAGACTACTGAAGTGACTCTATGTGTTCTGCATAATAGACTGATTATACAGCATGCTAAAAATCACTGAAGAACAATAAGAGATTTTGCTGCAAAATGGACAGAAAAAGGCATTCCTTTTGAAAAAGCAACGAGCCTGGTTTTTGCGAATCTGTGCTAATCTAGATTGTATTGAGTGGAGAGAAAACTTAAGGAAGTGATGAAGCTATATCAGTTAAACTAGAGAGGCAAAGCAAGAGGAAAAATAGGATGGCAGAGAACTAATAGTTCTCCATCTGCAGAAACACCAAATAAGTTTGAGAATGTGTAGTTAATATAAAGACAAGGAGAAAAAGAACAAAGCCCTTTGATCCTTCAAGTAAGGGAAACTTTCTGATTTGTCATCACTGTTAAGACTTCTGGGCTGCAAACAAAATCTTACTTCTCAAAATTACTGATGACTACTGCAGACTGAAAATTAGATTTTCTCTCTGATAGAAAATTCTAGTTTTTCTGCAAGGAAGAAAAAGAAGATTCAGGAATGGGGAAGTTCTGTTTGATGTTTGCCCTCGAAACACTATGCCTGAGACATTCACAAATCAGAACAGTTCACGTTGTCATTTCGAGCTTAATGCTTTTCCTGCCATCTACAGAGGATTTCTTTTAAAATAAACATTTTCCAGTTGCTTTGTCATTAATTTTCATCTTTGTTGCTGCCTTGTCTCCAAAAGTGTAATTCAAGTAGCTGTTGGAGACTGCGTCTCTGCTGATGCATCTGCAGCCACAGTTCCCATGATAAATGGCACAGAGGTAAGACTGCAATGCGCTTTCCAAGGTGGGGGCCTAAGTCAAGGGAAAATAGTAGAAAGTTTCAGCAACATCGAAGGGTAAAATCAGCTCTCCTGACAAAAATATTATGAAGACAATGTGGAACTGAAACATTTCAGGATAACAGATTATTTTACACCAGCTGTGATTCAAATTTTCTTACAGTGTTCTCTGTGTGAAACAGGAGCTAAACCTGATTCATGACCAGCTCCTGGATGGTGCAAGTGTTGCTTTCCAGTCACAGCACCTGAGTTTTCATTGGTTTAAGTGGAGTTTTAAATATGTTCCACTGAGGCTTTTAGGTGAAAATGTGGAGGTATTTGAGTGGGTCTTATTTTCACTATAATTTCTGATTTTTTTCCCTTTTTTTCCCTTTTTTTCCAAAGTACAAATTTCCTCACTTTCAGCTAGTGTTGCCCCAGTAGATGCATCATAAAATCTCCTTTGTGTTGCTCCATTGTAGCTAGATTTACTCCAGCAATTACACTGGCCAATTACTTTTTTTATTAAACTCAAATGGAAAGAAAATAATTAGCTCTGATAACTATCATATAAGAGAACATGCTGAGGGTGAAGTAATTAAACTCTAATTGTGGTAAATTATGTTTTTCATTAAAATTGAAATTTTAAAAGGTCTGTTAAACGATTAAGTAGAATGTGTAGGGTCTTTGAAGTCCATTCAGCTTTGTGGTTCTGCAGGCCAGAAGGAGGAGGTTTGCAATCTGTGAATGTATGCTTGGCTACTGCACTGTCTCCTGTTATCAATACCAAATTGTTTCCCTGCTTGTATCATTTTACTATATATTGTTTGTTATTGATAGTACTACAAAATGCGTAAGATGCTTTGCCAAAGATGAAATAGAGTCTCTGTGAGTCACTACACAATCTAAAAACTATCTGTGTACTTACAAACAATCTGAGTAGCTTGTTTACTGAGGAAGAATTATTTATCACAATGTTAATGTCGTTATTTTATTACAGTGTTAATGTCGTTATTTTATCTAGCTTGCTTTCAGAACTATTTTTCGGAGGTGAGCTTTCTCTGAAGGAAAAAAGTTTGACTGCATTAAACAGGGACAATGCTACATTTTCTGTGATTCTGCATGATTTGCAACTGTGTCCCAGGCACACTGTTAACTGTAAAAATACATGAATCCCATAATTTGTTCTTGTCTGCTTTGGGTACCAAACCAACTGACCAATCTGAATTCATAGCTTGTTCAGCTAGCAGAAATATAACCCAGGTTATGCGTTTTTCATCATGTATGTGTAAATATTCCAGAAAGATGTAAGAAAGAAATGAAAAAAATGTATATATCTCCAGGGATTTACAGGAAACAGATAATTTTTGTGTAAACAACTAAAATGATCAAAATCTTTCTTGATGGAAAAAAGAATTACAGGAAAAATGCTGAGTAAATAAGAGTGCGTTCTTCACACCTGCAGACAAAGTGGCATAGTTGGTGGTGTAGAAACCCTGTTCCAGTTTGCCATAAACTGCAACAACCTGGCAATGAATGGACCACACAGAAAGAAAGATGCTTCAGATGAGATTTAACTTTGAAAAGAAATAAACATATTCTTAGTGTCTCAAAGAAGAACTTCCAACCAAGTTGAGGGGCTCTTCAAAGTCATAGTTCACAAACACACAAAATTGCAACAAAGTCAAAAAACAAACAAACAACAAAAAAAAACCTACTGATCACCAAAAGCTGTGATGTAGTGCTGTTCTGTATTTATCCTGAAAAAGGATTTTGTATCCCTCCTTCAGTTGTAGCTGTCAGATGTAGGGTGCAAAATTAGGTGGACCATTGTTCAGTTCTTGAATAGTCAGTCAGTCTGGAGGCAGAAAGGTTGGAGAAAAAAGTTAGAAATCATTGCAATTTAATGGAAGGGGTTAGGGACCAAGGAGAACAGATGGGAAAAACCTAGATGAGGGAATCTAGATGATAGATTTTCACTTAAAAAGAAGTACTGTGGAAAACAAGGAATGCTGTGATAGTTAGCAAGGCCCTGAATATTGGAAGAGACAAGTAAAATGCTTGGCTGTGAAGGTAAAGATCATCTCTCTTGGTTATGTAACATTACTGGCTGAAGCTGTGAACAAGAACTCACAAAGAGAAGAGGTGCATTCAGGGATGACAGTGAAGGCAACTCAGGATTTTGGAGATTGGACAGAGAAAGTGAGCAGGAGGGGTGACTGCAAAGAAAATTGTCCAGCAAAAGGACTGGAAAGACAGACCCCTGACAGGATTCAGAGAATCACTACAGGGAGACGTGATTGTGAGAGAAGGAGAACACAGAGGTAGAGACTAATTTATAGCAGGAAAGCAGACTTGAAAAATCAAGATTTTGCATTGGAGAAGCAGAAAGAAATAATTTTTTCCCCCCAGAAAGAATGTTTTCCAGTCCCATATAAAAGTTAACAATAACGAAAGGGGTAGGTGATAAGGCTCAAGGAGAGAAAGGGTGTTGGAAATGTAAAAGACAAGATGAGTAGATTGATCCACTGATAAACAGAAGAGTAGGAAAGAAGGGCTAAAAAGTCATGTCATAGTGGAAACCACAGTGAAATCTGTGTGGGACAAATGAAACTGCCAAGGGCATAACCATGACAAAACCAGCGTGAAAAAAGAGAAGAGCTGGATTATCAGTTAAAATTATCAAATATGGAGGAAAAAATCAAACTATAACAGGTCAATGTAAATCAACAGCCATTTCAACAACTGGTGCTAAGAAAGGGTCATATGCAGAGATTCTGAATAACCTGGAATATGTTTACAAAACAAAGATGGTTGATGCTGGATTCTAATTCTAATTAATCTAATCAATGCATTTTTTCAGTGGTCAGATTCTGGGATCACTTAAGTTAATGTTTATGAGTGTGAAAAAAATCACCTATGACTAAATTACCAGATAATGATGTTACTGAACCAGCTTAATTTTATTCAGAAATATTTATAACTTGATAGATATATAGGTATATACTATGAATAGCAGTGACTAAAACAATTGTGGTAATAAGAAAATTAAAACTAGGGTCTATCCAAAGAGGGAAGAACTGTTTATGAAATGGGAGATCCAGTATAGTTCAGGAAAAACTAATCAACAGAAAATAAGTCCATTTGCCAAAACAGCGCTATTTAGACAAGAATGGCAGCTTGCTTCAAGCCTCTGAAAGTCACATATAATGCATTCATACATGTTAATTAATACTGTAGAATGTTATTCTCGTTGTTGAACAGAAGAAAACATTAGTTGATATTATTAAAAATTCTCTTGTCACTGTGAAAGTTTGAAGGGCAAATGAAAATGTTTCCTTGCAGAATTGGGTCCAATTATGATTGAGAGAGATAAAAAGGGAGAAGTAGAATACAGGATGTCTGATATTTATAGTAACAGACTCTGCCCTTTGGGTCTGGTATTATTCTGCAGCATGTTTAGAGTTGCATTTCTCACTTTTTTTTTTTTTTTTTCCACCTCTATTATGGTGTGATCAAAGATTTTCAAACTGCTAACCCTCCAAATTTGAAAGCTACCATAAGTGGGAGACAGAGAAAAGGTAATTTCATATCCCTATAGCTCCTTCTGTCACGTCTATTCCTCAGTATAGAATTATCTCTGATGGTAAATTGTTTTAAGCAATTAAAATTAAATCAAGCTTATTAAATCAGTAACTCATGGTGTGATAGCTTACTCAGAAGAAGCACATCCACTTGAAGAAGCATTAAAGTATTAAGTATTATTTTATTAGAGATTGCACATATTGCATTACTGTCTGAAAGTGAACTCTAATTCTGGTGGGTTTTTTTGTTTGTTTGTTTGTTTTGTCTCTGTTTTTTTTCCAAGAACATCTCTAGAGCAACAGTAAAGATTTTGAAAAACGAATATTGGAAGCACTGGACAACTGAAATTTGTGGTTTTTTTAACTTTCCCTTGTATAGTAACTAAGGTTTCATGTTTTGGGTGATGAATAATTTTATGACATTTTAAAACATTTTGGCAAGTCTTTCCACTCTGGACTGCCAACTACAGTGGAACAAGGGATCTTAAATTGATTTAAATGGTTAGTTTAATCTTTTTAATGGCATTAAAGAAAAAGTAATGCTAACTGTTCACTTTTTTTTTTTCCTGTGTTGATGATTTATTTAATAAAATTGTGTACTCTTGTTCTTTTCTCAGTTTTAAAGGGTTTTTTGTGTGTGTGTGTTTTTGTATGGGAATTAATTGTCAAAATAACCCAGTAGCTCTTATGCAAGAGTGCTTACAAACTATTGCCAGAAAGAACAATAAAGTAATAAAGCTGTTTTAATGTCAATGTCAAAATTCACACTAATGTCAACTGTCTAATCATTTTACTAAATGAATTTAACTACTTATGACATAGATTGGAGTAGTCATTAAAAAGTGGTGTGTTCCTGTAGTTTTTCCAGAAAGAATCAATAGATTATAGTGGGAATATTGGAATGATCTGAATGTCTTCATTTTCTTTATGAAATTCAAGTTTGTATTTCTACATGTGTTAGGCCTGTGGAGTTTGCTACTAAGAAATACTGCAGTAGGTATACATCAGTTTTGGAGTAACTTTTGTTAAATTGTGTCTTACTTATGTTGCCATTGTGAGTTGTTAGTAATTAATTCATCTGTTACCATCCCCAACTGCCAAAGCATATTAAGCCACAAAACTGCTTACAATATTCAAATTTTCTGAATAGAAATGCTGAGTCAGAAATGTTGTGTGTTTCAAATGACCGTAATAAATCACCCTAGAGTATATACTATACATTTATTAATTATAATTTTTATTATTTTTATGGGGAAAAAACCTAAAAGCATGTATGTTACACGTTTAAAATAGTATTTTATCCTGGAAGAGGTGTCCAGGTCCTTCTCACCTGTTTATTTAAAGATCAAGAGGTTTTCTAAGGATCTTGGGTAATAGTATCATTGTTCCATTTTCAAACTGCTAAGAAAAAAGACAGAAAAAAGATTTGAAGCACCTTGGACACATTTAAACTTCCGAATATCATGTGTAGTTCTTTCCTATCACAACAGAGTGCCTTTTCCATGTTAAGAACACTGCTTGCATTCATCACTGGCTTTCACACAAGATTTTTCTTTCCTTGGGAATGGCACGGGTCTATGTCTTACGAACCTTTTAACTTGCTTGGCCCCAAGTCTCTCAAAACTCAGGTTTCAAGGAACACTTCATAACTGGAAACTGTTTTCTAGGATTTGGGGAATTGAGGGGAGAGAAAATATCAAAGCTTACTGTTATCTCATGAGTACATTTTGCTTCTCTAAACTGCAGAAATTAGGAGCTCTGTCTGTGTAAACTATGATGGGTAAACATCTGTCTGATGCATGAATATTTCAATGCTGGTGTATGTGAAAGAACAAATAGAATGTCCCCAAATCTCCAAAGTGATTAATTACAACACTCATTTAACAATAAGTTAATTTTTAAGACAAGCATAGTGAGTGTGCATGTGGCTAGAGCATCTGGTGCTTGTGGTATTTACTGAAGAACTTCAAAATAACATGTTCTGTCAAGAGCAATCTGATGTATACACATACATAGGAAAAGGTTCATTCATATGTCAGGTTAGAAGACAGACAGCCACCCTGAGAGCACTGCTCACCTATCATCGACTTAAAGCTGTCAGAGAGTGAACTCCTGGTGGTGGAAATTTAAAAGGATGACTGGGAAAGAGCCCTCGATTATTAAAGGCTTGGAACTCAAACAGATCTCATTAAATCAGGGGCTTCAATAAATTATACACACAAAACGCGTAGGAAGCTGTCTGCTCAGCTCTCCGAGGTGCTGTGAGCTGTAGCTTCGTGTACTCTTCAGACCTACTGCTGTGAGTTGGACAGCTGAAAAGATTCCCCTTCCAGATGTGGAGGATGGCCTGACACCTTGCTCTTGTATGCTGGTGGTTGTGAGCTACATGCTTGCCTCCTTGTTTTACGCACGGCTGAGCCCTCAGGTCTACCTCTGAGCACAGCATCATCTTCTCTTTCTCTGCACTCGAAAAGTCTCTGTAAAGACCTGTTTCTATTCCACACAGTTATGGCAGCTGAAGAAGAATTATTGCCTGTATTCACCCCTACAAAACTGACTGACCAATTACAGTTAATCAGCTCTGGAAATGGTTTGCAATGCTCCTGCTGCTCAGCTGAACCAGAAGATTTGGTTCCCACAAGTGAGAATGGCTGTACATAGCAGGTGCAGGCTTTTAGGTTGTTAGGCTGCTATTATCCTCCTTTTAGTGTGACGTGGGCAGCTGGGGACTTCCTGTTTGGTTAAAGTGCAATCATGACTAGCACCTTTTCAGCTTCCCTACAACATGGGCAGTATTTTTATGTCTGCACATCACCTTATTTTTTCCTTACAGTGGTCATAACTCCCTCTTGCAGAGACACCATGGATGTACTTAAATCTGTACATGGATTTGCTTCTGCCAACAGCCCTGCTGCTGGCACGTTATTCAAAAGAACTAAATTTATTGCTACTTCACAGTGAAAGCAGTGCCCTGTCAAGAGTTCACCAATATGAGAGGGGAAGGGCATAAAACCAGGACCTCATGGATCTCAGGGCGGTAGAGATGCTCTGCTCAAAATTTTCATATGTAGGTCAGAGAACAGGCCTGGGAATCCCACCCAAAGTCACCACCATGAAGTAGTGATAAATAGAGTCCTTTTGAATGCATTTTGAATCTATTTTAAATAGGGGAATTGGAACTGCTTACTGGGCACTTAAGCCACACTTCTTGTCTAGGGGTAGAAACTAGTCTGTGCTTTTACATTATTAATATTGGATTTCTAGGCTCTGAGGTAGATTCAACTGATATTCGAATAGAGACTGCATTTGTTTTAAGGATATCTCCTTCCCACTCATACTCAGATGTGCCATGGAGCAGAAAACTTCAAATAAGTTGCCTGGTTCTTAGACAGAACTGTGCCTGGTCTCTTCATATTTTGTACGTGAGACAGAAGAGCTGGAGCAAAACTGATATAAAATGGAGAAAGACTGATTTTCCATGATAGAACAATGATTTTCCATGATGAGAAGAAACTAGTGATAATGTGTGGGGTAGTACTTTGCTAACCTACCCCAAATCTGTGTTTCTCACCAAAACATCACTTCCAAAACAACCCCAGACGGCTTACTCTGTGGTGAAGGGAATGGTTTAGAAACAGCTGTTTGATTTCTGGCTAATTTCTAGATAAATACCATCTAGGTTTCCCATTGTGCTCTCAGTGCTTGTAAATGAAGCTCTGGGGAATGATGAAGATGTTCTGAGTGAACAATCTTCAGGCTCTTTTCTAATCTAGAGTCAGGACTGAGTGATTGAAAGGCTTATTTTCCAGTTCAGATGTCTTCAGTGCACAGTGAGCAATTCTAGTTTCAAGTAAATCAAAAGGCATAATAGTAGGTTAATTAAAAGCACATCTCTCTATATAGCCTGTGGCATAATATCACAAATTATGTCATTTCAAAGAATTAAGTATTCCTTATTCTTTAACTGACAGTAAAATCTTATTTATGTCTTAAGAGAAGACAATTAAAGCAACTGTCTCCTGCTGCAGAATAAAGAACAGTTATAAAAAAAAAGATATCATTTACAGGGGCTTTTATAGTTTTTAATGCTCTAATACTATTTAATGCTCTTGGGGCTGAAGCAGCTTTGCTAGGAACAATGTGGGGATTTTGGTGGACACCAAGCTGAACATGAACTGACTGTGACAGAGAATGCCAGCAGCATCCTGTGTGACATGGAGGGAAGTGTTTGCAGTGGGTTGACAGATGTGATCCCTCCCTTCTGTGCAGCCCCTGTGAGGTCATACATAGAGTGCTGGGTCCAGTTTTGGGCTCTCCAGTACTGGTAACTTTTATTTTGATTTTTTTTTTAATCATGTAGTTCATATCAGTCAAATCTGATTTCTCTTGGTATATCCTAGAGCATGTGCATAGATCCTTCTTCTTGCATCAACAAGTTTTGCATCAACAAGCTTCAACTTGCATCAGCAAGTTTTGAGATTTAGTTTAGAGGATGTTGAAACACACCTACGTTTATTAGTATATCCAGTGATAGAGTGCAGTTTGCTACGAGCATACTGACAAGAGCTTCAATGTGAACAGAGAGGAAAACTGTCAATACTTGTGCCACTGGCTTTTTTCCTTGACCTCCATTACATTTCTCAAGCTCACCTGTGACTCAGAAGGCCTCAAATCTTGGGAGAAGAAACCAAGTTAATTATAGGTGAACATCATGTATGTTATTTTGTAATTTGGATAATCAGGCAACAAGGTTATAAATATCTCAAATCATAATACAGTCTGATGGACACATACATCTTTAAATTGTAAAAACTCTGAAACTATCAGATCATTAGTGGGAATTGAATCATGTATTTTTCAAGTTGCTACCAATAATGAAATAGCAGCAACAGATTAATTATAACCTGTAAGCACAAACACTCTGTCGTGAACTCTTGCCATGCTTCTACTTCATCATTCACCTGCTCCTCTCAGCTCAGCTATCATAGAGCTTTCACTAAGCTGCTGTAATCAATATGTTGATGATGATAAATAAAGAATAGTGTGCAACAGTAATGTGCAGTCCCAGAGCTTGTAGATTCTTTTAAGCTTACTGAATTTCATTATAATATTTTCGTTTTCAAATGACAGGACTTTTGAAGTTAATATTAAGCATCTTGACTCATTAACTGCAAATCAACTATTCTATCAACAGTAAATCCATGCAGTAACTTCATTAATTCCAAGCTCGATATAGTAGATATGTTTAGATATGTTAAACTTTGCCTACTTTAAGTTGTTTTACTAAAAACAGAAACAGTCAAACAATGGTCACCTCTTCTCATACCCTGACTTGCAACAAGATTCATTAGAAAACCAGAGATTATTATAAATCTTTTGTACCCTCAGTAATTTTTGTAAGTACCCCGAAGATCACATGTTCTTGTTAACTTGTTTTCATAGGTTTTGGTGAGGGTACTCAGACGGGACCCACATCATTATAAGTCTTCAGGAGAAGACAGTTAAACTATTTTCCTTCACTTGAAGGGCAGACATACGATAGATGCTTCGGCACTGCTTGCTTGTTAATGATGCACCTGGGACACTGGGATCCTCAGAGACACCATTACTTACCATGCTGCGTGAGTCTCAGGTCTACTCCAGCTGCTCCATATTCTGTCTTTCAGATAACAAGTTTCATTATGTTAACCTATAGGGAAGCATGTTAAATGACACTAAGCTTTCCATCCTTTTTTCATAAAATAAAAGGCACTCTGAACACCAAAATGTAATTTTCTGTAACAAAGGACTTTTGGGAGCCAACTGCAGCAAATGTGGTCCTTTCATAAGCATAATCCCTGAAAACACAACTCTGAGGAAGCTGTTCCATACATATTGTTATTAACTAGAAGTACAATTACGACTGACCTATTTTATCTGGAAATCCTAATTATCAAGTCATGTGCTGTTCCTGGAAAACACTGAACTCACCTAATTAATCCACTTGTTATTTTAGTTTCCACTGGACTATGAATTACCATAGTGTGATAAAGACATCTTACTCTAATGTACTGATATGCTTGGTGCTGCAGAAGCTATTTTCATTAATCTGCCATTTAAGAAAAGACTCTTATTTTGTGGAGGAAAACAGAAGGCCACAGTAAAAGCACAGACACAGGTTATGTGAATGGGAAAATCCTTACTCCAGTATTTTTCCAGTAGAGCATATGGGATCAATCTGAGTAGATTTATTCTGAAGCTGTACTCCCCTTTCCTTGCACCTGGTATTCCATAACTGAGAAAGGCATTTCTCTTTTGTTACAGACCATGCACAAGTAGCCTCCAAAGGCATTCCTCTGGGTCTCATCTGGCCTTTGGGAAATCACTGGTATTACCTGGGATGTGAGCTGGGGGAAGAATTGTCTCAGTGTGTGTAAAATGTTGTGAAGCATTTTACAATCATTTTGTCCAAGTATTGCTACAGTAAAAATCAATGGTTGCCTTCTGTTACCATGTGAATTATGAACTGAAAACAAGCCTCTGAAATCTAGGAAAACCTGTTAAAACATCATCAGTCACTTTTAACTTTTTCACATTACAGAGAATGCATCAAGACCCAGAGCATGAGTACAATAAGACATTCCTCAGCTCTCTCGTTCGTTTTCATTGACACCACTATGCTCATATGTGAATGAGAAACAGAAGATGCTTATAGGAAACAGAAGCTTGTAGGATAAAATATGCCTCTGGGGACATTTGATTTAGGAAGCTTTGGTCACCATACAAAACTGTCATAACATGCTCATAGTCAATGTTTAGAGGACTCTGAAGGCCCTCTTGAGCATCATTAAGGAATGGAAGAGAAAAATTGTTTCATGTTGTATTGGATATTGGAAGGAATAAAAAAGCAACACTGTTAAGCTTGTTTCTAAGATTCTTTTTCTTGATATTTCTATCTAAATGCAGATCTCTTCTCTTCTCTTCTCTGTACTATCCATATAAGAAATCCCTCAGGACAAGGATGGTGAATAAAAATGAATACTTAAAATGAGTTTTTTTTTTTTTTTAAGAAGGAAGACAAATGTATCACGTGTATGTTTTGTATCACTTCAGCAGTGAGTTGAGCTTTCTTTCTCTAGCCTTGCAAATGTGAAAAAGATGGAACTGAGGAAAAAAAGATAATCCTAGGATTGTGTTTGAAACTCTATCCTTCATCCTTCTTGTTTAATCTACTGCTAGCACAAAAGCAAAGGACTGCAACTGTCATTTAGATAAGTCAGGCTCATTTTGAAACCCTGGTGTTAGCATTTCTTCCAGGTATTGGATAGTATTGCTAACTGTTTAAATTGTTCTTCATCCATGTAAGGATTTGGGGAGTAGTTTTACTTTGCTCCAGAATAAAAATTAAATACCCATGGCAGAAGGCAATCCATTCAATAATAAGAGAATTAAATAAAACTGCAGAAAAAGTCTGGCAATTTAGGTTGCGAGAGGAGATTTCTGAGTAACAGTCAGTGCTGCCAAGCTCTTGACAGTGACAAGTGAAAACAGTCAGAAATCACTGTTTCATTGCAGGAAATGGACAAAGTTGTTTGGTTTCTCATATATCACTGTACATGGCAGAAAATTCAAACTTCTCAAATCCTGTCGGGTGGCCAACAGATATCAACATTCTGGTTTTGATTGCTCAGCTCTGAAGATATTTATTGGTTAGTCATTAAATGAGTTGGGAGTTACTCTTAACTATGATACCAAGGAGATGAGAACATCAGAAGACCCCAAGAAATACTGGATAGCTTATGGAGGAGACATGTAATCTGGGGGGGTTAAAATAATACAAGACAAAAAGTAGCTGGATTCCTGCATATGTACACATGACTAAGGATCTTGAAAGTGAGATTAATCATAGAATCACAGAATGGCCCAGGTCGGAAGGGACCTCAAGGATCATGAATCTCCAACCCCCTGCCACGTGCAGGGCCACCAACCTCCCTGTTTAATACCAGACCAGGCTGCCCAGGGCCCCATCCAATCCAGCCTTGAACACCTCCAGGGACGGGGCATCCACAACCTGTCTGGGCAGCCTGTTCCAGCACCTCACCACTCTCTCTGTAAAGAACTTCCCCCTGACATCCAACCTAAATCTTCCCTCCCTCAACTTAAAACCAGTTCCCCTTGTCTTGAAGTTCTCAACCCTTTCAAAGAGTTGATTCCCCTCCTGTTTGGAGGCTCCCTTTAGGTTTTGAAAGGCTGCAATGAGGTTAAAAGCTCTATCTACATCATGTGACTTCTGCCTTAAGTCTTCTGGGCAGCAGAAATCAGAAGTTTTTGAGAAGCTTTTCCTCGTATTTTTGCAGTGTTTTCTTGTCTGCTACCTATATGTTTGCATAGGAGTACTATAAAGATAACATCTTTCAGATATTATCGTACTCCTCAGTCTAACAAGTATCTGGATTCTTAGGACAGCCCAAATAAGAGTAACAGAAATAGAATCCCTTCACCAGAACAGGGTGCAGCTCTCTCCTTCAACATGTGGGATCAGTAGCATTATGGATAACACGGACGCTTTTTTCAGGAAGAGAGTCCAATTTTAAAAGTATAAAGATTCAATATGCAGAAATCCTGAACATAGCAATAATTACGTATCCATTTTCTTTAGTTCAAAAATGATTCATTTTCCTGATACTTCTCTATCTGTTATAATTAACTGTCAATGAAAGCTGTGGCAGTGGTAATTATAATGCTACATATATTTCTATTACGAAAATTGGATGAATAATTTTATATGACATGTCACATGTGGTAATCACAAGAAAGTGCTTACTTTTTACACTGGAGATATTAGTCATCTTTCTGAACTATGTACTGTCACCTACAATGAGGATACTTGCAATTAAATATAAAGATTGCTTAAAGACTGCATAAAATAAATAAACAGGTATATGATCAACAGGAGATTTTTGCTAGCATCAAATAAGTACAATCAGCACAGAATGTACATTTTTAAAAATTGTAAGGCACTCGAATATTAGCATATGAATTATATTGGAGGATAAAATCTGAGAAGGAATTACTGAGCAGTGAAAGCATATCATCACGATTTCTCTCTAAAAAGAAGCTTTAAATAGCTGATAGTTGCAAAATTAAGTGAAGCCACATTAAACATAACACTGTGTTTTTCCATCTGAATACTGTCTGAAAAGCTTAGCAATATGTATTTAAAATCCACCATGCATACTGTTATCCAAGACTCCAGCAGCTGGCCTACCCTGCAGTTCTCATTGCCCTAATGGCAGGTGGCTGACCCTCAACAAACTGCGTGCAGCTCAGGACTGCAGACTGAACTGAGCACCAAACCACCTGACATTTTACTGTCGAGCTGATGATTGCAGTACCTGTATTTGTCGTTATAGCTCAGAGCGACTTTGGGAACCATGAAATTAAACAGATATTGCCCACACAAATTCACTGTAACTACAAGCTTAGGTGGCCAGTTAATTATAGTTGATTACGTCGTTCAGCAAGCAGTGCGGGGCTGCACTAAATTTCAGTTGAGAGCAGAGCTCTGCAAAAGACAGTTCATCATCCATGTAATGCAAACTATATATTTAAACATCTTTACTTTGAAAAGAAATCGAAACAAACAGGTCTTTTACCAACTACCTTATAAAATTACCCTTCATTTTCTTTTGAAGAAAATACTCTATTTTGCAAATGAATCTTTAATAAATAAGAAGCTTTCTCAAATAGATCATAAAATAAATTTTGTAGTATTGTAGTATAAATCTATAGTATCTCAGATTGAAAATCAGTATTCACTTTTTTTGAGTCTGTGAGCACCAGGAAAGAGTCACAGGAGGAGCATTAACTGCGGTCCTCAGATTTAATCCCCAGGTTGACATACTGGTTGTATTTGTGAAAAGAAAGAAAACAAAACAATTATCTAGTAAGATCTTTGGTACTCTTTCAGTTTGAGTCTTGAAAAGTCTACAGGTACGCTGCTCTTAAAAACCTGGCTATAGGGAGGGGCACTTTACCCTGCGTAATTTTTCAATGGATTAAAATGCACTGCTTCTGAAATTATCCATTTAATGATTCAGAGACAGTGAAAATCCAGTGTTCCCTGACTTGAGAAATCATTACGTTATTAATGAAAATATTTAAGCTGTATGGTTTGCGGCTATCATTTTAATTTCCATCTCATTAAAAACAAAGATACAAGTAAGAATAAAACACAGGTTGCACCTCTGAACACTAATTCACACTCACTCAGTACTTGCAGAGAGGCATAAATACAAGGACTATATATGTAGGGTAGATATTATGTTAAAAAGTCAACACAATTAGAATGATATTTGGAACATTTTTGTTATGAAGGTATCTTTAACTACTTTAAAAGCCACAGGTTTTCCTCTTCCTAATCCTCTGTCACAACAGACAGCAACCAAAAACACGTTGCCATTTATCAGTCCACCCATAAAGAGAAAGCCATTCTATGGCAGATGGCAATATATAGCATGAGAGAGAATTACTCAGCACATCTTAATGCCTGAGCATGGTTTTCTGTATTACACACAGATGTTTACACTGTAATGCTAATGTTCACATTTCCCATTAGGACGTTTTCAGAATTATATTATTTTCTGCTACTAAAAAGAATAAAGTAACCTCCATTGCAGACAAATATTTTGACATAATCTAAGTCATTGTAGGAGATTTCTAAGAGCCATGTATAATTCTTACCTTTTACTTGGATGTCTGAAAGTATATAGGGATCATAGAAGCTGGCTATGTAGATAGTACAGATCACTACAACCACACAACTTAAATTTATCCTTTGTTCTTGCTGTATTCTCTATAGGTCTTTTACATCAATAGCTTCCAGTGCTGTAGCCCTGGCGTGAAGCTGTCCTGAAATGAATGAATGTACTGATTCTCGTGCATCTCGGGTACAGAAACTGCATTTTATTTTAAAAAGAGCACTTAAACTTCACATCCAATCTCTATAGCAAAACAAATTGGTTTTGCATGAGATTACTCTTCAAAATTGGGTGTTATGCTGAAATATAATAGAGCAATAAGTATGACCTTTGTAGCATATTGAAATTTATTTCACAAAAAAACCCACCCAGCAGCAGATGGCACTTGGATATAAACAAATTTTGAAGTGAAACGCTTTTGCTTACTCTGATATACTTAGTATATGTAAAACAATTTTCCTGAGGCAACACGGAGTAGTTCCAAACAATTTGATATTTCTGAAACTTCCAAGTGATAAGCTTCAAATGGCTCTCATGAATAAGAGGCAGAGTCTTCACGGAAACCTTGCAGACATGCTGTGCCAGATGGGGAGCAGCTTGAAGCTTGAACAAGCAGTGGCTGGATGCTCTCACAAAGAGGAATGCTGAAGGCTTGTGGCTTCTAACACTGAGAAAAATGCTTCTTCTCTGCTCTCAAATTTTATTTTGTAAGGTTCTCTAATAGCCAAAGAAGGGAATAAAGCTCAGCTGAGAGAAGCTTGAGAAACCAGCTGGACCTGAATTGGAAGTCATAATGAGGAGGAAGCAACTGGTGACAGTGGTTGCAGCGTGTCTTGTCACTGGAGGTTTGCTGCTTGCTGGAGGACAGGATCTGACATGTTATGGAAACTGCCAAGGCTTGTTCAGCCCTTTTTTCCTATGTCACTCATCAGTGTAGGTGCCAATGACACTGCCAAGTAGCACATGGATCAAATCAAGACTGCCTACAGAAATCTGAGGGGGAAAAAGCTCTGACAGCTGATGTCCTTCAGGCCAAAAGGAAAGTCTGTCAGAAATGGATGCATGTTGCAAATTAGCAGGTAGCAGCATACTTGGTGGTGTAGAAATGCCTTGCCTTTTGTGACCACATGTGTGTTTTTGTGATTTTTATTTATTTATCTATTTATTAATTGTAGAACTTGTGGATGAGATCCCATGGAAAGTATCCTCTGAATCTCAAAGGGACTCAGGAAAGCCATCTGTTTTGGGTACATCCTTCACCAAAGTCCAATAATAGACTATCTTGATGCTCAGGAAACTGAGTAGTCATATTAGGAGACCAAGAAGCTAAAGAAAGAAATGGTGTCAGTTTCCCAATATGGAAAGGAAAAGGAGTAGGAAAAGAAAAACTATAAAAGTGAGGTGGATATTGCCTAGACATTAAAGGATGGTATCCGGGAAAACTAGGAGGGGTAGGAAAAGTGTCTACTGCTCCCTGAATAGTAAAAGAATAAAGAAAATACAGAACTGCTGTTGAAGTGGATGAGTGACCTAGTGACAGCAAATTCAAGATAAGGCTCAGGTATTCACTACCTCCTTTATCTCAGTCTTCAGCAACAAGTTATCCCAGGCTTTTGTGCTTAGGAACAGGGTTCATAGAAAAGAATGTTTTGGTTAAAAAAAATATAAATCGTGCCTGATCAATGTAATTGCCTTCTACGATAAAATGACAGAATCTAGGGATGAAAAAAAGACTGATGCTGATATTTGACTTTTGCAAGCATTTTGACAAGGTATTCTACAATATTCTTGTATTCAAATCAGAACATTATACTCTGGATAGGTAGGTAAAAGAAAAAAAGACAGAATAGTAGCACTTTCAGAGAGGTGGTTAATGGATTGTACTTCACCTGGACTTCTGTGACAAACAAAATTACCGTGGAGTAACCTACCTTGAATTATCTGGGATCCTCAGCATAAGAAAGACAATGATAAAACAGAGCAAGTTCAGCAAAGCCACCAGAATTTGTCAGGTCCTGAGCACACGCCCCGTAAGGAGAGGCTGAGGCAGCCTGGGAAAGACATAGTGTCAGCAGGACCTAAATGCAGCACCCCAACATCTGAAGTTTATCAAGTAGTTGGAGCAAGACTTCACAATGGCTGTATGTTAGGAGGTGGAAAGATATTAGGTATAGAATAAAGGCAGGAAAGCAGATAAAAAAGAAAAAAGAAATCACTATGGGACAAAGGAACCATTGAAAAATGTTGCCCAGAGCAATTTTGAAATTTCTGTCTTTGGGTATGTTCAAGATCTGAAAAGATAAAGTCCTAAGCATCCCGGTCTAAGTAACCAATACAACGCTGATCTTTGTTTGAGCAGGAGTTTGGAGAAGAGACTTCTTAAGGTCCCTTCCAGTCTGCATGCATCTATGAAATCAATGGAAATATACTGCTGAAATACAACAAATATGTTATAAAATCTTGCTTGTCTTAAAAATTTTCAATATGATATTATTGCACATATCAGCAGACAAACTTTTACAGGCTGACTTGCTGAACCTGAGGACAGATAACTCTTTGTGTCAAAATAGGATCTACAAAAAGCATATTTCTCTGAGTACATACAGACTAGAGGGGAGAAGAGAAATAGAAAACTAGCTTTTAGAGACGAAAGGACATGAAAATGAAGGATAGGGCATCTAGCCATGGACGATTAGAGAATAAATAGGGAAATATAACATGATCTAACAGCTGCTGGCAGGTTAATAGTGCACACTGGTCCAAATCACCCCTTTGTTGACTGAGGGATATATCTAGATTGTCATCGTAAAAAAAAAAAATCAAAGGAGCAGTGAAATTAGTTACACATCAGAAAACTATCTAGCTGAAAAATAACATTTACAGCAAAATACTCCAAATTGTCAAGAAAACTCCTACACTCTGCTTTCTCCGAAGACACTCAAAGTTTTGACATTGCTCTCAATGGGCAAAACCTTCATTATAAAGAAATATGCCATGATGTTGGGAAGATATGTTCTATTTTCCAGCTAGTCATCTAATTGACAGGTGAAACAGAGGACTGTCATCAAATACTTTTCAAAGAGGAATTACTATAAGACACTTCCTTTTTCACATTTCATACATTTTGGAAATCTTCCCAAGAGTAAATGTAGGCTTTGGTGAGGGCTTCATGTTTTCTTTTTGCCTGTTAATTCATTCCAATCTGTATGGTATATTAGTAGGGAAATAATTGATGCAATTGTGACAAGTACAACGGAGATCACTTACTTATTCTTATCAAAGACTGAATGTGCATTACATCCTATAATAATATCTCCAAAAGAGGGTGTGAGAAAGTATGTGGTGCATTTGATACTGCTGTTACACAGAAAAAGAGTAAAAAAGCAGAGTTGCTAGTGATGTTCTCTGATAAGCTGATGCTAACAAGTGACAGCTTTGTCCAAATTTAGAAATGACATTATATTCTACAAATAATTGTAAGGAAAATAACGTCAATATCACACTTATGTTAATCAGTTCTTCTTTCATTCATCTCCCAGAGATGGCAGGAAAAGAATAGGCTCTTCCTCTAGTTTGAATTATCATACTTTGAAGATTAGTATGCACCCAGCTCCATCTTTTGATATTTACATTCAGAAGATCATTACATCCATGTCTGTGATGGAGCAGTAGGGAGACTTGTAAATCTTACATAGTCCTGGATTCAGAGTCTTCCTCTTGTCAAGAACGCCGAGTTTTACAAGATATTTTAAAGGCATGCCAAGTAAATCAAGTAACTATTGGTTTCAATTAGCATTCCTGCAAGCTGTAATGATCCTTACCTGAAGCTGAGTGACATCAAAGAGATATGAAATTCATTCTTGCCTTTGATGTTTTTTACACATAAAACACTTTTCCTCTCATCCATGTAGGCTTTTATTCCCATTTCATTAAGCAATTGAAGGACACCAATGGGATCTACTCCTTGGCAAAATGTATCAAAATAATCATGAACTGAATTATTATTAAGAAGAATATTTTAATATCATAAATAATAATATTTTCCACAGGGTTTCAGTTGATTAATTCTCACATAGTCTATCATGAAGAAACCATGAAGTTCATTGTATTTGCATTCAAAATGATATACATTTAAATTCACACCAGGACTCAAATATACACAGCTATTTTCCTATATTTTTTGAGGACATAACCTGAACATATATATTTGGTGGCTCTGAAGAGAAAATGCAGTTTAAAGATATCATAAAATCTCTGCAAGTGAAATTTTTAATACTATATGCTTTTAAAAGTGTTTGATACCTCAATACCCATATATTTGAAAAGCACAAATGGGATTTTTTAATCTATATTGTAGCATAACTGATATGTTGCATAACCAATAAAGAAGCACATGAAATATCCACTCAGCCATGTAAAAATAAAGTTAAATAACAAAGGCAGCTCACTGAAAATGAGTTTGTCAGTTGAAGAAAAAAGAAAGTAAAAGAAAGTAAGGATGGGGTTACTTCTAAGCACCACTTTGATAAAGTTTACTGAGATTTTCAAGGAAAAATAATCAAAGACTTCAGACTGTGGACAATGGGACTGCTTTTTCTATCTTAAGATGGATGACTGCCTACTTCAAAAATGGAAAAAGTAGTAAAACACACTTCTTCCAGTCTACTCCTGCACCATAAGAGTCTTTTCTGTAGAGCAGGCTTTTAGAAACTGTCCGCTAACTGACTGGTGATATTTTTTTTTTCCTATCACTCTCAGATCTGAAGTCTCAATGGGCGAAATCTCCTATTTCACTTGCATTTGACAAGGTTGGGCAGATCTTGTCTAGATGCCACAGATCTGTTCTTGCTCAAGACCTGACAACAGACCTCCAGATTGGGAGAGTGCAGGCTTCAGAGCTCTGCAAATCCATGGAGGTGAGCAGAGGAAGAGGGAGTGGGAGGAGCAGAGGGGACAAGGGAATGGATAGTTAGAAAAGGGTAATAAAGGGCGGGTCACACCTCAAATGGAGTCAATCAGTGCAGTTGTCTGTCCGAACCCTGTGCCTTGTCACTGCAGTCTGTGAATATCTTTTCTGTGTACAGGTGTGTGAAACCGGTGCCAGCTGATGGAGTCAGCTGGGGATGTTGGCCTGCAGACTGTGGTGCCAGCTATTGGAGTGAGTGGGATCTTGCCAGGCAAGCCGAGAACCAGTGATTGTACTCAAGGAACATGTGGATGTGCATGTGCTTGTGATCCTAGAGTCTGTGTGTGTGTGTGTGTGCCTGCAGCAGTGAATGTCTGTCTCTGCCAGCTGGAGAAGAAAAGGGGACTCATCAGTCTGTGCCTGTATTTATCTGAGTCCTGTGCGTAAGAATTGCTGGAGCCTGGGGCAGACCCAGTGACCAATAGTGTCACTGCCCCATCTATGATTCTCTCTCTGTGTGCGTGTGTCTTAGATACACGCTCAGCTTTATATAATCTTTTTTCTTCGACTGACAAACTAGTTGAACGTGCAAAAGGAAAAGCATCCAGCACTTGCCCAGTCACAGTCTGATGCCCCTGGAAGGGCCCAAGCAGCCCTGTGCTGCAGTGCTCTTCATTCCCAGCCTCACTTAACTCCTTTGTCTAAAACTATTTGTTAGTTCACTCTCTGTAAGCATGTATTGCTTATATATATTGCATGTATTTTACTTATGGAAAAATTGCTACTAAATAGAAAAACTCTTGCCTTTTACTCTAAATTCTTTTAGACTTACCGGTACAAAATGCTATTCATTAAGATTCATCTAGATTAATTATTTAGCAACATACTTTTTTTTTTTTTTTTGGCAGACAAGCTGTACACTTTGTTTTAAGATTATTTAAAATATTAATCTAATGATAAATGAAAACATCTTAGTGTCTAGATATTTATAATCTCTTCATTATTTAATGGATATTTTACAGGAATTACCTTGAAACTCAATGGGCTTGACCTTGCTTTCATAGAAATCAATTGAAAATCTCTCGCAGAGTTCAATGGATTTTGACTAACTTCACTGTGTAATGTTGCTGATGTCTGCTTTTGCTATGTGAGCTATCCCTGACACGAAGCACATAGATTCCCACTTACAAAGATAATTTTAAAAAAAGGAAAAAAAAAAAAAAAAAAAGCTGATGACAGTAAAATAAAAAAAAATGGAAAGAAAGAAAACTGAACATTTTATCTTTCCCATGAGCTTTTTTTTGCTGGTCTATTAATATTTATATGGAATATTTAATAAGATGCAACACATATGCCATCAAAAAGGTAACGGGATTAATTAATTTTCACGGATGATGTGTATTTATGCAAACACATTAATGAACTCTGTGCATTATAGAAAGTACACCTCAAGGTATAGCTTAATATAATAGCTTGCCACAAGATATTTAGGTATTTTCCTCATGAATAAAATTAATTCAGAGTCTCACTGAAATTACACAACCTATGGATGCATTTACATTTGGAATTAATTGTTAATTTTTTTCTTTACCATTATCTGCACCTAATTGAGGAGGAGAATAATAAATAGTGGATTTAAGTGAAACAGAATCACAGAATGGCTTGGGTTGGAAGGGATTTCACGGATCATGAAGCTCAGGATACCATCTATACATGAACCTACTTAGAAGTTTGGTTCTTTACGTCTACAAGTCAGCGATGAACAATGTGTAGCAATAACATGTTAACAGAGAATATTCACATATAAGGCACTAATCCAGAACACAGTTAGCTGGTGCAAAGTTGGACATACCCTTTGCATGGACAGATCAATTATTCTTCAAAACCTCCAAGTTCTTATTTCTTTGTGATAGTCGTTTAGACAATATCATTAAGTTACAAACATTGTTTTACAAAGGTCCTTGGGAAATGTAGACAACTCAGACAGAACTCTGAGTATCCTTAGAAAATTTCAGTGTACCGTGAATATCTACAGTATGATATCAAGATGTCTATATTATTTTCTCTGTGTTTTACTGTATTTGGGCAAACCATGATTACTGCCTTGCTTTGGCTGAAATCTTGTCCATCAATTGCATTTCAGGAGCTTGATTCCCAGACCATAGAAAATCATTGCAATTTAGAGGTATTCTATTATTTCTGAAGAAAAAAAGGCACTGAAAAAGAGTAATGGCAAGTTACTTTGTTGTGTTGTTTTTCTTTTTAGAGGATCCAAAGTTAAATTTTATATTGCTGGACATAGGTGGAAAAAAAGCTATGAAATGCAAAATAATACATCCTATGAAAACCCAATGTTAGATATACAGTTGGACACAAAAGCTGTCTCTAGAAAAGCAAACATTTAATTGATAACCTATAGCAGGTTAGTTATATATGTCAAGGTATGCCAGACTTGAATTATTCATTTGTTCAAGTCAGCAGACTGTGGATGTGCTTTGTGTGTGGAGTTTTCTAAATAAGGTCGTAATGAAACAATAATGATTCTCATCAAACAATTCTGAAAAAAAAAATCCAACTGAATCCAATCCAAACATCCCATATTGACAAGTACACTCATTTGAAGCATTTGCAGTCGCGTTGCATTTTGGTAGTTCCCTATTGATCCTGCTTGTCTATGCAATATAAATACAAAGGATATTGGAATATGCACAGAAATAATCAAAAGGCATAAGCAATTATAGCCATCTCTTAATTTTTTAACTAGGCCAGCTGGTGTGGTCAGTCCATCTCTATACCATTTAACTATTCTTATCTCCAAAATGGTGTGTGTAAATACTTGTTCATAACTCTGTAATGCTGTCCTATTTAATGCTTTGGTTTGAAACAACCATGCTGGGCTCTATGCAAATGCATAATGAGATGAGTTGCATGGAAATTTCCGTATTTAAACAAAGTTAGGATTTAACAAAAATATAAAGCAAAAGAATTAAGGCAAAATCTGCCTTTTCTAAGGCACATGATACAAATAACTTCAATTTCACTATATTCATATAAAATTCTCACTGGTATCACTGGTGAATCTTTCCAACAAGAATACATCGCTTTCACAATGACACTTTATTGCTTTAATCCTCAAAAAATATAACTTTAAATACTGAAACAGTGAGGCCAAGCATTACATATAAAATTGGAGCATTCTCAAGATATGTTGTCAGGTAGTTACATCAGTGAGTAATAGAATAGCAGCCAGTTTATGATGTATTGCACTAATTCAGCTTTCTGATGATGGATTAGAGTAATACATAATCCAAAAAGAGGCATTTTGAAGACAAATTACTCAGGAGATGGATGAGGGTGGGCGTAAAGGGTCTGGGAGAGTCAATAAATAGTAATTATAAAACTTAATGGAATCTTTGAGGAGTACTTCTGCTGAACGTTAAGTGGACTGTAAACAAATGGGCTGGTAAATTGCTCATCAGCCACTCAAATTCTTCAGTGAAATGGTTTTTGAAGGTCTAGGCTTCAGTTACTTTAATACTGTTTCTCTAGAAATTGCATGAAAAGTCCTTAAGAGAATTGATCTCAGAACTAGCTGAAATGATGAGCACGGAAATTTCTTGTTTTATACATTCAGTTGTACCCCTTTTTTACATCACCAGAGATGAGTAACAGCAATCTTTTGTTACTTTGCTGTTTCTTTTCACTCATTGCACTGCTCCCCTTTTTGTAGGCACAGCAGCCTGGATTTTATAGCACTGGATACTACTCCTTGCTTTGTCAGTAGCTAGCTTCATGGCTGCACTCAAATTCTCCTTACTCTGTTTCCACTGTTGTAAGCACTGAAAATACTTTTCTGTCCTTTGTTAGGTCTGTTCTTGAAGGGATGTGGTACATATAAAGAGACATACAGTAGTTTTACATGTTTATGATAATGATTTCAATCTATAGCCTTGTTTAACAAGATCAATAAATACTTGATGTTTAAAATGAGGAGCTGTGAAGAACACTCTGCTAAGTATTACATCCAATAAGAACTGCAAAGTGAACAGATCTCATACTGTTAGGAGAACACAAGCAAATGATAAGTGATGCTGAAATAATACTAACACCATTTTGCATGCTGACTTCTTAACTAAACATTGTTGATTATGTGGAATCATCTGCACAGCAGTCATTGCTAAAATAAATCAGTATATAACGCCCCAGACATTTCAGCCACCTACAGTTAGACCAAGGCATGAGGAAGAATGAAAATCTTTGTGGGGAAAAACCCAACTAAAAATCAAGAGGGAAAGGAAGCTATAAGATCAGGGAATTATTATTTCTGGATCATAGAATCGTAGAATGGTTTGGGTTGGAAGGGACCTTGAAGATCAGCTAGAGATGCATTCTTGTTCCATTCGGGGAATGAATGTCAACTCATTTATGTAACACTGTGTTCTGCTTCAGAGGAAGTATGTGTGGGAGGTGGGTCAATCAGTGCTGGTTCTGTGGTGAGGTGTTTATAACCGAACAATACGAATTGTTAGGGGAAAGTTATGTGGTATTAAGGGTGTTTATGGAAACTGAAAAACTGTATGGTTTGATCTGTGGGTTTTGAAGGGAATGCGACAAACTGTTTTGATGGTATGAGAAAGTGTAATCACTAATGTTATATGGAAGTAAAATTGAGGGTATGTGGAAGAGTAACTGAGGGTATGAATAGTAGAATAGTGTACAAAGGAAAAAAGGGTTAAAGAGAAAGTGAGTTTATCTGCGCTGGCATGAGAGCAACCCCTCCACACTGTTCCCGTGAGCAGAACTTGGAGTGAGAGTGAGAGCCGGGTCAGAGACTGATGCTGTAAACAGTGTTACTTGCAAAGGGGAAGGTGGAGAGGATAGGGCACTGGAAGTGAGAATAGTCTTCATCTGCAGAGATCTAGGAAACCCAAAATCCCAGTGTTAGCACTGGAAGCCTCTGAAGAGGAGGAGGTGAAACAGAAATATGATGTTAGTATTTCATGTAATGATGAGAGTTTGGAAAGCGAAAAAGTTTGGGAAAGACACAGGAAGGCAAAGATGAGCAGGGTGTAACAGGGTTGTCAGGACCGAAGAGAGGTGAGCAATAGGAAGAAACAAACAAACAAATAAAAAACAAAACAAAACAAAAAAACCAAAGCTGATTGTGAAACAGAGATAGTAAGGAAATTGTGAATAACAGCAACTGTTACTATTGCAGCAGTTGTACAGGGCCGTAGGACCCAGAGGTCCCCTCAGAGAGAGGTAGGGGTTGCTGGAAGAGCCCCAGTAGGGCTCCACCCCACTGGAACGAAAGCAGTGTGCAGACTGCAGGGAAATGGGACACTAGTGGAGAAATCCTACCAAACTGAGTGAGAGGGAACTGTCTCTGGTTGCAAAGCTGAAGGATGGGAACCCGGGAAGTTTACCCTAGCAGAACCACTGGTTAAACTGCAGGTAGGGGAGCAGGATAGAGAGGTTTATTTTTTGGTGGATACCAGTGCTTCTTACCACCTGTAGATGATTTTGTAACAGTAGTAGGAGCTACTGCCCAACAAGAAAAGGCTTAGTTTTTGGGATCAATTGAATATAGGCTGAGAAAATAAGTAGGAATACATAAATTCTTGTACATGCCAGGTTACTCTGGCAAGAAATTTAATAAAACTGGAGCTAATGGTCAAACAGTACTAACTGATTCAAACTTGTAAGTCTGGCTTTAACACAAACTGGGAAAAACAAGGTTGTACGTCCAGAAATTACAGAAATCTTAAATCAGGTATGCTTAGGAGTGTGGGTATCAGGGATACCTGGCAGAGCCAAAAATGCAGCCCTAAATAGAAGTTAAGTTAAAAGCAAGAGTTAGCCCAGTAAAGCAGTGCCCTTTGAGGATATGTGATTTTACGAGGACAAAATAAATAACAGATAATTTTTGGAGTTTGAATTATTAAATGAATATGAATCCAAATACAATCCAACTATATGTGTATATATATATATATACATATATATATATATATATTTGAATGCATACACTCAGTGGTGGCAAATCCATACATTTATTAAGTTAAGGAATGAGTAGTGGAATTTACCTTCTGGATTTGAAGGATGCCATTTCTGCCTGGTTTGGCTAAAAAAAGCCTAAGGTTATTTGCCTTTGAATAGGAAAACACTAATATGGGGAGAAAAAAATTCAGTTAACCTGGACAGTGTTACCCAGGGTTGTGAGAACAGCTCAATGATTTTTGAGAGCTGGTCAACTCCGGAGTTTGGGAGCAGTTCCTCTGGCTCGTGCACCTGTGTCAGGAGATCCAAGACACCTGCAGGGTGGCCAAGGTGAGATGCTGTGCAGGGCTCAGTGTAGACATGGTCTACTGCACTCTTTTGGTGCTGCTGGGAGGGGGGGGACAAACAAGAACACCTGTACAGGAGCTTTTCCCAGCAGACAAACCATTGGGAAAAGTTTTTCTGCTCCCAAGTGGCTAGATGTGGCTTCAGCCCTTCCTTCCTCTCCTGGTCTCTTGCAGAGCCTCACTACCTTCCTGGAGGTCTTAGAGGGAGTTCAGTCTGTCATCCCCAGGGACAAGTTTCTGGCCATCACCAGTGCTGTGTTCTACCAGGTAAGGGGAGCCTATCCTTGTGCCCACACACTTTTCCCCTTGGCTAAGTCTCAGGAGGACTGCAAGTCTCTGAGCCTCTGACAGCTGCTCAGCCCTATGTCCTGCATGCCCAAGGCTGCTGCAGAGCCGTGTGTTTGCCTCCCCCCAGGGATGCTGTGGGGCAGGCTGGGTTTTGTCTGCATGTCCTCTTCCCAAGAGTGCCAAGGAAGAGGAAAGCTGGGCAGCACGGCTTCTTTTCCGTCCTCAGTGCTGTTGTGATTTTCTCAAATGGACCTTGTTCCCACAGCTCTCTGATGACACCAAGCAGCACAGCGAGGCTGATAGCGCAGAGCTGACCCACTGCATCCTGCTGCAGGGTAAGGAGAGCAGTTTTGGCGGTGCTTGGTGGTGCCCTGGCCAAAACCTGTCTCGCAGACCTCAGAAAGGGGCACGAGTTGCTTGCTAACACAGTGCGGGATTTCCTCCCTGCAGCCCGAATCTGTCCAGAGGAAACCATCCTGTTTCTTCAGTCGCAGCTGGAGAATGAATGGGAGCCTGGATGTGTGGCAGCCCTGGGTCTGCTTGGCGCTCTGGCTCGCTCTGATGGTCAGTACCATGGATCGGGTCTTTTCCAGGGATCCCTTTTGCCACCTGGGTGGTGCCTCCACGCATGCTTCTGTGCTTCTCTTGCAGAGCCCGTTGTTACAGAGAAGCTGCCCCTGGCTGCGGAGGCTGTGCAGCGTCTGTGCAGCGACCTCAGGCTCCGGGTGAGCTGGTTTGGGAATGGAAAGCGCTGTGGGGGTGGGGATGCTGCTGCCATCATGGGCAGGGCTGGGGTGACCAGGGAGGTGCTGGGGCATTAACCACATGGTGGCAATGGCTTCTGTGGGGAGAGCAGGAGGAGTGGAGCGGGCAGGTCCCTGTGCTGTGCATGGAAAGCACACAGCACGCTGGTGCTAAGGCCTGGCCCTCACGTCAGGAGCCAAGGCTTCTCCTCTGCTCTTGTTTTCTCTGCCCCTGCCCAAAGGGCTGTCCCGATGAGCAGGTGGCTTCCCTTTGCCTTCTGACCAGGAAAATCACACACAATTGACCCCTGGCAGGTGCGGAGGGCCATTCTGTATTTCATCAAGGATCTCCTCAGTGCTGACACCCGGAGCTGCTCAGCCTGGGATGTGGTGGGGCACATCTTCAGAGAGTTCAGCCGCGCCACGGGAAGAAGGGTAAGGACAGTGGGCAGCAGCTTCTTTTGGGAGACCTCTGCTGCTCAGAGGCTGGCACAGGACCACTGGTGGGGCAACATCTGAGCTGAGAACTGAGAGTAACCCTTGTTTCAACAACACTGTTGTGCAGGCAGCCGGAGACCTTTCTGCCCAGGAAGCTCAGGAGGAAGGAGCTCTCCAACAGCTGTGCATGGACATCCTGGGGTCACTGGATGTCTCCGTGAGAGGGATGTCCAAAGTAAGTCACATTCTGCCCTGCTGCTGCTCCTTGCCTTTGCACCACGTGTTCCTCGTCCCATTCCAACACCCCAGGTCTCTCCTCCTACGCGCTCACAAGACACAGCACATGAGGCTCAAGGAAATTCACAGTGTCCCGTTCATCTCTGAGCGTAGGCAGGAATGCTGACATGCCTTGTTCCCTACAGCTCCTGTGGCCGCGGCTGCTGCTCTTTGTGGTGCCAGCCCAATACACGGGCATGCTGATCCCGGTCTCCCGCTGTGTCCAAGCACTGGCTGAGAGAGAGGAACTGACAAGGCGGGAGATTGAAGAGTTGGATCCCCATTTCCTCAGCTCCATGTTTCAAGGTAGGAGCAGAACTCCCCCAGTGAGCTCTGCTGACCTGTGTTAGCACCCAGAAGGGACAGCGGAGGTGTGTGTGGCAGGGCATGGCGTGCCTCGGAGTCTTACTCAGTACTTCTTTCTCCCCGCAGGCCCATGGCTGACTCCCCAGACACTGCTGGTGCGCCTGTTGGTGAGTAGATGCTCCAGAGGCCAGTGCCACAAGCCCCAAGGAAGAAGCAGCATGGCTATGGGCAAAGCTGTTGGCTGCTCCTTGCCCATCAGGGCAGAGCCAAGCTGCTTCCCTCCTGGGGGAAGCCGCCACTGCTCTTGCTGCAGCAGTAACCCTGCTTCTCCTTGCTCTGGCTCAGGTGGTGGCAGGGAGCCCTGTTGCAGGCAGCGAACTGCAAGCTGCTGCCTTAGTGCTCATGCAAAAGCTCCACAGCAGAATCCACAGAGCAGTGGGGGCCGTGTGGGATGCAGAGATCCCCCTGCTGCTGCAGTGTGTCCAAGGTAAAGTACTGGTGGAGAGGGAGAAGTGGAGGCAGAGAAGGGGTGGAGTGAAAATGCATTAGGAAATTATACATTAGGAAATACTACTTTTCTGAAAGACTGGTCAGGCACTGGAATGGGCTGCGCAGGGAGGTGGTGGAGTCACCGACCTTGGAGGTGTTCAAGGAATGTTTGGATTTTGTGTTGAGGAACATGGTTTAGTGAGTGCTATTGATGATAGGTGGATGGTTGGACTGGATGATTTTGAAAGTCTTTTCCAACCTTGGTGATTCTGTGGTCTAGTTTCAACCCCCTGCTGTAGGCAGGGACACCTCCTTCCAGACCAGGTTGCTCAACGTCCATCCAGCCTGGCCTTGAATGCTTCTAGGGAGGGGCATCCATTCACAACCTGGGCAACCTGTTCCAGTGTCTTGCCAGTAAAAAATTTCTTCTTGACATCAAGTCTAAATCTACCCTCTTTCAGTTTAAAACCATTTCCCCTTGTCTTCTTGCTGCATGCTGTTAGAAAAAGCCCCGTCCCTGCTTTCCTGTCAGCATGGTAATATTAACATTCCTGTGGGAATATTAAATGCACAATGACTGGGAAATTCACATCTATATTGGCCTGCCCTCTCTACAGCATCCCATGCCTACTCCCCACTTTTTCCCAGCTCCATCTACCCCTTGCCAGTGTCTTAAAATGAATAGGAACTATCCCCAGGCCCCACGGAGGGAGGGATGTGCACGTGCAGTCCTCCTTCCCTTCATCTTTGCACTTCTCAGAACAACCTCATTCCAGAAAGGGATTCTAGTGTGAAGAAGTCAGATGTGACTGTAGGATCAGAATGGCTAGAACAACTCAGTTGGAAGCTGCTCTTAGTCCAAAGGTCATCACAGCCTTCAGGACTGAGGAGCTTATTATCACCCGTCCTCAATTTGAGTAAGTATATCAGGGCTACAACAGAGGAGGAATTATTAGAGTTTTGGGACTGGGAGCAAAAGAAGATAGGAACGGATTTGCCCCGTGATTACTTATTTGTAGAGAACGGGAATGCAGACTGAAAGTGTGGGATCCTACTCAGAAGGGGAATGGAAATGAGCCAGGCTGACATGTCCAACTTGCAAAACCAGACAGGTTCCAGCACTTCCCGTGACTTCTCATCCTGTTGCTCTTTCTGACTCTTAGAGGTGCATGTAGTTCATAGTTACTATGCTGAATCAATCATACTTTATTGAGAGTGCTTTATTTCCCAAATTTATATATTCAGAGAATTTGAGAGGTGCAGTCAGGCGTCAGAGAAGAGGGTAGAGATGGTAGCAGGAAAAGCCGTCCTCAGCACCATTTGCGGTCGAATGTTTGTTTCTCTGGATTAATTTCTGAAAAAGGCAGGTGATATGTGTACATGATTATGAAACCATTCTATTTACATTACAAAAGTTTCAGAGAAGTATGGAAATGGCATTAATGAAACCTAGCAACCCTTTGAACATCCTAGTGAAGGGATAAAGAGATTTCAGCATTTCACTTTTTCTTTGGCAAATTTTAGGGATGATGCAAGCTGTTCGAATAAATATTTCTGTTATGAAAGTAGTGGACGTAACTCACAGGCTTCTAGGTCATTTTTGGATAAACATGTATTTATCTTAAAAATAGCGAAATAAAAACATTTAGAAGTAGCGGAGAACTAATAAGATTAGGAAAGTATCTTAAAGGACCCATGATTTTCTAGTTTGGGAATTTCTAAGTAATATTCAATAATTCAGCTCCAAAGTACTTGCACTTGTATACATGTATCTAATCAAATAACTTTATCTATAAAAAGTGATGTGGCATGGATTGTATGCCTCACACCATGTTGACTGCTTAATTGCCCGCATCCATTGTTACATTGCTTGCTTGTCAGCATGCTAAGTAATTGAAAAATTGTTGTGTGATGGAAGATCAATATGGCTCTAGCATGAAGCAAATATTATACAGTACTGAAAGCAAGGAAGCAGCCAAATTAGCAACTGTGATTATCTCCCGAAGACAAACAGGCACTGGTTGGTGTTTCCCTGGTTCATTTCTCCGTTAGCAAAGGCAATCAAAGAGTTTTCAATTGTTCATATTTCTAAAGTGCTATTTTGTCTAGCATGACTACTCTGGGGAGATAAGTGAAGTTGCTGAAGTTTTGACTTGAAGGCCATCTATTGTCTGTTTTTAATTAAAAGAGCTAATGGTCTTTATTGATTGCTTAAATGTGCTATACTAGATAAACCTTTTGTACCAATAACCAAGGATGGTTATTTGTGTCTGAGCATTTTAGGCTTTCACTAAATTCTTTCACAGAGAATTTTCAGGGTGGGGTAGATAAGCAGAAATATAATAAACTATTTAGCTCCTGTGAATATTCTAAATATATGCTGAAATTAGCAGAACAGTTGATTAAGGACAGCATTTTAGTATTTTTACTTACAGGTCCATATAAGGCACCGCTGTCTGGCCAACATTCTTCTTCGAAGTCACACTGCCTAGAAAAGTGTAAATTCAAAAATCTTTTAAGTTAATTTTATGTTGTTTTGTCCCATGTGTTTACAAATTTGTCTCAGATTCACAGTAAGTTTAAAAGGACAGTTAGTAGGGATGCTTGTTTTGTTTGTTTTTTGTTTTGCCAGGTATCTATATCATTTTATAACTTAGAACCATCATAAATTTTTGTAATACATTCATATAGTGGGTAACAGCTACAATTCTTGGTGAGTTACAGCTGAACAGTTAAATGGATTCTGTCCCTCTGGAAACAAAATGCAGATGCTGGCAGGGAAAATATGATCACATGTGAATTAATTGTTGAGAACATCACTTCTACATTAATTTGCACTGTCTTAATTGTAAGATACTTTAAAAAATAACCTCAGAGCAGATCTACCTAGGGAAAATGTAAAAGCAATCCTTACCAGAAATAATTATATTAGCACTTTTCAATCTGCTACGTTTCTGAGGACATTAATTATATTAATTTAATAATCTACTATTTTTGTTTGTTTAGTTTAGTTTCCCTTTGAGAAGAATCATGTTACTGCTTGTGTTACACAAGGGCTTTCTGATAGTTTTCACAGAGATAAATAAAATAATCTGGTTTGGCAAATAAAACAGTATATGAGAAGAGATTCTGTCATGGTTTTATGATTTTTGGTCATCAGTATTCCACACCATAACATCATGTAATGCATTGGGGGTGGGGTTTGATATCTGCCGAATGTTCGTCCGTCGGAGAAGAACTACTTTTCCCCAGGAGACTTTGCGGTCAGCAAGGGGATATAACTCCAAGCAAGGTCACCTGATCCTTCTTCTTCGCCTGCTCTTCGCTGTCTGCGCTTCGCTATCTGCGCTTCGCCGCCTGCGCTTCGCCGTCTGTACTTCAGTCACTCAACTGGACTGCACTTCTCACCCCAGCATTGTGGTGAGGTCTATACAATTCAAACAGACTCTCTCTCTCTCTCTCTCTCTCTCTCATTGTATTTTACTAATACTATATTTAGTAAAATCATTTGTTTCACCTCAGATCAGTGCTGTTGTTTTCAAGTATTTTGGGGTCCCCTGCTTCCCCTTTCCCAGAGGCGCGGATCCGCAGATCCCTCCGCCCTGCTGGTCACGGAACTGGGCCGGACCAGCCCATAAACCGTTGACATTTTTGGTGGAGAATGCGGGCAACAGTTGCTTTCTAGCTGTTTAGACTCTCTGCTCTCGGAGAGTTCCGTTGGTAAAGCTTATCTGTTTCACCGCTACTCTCTGAAAACGTGACCTTGAAAACTCCAGGCGGACTGCCAGTATCGTAGAATATTTGTAAACTCTAAGCTTTACTATCTTGCCTCTGTAAAAAAAAAAAAAAAAAAAAAAAAAAAATGCTTTCTGTAGTGAAACTTACTCTTAAAGGGCTGCACGCTGCTGCCTCTTCTTTCCTAATGCTCAAAACATACTGGGCATTAATTAAGCTTGCCACCTTGCTCAATGGAGCAATCGGCTTATACAATCAAATGAAAACATGGGTGGAAATATGGACCTGGCACGTTCGTACAATGTGGCTTACAATTCCGGAGACAGCTGCCAATTTTACAGGACTGGGATTTTTTAAGGTTTCCAGTCTCACCTTTCAGCCTGTAGTGCAGTTTTTGAATGAACACCTAGTCGCATTACTAATCTCCCTGAATGTATTGCTCATCATTTCGCTCAGTATTAGTATTTATTATATTTTGAGGATGTCCTCCCCAAAACCAGAGAATACTGAGTGGCAGGGAGTGTGGAAAGGTCTGGGAAAGACTTTAGACAAATGGAAATCTTCAGTCTCATGGAACTTTACTCCAGAACACCTGAAAGACCCTGAGAGTCTAAACAGCTATTTAAGGCAGGAATGTTGCGGCTTAGGCAGTTCTGAGGAGAGCAAATAATCCAGATCCTTCTCCGTGCTGGTTTTGCTATTAAGCGAAGCAAAGTGAAAGGACCTGCCCAGGAAATTCAGTTCCTAGGCATAAAGTGGCAAGATGGCCGTCGTCACATCCCGACAGATGTGATCAACAAAATCACTGCCATGTCTCCCCCCACTAATAAGAAAGAGACACAATCGTTTCTGGGCGTAGTGGGTTTTTGGAGAATGCATGTTCCAAACTACAGCCTCATTGTAAGCCCACTTTATCAGGTGACACGGAAGAAGAATGATTTTGTGTGGGGTCCTGAGCAACAGCAGGCTTTTGAGCAGATTAAACAAGAGATAGCCCGTGCTGTGGCCCTGGGGCCAGTACGGATGGAACAGGATGTGAAGAACATCCTCTATACTGCTGCTGGAGAAAAGGGTCCCACTTGGAGTTTGTGGCAAAGAGCCTCAGGAGAGACCCGAGGCCGACCCTTGGGATTCTGGAGTCGAACCTACAGGGGGTCGGAGGAGGGCTACACTCCAACTGAAAAGGAGATCTTAGCTGCATATGAGGGGGTTCGGGCTGCTTCCGAAGTAGTCGGTACCGAAACACAGCTCCTTCTGGCACCTCGACTGCCAGTGTTGAACTGGATGTTCAAGGGAAAGGTTCCTTCCACCCATCATGCTACTGATGCCACTTGGAGTAAGTGGATTGCACTGATTACACAACGAGCACGGATGGGGAACCTCAGCCGTCCAGGAATCCTAGAAGTCATCATGGACTGGCCTGAAGGTAAAAAGTTTGGAACACCACCAGCAGAAGAAGTATCACGTGCTAAAGAAGCCCCACCATACAATGAACTACCAGAGGATGAAAAGAAATATGCCCTATTCACAGATGGATCGTGTCGTATTGTGGGAAAGCATCGCAGATGGAAATCTGCTGTGTGGAGCCCCACACGACAAGTTGCAGAGGCCACCGAAGGGAAAGGAGAATCGAGCCAATTTGCAGAGGTAAAGGCTGTCCAACTGGCCTTAGATGTCGCTGAGCGGGAGAGGTGGCCAATGCTCTATCTTTACACTGACTCATGGATGGTAGCAAATGCCTTATGGGGGTGGTTACAGCAGTGGGAGCAAAATAATTGGCAAAGAAAGGGCAAGCCTATTTGGGCTGCTGACCTATGGAAAGATATTGCTACCCGAACAAAAAATATGGTTGTAAAGGTGCGCCATGTAGATGCTCATGTGCCCAAGAGTCGGGCTACTGAAGAACAGCAAAATAACCATCAGGTAGACCGAGCTGCCAGAATTGAGGTGGCTCAAATAGACCTGGACTGGCAGAACAAGGGTGAGTTATTTTTAGCTCGGTGGGCCCATGAGACCTCAGGTCATCAAGGGAGAGACGCAACATACAAATGGGCCAGAGACCGAGGGGTGGACTTAACTATGGATACCATTGTACAAATAATTCATGACTGTGATACATGCGCCACAATTAAACAAGCTAAGAGGATGAAACCTCTCTGGGAGGAAGGGCGATGGCAAAAGTACAAATATGGGGAGGCATGGCAGGTTGATTATATCACCTTGCCACGATCTCGCAATGGTAAGCATTATGTGCTCACCATGGTG
This sequence comes from Lagopus muta, assembly GCF_023343835.1. NCBI lineage: Eukaryota > Metazoa > Chordata > Aves > Galliformes > Phasianidae > Lagopus > Lagopus muta. Next base: position 31,120,380 of record NC_064434.1, on the reverse strand, counting down.
GAGGCAACAACCGGGTGGCTTGAAACATATGCAGTACCCCATGCTACCGCCCGAAACACCATATTAGGTCTGGAGAGGCAAATCCTGTGGCGACATGGCACCCCAGAAAGGATTGAGTCAGATAATGGGACTCATTTTAAAAATTCACTTGTGGATACTTGGGCCAGAGAACATGGCATTGAGTGGATTTATCATATCCCCTACCATGCACCAGCCTCTGGTAAGATCGAACGCTACAATGGGTTGTTAAAAACGATGTTGAAAGCAATGGGTGGCGGAACATTTAAACACTGGGAGAAGCATTTGGCAGAAGCCACCTGGCTGGTTAACACCAGAGGATCAATCAGTCGAGATGGTCCTACCCAATCCAGCTCCCTACATATTGTAGAGGGAGATAAGGTCCCTGTAGTACATGTAAAGAACATGTTAGGAAAAGCAGTTTGGGTTTTTCCCGCTTCTGGGAAAGGCAAACCTCTTCGCGGAACTGTCTTTGCCCAGGGACCTGGGTCCACCTGGTGGGTGATGCAGAAAAATGGGGATGTTCAGTGTGTACCACAAGGGAATTTGATGTTAGGGGAGTGCAGTCTGTAATCCCATATGTTAAGCATGATGTAGTGATGTAGAATAAGGGGTGGAATGTCATGGTTTTATGATTTTTGGTCATCAGTATTCCACACCATAACATCATGTAATGCATTGGGGGTGGGGTTTGATATCTGCCGAATGTTCGTCCGTCGGAGAAGAACTACTTTTCCCCAGGAGACTTTGCGGTCAGCAAGGGGATATAACTCCAAGCAAGGTCACCTGATCCTTCTTCTTTGCCTGCTCTTCGCTGTCTGCGCTTCGCTATCTGCGCTTCGCCGCCTGCGCTTCGCCGTCTGTACTTCAGTCACTCAACTGGACTGCACTTCTCACCCCAGCATTGTGGTGAGGTCTATACAATTCAAACAGACTCTCTCTCTCTCTCTCTCTCTCATTGTATTTTACTAATACTATATTTAGTAAAATCATTTGTTTCACCTCAGATCAGTGCTGTTGTTTTCAAGTATTTTGGGGTCCCCTGCTTCCCCTTTCCCAGAGGCGCGGATCCGCAGATCCCTCCGCCCTGCTGGTCACGGAACTGGGCCGGACCAGCCCATAAACCGTTGACAATTCAATATGTTATTATTATTAAAAACGATCAACAGAAAGAAGTCAGATACATAACTCAGTTACATCTTTGTGCAGACAATATAATGATTCTGTTAGTCATTAAATGGTATCAGCTTTTCCTTCATCCAATGTGAAAGACTAGCCTTTTCACTTAAATTTAGGATTTTCATTGCTACAAAGAAAATCTGTTTTTTCTGCTATGTCAAAATAAACCATCCATCTTTCCAATAGCTAAAGTAAATTAGGGACAATGTAGTTACAAAGACCACTGGAAAGATTACTTCTGACACATTTTAAAGGCGGTATTCCTGAGGACACACTGAAAAATAAAATCAGTAAATCATCATAAATAAACTTGGTAAATATCTGTTCTGTGACCACCCACAGCAAGTTCAGATTAAAATAGTGGAGTAATAGCAAAGATAAATTTGTCTTGTCAACCTTGGTCTGGCACAAATATCGCAGAATTTGATGCTGCAGTAATCTGGGCGTAGCACAATTTTCGTGCCATTTCTTATCACAGAATCATAAAATCATAAAATGGCCTGGGTTGAAAAAGACTTCAAAGATCATCTAGTTTTAATCCCCCTGCTATGTGCAGGGTCTCCAACCACTGGACCAGGCTGCTCAGAGCCACATCCAGCCTGGCCTTGAATGCCTCCAGGGATGGGGCATCCACATCCCCTGTTAACAAGAGAAGTCCAAGAAAACAAAATGACTGTAAGCAACTTGTAGGCAACATATAAAGTGTTGAAGGTATTATTCATTCATTAATTTCAGAACTGTAGTATTTTCTCTTTATCAGGTTACCACGCTTCTACAGAGCGAACAACAAAACAAACTTATGAGGTACAGGGGAGGAGAAAGTCTATTCTACTTGCACATTTTCACTGTAATTGTAGTGATATTAATTTCAGTTGTAAAGCCAGAGCCAGGTATTCTATCTGCAGCTGAAGAAGGCCTTGGGTGGGAGAGTAAGTGAATGCAGAGCATCTCCATCTCTTCTACCCTGCAGTGAGGCCTCCTTGGGTGGGTAAGTTGCCATTGTCCCATGTAGGGACCAGACTAATTCTGCATTAACCAGCAGACAACCCCACGGGCTGATCTGTCTTAGGCTTGGTCTGGCAAACCCGAGTCACATGTTTCCTGCCTGTGACACAACTCCTTTTTTTTCTGCTGCCACCAGCATTAACATTTGGAGCAGTATTTTGTGAAGCTGGCGATATTCATATGGGGCCATGGCCGTAGCGTGGAAAGAAGGAGAAAGTACAGTGTAAAGCATGGGAAAAAGATAAAATATAGACCTGAATGAGGTGTGCTTCCATCCCTGATGATGTGGTGGATAGCCAGCATAAAACAGAAGATTTTGGTTTCTTGGGAGATCTTTATCTTGTATTCCTGCTCCTACCAGGACACTTTGATCAGTGAATCACAAGGCATACCTCATGCAGTTTTGTTTTTTACTTCTCCATCTCTTCATATTCATCATGGAAATATACTTGTCATTTGATCATGTGGGTGAAATTGTGTTCTTTTTCCTTTGGGAAGCTGTGCAGAGGGCTGAAGAGCTGCCGGAAGTTAAACTCCACACATAATTTTCCTTCATCCAGTTAAGGTAGCCAGCCAGTGGTTTGTTTTACATTTTTATAATCATAATTTTGTGATATATTCTAGAGATAAGTTATCCCATAACATACAGCATGTGTGTGCATGGGAATCTGAATTAAATCTAAGAAGTAAAATAATAATTAAAAAAAGAAAGTCTGTTATCAGTAGTCATATGTCTGTTACAGACATATTTGTATTTCCTTGCGTTTGGTAGAAGGGTCAGTAATTAAAAAGAGGTTAGAAGCTGCAAGACTGTGGCACATTTTAGCACTTCTGTAAAGACAGTAACACCTCACTGTGGCTTTCAGTGCTGCAAATGGATGCCCTAAACCAGGTGCATAGCAGTGCATACTTTCTCTTCCACCAAGGTGTAACAAAACGTTTCTATGTCAAATCTGTACTGAGCAGTTAATCTTGATGGAAGGAGGCATGAGAATGCACAAATAGTGATATGATAGAATCGTATGAGGTGACTTAAATCTTGTTTTATACCTAGTTTTGATGAGTGAAATATTCATTTCATACTTCAAAGTCCTTGAAGAAATTTACAAAACTAAAATATGTTTGATTTTTCACTAAACCTAATCAAGCACATCATCTTCCAAATATAAAGAGACTGTATTGATTAAAGTATAAATCTTGCAGTGCATTAAAAAATTAAAATTTAATTTTGATCAGGTTGATGACTTGGTGTCATATTTTGAATGGAAACATTGATCAGTAGTGTGTCATTTTTTTCACTTATGATATTCATAACTCAGTATGCATGTATTGATTTTTCTCATCCCCTTATTTCTAAATCCCTGAGACTATAATGTACTGGTGTTGGTAATAACTTGTTGCATGTTGATATATTCTGTCAGGCAGTCTGGAAGAGTGCTGTAGGAGACAAAAAGTACATATTCATCCTATTTAAATGTGTAAAGGAGTGATGAGTAGTATCACTTTCCCTATCCGCTAAAATTTGTTTCAGATGGTCAGCCTTTTTATTCACTGAGTACAGATTTTCTGGATAAACAGGAGCCAGACCTCTTTCCCTAAACTTCTTTTACATTTTATATGGTTTTATCTGAGCTTTTCTTACCTCAGTTTCAACTGTCCGATGCTTGATCATTCAGTGTTCCTTATTCAGTGCTGAAGGCAAATACATGTTGTTGGAAGAGTTCTTAGTAAGTTAGATGATAGTAAATAGAAATTTTCAATAAAGGTCTAAAGGGATTTTTTAGTGCTGAATGATTGGGAAAGAATACAGTGAGACTTCTTTTGCAGAATCAGTAATTATTTGGTTAGTTATTTATTCACTTTCTCTGAAAACAGGAATTGTAAAACATTGAAACATTAATTTTATTTCCTGGACTGCATCTGCGTGGAAAAAAAACAAGCACACTGTAAATGTAAATGTAATTTACAAGGTATAAGTCACTATGATATGACAATCACTCCGAGTAAGCAAACTCTATTAAACATGGGTATCCTTCTCATGAACTTAACCCGGGCACAATGTAGACTTTGAGCACTGCCATCAGTGGCTGGCTGATTAGTTAAAAAATCCTGGCAATCGACTTTAGATTTTAGTCATAACATTAAAAACAATTTTTCTTGCATCTTTGAAGAAGTGTTCTTAACCAAAACAACTCCATTGTTTCTTCATAATACTCAACCATTACCTTCCTTATTGTTAACACAATTTTTCACTTTTGCTAGTTGCTTGTATGTACATATGAAATTTCCATACTAAATAACATCCAACAAGTTACACCATTCACACAAAAATGACAGCCACAAAGCAGATTGTGTGAGACGAGAAAGGAAGAACTTCTGCAAAGAGCTGTGAGCCTCTTTTTAGCATGCAGAGACTGATGCAGTGTTTTAGGTGTCTGGAACACTAGGAAGAAGCAGTACAAGAAGTGTCCCAGTACCTGACAAGGCTTTTCTTTCATTGTGTTTATTCAAGACTAGTTCCAGAAAATTTCATGATAGTCTGCTGGGAAGTACATCACTGTTTTCTCTCCTACAAAGAATTTCATTCCCCAAAAAAGCCCCAAAACTTCATAAAGTACTTCATTAATTAGGTACTCAGGAACATTCAGAGAGGTTTACTGAGTTTTCCCATATAAAGTATCCTGTATGTGCATCAATCCATAAATATAATTCAGGTAATATTTGGCTAAGCTTCAGAAGCCTATCAGTAATCCCTATCATTTGAGATTTTCAAACTTCGTGCAACATGTTCTTTATGACCATTTCTATCTTTATATCTATCTACTCTTTCAACAGATGGTATGAAAAGGTAGTTTCAAAACATGTAACACTAATATATTGACTACACAAACAGAAAAGCAGTTAGGTGAATTACTCCAGATATCAACCAACCAACCAAACAAGATAATTACATATTAAAAATTGAAAGTTTCAGTTTAGATGAGAACTCATTCCACTGTATTCTTCTGTGACATTTTCATCATCACTCAAGAACTATTTTCCCCTCACCTTTCACTATTTACCATGATGGTATCACTAAAGATTGTATTCACAGAGAGTCTTGCAGACTTTCAGACAGCAAAAGCTTCTTCTAGACAGCAACACTGCAAAGATAAAAGGCCTCTTGATCCTCATAAGCACAGATAACGTGCCAAAGTACTGCTCCCAGGAGTTACTTTCCTTTCACTTGATCTTAATTTCCAGTGTTCATCAGTAGTGATGGGAAAGGTCATGAGATTTGTAGCCAAAACATTCCCTCAACAAATCTGAACCTTCTTCAGCTTCAAGAATTCAACTGGTGGACACCAAATAGACATTACTGCTTTTGTAGATATTGTTACCTCACTTCAGAAAACAAACTTCAATGGAGTCCAGCATTCCCACTCACAAGATTCTTTCATGTATTTCTTTTTAGATACCAGGTCAAGATAGTTCCTTCTACAAAAAATGTTTATGGCTGAGAAGCCAGTGGCAGAGATAAGGCATTTACAGAAAGTAAGTATTTGTGATGAAAATAAATGAACTACAATAAAATGTATAAAAAGATTGTCTAAATTCTTTTTTTCTTCCTTGAAAGTGATATTTGAGAAGTAAATCGTGTTACAAAACTTCTGTTCAAGTTTATGGGCCTATGCCAGATGGTCTGGCAAAATGGTATTGAGAAACCTCAGGAAGTCTATTTAATGGCATCAGATTTATTTCTTAGAGCCGGATCCAGCTGTCACATAGTCACTACATTTAGGATGCGAAGTGGTTCCCCTCTGTACTGGGACAGAATATAATCCTTCCTGCAGTATACAATAAATGAGAATATAAAGGAGACTGAAATAGGTAGAATGTAAAGAAATATAACAAGCCTAGCTAAAGTAATACAAATAACCTACAGAGCTTAATATATTTACAAAATAATAATAATAATAATAAATTTAAACAAAACAAAACAAAACAAAAAAAACAACAAAAAAAAAAGAACCATAAAGAAGACCCAAAACAGCCAACCAACAACAACAAAACAACTTTGGTTGATCAACTCTGATCTCTTTCTACAACCCAGGTAATTCTGTGATGAAATGACTTGCCTTTTGTCTAAGGAATCTCTTTGCCAATTGTGTGCTAAGGCCAAATTCTCCCTGAAGAAAGGAAATTGTCCATATTGCATTCTTTTCAGGAGCGATCCTTTCTGTGTCCAGGGCACAGGAGCCCACAGAATGTTTGAAGAATGCACTATATGCAAAAGATGGTACCAGAAAATCCAGTGCTATATTTTGCTATATTTGCTGCTTGTCAAAAAAATATCTTGCTATTACTATGAAGCTAGCAGGATGAGCAAAATAAACATCAGTTATGCATTAGATTGGAAATAAAAAAAGTGCTCTTAAATATGCATTCTCAAATGGTTGGAGAGAACCAGCTCCCAGGCTGCCTTCACAACTAAAAGGACAGTAATAAGGTGAGAATGAGTATGCAAAGCCACTATGCCTCAAACCTCCTATTAAGTCTAATAGCACACAGTATATACTATATCTTGCATAAAAATTTGCTTAGTATAATTGTGATCCATAGGCATGAGCCAGACTTCTTCACTCTTCAGCTATAACTGAAAGTGCATGCATTGCTTTAGTCCAAACAGAAGGCAAAATGCAACTTGAATGTCTTTCCTCTGCCAATCTCCTTTGGATTTTTTCAGTCCCTGTCCGAAAAGTAGATCACCTACTTTTACTCCCAGTTTCTTCAAAATTCTCCAGATAAAGTCAGAGCTCGGTAGCTGAATGTCAAATAGCTAACAGGCTTCCTTTTAAAAAATAAATGTAGAGTTGTGCTGGATTTAAGCAGAGGGAATCAAGAAGCTGATCTGAAGACATAAAACACAATTCCTTTCAAAAAAATCAAGCACATACCTTTTGGCTTGCTGTGGGAAATGCTGTATGAAGTTTCACGGCGTGGGCTCTGCTGTAAGTCACGTGGAATGGTCGTGACATTCCCTTTTATTTCCAAAGAAGATGCATATGTTTTCATTGTAGCAAGGCCTTTGCACAGAACTCTAGCAGTTTAGAGTGCCTTTTAAGTGTTCATAAATAACATTTACACTTACTTAAAAGGCATTTTATCCTGTCACAGCTGTGTTAAAGATCGGTCATTTATGTTAAAACCAGCCCCTTAAATATTCCAGTTCTAGGTTCATATATTTTAGTTCCAGAAAGGGCAGACAATATCCTCCAGTTCAACATCATTCACAATACATACACATAATTTAGTTAAAATAATTCTTCTGCCACGTTTGCTTGGGCTATATCTTTTTATACTTCAAAGACAAATCTCAAGTTGAGAATTGTTTAGATCCAGCGAGTTCATCCTGCCTCTCACAGAGCTGTTGCAATAACTCTCTGCCTTTATTTAAAAACCTGAACCTTAATTTCAAAATGAATTTATCCAGCAAATACTCATATAACCAGAGCATTCATTATAACATCAGCTGCAAGATGAAAGAGCTCTTTACCACCATACACCTCCCTGTGCAGATAACTATTGACTCCCTTCATAAATATTTCTTTGGTAAGCTAAGTAGATAGTGCTGCTTCAAGGTCCTGCTGCAGTACAAGTTTCAGAGGTCCTGAATAACTGCTTGAAACACAGTCAATATTTCAGTATCTGTTTATAATGTGAGAAACTCCAAAATAGCTGTATATAATAATGTGGAAATAATATCTTAAATATTAACTATTAAAATATTAACTCCTATTTTCCCCCACCTAATGCTTCCAACTACTGTGTTCCAGCACCCTGTTGTCATCAACATCTAACCAAAATCCAAGCTTTAGTGGACAAAAATGTGAAAAACAAAACAAACACAAAACAAACAAAAGCATTATTCTTTGTTCAAAATATCCTGCTATTTATTATAGAAGCTGTGCCAAGAACAGGAGAGATCATCCTGCAGGGCATATTTTAAACTCTTTATTCCATTTTCAAAAGACCAAACTTTAAGGATCAGGTTAAATATATACTCATTATTTATTTTTTTAAAATTTATATGTTGGGCAATGTAATTATTTCTCATGTTCATATAAGTACAAAAAGCCAACCTACTTTTATCTTATTGAGCACAGACAAAATGCTTGGTAAGAAGGTGTGCTGTGTGCTTCAATGCCCTTGACAGGTGATTGGTTTTGACAACTTAGATCACATTTCAGGAGTGCTGGAAAAACTTTTCTGCCTTGCAACGCTGGGAGCATTAGAAACATCTCTGAAGGATGTATTTTCACTGACACTCAGTGAAATACACAGGGTGGCACCAAATAGGGCGATGGAGACAGCCAAAGTGAAAGAAACAATGAAGCAAGTACAATTTCATGAAAGTAAATTTCATAAAAGCAAAATTCTGCTGGCACAGCTAGTTTTTGTTGTTGCTGCTTTTTAAATAAATTTATTCTTTGTTTCTGTATCCTGTGCTTATCTGTAAGAATAATACCCCTGTCACTTATCTCCAATCTACGCTGGAGAGATCAGCTTCTGAAAGACTACAGAAAGAAAGAATCTAATGAATTACATTCCACAAAGGCAAACTGAAATATTGTAGAATAAATCTACATGTTTTTACTGAAGTGATGGTGACAAATCAGGCAGCAAATATCCACAATTATAAACTGTTTTTGGGAAACACTGATTTCACATTGTTCATCCCCATCTGTCAGAGCTGCAATGAATGTCATCAGAAGCAGCTGCTGCCTTTCCCATTTCAACCTCAGAGTATATTAGAAGTCTAGAGAAAGGGTAGATGTGGCATTGAAGTTAGTGGGCATGGTGAGGATGGGTTGATAACTAGATGATCTTAGTGATCTCTTCCAACTTTAATGATTCTATGATTTAGACTATCTACATCATTCTAAGTTCATTATAGTCTAGATATTAATGGCACTAAAAGTGGAGAAATTAACTTCTACGTTAGCTACTTACATTTTCAAATCATGCCATAGAAAAGTTAGTGCAAAAGGGCTGTCTACTGCAAGCTATATCACCAGTGAAAGTCTATGATAAAATACAAAGGAACAGAGGAAAAAAAAAAAAAAGGAATATTTTCAAATAATAATATATGCCCATATTTGCTGATACATCCTAATAGTTTGAAAAATAGTGAGTGGTGCTATCAACTTGCTTAATCTTCCTTACTTCTGTTTTAAGCTATGTAGCATCGATCAGGTACTGCTATACTCCTACTTCCTTATCCTCGTTTTCATTGTCCAGCATTTGAAGGAGTGCTTTGTATTCCTTCAGGAGTGTTTTTGCAGACAAGAAGAATTGTATTTTATAGTTCCAATGGGAGAAATGAAAGATGATTTTTAACTTCTATTTGAGGGAAGCAAGAGTGAAAAAAGAGTCAGTTTTCAGACTGCGCTGCTAAAGGTTGTTGCAGTTTCAACTTTCCTTCTAAGATTGACTCCATCTCCACGTAATATTTCTGAACAGAGCAAGCTGGTGTATTGTCACAGAGTGATTTAATTCATATTATGAAGCAACATTACAATACTCTTCACTTCCTTCAGGTACACTTTGGTTTATGGTCTGAGACTTAAACTGTCCCTTCAGTTGCAGCACACCCATGTAAAAATACTGCCTTTGATACCTTTATGACAGTCACAGCAAAGTGGCATTAAAAAAAAAAAAAAGAGAGAAGAAAAGATAATATTCCTTGAAAAAATGTTCCTTGATCAAAAGTTAAAGTTTTATGCAGATTGTTATGAGGCCTGACACTTGAATTACCCAAGATTTCTCACTGTAACTTGTTCTTTTTATTTATTTGCAGCAGAATGTTAACTGAACTAAGCCTCTCCACAGCACAGTCCCTGCAGAGACTTACTGCTCCTTGGCAGTTACAGACCTGCAATAGCACACAGGGCACAGCAATATATCTACATGGTGAAGATACTGCATGCTTTTATTGCAGGAAGATTGTGCTTTGGCCAGATGGTATTAATTAAATTACGCTCTTCTCTTAACAACCATGAGTATTTTGGAAAGTCATAGACAAAGTAGGGATTGTGAACAGACTTTACTATTTCTTTCTCCATAGGAATTGAATTTGAGCAGAAATTCCATGAGGAAATTCTGTTACGGGCCTTTTTTTTTTCTCTCCAGTTTATACAATCCAGTGAATACACACACTGTAGTCTAATTGAAATTCATGCTTAGGGAACAGGTAATATCATTTTGTTTCCTTTTGTATACTTTAATAGTCATAGAAAACTCTTCAACAACCCGAATTATAATTGATAAACGACTGTCTTAGTTTCAGCTGGAAGGGAATTATTTTCTTCTGAGTGTCTGGTATGATGCTATGGCTTGGTTCTAGGAGAAAAACAATGTTGATAACACATCTATGTTTATAGTTTTTGCTAAGCAATGTTGTACAGAGCCAAGGCCATTATCGGGGAAGGGCTCAAGGAGCTGGGAGGGAACAGAATTAGCACAGCTGGCTTAAACTGGCCAGAGGGATATTCCATACTGTACGACATCAAGTGAAAGGAGTTTTAAGGTGTTGGGAGTGCATCTCTCTCTCTTGCACTGCTTAAGGGCTACCTGGGCACTGATTGGTGGAGTGGTGAGTAATTCTTTGTGCATCACTGTTGTATATATTTATATACATACACAGTCATAAGTATTTTCCTTTTTGCTTTCTCTATCTTAGTAAATAGTTTTATCTCAATCCATGAATTCTACTTTTTTTTCCCCAATTCTCTCCCTCTTCCACTGGGAAGGGGGAGAGTGAGTGAACATCTGTTTGGTGCTCAGCCACCTGCTGGGTTAAATCACAACAATGGCATTTAGGGAAACAACATGATCTACAAATATAGGTGACTGGTATTTGTTAATCATAGCTTTAAAATGAAGAAAAAAAAAGTGTAATGCGTGAAGAAAGACAAATAATTCTCACCGACTCCAGTGCAACTCAGTCATTCATCTTGCTGGAAAATTTGAAGTGACTGCTGAGGTAGAACAAAGATGCAAAAAAACCCGATGTAAACAGGGCTGCTTCTTTTTTGAACTCTGTAGGGTTGTGTTCTCCTAACTCTTCACAGCTGTCAGGCTAATGATTTAGAATTCTGATAAGTTATGGGTATTGACTTATGTGACATTTAGTCACAGATTCAGGAAATGGTCTGGAATGGAAGGGACCTCTTGGAGTCAGCTGGCCTAACCTACTCTAGGTTGTTGATAGCCTTTAGAACTGAATACTTTGATGCTTCTTTCCTTTCTGCTCTATGACATATTTCCAGCTTCATGATTGTATCAGATACAAGATACAGAGATTCAAATTATGCAGAGAATAATATGCAAGGACATATGCACAAAGTATCTGCAAAGGCAGCAGGAAACACAGATCACATTTTTCTATGCTTTCTCTCCCAAACTGCTGAATTAGCACATTGACAAGTTTATTTTATACTACATAGTTTCATGCTATACAGTAAGACTTACGATTATTGTGGATGATGATGATAATCGTAGAAACATAGAATCATAGAATCCTTAGAGTTGGAAGGGACATCTGAGGGCCATCTAGTCCAACTCCCCTGCAATGAGCAGGGACACCACAGCTAGATCAGGTTGCCCAGGGCCTTATCCAGCATCTTCTTGAACATTGTCAGGGATGGGGCATCAACCACATCACTAGGCAACCCATTTCAGTCACTCTGCTCCCAAATCTGGCAGCTTGTTTTTGAATAAAGCAGTGGAGGGCCTTTTTTGTCTGTGTCATCAGAGAAGTATATATCTGTAGTATGACCTGATCTTCCTTCTGCTGGATTTTCCAGCAGTGATGAGAGGGAGCTTTATTTACTACAGATCACAAACTGTAGAGATGACCAGTATATTCCTGTATGTTCTTGGAGAACACTGGATCTCACAGGGACAGTTCATCACAAAATTAATGTGCAGCTGCCAGAAAACTCTCAGGAGTTCTCAAGTTGTTGCTCAGAGGATTATGTTGTTTCACTTCTTCAGTGTTCAGTGCAGATGAGCTGGGAAAATCTTCTCTAATACCCATAAGCATTGGCCTTCTGCCAGCTAACACCAGCTTATTGTGTAAATAAAGGTCTGGCACATAGAAAAGGTATGGAAATTTCTCAGGAAATGAGAACTATGTAACATGGGGTTTGGTAGGCTCAGAGATTATAAAGCAATGATATAATGCAGTATACAGAGTAGAGTACAGCTAAGACATATCTCCATCTATCACACATCTCTCATAGACACAGTAAAACAGAGATGGCAGTGAATTAGAGATGCTGATAGATTCTATCTCCTCCACACCAAATCAGGACTGACTACATCTCAGATAATAGCGCGTGATGTTTATTCAGCTTATTCTTTAAGAACTTCATTCATTCAAGTAGGATACTACAAGCAAACTCAGTTATGGGGAAAAGTGTTATTTACACTGATACCTACTTCACAGATGGGTGAGGAAGTAATCTACAGATGTCCTTTCTTTAAACTCTACAGGGGACCTGCTGAATTAACTGAAGTTATCAGCAAGGGAACTGAAGTGTTTAAAAGATGAATATGTGTACATTTTTTACAGAAGGGACCATGCAGCACAAACCACTGCTGCAACTCAGCAGACTGTTAGGGGGTAAAGGTGAAACAGGGAGTTGTCTGTGCCTTAGTCCAACATGACTGATAAACACTCCAAACTTAAAACTGTCCCACAGAGGAAAGTTTGTGCAGACATGAAAAGTTGCCTTTCTATTTTTAAATAACCCATATTGCCATACATTGGGCTCCACATTTTGAGAATTTGAGTTCTGAGAATTTTCTTAATCCTCTGCAGAGACATTTTAACTACTTCAAATTTTTATGGATATTGTTCTAATCATTCCTTCATAAATGCTTAGAAGAGAAGAGAGTCTTCTCTTGAGAGCACTCTGAATAACATAATTTTGAGATTCAATACATTTTTTAATTAGGACTTTAGGCAGTAGGGCAGTTTAAACAAACCCCAGAATAAAATCCAGAGGGCTTTGCTGAGATGTCTTGGAAGATCTTAAACACTAAAAAATCATCCACAATGTTTAAAAGTTGTTCCACAACAAAATATCTTTGGCAGGAAATGGGAGACAAGATCAAATCTCAAGGATAAATTGGAAGTTCTTCAATCAGAAAGTGAAATAGGCAAATACCGAAAGAGCAAATAATTTATTGGCTATTTCTGCTAATTAGAATCTTTCTTGGCTTGTTTACTGGGTTTTACAGATTTACTTATCTGAATAAGCAGAAGTTTCTATCAGTAATTCTGAAAAGCATGTTTCCATATTTGTCAGCCTTCTGCTTACTAGATGGTGTAAGTCTAATTTTTTCTGTTTTTTCTGCTCCTCTCCCCAAGCATGAGTTTGCAATCAGTCTTTCCTGAGCTATCTCTCAGGAACTCTCAACAGATTTCTGCCTCAGCAGTGCTGAAATTGAATATTATATTTATATTTTTAATTATAGAATTATAAAATTACATTATTAACAATATGATGAAGTTTATGAAGTGTCATATTTTGGATTTTAGTGGCATGAAGACTTCTCTACTTGCTACCATATACAGTAGAATTCACCTAGAAGCATTTTTTCTTGCCAGGAGCTAAAGTCTGGGAGTACAGATAATTTCTGCACATCTTGGTTCCCATGCTCTTCTATGTGACCTGCTCTAGGAGGAACTGGACTTCAAGCTGCAGCCTGTTCAGCTTTGACCTTTATTTTCATACTATTTTTTTTTATTTCCCCATTCTTTTTCTTTTTCTTTTTTTTTCTGTAGGAAAAGGGTGCTGTTTTGCTGGATTGAGCAATGGGCAGTTTGACTTTCAACTTCTTGTGATTGCTTTGTGAAGTGAAGGTCCACTGTAAAAAGTGAAAGCCCTATTTACACTTGCAGCTTGTATAAACTATATATTCCTCTGACACCAATGGATAAAGTTGGAACAGTGTTATTATCAGAGGCATTTGATGCTTTGAAGACTTAACTAATTTTCAGAGAACATTAAAATGTCCTGCAAATTTTTCACTACGGGAGTACAGTGATTCTTGTGGCATGCTGAGGAGACTTCAAGCTGTAGAAATGAACTAATGAATATTGTTTTACAGTCCTTGTTGAAATCCTAGATTCTGTGGGGTTGTCAGTTAATTCCTAAGGTAACACACCTTCCCAAGGCCTTTGGGGTTTATACCTAACTGATCCAGTTTTAATCAGTATTATCATGCAGTCAATACATGAACAAATCTATGAATGTTCTCAGTTTGAACATTTAAACCAATTACAATGATTACTAGCACATGGCAGGAAATGTCCCTTTCTGAAATATGAACTTTTGCATGTGTAATAACTAAGCTGATGACCCATCCACCTCCCCCTTAATGCTCAAAGGAAAGGAAAAAAAATCGAGAAATGTCATACACATAAAAAAATGATTAGTTCTATTGCATTTTTCTTATCATGAAGTGATTTGATACATCCAACTTATAATTCAATTGGATTGTTTGCACTGAATTTCACCGCTTGAAAGCAACAAGGGTATGAAAACACTTTTGAAGGTTAGTTAAAAACGGCTACAGCATTTCACAATTTGCTCTTAAGATGGAGGGAACGAGACAAACAGGAGAACTTGAGGAAAGCTTATGGTCAATTATTTTTGTAGCTGTAATAAAATATCTAACATTCAAGATTTACCTAAGAATAAATTGTGCCTGTATTGCTTTTCAAATGATACTATCAACTTTGCATATAGATTAAAATATGTATGGTGTGGTAGTATTGATCTAAGGAGAAAATCAGAGTATTTCAAATTAATATTCTGTGACTGAAACATACAGCCATATTCCTCCCTCAGATTGCAGAGAATATAGGTACTAGTTGAAATATAACAGTAAGTTTTCTTTATAACCTTCCATTCACCCAAGGAGATATTTTAGTTCAGAACTGGATCTAATACTATTTTGGAGGAGGAAGGAATTTAATACAACATTTTTAGCTTGTCATATAGTTAGATCATATTGAAAGAAGTGAGAGCTTATCACAACAGTTTATTAAGGAAAGATAGCAAAATCAATTTAGAGGTTTTCACCAAAGAACAGAAAAAAATAAAAAGTTTATTTAGCCTACCTTTGGATATTTTCCACAAAAACTGTTAATCAATACCTGTTCAGAACTAAAAAGTATAGAGCCATGAATGAATTTGATAGAACAGTGTAGAGTAGAAAATGATGATTAAAAAAAACCCCGCATCTTTCTTAAGATATTTCTGGATATGCTCAGGGATCTGCAGTTGATAGGCTACGAAGTAGGGCTACATAATTCACTTTTGAAATAGTGTATTGCTCTTCTTTCATTTTAATGTGTATTATGCTGGATCTTCTTGGTATTCCTGTGTTTTCTGACATTCATCTTTAATATTTACAGAGGACACGCCAGTAAGGCACAAGTCATTTGAAACTTAAACCATGAGTACATTTGGTTCTGTAACATAATTTCCAGAATGCAAGCTTATTTTCTGCTGCATTTGGAGTTTTAAATAAGAACAACAAGAAAATCCTTTAGGAATGGATAGTAATTGATCTAACATATCTAACATGTCAGGTTGTTTGTTTTTTTTTTTGTTTGTTCATTTGTTTTAGGAGATAAGATATATATACAAAAGAGTCAGAAGCAGTCATAATTAAATCTGCCTTTTAAAGCTTCTTACATTCTTTAAATTATAATTTGCTAGCAAGCTTCTTATTTTGAGAGTCTAATCCCACTGTACTGATTCAATGTGCAATGGCACTGAAATTAGCTATATGCATAAGGAGCGATTTTCTCAGACAAGTCCTATGAGATGCTAGATTCAGATGTTCTTGCAAGTCAGTTATGTACATGAGCATCCCCCTTCATTGGACCTAACATCTTCTACTGGAAGACCCTGCAGTCTCACTACTATAAACATTACAGCAACTTACAGGCAGGCGCTATTTGAAATGAAAAGTAATCTGAAAATCTACGTGCACTACTTGATATAATCAGCCATGGTTAGGCATGTACTAGCCTCCTTGGAAAAAAGGCACTTTTAGTCAATAAACAGCTAGGCTAGATACAAAGCGTAAGTCACCTACAAAGACAACTGTTACATCTCTCTCTGAACTGATAAAGGGGGCTTAATTTTCTGGTCTGTAGGGGAAGGAGTTTGTTCATGTGTGCATACAGTGTACTATCATGTACACAAAGAAAGGATCTCAATTTTCAGTTAAGTACTCTCCTTAGGGAATGACATACAATCTTAAAAGAGAGAATGTATTGTACAGAAGTGTAAGAGAAACAGTACAAAGAATTCCCAACCAACAGTAAACAAAGAATTCAAATAAGGAAAACGTGGATATTCTTGAGTATCTACCAGTTCATGAATCAGTTTTGGCCCAGAGTCAGTCAGACTGCAGTGCTCAGGTTTCAACATCAAAACAGGTCACAGAATCACAGAATCACAGAATCACAGAATCACAGAATTGTAGGGGTTGGAAGGGACCTCCAGAGATCATCGAGTCCAACCCCCCTGCCAAAGCAGGTTCCCTACAGCAGGTCGCACAGGTAGGCATCCAGGCAGGTCTTGAACATCTCCAGAGAAGGAGACTCCACCACCTCCCTGGGCAGCCTGTTCCAGTGCTCCGTCACCTCACTGTAAAGAAGTTCTTGCGCACATTTGTGCAGAACTTCCTATGCTGCAGTTTCCAGCCGTTTCCCCTTGTCCTGTCTCCACTCACTACTGAAAAGAGTCCGGCCTCGCCATTCTGCCCCCCACACCTTAGATATTTATAGACCTGGATCAGGTCCCCTCTCAGTCTCCTTTTCTCAAGGCTGAACAGACCCAGCTCACCCAGCCTTTCCTCATAGGGGAGATGCTCCAGGCCCTTCACCATCTTTGTGGCCCTCCACTGGACTCTTTCCAAGAGATCCCTGTCTTTTTTGTACTGGGGAGCCCAGAACTGGACGCAGTACTCCAGATGAGGTCTTACCAGGGCAGAGTAGAGGGGGAGGATCACCTCCTTTGACCTGCTGGCCACGCTCTTTTTAATGCACCCCAGTAAGCCATTGGCCTTTTTGGCCACAAGGGCACACTGCTGGCTCATGGCCAACCTGTCGTCCACCAGGACACCCAGGTCCCTTTCCGCAGAGCTCCCCTCCAGCAGGTCATCCCCCAACCTGTATTGGTGCATGGAATTATTCCTCCCCAGATGCAAGACTCTACACTTGCTTTTGTCAAACCTCATGCAGTTTTTTTCTGCCCAGCTGTCCAGCCTATCCAGGTCTTGCTGAATGGCAACACAGCCTTCAGGTGCGTCAGCCAATCCTCCCAACTTCGTATCATCGGCAAACTTGCTGAGGGTGGCCATTATCCCCTCATCAAGGTCATTGATGAAGATGTTGAACAAGACCGGACCCAGCACAGACCCCTGAGGAACACCGCTAGTTACAGGCCTCCAACCGGACTCTGCACCACCAACAACGACCCTCTGTGCTCTGCCAGTCAGCCAGTTCTCAACCCACCTCACTGTCCACTCATCTATCCCACACTTCCTCAGCTTTGTTATAAGGACGTCATGGGGGACAGTATCAAATGCCTTGCTGAAATCAAGGCAGACTACATCCACTGCTCTCCCCTATCCACCCAGCCAGAGACAACATCATAGAAGGCTACCAGGTTGGTCAAGCATGACCTCCCCCTTGTGAACCCGTGCTGACTACTCCTGATAACCTCCTCTTCTTCCAGTTGTCTGGAGATGACATTCAGTACAAGCTGTTCCATCACCTTTCCAGGGACAGAGGTGAGGCTGACTGGCCTATAATTGCCTGGGTCTTCCTTCTTGCCTTTTTTGAAGACCGGGGTGACGTTGGCTATCTTCCAGTCTTCAGGCACCTCCCCCGTCTTCCTAGACTTCTCAAAGATGACAGAAAGCGGTTCAGCAATCACCTCTGCCAGCTCCTTCAGCACCCGTGGATGAATCCCATCGGGTCCCATGGATTTCTGAACATTGATGTTGCCTAGGCGCTCCCGGACCACCTCTTCCCTGACAGAAGGGGGTCTTCCATTCCCCAGATCCTCTCACTAATCTCCAGGGTCTCAGATTCCCGAGAGGGAGCTTTTTCACTGAAGACAGAAGCAAAGAAGGCATTCAGTATCTCCGCCTTCTCAGCATCCCCCGTTACCAGAACACCCCCGTCACTTAGCAGGGGAGCCACATTCTCCCTAGTCTTCCTTTTACTGTTAATGTACTTGAAAAAACCTTTTTTATTATCCTTTATCCCCTTTGCCAGATTTAATTCCAGGCAGGCTTTAGCCTTCCTTGTTGCATCCCTGCAGACCCTGACAACATTCCTGTATTCTTCCCAAGTAGTCAGACCCTTTTTCCACATTTCATGGGCCTTCTTCTTTCCTTTGAGTTTGTGCACGAGCTCCTTGCTCATCCACACGGGTCTCCTGCCACCCTTTCCCGATTTCTTCCTCACAGGGATGCACCGATCCTGAGCTTGGAAGAAGAGCTGCTTAAATGCTGACCAGCTCTCACAGGCCCCCTTGCCTTCCAACACCCTAGCCCATGAGACAGCTCCAAGTAGGCCCCGAAAGAGATCGAAGTTGGCTCTCCTAAAGTCCAGGATAGCAATCCTACTTTTTGCTTTACTTCTTCCACTCAGGATCTTGAACTCCACCATCTTGTGGTCACTACAACCCAAGCTGCCCCCGACCTTTACTTCCCTGACAAGCCCTTCTCTATTAGTGAGAATAAGGTCCAGCAGTACCCCTCTCCTCGTCGATTCCTCAACCACCTGCATCAGGAAGTTGTCTTCAACACATTGCAGGAACCGTCTGGACCGCGCATGCCTGGCCACATTGCTTTTCCAGCAAATATCTGGATGATTGAAGTCCCCCATAAGCACCAGCGCCTGGGATCGTGACGCTGCTTCCAACTGTTTGTGGAAGGCCTCATCAACCTCCTCCTCCTGATCAGGGGGCCTGTAGCACACACCCACAACGGTGTCAGCCATACCAGCCCGCCCCTTGATTCTTACCCACAAGCTCTCCACTGCTACACCACTCTCCCCCAGGTGGAGTTCAATACATTCAAGCTGCTCTCTTACATAAAGAGCAACTCCACCACCCCGCCTCGCCGGCCGATCTTTCCTAAAAAGCACATAGCCCTCCATGACAACATTCCAGTCATGCGAGCTGTCCCACCACGTCTCTGTGATCGCAATGAGATCATAGCCATGTGACCGCACGCAGATCTCTAACTCTTCCTGTTTATTTCCCATACTGCGCGCATTAGTGTAGAGACACTTCAGGGAGGCAGCATTCCCCTGCCACACTCCATCCCTTCGAACTCCACCCTTGTCACCCATCAAGTTCACTTTTGAGCCTTGAACTACCTGAACCTCAGCAGTCCTCATTTTGTCCCCTTCCCCCTTCTTACCTAGTTTAAAGATCTTTCAGTGAGGCCTGCCAGCTCCTGGGCTAGGATCCTTTTACCCCTTGTAGACAGTTGAGCTCCATCTGCAGCCGTCATGCCAGGAGCAGAGTAAATTGCCCCATGATCAAAAAAACCAAAGTTCTTCTGCCTGCACCATCCTCTAAGCCATTTATTGATGAGGAGGGCCTTTTTGATCCTCTCAGAGTCCTTCCCCGCCACTGAAGGGATAGAAGAGAAGATCACTTGCATTCCCGCACCATCCAGTACCCTCCCCAGACCCTTGAAGTCATTTTTGATTGCCCTTAGGCTTCTCTTGGCAGTATCATCACTGCCAACCTGAACTACCAATAAGGGGTAGTAGTCAGATGGGCGAATAAGCCCAGGCAGCTTTCTAGAGATGTCCCTGACCCATGCCCCAGGAAGGCAGCACACTTCCCTCTGGGTGGGGTCAGGGAGAAGAAAGCTCAGCTGCCGTTCTGGAATAAAAAGGTAAGAAATTTTTACTTCTCTCAACATTTTAATAAAACACTGCTGTAATTTAATGCTGCCCATGTAGCATTTCTGATGGGCAGTTAAGGAGGGTTTTCTCCAAATTATGAGCTATATGTTAGCTCATTACATATATATATATGTTTATATGTTGCTAGCTATAGCTGAATCTTACATGGAAAAATGGCTTACAAAAATTTAGGGACATTAAGAGATTTCCTTTTAATACTGAGAAAAGAATGCAGCTTCTTTCATCTACCTTCTGACATATACAAGAACTCAAAAATGTCTGCTTCACTAACCTTCTATGGTCGGTTGTCAGATTGCTATCCTTTGTTTATATTATAAACGAATGCAAGAGCAGTAGTCAGACCTGCAGTCTTGTTATATCAAGAACACTGTCAACATGTAGAAAGAAATGGCTTAGGGATAATTAGTTTAATCAAGTTATGATGCAGCTCTGGGCTACCCTATGCAGTAGGTACACTGGTAGGTCTGCAGTTTTCTGATTTTGCTGTTCCTAAAGTGAATGCTGGGGGAAGTATCACCAACTTGAGTCCTGTACATAAAAAAGAAGTAACCAAATACAGTTAGGTCTTTCTCTGGAAGAGAGTTACTTCTCTTTCTTAGCACCAATCAGGGAGGCATCTTAAGATATTTGGTTCAGAAGACCTTCATTGAGATCCTAGGAGCAAGGACTAGTGATGTGCTCAAATTAGGTAAACTGGCTGCAGGTGCACGTTCCTAATTTGCCTTTCACAGAATGCATTCATATGTCTCACTGAGCTACAGTTTATTCCATCATACAGTGAAGTAAAATCTGGTGTCCATGTGGGTTTAATGCCTCACAGCTGGTGCACTGTGAACTCACATTGCCATACTTTTGTATGTTTATTACCATCCAAGAAAGCAAACCCTTCCAGTAAAAATAAAAGCTCAGTAATGAAAAAAAGGAAAAAGTAGTTTTTACTCTTTGTGTAAGGAGTCTCATAGTCTATGAGAGTAAGATTCAGTATAGAATTAACTCATCCAACTCCAAGAATTAATCCTGTCCAGAGGATCACCATGTTACTGATAAAGTTGCTCAACTGAAATCTGCAAGATGGGTTCATGGAGGTCCCAGAATCTTTCCTATGCACAACTGAGCCCAGAATTTCCATTCAGGCTAAGAAAAACATCAGTGTATTATTTGTCAGCATTTAGGACTTTTTTTTTCTCTCCTTCCTTCTCATAGTGCTAGAAATGGAGAGGATGAATTTCTCTTAATTGCTGGAAACACACCTGCCACATCTTCCAGTTTTCTTTCCAGGCACACCTCTGGAAGCAATAGATAGAAATTGGTGCACAAAAACTGAAAAATGGATGCTTCTTCCCATTATAAGTGAGCCCCAAAGGACTAACTGAAGCACTGAGTAAAATAGAAACAGCTACTAACGCCCTGGAAGAGGAGGGGACCTTTTTGACTGGTTTCTTTCACAGTATTTCCATATGTTCAATGTTAATTAAAAACTCTTTATTATGAACATGATATATTTATATATATATATATATTTTTTTTTTTTCAGTGGAACGTGGAGGCTTAGATTTTTTTGTTTTGTTTTCTCCCATTTATGTGAAAATAGCATTAGAAAGAGACTTGATTTTTGTTACATTGAGGCCTTGTGTCTCTTGATGCTGCTCCTCTCTGCTATTCACACTCCTGACATATTCTAGTGTGAGAGCCAAGGTTTATAGCCAAGACGAACAATCCTGCACAGCTGTATACTTAGGACACAATGACAGGTTTCATAGAGTAGGCACAAATAAATTGAATTTTTTTACTTCTGGTTCAGGCAGTATAGAATTCACTTGTTTATGGTCTGGAAATACCAAGCAGGCATCTTTGCCAACTATTTTTCCAATCTGTCAGGAGCTTATCCCGAAGTGGAAGGAACAAAACAGCACCTAGTTTATTTCCTTGACGGCAACTTTTTAACTTTTATTTTTATTTTTAATTTTATTTTTATTTTGTAAATAATTTCTTGCAAATCTTCTGTTTTGCAGGCTCTTTTTGCTTTCTAGTTTCATCCCATATTGACCATCCATTTCCCATGGCATCATCTGTATTTCTTACCTTTTTCTTACCACATCTGTTGTGATCTTTATTGTCCATTCTATTTCATTTCATGCTCTATTCTTTTACTCCTAAATATGCCTTTTTATTTGCATCAGTAATCACTGCCTCTCACACATACCCTCTTACTTTCCCAAATTACTTTCCCAAGGGGCTTTCTCTCCTTCGGGCACTCCCCCAGTTATGTGGTCTACACTGAAGCAGTGCTCAGATCAGCATCCAGGAGATCTCATTCTCTAGCAGGAGATTCTTCTCTAAAGCAAAAATCATGTAAGAAGCTCTTCTACTAAGAGACTGTTTAAATAGTGAACAGTGCAAAGAGACGTGAATTTACAGTACATTTTCTACTTTGACTAACACCCACCTGTGTAAAATACATATCATTGAAGAGAATGAATCATCCCCTTGAGAGTCTCATCTCTTTCTGCTGTCTGTAGGTGAGAACCTAGATGATTAGTTTAGAATAACTGAATAGAATAGTTGTCTCACTGAAGAAAGAGAGAAAAAACAGGCCAGGCAATACCAGAGGTTAAAGGATCCTTGTCCAAGTCACAGCTCATCACTCCCAGCTTTGTTTCTGGGAGAGCAGGTGACTCAGAGGTACAGTTTGCCTCATCTCTCATTATCATCAGCTGAGGATGAGGTGAATTGCTCTCTGGAGCATTGCATTTGTCTGCAGAGGAAAGATGAGGTGCTTGGTTTAGGTCTGGAAGACCAACTTTTAAATGCACAGACTGCTTGGGGTATCAATTCTGAAATAGTTATTTCACCAAATTGTACGTGAGGATGAAAATAAAAGAGAAGAGCAATTCTGCATTATATTGCTTGTGTAAACAATGTCAAAGTGGTCCTAAATTGGAGTACTGCATATTCCCCTCAGGGCCTGAGTGACAGCACAGAGACCTCATTTCAGAATCAGCCTCTGGCCAGTCTTTATCATAGGCAGCCCCGGGGCAGGACATCTCCTTACAGCTCTCAACCAGTTTACTGCTTCCATTACTCATTACTTCATGACTCAGGAACTATCAAAATTCAGACAGTGATCACACAGAACTAATCCATTAACAAAGTTCATTCCTTTCTTTAAATCCATGATGTTAAAGATAAGAATTACTTATGACTGGCTTGCATACAAATCAGTAAGGAAACATTTATTTCCCTCATGAATGATCGAAGTGACAAAGATATGCTTTGAAATATGTTTGAAATGTTGTATGCTCTTACTGAACATTTTCATCACCTCCAAAATAAGAGGTTAATTGCAGACAGGCCAGAAAATAATGAGATAGCATCACTATTTACAAACATAGCATATAGCATGAACTTTTGATTGCCTTTCAATGACAGCTGTAATGCAGTAAATGAGTATGGAAACTGAATTACTAATATGCTATTTTATTCTGAACTCTTCTTACTGCTGATGATAACTTCTAATTTTCCATAAGAGAATATAGAGTATCCATCCCAAAAGAAGCATTATGATACATGCCATAAGCAGAAGACAGTGTAGGTCCATTAAGTCCATAGGTGGAAGGAATCTGAAAAAAAATGTAGAGAGTGCTTGAAAAAAAGCAGCAACAAAAATCCACAGACTGTTAGATTCTAGAAGTTTAATTTTGACATCTGGTCTCCCCAGGGTACCAAGAAGGCACCTTTGTACATTCACTGTGTCCCCGCAGCGTACTGGACTTGTCTGGGGCTCAGACATCTGTGTGCATTGGGTGTGAAGATATGTTTGGGACAATCAAACCATATCTGATTTAGAAGCTGGTTTCAGATGTTTTCTAAATCAAACATAATAGAAAGAAAGGTAGAAGTAGAAAAAGAAAATTGTTCTTATCAGTCTTTGTGTGCATTCAAATGACAAAAATCCCTCAGTCAGAAAATCTGTTATCAGAAGCAGTTTTTACTATCTACATAAACATGACCTTGATTAAGTCAGTATAGAATTATATGAATCACATGAGGTGTCAAAACACGAGGTGGATATCTAGTGTTTAATGTTGCTGAAACGTTGGCAAAGAAAACCTTGAATTTGTTCAAAGAATGAGACAGTAAGGAAAATCCTAACAGCAAAAAGACAAAATATTTATCAGTTATCTGAGCATACAAGAATTCAGCTTTTGCACGTGACCCATAATAAAATCAACACAGCACTCTGAGGAGTATCTATTGGACCTTCAAGAGTAAGCCCTGCTAATTAATAACTTCCTTAACAATCACTGTGGACTTAGGAAAAGAGAAAAATACTTAATAGTAATGTGGTCTATTTCATATAAAGGGGCAAAATCCCCTCCAAAATGTTTTCAATTACAGTTTTCTCTGATTCTGGACAGGATTAGTGAGGTGATGAGGATAGACAAGTAACCTCAGTAATAGCACTGAAAATACAACCCATCAGTGGTGACGTGAATTATTTTTAATTTGGCCAGTTTTTCACCTCTTTTTACCTGTGAATGGACACAGATTCAGGAGGAAGGATGCCCACCTGGAGATCTTCAAAACACTCATCCTATTCACTGTTAGAAGAAGCAGCATTCAGCTGAGTGCCTCACCAGATTAAAACAAAAACAAAACAAGAGATTTGAGGTATGTAGAAGTGGCTAAATCAACCCTGTGGCATGTTAATGACAGGAATTATGTAAGGATTGACAAAATGCCATGTTGCTGGAAGTATGATGGAGGGGTATAATTCTCCCTGTTGATAGGAAGGTGATGTTGGCTGTCCTCTCGTTATCTCCTGCTGACACATACGAACAAGTGCTCAGCAGAGAAGTGTGCCTATGCCCCGTGCATGGGGGTTCCTGTTCCTGAGTCAGGGCTTGTTGCACTGGGCTGTTAGCTGCCCTCTTTGCCTTCTGTCATATTCTGTTGCAGGATGACTAGCTTCTGTTAAATAATACATGATTTGAGCTCCCCTGTCTACCAGATGACTGAAATCACACTTTCAGCTTTATATTTGGTGGCAGCTTGGATATTTGTTGTTCTTCTCATCTGGCTTACAATTGGGAACTTCATTTGCAGTTCTCACTTCTCCTGTACTGTCCTTTGTTTTTAATGAATTATCGAAATCCTCCTCAAAGGTGTTTAAATTCTCTCTGTGCTTCTTTCTATTTAACCATTGAGATTCACAACCTTATAAGAGTATGTTATTCTCTGCTAATCTATTGTGATGTCTTTGGACTTCAGCATTAACTCAATATTAAATTGCAGTACTATATTTTGCTACGAGTAAAGGATACCTAATTTGTGTTGCAATATAGTAACTCATCTGAGTTTTGTTATGCTCACTTGCTAAGTAAAGGAAAAGAACAGTACTCCTAAACTTTGAAACTGAATCACGAATAGCAAAACATAAAATGCAAAAAAAAAAAAAAAAAAAAAAAATCACTGGATGAAGAGGTTGAACAAATGGGATTTCCTTCTACTTAACAACCTTGCATCTGCTTCTCCTGTAGTTTCTAAAAATGCTTTTCATACCACAAGCATGCCAAGATTAAACTGAACAATCACTTCAGAGGGCATACGTTAATGTGAAACATGACCTTTACTACTTTACTTTAACCAAGCTCCAGTCAGAGTACTGATGCATTGCATGTGGCAATTCAGAGACTCTGTATTTTCTGCACTTGGTGAGATTTCCCCTGGCACCTACTATCCCCAAGCCCCTTACCAGGGCTGCACCAGCATTGCTTTGTGGCACAGCCCAGTGCATAGCAACACGAAGAGCTGAAGCTTAACAGCTGGGAGGGATCAAGTAGGATATGAAAGAAAAACATTCACTTTTAACTCATAAGGATGTGATATTAATAGTAAGATTGGTTTCCTTACTCAGCAGACCTCTTATCTCAAGGGCTCCATCCTGTTATAAATTATTTATAAACTTTACACAGTAAATTTTTTCCTGCTCTTTGTTATCCTGCTATTTTATGTCATCTATTTTATTTTTTATTCAACTAAATGGCATAGAATTATTTGCACTTACTACCTTGCCAAAGAATGAGTTCTCTGTGCAAAGAAAAAGCCTTTAAAGTTTCCTTTGAACAGCACTGGCTTTTTATCATGCTGAAGTGGATCCAGAAAGTTTCTCTGGTCAATTACTCACTCACCATCAGCCACCATCACAATTGCGTTCTTTCAGAAACACATGAAGCTAACGTATTTCCTCTGTCCGAAGAATGGTCATAATGAATTTGAAATCTTGATAGAATGGATAGTCTGTGGGTGCCCCTTTGAACTAACCACTAGAATTAGGTATTATGATAATAATGATGGCCAGATTCCATCTTCTGCAGGAACCAGGTAAATCTGTCACTTAAAGACATGTGTGCTACTAGATGCACTGGATAAAAAATTGCTTTTCCAGACACTCCACTGAAGGTCCTTTTTACCACCTCTTTCTAGAGAACCACTTTTTCTTCAGTACTTAATTCCGTATATATTGTTTTCTGTTACTGCATTCATTAGAGTACCCTAGAGGACGCAGAATGTATCAGGCTGATTCAGGAGGTCCATCATATCTGAGGAAAGTGCCCAGAGTTCATATTCTGCCTTAAGAGTTGCTGATGATTATTATTGAGCACCAAAGTCAGTGCCTCCACTAGGAAACATCAGTGATATCCCTTGCCACTTCTCCCTTCTTTTTGAGTTTTCCCTACAGACTGCAACAAAAAGTCATATATCTTTCCACATACGGGTGCAATCAGACACGGATCTGTCTGTTGAACTATCAGCAAAGGAGATGCAAGGGCATTTAATGTAGTGACAGTGACCTGCTTTAACATTTTTATTTCTCATACCCCTGTGATGTGAATTTATCATCTGCAAATAAGAATATGGCACTTCCTCAGAGTAGATATACAAAGCTTAATCTTTTTCTGAAATTCTTGTGATACTTTTTATGAAAAGAATAATAAGAGTTTGACATGTTATAATGCGGACAATAAGTTAGAAGTGTATGTGTGCTTTTACTTAGAACTGAATGTACCAGGGACACATTTTAAACAAGAGATCATCTCTTAAGGGTTTAAGATTTTTTAATGTTGTTTACACAGACATCTAGTTTAATCCAGTCCCACCATGGTCCAGTCCCACCATGCCCACTAACTGTGTCCCTTAGTGCCACCTCCACATGGTTCTTGAACAGCCTCACTACTCTCTCTGAGAAGTTTTTCCCAATAGTCAGGCTGAGTTGCAAGTGAAAAGTGATAAATAAATAAATTTGAAGATTCAGTGGAGAAAAGGCTTTCATTCTTTAATTTCAATACCCCCAGGCCCTTAGAAATGCGTTTCCATTTTACTGGAGGCATAGGTGGGAATTTTCTTTTTCTTGGCAAATGAGGAAAGATGCTAAGGGAAAAAAAAAACAAATAAATAAAATTGAAAACATACAGACTTATATAGGGTCCAGAAAGAGGTTTTGAAAGACATTTCTGCTCAGTAGATTATGACAAAGAGATTTGGCAGGTGGGCCAGCTTGCTGTGTTGTCTGCTTGCCAAGCACTGGCAGGATGTTAGTTGTTGCTCTTCTCTCATTCACTAAAAATTACTCTCCAGAATAAATGATCAGATACATTATTTTTGAGATTCTTCTGTGTGCTGAATACCATAAAGGACATGTGCAACACACTGAGGGCCATGACAAACATTGTATAAAGTAGTGGCCATGATAGCCAAGCTTGTAAATGTTACAGCAAGGCATATGCTAGCTATCGGAGGAGAAAGAGCTATTGAGTGAGCAGACCAGCTGCAGAATTTGTACACAGAAAGGCAGGGCCCAACCACAGTACCTGTGGAGGCGAACAAACTCATGAGTGTATCTGCTTTCCTGGAAACTGACAACAGCCAAAATGTGGAGGTCAGCTCAAAGAAAAGGTAAAGCTGGAAAACACTGAGACTGTAGTTAAGCCTCAACACTTTAACAAGTGTGAAACCCTGAAGTTCACAGGTCTCCTTTTTGCCCTGACAGAATGAACCATAGATTGAGGAAACGATCAAGCTGTTTGACTTACAGTGTAAACGATGAATCTTTGCATAGCACAGCATAGCCTGATCTCCCAGTGAGACACTCAAGGGAGAGATCTGCTTTGAGATATCTGACCTTATGCAGATGAAGGAGAATCCCGTGGCTAGTTCATTCAATTGAGTGATACTGACTATTATTTTTCTTAGGTTTATGATATAGCACACTTAGGCTTGAAGCACATACAAAAAAAAACCTGTTTTCTTTCCATTAAAGTTAAGCATGATAGCATTATGCTGGAAATTAATTAAGAGAAGTGTGAGCTGAAAATGAGAACAGCAAAGCTAGTTTATAAGAGCAAGTCTTAAGAGTTACGAAACACCATTTTATAACTGCGGTGATGCAGTTTACAGATATTTGTCATTCATGTGCCCTATGTGTTTTTTTTTTCCCAGAAGAGATGGGAACTCAGCTGATGAGTAGCAACAATTAACCCAAAGGGATGGGGCACAACAGCTGTCATTGAGTAGAAAGGAACATAAGTGACAGAAAATGAAAAGAGATCAGTTTTCACTATGCCATCATTTTGCAGTGCTTATGTCTAGCTTCATTATGTTCATTCATCAGAGATAAAACCCAATCTTGAATTTTAGAAGAAAAACGACAAGTGATAAATTCAATACAGAATACTAGAATTCAGGGGTACATTAAAAAGTGTGGTCAGCAGGTCAAGGGTGATGATCCTTCCCCTCTACTCTACTTTGGTGAGACCACCTTAGGAATTTTGTGTCCAGTTTTGGACTACCTAGTTCAAAAAAGACAGGGATCTCTTAGAAGGAGTCCAGCTGAAGCCTATAAAGATGATAAAGGGCCTGGAGCATCTCCCGAATGACAAAAAGCTCAGTAACCTGTGTCTATTCAGCCTGTGAGAAAGAAGACTGAGGGAGGATCTGATTCACGTTTACAAATATCTAGAAGGAGGTGGAAGGCAAATGGATGAGGCCAGGCTCTTCTTGGTGATGTGTAGTGATAGGACAAGAAGAAATGACCTAAAACTTGAACATAGGAATTTCCATACAAATGTGCAGAAGAAATTCTTTATGGTAAAGATGACAGGACACTGGAACAGGTCACTATGTGTGATCTATTGTAGGAAACCTGATTTATTGGTGAGGTTGGATTTGATTATCTCCCGAAAGCCCTTCCAAACCATGCAATTCTGATTCTATAATTGTCTATGCTGGAAGAGACCTCTAGAGGTCATCTTGTGCCAACTTCTGCTCAAAGCAGGGATACTTCAATTCTGCTTAAAATTGCTCAAAGCCTTGCCCAAACGACCTCAGCTGCTTTGTGAAAGATGTTACAGTGCCTAGTTGTTACTAGCTGTGATTTTTTTTTCCTTATATCTAACTGCAGCCTGTGCTCATAGCCCATTTTTTAACTTTTTTTTTTTATTATTTTTTTCCACTTCTCCTCTTTGAGAAGAGTTTGACTCATTTTCCCCTGCCATCTACTAAAAGATCAGCCTTTCACTGGTCTTGCTCCTGTGCAGGCCTCTCCCTTACTCTCACAGGTAGCATCCAGAAAGGATTTATCCACCTCACAGTCCACCTGTCCGGTCTACATCTTCCTAGCTCTCTAAAAGGACTGTCAAAAGTCAAACTAAAAGACATATCATGAACCTCTTGTTCACTGAATCCATAACCTCTCCAAAAAAAAAAAAAAAAAAAAGCACTCAGGTTGCACATGATTTGCCATTGATAAATATGAGTTTTCTGTTCTCAATCAACTGCATGGGTTGGACATATCCTCCTGGAGGACTCGCTCCACATTAGTCCCAAAAACAAAGTTAGGGTGACCAGCTAAAGTTCTGTAGATCCTTCTTGGGCTTCTTGAAAACTTTGGCTTTGTCTTTCATTTGTTGCTGGAGATTAGAGCAAACTGCTATCATTTTCAAAGATGACAGGGTGTCCACACAACGACACTGGCCAGATCCCTAAGCTTCCTCATATGCATCCTGTCTGGTCTTTTTGACTTCTACACGTGCAGTTTATTCTCCAACTGAATCCTCCTCTGCTCTGGTTAGTACTGCTCCCTCTCAGCACTCTCACAAGGCACAGATTTGGCATACATGAAAGTAGATTTTGCCAGTAAAAAATTGAGGCAAAGAATGCACTGAGTACTTCAGTACTTTCCAAATCTTTCATCACTGTGTTGTCCACCCATTCTGCAGCAAGCTAACTTTTCCCTCTTACTGCTGACATACATAAACTGCTTTTATTGCTCAGCAGCAACCTTGCGTAGTTTCAATTGCAATAGGCATTCATTTTTTCAGTATCATCCCTGGACTTGTGCTCCAGACCCCTCACCAGCTTAGTTGCCCTTCTCTGAACCTGCTCCAGAGCCTCAATGTCTTTCTTGTAGTGAGGGGCCCAAAAGACTGCACTCGAAGTGTGGCCTCACCAGAATTGAATACAGGAGGACAATTACCTCCCTGTTCCTGCTGGCAACACTATTTCTGATACAAGACAGGATGCCACTGGCCTTCTTGACCATCTGGACACACAGCTGGCTCACTTTTAGCTGAACATCAACCAGCAGCCTTCGTTCCATTTCTTCCACACATTCTTCCAGCCACTCTGCCCCGAGCCTGGAGCATTGCCTGGGGTAGCTGTGGCTGAAGTGCAGGACCTCACACATGGTCTTGTTGAATTTCATGCTGTCATGTTCTTTGAGGAGGCTGCTCTTGAAGATTCACCATTTCTTCTGAGTCCATTACCATTTAGCAGACTTTCTAATATGACATGTGAAATTGTAGTTACGTCACATTCAAATAAAATGCCCTGAGCACAGAGAATATACGTACAGCTTTCCTGTTCCTAGATCTGGACTTTAAAATCACCCCTTGCAGTGTGTGTTCTCTCCTTTTATCCCTTCCTGTTATTTTATTCTTTCCTGGTTCTTGACTTCTACCACTTGTTTTGGTATGCTGGCTCCATGCTCTCCCTTCAATTTTTGTGTCCTCATGTTTAATCTGAGTTACAGCTTGACTTTGCTGATTCTTTTGCACGACTTTTGTGTCAACACAAGTCAGATCCTCATCTCAATTTTCAGCATGTCAGTGTTGATTACTGAAACAATGAAGAAACGTGATTACTGCTGATCTTACCAAATGCAGCCTTGCTTTGTTCGTGTATTTTCAGCACATCCATATTACTTCTCAGACCATTTCTCAGCGTTGTTCTGATTATGTTACGCTTTCCATTTCATTCCCCATCACTTACTTATTTTCCAGAACAATGAATATTGCCTGGTTCCTTTCGTTTAAGCTTTTCCCTTTTCTATCACCAGCCACTATTATTTTGCAATGACAGCTATTAGTGTCAGTCAGCTCATGTTGCAGTGCTCCTCTACTTTTAATTTTTAATGACATCATTATGTCTATTGTATGCCTCCTCTCATTCTTGGGAATAAGACTCCATATTACTTCACTGTACTGTCACCTTCAAGTCCCTGCTCAGAACACCTCCCTAGCATACATAAGCTTCAACAAGTGTTTAGGCTGCAAATGCACTGACATTACATCCTACCATTTTCAAGGATATTTTTCCTCATTGTCCTTGCCAGTCTGCATATACCTATTTCCTTATACTTAGACTGCAATTTATTTGCATCAAGATCTGCCTACCAAGAGTGTGCACAATTGAAATGGTGTCCTAGTACATCATTGGAACACATGGTCTTCAGACAAACATATATGGTTTCATTGTCAGAGTAGGCAGTTAGTAGGAACAGACTGGTGAGTCAGCTGTTACCCGTCCCTGGGTACTGCAGCCTGAGGTATGTCTACATTTGATCAAGTATTTTAGTATAGGTGAACTTCTGTTTGCTTCAAATTAGTGCATTGAAAAGTTGTCAGAAAACAGATAAATACTGCAGATTGCAGATTCCCTATGCTACCTCATTAGGTACATACACTTGCAGCAGGTTTACCTGCTGGATATTCACTGCTGTGTGCAGCCGAGGAGCTGTTCTTGAAATATGTATTATTTACAGCATAGGAACTATAGACTCGATAATAGAGACAGAATGATGAGAGTGATGAGAAAGTGTCCTACATTTCATAAATGTTTTCTTCACAATATTTTGCTGCTATACCTTTAAGGACCGTTAAAAAGCAACAGCAACAATCACAACAAAGAACCTTGAATGATTTAGTTCATTTCCCTGGAAAGCATTGTTAGATGCACCTCAGCTTCTTACCTTGCTTCGTATACAAGGGCTGAGGTTTTAATCCTGTATGCACTGAAAAATTCCAACAGCAAATATAAACATGCATTTTTTTTAATTTTTAAAGAAGGCACATTCTCTATTGCAGTGGAGCAATTCCTTGCATACTCTGTAATGGACTTCAAGAAGATAGATTCTGTGAAATAAAAAAGAACTGGGGAAAGCTCATGGGATGAAAATTATGAGAGGAAAAACAAATGGAGAGCTAACGTTAAGAGCTGGGAAGTCCTTAAAGGAATGACTCTAAGAATATAAGCACAAATTACCTGAATACAGGTTACCATGTACAGTAAAAAGGAAATTTTACTAAACATTATTATATTAGCAACAAAGAGGCAGGAATGAAGAGGGAAAAGATGCTAAGACTGACATGCCTTTTTGCTTTTGCCTTGGCTAAAAAGGTCATTTTCAACAGGTAGCTAACATTACATGCAGTGAAAATTTTCTACCTGAGTTAGATATTTTCAAATTGTCTAATACTGGTAAGTTTCATTGCAAAGCAGTTAGAAAACTGACCAACAGAATCTCAAATAAAAACTACTTAATTTTTACAGTTCACAAAGAACAGATGTAGTACAAAAGACTAAAGATGAGCAAACATAACACAAGGTTCAAAGGCAGAATAAGTGAAGTGCTGGGGAGTTGGACAACAGCAAAGATACCATTTCTGGAAAAGGAAAAATATAGTGACAAATTCTCAAACTGAAATTTGTAGTCATCCGAGTGATGACATGAAGATGTAAAGCGGCTGATTTTAAAACAATAAATTTGGTTTAAGAACTCCTTGACAGAATAATAAGGGAAGTAGAAGGTGTCATTTTCTGACTTTAGCAAAGTTTGACACCTTTATATGATAATCTTGAAAGCAAATTAGGGAAAAACTGTCAGATTCAGATTTTTACGAGGGAGTATAAAGCTGGAGTATTTGACAATCACTAAAAGTAGAAATGATTATTTGTCAAAATGGAAGATGCACCAGTGAGCTTTCTAGAAGTCTACCATGAGATGAGTATTACTCAGTGTGTCTGCTAAGAACATGTACAGCAGAATGAAATTCTGCAAATGACACTAAACTGGATGTAAAGAAAGAACACAGTATATAATTAGAGTTTAAGATAATCAACTGAACTTAAAAATAGTCATGTAGAAAGATAGATAGGTAGATGTGCAGGATGGGATCGTGTAACAGTTCTGAAGAAGAAGATTTCTGTTGGAGAAGAGGGCTTGACCTTGAGTTGAACATTAACAAATCTAGTCATGTAGTTGGGAAAAACAGACTAGAATATACATATATGTACAAATGCGCATACACGTACTTTTTAGGATGTGTGTATAAAGCTCCAATCAAAGCTATTTTGGGGTGTAGAAGAAATAGATGTCCAGTCTGCAGAGGAGCAGGATAGCGTGGAAAGGGTGTTGAACTACAGTCTCCATTCTGGGTGACAGTTCTTAGTATACAGACTACTGGGCAAAAAGGCACTGCAAGGCATACTCTGTTTCCTATTTGTATCTTCCTTTGTAGCGTTTTCAGGCAGCTAGGGAAAACTTTCTTTTTGTCTTCCGTGAGGATGAATATTCCAATAAAGAATTGTTCGTTCCTTGGGAAAACTCTTTGTGTCCCATATGCACTAGCACA
Organism: Lagopus muta; assembly: GCF_023343835.1. NCBI lineage: Eukaryota > Metazoa > Chordata > Aves > Galliformes > Phasianidae > Lagopus > Lagopus muta. The sequence continues at coordinate 31,086,180 of NC_064434.1, read as the reverse complement.
AAAACCACAAAGCGACATGTGTGGAAAGTTTGGCTGCTACCTATATTTTCGTGAACAAACCAACACATATGTTACATGGCAGCCCATATTTTCTGCCAAGGTCCATTTCCTTTCTCTGGATGGATATGGGAACTGAAGTCACTGCTGTCTGTGAGAGAAGCACATGAATTTTATGCTATCTGCTTCTCCAAAAATGCTGTTCCAGCCACCATCCTAAATGATCCTATTCTATTCAGAAGAAGTATTTACGCTCATGGAGACTTGTGCCATACGGTTGTGCAGTAAATCTTGTTCAAGCTATTTGTAGCCTGGCCTCAGGAAAAATTCCTGGAGTACTGAGATGTTTTAGCCTGGATTACTGAATAGCGTCATTGAGCCCTGCAGTATTAGCACTTTATTTGGCTTAATGAACTCTAGATTTATTTACACTCCTCAGAGTGTTATTTGGGGTTGTTCATTGACAGTATCAGTAATGTTGAATCCATTCTTGGAAGACAATTCTCACAATGCCATGGAAGGGAAAACAATGGATTTTTGCAAATCTATCTGTCACATAAATCTAGTATGTATCACAGTGAACAAAGTCCATGGATGTACACATACAAGTGATTTTTTTGTACAAGCAAAACACTTGGCACTTCAACACTTTTGAAATTTCTGTCCAAGGAAAAACATATAAAACAAGGAGAGGGTCAATTATTTGCAAAAATGACTCCTAAAAATGCAAGGTGCCATCCTACTAAAGAGTGAAAAAGGTGACCACAGTGATGACTGTGAGCCGACAACAAATACAGCGCTACATATTCTCAGTGATCTGTTTTGTTTAGAGCTAGGATCCTAAATCTAAATCCAGAGTTTCCAAGCGCCGTTATACTCAACCCCCAAAGAAGTGATAGAAGAAATTATATAAGCTTGCATGGAAATAGTACCTGTCTGCTTGAATTTTCTCTGATGAAATCAACATTCCTGGGACTGTTCCTACCCCTGCACAGTGTTCCTACTGGGATGCCTAGTAATGCAGTGGCAATTCGCAGCTGTTGCTAAGTGGTTGTTAAGAACCTGCAAGGCAGATAAACCTCTGCAGAGAAATAGAAAGAGACTATGGATCAACCAGAAATCTCTTGAGCTAGCTCCGTAAGTGGATATCTCTATTATTATGTCCTTTACCTATTATCCTTTGCTGTAAATATTGCCAAAAGGCAATAAGAATAGTTTAAAAATCAAGGAACATATCAGGAGATAGTTACAATTACAGTGCATAGTAATATTACTCAACTAAAGGGTAAGAAAAGATTTTATGCCACATTCCAATACTATAAATGAGGGATTTGAAAGGGTGCTATCAGAGAAGTTCATTGAAAATGTTAATCATTCCAGCAGATAAGAACTTCTAATTTTTTCCTTAAAAAAGCTTTTTAATCTAAAATTCTTTTTTTTTTTAATACTGGTAGAAAATGTGTAAATGAAACTGTTACCATTATTACAGTCTTTAAAGCACTTCTACTGAAAACTGACTGTGTAATAACGGGATGTCAAGTCTTTCATAAGTATTACCTTAATATAGAAAAATAGTGCTAGTAGAATAGAAACTTCAATATTCAGATTGTGCAGTGTTTGAACAACACGGTTAACAATCTGGTTAGCAAACATTTATTTCAGATGAAAGAAAAAAAAATGACTGTGAACTGTTTTTGCTATTCAATTTGGCTTTGACTGACTCAAATTATGTGAAGTTTACAAATGACAGTTGTCATTTATACAAACACAAGATGGACACTTAACAGTGTAAAGAGAATTCCTGGACAAGCATTTTGTTACAAAATAGTAAAATAAAAGGGGCAATATATTCTTGCTATCCAGGGATGAAGAGCAGTAACAATACGACACGCAACATCCTTTCACAGCTTTTTCATATCTTCAGGTTTCCTCTTTTTTTTCCCCATGCATTGCAGTAACAGGAATATAAATAAGTTTAAATTTTGTCTTGAGACGTCTGTGACATTTTTCAATTTCTTGTAAACTAACTCTGAATTTCCTACATTTAGAGTACTTGCTCTGGATTGATGTTGCTGCGTCCATGCAGTTATCTGCCCTAAATTAGACTCAATTAGACTCAACACGTGACAATAATCTGTGTTCAAACTGTGCTTAGTTTTGCTTTGATAAAATCAAGTTATTCATCAAAAATAATTATTGCTCATGTGAACATTAGAAAATAAACCAAAAGGAATGATTGCAATGATATTTTTCTTATTCTTTGAAGATGTAAAGATCTTGTTTATGAATTTTCTGCCACTTGGTCCTTTTAAAATTTTTTTTAACTTTTTTTGCCTCAATTTTAAGTACAGAAGATCTGCCTTTCTAAATGGGTAGACCGTGATAGGATTTGGAGGAATGATCTCAAGCTAGAAGATGGGAGATTTAGATTAGAATGACAGGGGGAAATTTTTCACTGAGAGGGTGGTAAGGTGCTGGATGAGGTTGCCCAGAACCTCTCTGGATGCACCATTCCTAGAAGTGGCAAGGGGATTGGAACTAGATGAACTTTCAAGTCCCTTCCAATCCAAGCCATTCTCTGTTTCTATGAATACATGAGAGATTTATGCATCCAAACAAGTACAACTCATTTATTTTAATCTAGAAAATGTGAGTTCGTTAATTGCTGTCCTTTGTTCAAAATGAAAATGTATATTTGCTCTCATAAAATAAGAACAAATGAGCATTTTGTGAACTCCTGCAGTTTTCTGAGGCAACGTTCAAGAGGTTCTTTATTTTTTAAGGGAATTTAAAACAGCTCTGCTGTTCTCCAAGAGTACCTAGAGGTGCAATACATCTTTACAAAAAGCATTTTTAACAAAAAATAAAGCTGATGCTTAAATTTCATGAAATGGAGTAACATTGCTCCTTACGAAATCTTAGAAAATAATTATCTGAAGCTGTCTGGCATACAATAAAAATGCTTTTCAGCACGCTTTCACTTATACTGGCACTGCTGAGATGTTTACATACACAGTAGTCTGTCTATATGGGAGGCCTCTATTATCCAGTGCCTACTGGCTGATATATATTATTTATCTTCCTGAAATACTGACAAAGATAACCACCTGGGAGGCTGAAAATAAATTTCAAATGCAAGATGATTTGTTTAAAGAGGTAGACTTTTTAAAATTTTGCCTCTAGTTGAATAACAGCAATTTTGAATGCAATTATTTTTCCCTGAGATCACACTTGCTGATATGAGCTACAAGAGATCTCTTTTAAAAGTCTTGTTTTGAATATGGATGAGTGAAGAACCACTTATACAACACATTTGATTTTTTTCAGAATTAACCCATAACTCCTGGAAAATGAGACTGCATTCTAAAATAATGTCAAAAATCTCACATTACTACCCGGAAAAGATTCAGCCCTAGCCATAGAGTCTGTATGGCATTACATTTTAGAAGCTATTTTCTGTTACAGCACAGTAACACGGCAGGAAGAAATGCTATCAGGGTAGCTATAAGTATGTAAATGCATATAGGAATTACACCAGCTGAAACATCTGAATATTATTTTTACTAACTGGATTTTTATATTGCTAAACCATTCAGTCTTGCTTAACTCACGGACTCTTAAGAGTCTGATATGGTTTGGTTTGTCTGTCAATGTTCGATTTACACAAAAGTCCTTAATGAGAAAGGTTGCAGCTTTTGTTTGAGTTCTGTGTGAATAGCTAAGCATCTGCACCAGTTATGCACTGCAGTGTATTTTTTTCTGGCTGAGAAAACTTAGAGAAAGCTACATTAATCTCTGTTTCAAAATTAACAGTAATAAAACCAATGAACACTAAAACCCTGGAAAAGATGCATTTGTCTGCTTGGGATAAGAACAGTCATGGAAAATATCAAACCAAAGCTATTTTGCAGAATCACTGTGACATGTAACAAAGCAAGGACCAAAATGAAGTGGTTCACTGAACCCAGACATTTTCTGGCTTCACTACATATGTTCATTGCAGCTTAATATTTCTTCCTGAGGTATCCTTCATATGAAATTATTAACAGCTTGGGTTTTGCAAAGGCAGATGATGAATGATATGTTTTGAATTGTTAGAAATTGCCAGGCCAGATGAGATTGAATCTGAGCTTTTATTTCACTTCATGAGAATCCTGGGTGTTATTAGTGAGGACACAGGTCACTGAAGATCTCTGTCAAATATTTTAGGGAACCACAACAGAAACATTAGGATTGACATGAACAGAGACAGGCCCGGATGTGGAGGCATCAGAAGGGATAGGAGAGTCATAAGAGCAGTGTGTGATGGCACACTGACTAGCAGGTCATGAAGATCCCTTCATGGCTGTGTGTACCTGAACTAAAAGACTCAAACCACTCAGGTCTCTCATCAGGATGGGAGGACAAAGACCAGACTGGAGCCCTTGGTCACCCAAAGAAGGTGAGAAAGGACAGCGAGGAAGTCCAAATGGCTCACAGAAGTGAAACAGCATGAAAGGCAAAATCACAGGCAGCTCCAGGCCAAGCCACAGTCCCCACTGCAAGCAAAGCCCAGGAAGGACTAAGAATTGGTATCTTGCCATAAGGACCTATCCAGTGCTTATGAGAAGCAGGGCAGGAAAGTTAGGGAGGGAAGTTACATTTCAGTTAAAATAAAATGACATTTTCCTCCTGTCAGGGCTTAGATAGAGCTTGTGGCAGGAGTGTAGCAGCATTATTTACCAAGCAAGAAGAGTCTATGTCCCCAGAGCAGTAAGATGAAGTACGTCATAGAAAAATAGCAACAAAAACAGGGCCCTGCAGCAGGCTGCCCAGGGCAGTGGGCACAGCCTCAGGCTGCCAGAGTTCAAGAAGCATTTGGACACTGCTCTCAGACAGGAGTTTGAATTTTGGGTGGTGCTGTGTGAAGCTGAGAGTTGGACTCATCGATCCTTGTGGGTCCCTTCCAACTCAGGATATTCTGTGATTCTATTAATTGTTACTGAAACACTGAAACTGCTCAAGTTTACCAGAGGAAAGGATGGGAAAAAACAAGTGGTTAGTTGAGGATTTATCTTCCTGAGAACACAGAGATTTTTAAATGTATAGCTTTTCTGGAAGACAAAGCCCAGCTAGAGAACAGCAGACTGATAAATCTTTTCCAGAACTTCTAGGAGCTAAAGTCCCTGTCATAGAATGGTAGAATCATAGAATCGCAAGGTTGGAAACGACCTGCAAGATCATCTAGTCCAACTGTCCTCCCACAAACATTGCTACACGAGCCCCTAAACCACGTTGATCAAGAACTAAAAAGCTGCCCCCAGCCTCACTTGGCATGGCAGCAGCAAGCAATGGTAATACTGGAGTGAGAGGTGGCATCTCCTGGATGCAGATTTATTCACTGCCACCACCATGGTGCCACCTCTGTGGCATCCCCTAACCAGTGGCTGCTGCCTGCTGGGACAGCATGGACACTTCTACAGCACCCTAAAAGGGAATTTAAGGAGAGAAAATGCTGTAAAAATGCTTGATTGTTCTGTGTGGAGGGACCATTTATTTCCAATCAAAACATTTTATTCCTTCTGGGGTTTGGCACTTAACATGATGGGGAATTCAGCTATTCTGCAGTTAATAAATGCATACTAAAGCTCACTGTTGTACAGAAGAAATATACTTTGCTTGTTTTACATTTCAAGGCACACAGTTTTCTTAGATTCACCAGCACTTATTTTCCCAAGCCTGTTCTATATTCATTACATACTTACATGTCCCCTGCTTCTTTGTGTTATAGGGATGCTTGCCATAAAATATATTTCCTTGGATTCCAGTATCTTCAAAACACCTCAGGTATTTTTACAAAATCCATTTTATTTTCTTCCTAGTGAAGTTTATTAAAATATCCACTGCTACAGACTGTAGTACATGGAATGAAGCCATAACTCATATTTAACTACCTTTCTCCAGTCATGCTGCTGAGAGCAAAACAAATTTAAACTCTTCTTTTAACTCTGCTGACTCCTGGACGTGGTATTCCTCTTGCTAACCAGGGTCATGACTTTAATGGCCATCATTGTTCTTGCTGGTGGTTGAGGAACACTGTTAGACTCTCATCATATAATTATTAGCACCTATTAGGAAGCAGCAGCTTGGCTTCTGAAATGCAGACAGAATACAGTGCTTCATTTGAATCACTCCCTTTCTGTCCATTCTATTTTTCCCTTACTTACCACTATAGTAAAGCAAGACCCAAGATCATTGGCATCTACCATTAAGACTTACATACAGTTAATTGATCCATAATACTGGGCATCTTTCCCAAGCTACACTTCTTGCCTCTTCCTCAGTGAAACCACTGCGAGCCAAACGCTGCTTATGCATCTCACAGGGGTGTAACCAGCTGGTTTTCTGTTTTCCAGCACATGTGATTAATTTATTAAAGATGTTGATTTCCTAAAAGAACACAGCAAAAAAAAAAAAAATAGCCAAACTAGAAAAGTAATTCGATTGAAATTCTATGTGTACATTCAAACAGAAAGGATAACTTATAGGACTTGTGAGTTCTCCATCTCTAGTTGCTTCCACACCATGACCGAATGCCTTCTGAGGGACTGCCTTAAACTGGTCAGAAAGTATGGCTCAATATGAGGCAAAGTGTGTGAAATGTTCTTTTTCCTTGCAGCAGAGGAAGTCAAAACACACTGAAGACTACCTCTTTCTTTGAAATATTGAAGCAACATAAGCTACCTAGCCGTTTTTTTTTTTTTTTTTTCCCAAGAATACTTGCCTATGTTTCAGATTATTGTGAGTCTTTCACTTTCACCTTGCACACTGCTTGGCCAAGCTACTGCGTTTTGTTTGAAAGAAACAAGTAGCAACAACAACAAAGAAACAAAACTGCCAGTTTACCTAGCTGTTGATTGTGAAGAATTGGTACCAACTGCATAACTGGAAGGCCTGAGCTCGGCTTTTCTGTTGGCATGTTGGAAAATTTCAGCAGAAGTATTTTGAGGACAGCACTAAAATAAATAAGAAAGAGGAGAGAAACAAACTACACAGTTCAAACACGTCAAAATTTGCTTTTGCTTGTTTAAGTTTTTTGCTTTTCTATTACAATTATTTATTTATTTATTTTTAATGTGAGATAGCAGCAGATAGGACCCTGATTGAAAAGTTCAGAGAATTTTTCAGTTTATGTTGAAGAGTAAAGAAAATTGAAGGAAATTAAATATGATTTGTGCAAGAGAGTCTGGATGGAAATGAACGCATAATACATTCCCAGAGGCTATGTGACTGGGTTACATTACAAGATACAGGAAAAAGAGACCCATAATGCAAAAAAAAAAAAAAAAAAAAAAAAAAAGAAAGAAATATGAGCTGGGGAAAAAGAAAAAAAAAAAAGAAGAAAAAGAAAAGAGCAAAGAAACAGAAAAAATCCTGAAAATCTGATATTCTTCTGTGCCTACCTTTAACTGAAACATGCAGTATAAATTTAATTTACAGTATCTTACATTTCCAATGCATGGGAAATTTTTAAAAAGACTGTAACAGTTTTAAATATTTATTAAAGCTCACAGGATTAAAGTTCTTGAATATTATAATTTACATCAACATAGCTTTGTAAAAAGATATTTTAAAGTGAAAGGATTCTATCTCTCTGGTGTTATTATCTAAGGTTTCTGAATTCAGTTATGTTAAACAAAGAAGAGTTCATCAGAAGGGCACCCTGAAGCTCTCCAAAGAGGGATGTTCTGGCAATATGTTATCTGCAACATGGGCTGTCTGCAGGGACTCCACACTGCAGCTCAGGCTCACAGCTAACAGCCAAGCAGGAGCACCCTCCCTTTGGAGAGCAGTGATCCAGGACATGGCACTGCACCTCCAGGGCTGCCCATTGCCAAAGCAGTTCCACCAAAGTGGCCACGTGTTGTTCACACCCTACACATCAAACAACATCAAACATCTGCATCAGGGATTTCTCCAGAGATCTATTGAATGGTACCTGGATAGGTCACCCTGGCTGTACTAGTTTGCTCCCACTATTTTTTGAGCTGTTAAATTCCCTAATATGCTTAAATGTGGTATGAGAATAGGAAAGATGTTGCATTACAGAGGAACACATCTCTGGATCAGGGTGGAGGAAGGGAAGTCACTTGGAACTTCTTTCCTCTGGCAGACCTTGTTGTGGTTCAATTATAACTGGCAATCTCATGATTTATGTTATCTGTGGGCTAAGAAAAAAATAATGGTGAAAGGCAAGGTCTTGTTTATCACTACTCCATTAGCAAGCTGCAACATCAGCTCACTGCTTTCCTGGGCCAGCACAGAAATAATTAATCATTTAGTTCAAAGCTGGAGCGTGGACGACGCAGCTTCAGGCAGAGATCTGCACAGGGTAGGGATAAAGCACACAAAAAATCTGTAGTTGCCATTTAATTTAGGAAGGCTTTTGGTATTTATTTTTTTTTAAGTCTTTCTTAACTTAAAATATGAAGCAGAGAGAAATAAAAGTATTCCCATGCTGTATCTTGTCCCAAAAGTTGCATGGTAACTGTCCCAGCAGTTTCATAAAAAGCCAGCTAAGGAAAGTGGAAAAAAATATAGTGCTACTGTCAGAGTCTAACAAACTTAGAGATTTTAATTGCAAGAGCAAGAAAACATAATCCACAACCATTTCATGAGTGGTGTTTTGTCAGCAATAGGTATCAGGGACAGACATAAAAGGAAAAATTATCACCTGACGTAGCATTTGAAGGAGAACATAGGTAACAGAGTGTCTTCCTTCATACCTTTTACTATCATTGATCTCTTCAGAAAAAAATACAGAAGAATGTGAAACTTTCACAGTATCATTGCTGTGCCTTTTTTTCTTGGTGGTAATTCAACATGAAATTTGTGAGGGGAAGCCAACATAAGATCTGAAGCAGTCCTGCACTTTGCCATTTTCATTAGACTTCACAAATAGACCTTCTGTATTTCAGCAGTGGGAAATATCACTCAAATTATGAGTTATGGCTCAATAAATATATATGATAGAGATAAACATGATGCAGTGCTCAAAAAGATTAAAACTTCGATCAGAATCAGTAACATTCTCCACAGTATAAAATTATTCTGGAATGATTCAAAATAAAGATAAAAAAATGTATATGTGAAGAGCAGGGAGACTGTACTATCCCACCTTCTACCTCAGAAGGAAAGAGATAAATTATACATCTCAGGAAAAGGTTTAAAATATATACCAGTAGTTAGAAGGTACTTCCATAGATAACTATTTAATTCAGTCCTCTTACGTTTAGTTTCAAAATACAAAACACTTAGTCAAAAATGTATAAAGAAGAGCTAAGAAACACAACAGGGCATGATAGCCTTAAGAGCTATCATATAAGAGAAAGAGACTTTTGTGACTGGAAAAAAACAAGATCCCAAAACCACGAGCAATCCTAAATTTAAATAATTTTATTTGCCTTTATAATTCCTCCTTCCTTTGGTCCATTTGTCTGCAGGACAGGATATTTGCCTTGTCCATATGGAGCATAACAACACTGAGGTAGCTGATAAGAGATGCACTGCAACTTGAACAGGTCAGTTTAGCTATGAAGTCACTATTGGAGTCCCTTCCCTTTTTAAAGATATGGTGGCTTGGGAGAAGTGCAAGCTCATATTTATTCTCCAAATGGATTATTTTCTGCTCCTTTTACATCTTTCCTTCTGATCTCTCTGATTCTTCCTTCTGATGGTGTTGTGGGCACACATAACTACAGAATTCAGTATCTGATTTTTCAGGAAGACTGAAGCCACCCACCAGCCACGGTTGATGAAGTATATAATTCACCCTTACTGGTCATTCCAAGTTTCCCTTTGAAACAGGTTCTTGACTACAGCCTGTTGAAGCCTCCTGGGCTTCTGAACCACTCACACATGTCTGGAATGGACAGAAATGTCCTTCAGTGCTTTCTCTAGAGATTTATTTCCACCCTTTGATGCAAATCATCACACTTCTGCTCAGCTTCAAAGAGAAAAACCAGTTAACATCAAATGAGAATCTTGCACAAATTTCCTGAAAAACAAGCGGTAATTCAGATCTTTTCTGCCTAGCAATCACCAAAGATAGTATTATAGGTGCTTCTTCAATTAGGTGCAAGCACACAACCAAAAGTTAAAAGTCCACTGAAAAATCTGACTGTGAGGACAGACTTCAGAACAACAATCCTTATGCTAAAGTACATAATGCTGCTGAAATGCATATTCAAAGACTATTCCTGCATATGAACAATAGCTGCTCAAATCCCAGGATAGAAAAGACTGGATTTTGTTATTGTGCTGTACCAATTGTGGTGCTTTTTTTGCTTTTCTTTCTTAGGTAGCATATACTGGCTACCAGTGCTAATGAAAACATGCATTTTAAAAAACCCTTAATCCACTGTTTCTAGTTACTGTCCTTGAAGATGTAGCAGCTGGTAACAAGGGAACTTTCATCATATATCAATTAGTTAGTGAGCGAGAACTAGTGCACTTGCTAATTTACAGTTTTCATTAAATGGAGCTGAACAGAATTATCACTGATGAGTCTAATGAAATGAATATTACATCTCAGTGGATACTCAGACTCAGAGGCTGAAAAAGTACCTGCAGCTACAGGAATTTTTTCACACAGGATTTTGACAGAAAAATCATTTTGTATGTCTCATGTATTTACACACAAATCCATAGGAAAAAAATGTTCATAAAAAAAAAAAACACAAGTTCTTAAAGGAATTAAGGTTTGGGATTGATAAAATTTACTTTTCTGTGTGGAATAGAATGGAATAGAAAGTTCTGCTAAATTTTTCATTGGCTTCATTGCATTGTCCCAGAGTCTTACAGTCACAGGGCTTTGGGTGTTCCCACTGTCTTGGCTGTTGGGCTGTTGTTTACACAGCCATTTACACAAACACAAACTGATGACACAAGACAGGAAACCTGTATGAACTCTCCAATGAAAGGAAGTAGGAGGGGCAAATACAATTCTCTTTGCTTAATGTCACTTTTGCAAAAGGACTTCAAGCACTTTGGTTGATATTGAAGCTGAACTTGCATGCTTGTGTCCCAAACAGTGATTCTACAGTGATTTCCATGTTCATGTTGATGACTGCCTGTGTTTACAGAATTAAACAACAGGCAATCCTTTCAACCTTTGTTATCTACTGAAGATTTAAATTATTTACCTTTATTTTGCCACTTCAAATAGTAGAGTAATATCAGCTAGAAATATATTCATATATAAATATCCATAATATAAACATCAGCTTACTCCTTCTTAGCAAGTATTCATACCAAAAAAAAACCCAAAAACAAACAAAAATTAAGTGGAAGAATTAACTGAGAAAGGAAGATTAAGAATTAAAAGTGGCAGAAAAGCCAAGAAAAACTTTCCCCAACACCTAACAACCAAGAGGTAGGAGGAGATGGGGAAGAGATGAATGCCAAAGAGGGTGTAGTGGATTCCAGCCAGATTTGAAGTAAACACATGAATCTTAATTGCATGAGAGAAATTCCAAGCAGACAGAAATAAACCAGAAAGCAAAATGTGGATTGGTTTTGTGTTAAAGTACCAAAAGCCAGAGCAGGAGAAACTGAAGAAATTCAGCCTTTTACTTACAACTAATTTTTATCTGTCAGTGATTGTTAGTGGAAGCACGATTCCCAAAGCATGTGCTGGATGGAAGCTGTCAGGACTGCTTGTTGTTACCAGTGTAGTTGCTTAGCTTCATGAAAATTGGTAGAGGAGTCTGTATGACATACAGATCTTCGCTAATTTTAATTACTACTAATTTCATTATCTTTATAGAGATTAGATAAATTTATATCAGTTGAAGATCTGCCTTACTCTGCCTTGTTCTGCTTCCAGAAAACATACTGTTTATCTTCATTTTAATGCAAAACACCCTATTAAAGCCTTATTTTTATTCCCTAAGTGGGCTGCATGAGTGAGAGAGAAAGCTCATAAGGTTCCCAAAAGTTGGCAAGAAGATCATCAACTAATGACTAAAAAATCTGAGTCATGGACCCACTCTTCTGATGACTATTTCTAGTCACTGATGTCAGCATTGCAGGTCTCAGAAAAGGGCTGGTTTGGGTAGGAAGTGTTATGATGTTTGAAGAGACTGTGAGCCCATCTTTGTAAGCCCATACAGAGAGACCCAGGCATTTCTGACAATGCCTTTACATCTTCTTATGCAATAGTGGGAGGGACGAAGTTCCCAACGGGACAGGAGTAGAGGTGCAGCTGTTTCAGGCAGTTCCAAATGGCTGGTGCAACACCTCTTGTCTTGGCTTGCCTCCACTTCTAGCATGAGCCCTAGGAAAGGAAAGGACAACAGCTCTCTCCCCATCACAGAAGGGTAGGCAGTCATTGCGACTGAAGCTGACCAAAGACAATAAGATTTCAGATGAGTAAATGTTGTCTTAGGATTTCATGGATTGCACACCATGAAGGGATCTAGGAATCCTGCAAATAAGACAGCACCATTTACTTGCTTATTTTTCAGCTATTTTTGAACTCCCTTCCTTTCCTTATCACCACTTTAAAGGCCAATTTGTTAACTTGTGAAAGAGTATTTGCAAAGGTCTCGTATCTACACCCTATATGAGAAAACAGCTAGTGATTTGCATGACTGATTCAGATGTTGCTGCCATCTGCAATAATCTAAATTCTGTCTCATTTGAGAAGATACATAAGGAAAGAGTCATAAATATGTGACTAACCACATGAGAAATCAAATACCTAAGGAACAGTACTTTCTGTACAATCTCAAACTCCACAGAAAGCATATATATAGTTTTAGTGATAAAAGAGATTAGTTTGAGCATTTGCAGAAATTGGTCTCATTGAAACTTGCCTGAGAGAAAGCAGCAAACAAATTTAATATGTGGACAAAATGTACATACATTCACTCTTTTCTTCAGGAATTATTAATGATGAGAAATTAAGCTGGAACGTAATTTAATTAGAATTGGAACCAGAAAACACTTGCAGTAAAACCAAAATATTTTTGAAGTCGTCAATCTGTGCAACAGGAATTCTCCTTCCAAGAAACAAGATTTGTATTTAAGTAAAGGAGAAATTTTCACAACAAATATTTGTAAGCAAAATTAAGGAATAATTTGTTGTTCCATAACAAATGAGAGTCTGACCAAATAAAGAATTATGCTCATATCTGTTGGAGTTTGCAATTTTCTGTTTTGATCTCTCAAATGAACAAAAGTATTGAGTGAAGAAAGCGTCTGCATTTGCTCAAGAAACAAACAAAAATAAAACAAAGCAGAAATAACTGTGAGTATAGTCAATATTGATATTTAATTTCCTTGTTCACAAACACCATCTGGAAAAGCCTCATCCACGAAAAAAGATAAAAGTATTTGTCTTATTTAATATAAGCCTATCTAGCTCTTCACCTGAACAGTTAGTGAAGACATAGATGAGACTGGAGTGAAGGTAAATCCTCACAGAACTACATAAATATATACCTCCCTTTTTTCAATAACCTACTAAAAAGTACTTTTTGTTCATGTTTTTGCTTGAAGGCAAGGGCTGCTTCATCTGAACTATGATTCTGTAGCTGTAAGTATTGTGCTAAACATAGTGAAAAGACTTATTACAACCAAAGTATAAAACACTCACTGCTCTCCTTGTGTCCACAGAGGCCATTTCCCCAGTATTAAGAGATTTAGTTGGCTTTGCCAAGAGTAAGTTATGTGAGAAGAGAGTTGGTAGCAACACATCCCATTATAATTTTTCTCTTAGTTATGAACAGATTTTGCTGAAATATTTGTTCCAGAGTTTTTCTGAGTATAAAGTTTCCTGGACAGTAAGGAGCTCCCTTACTTCACTTCTCCTTCTTGTTGTCCCTAAGGAAAACAAAACAAAACAAAAGCAAGCAGCAATGTTGTCAATTTATGGCACTTGATCCATTTCTTTGAGAATTCCCAGAGGTGACTGCTACTGGCTCTGAGATCTTTTTAGCCATTTTTTTTTTTCTGTTGTAAAACGATGTTCATCAAGAAGAGCAAAAATATTTTATTTATTCAAGTCTATTATTAATTCTAATTGAGGGAGAGGCTTTGTTGCTGGCATTAACTGTGTTTATTTCTGCTTCTAAATGAATTCTACTAAAGGCTGAAAGGTAACAGACAGCCTCCCTTCATAGTTAATAAACATAATAAACCTTTTACAACATTTTTATTTTCTATATAATGTTGTAAGGCCAAACATTTCCTGAACTTCAATTAGAAATTCAGTTTACCAAAATTCAACGTCACTCAAAGTTGCAAATAGTTCAGGTATGCAATGGAGTACATAATTGTCTATTGTATTTCCTTTAAGTGCTGGTTAACCTCACACTGATTCTATATTAGCATAAAAGCAGAGACACAGAGAATGAGAGTAACCACAAAATATCAATATAAATTGATTGAAATATTTTGCTGAGAATGCAACTTGCATGTTAAATTGAACAGTTCAGTTGTGATATGAAACTGGAAAGTGAAAGAATAATTCAATAATGGTCTTAAAGTTTCATCTTCTTGTTATTAAATATACCGTCATTAAATATTACGTAAATCATTAATTACATCCAGAAATGACAATACTGCTGTGTAGATGCCATTTCAATGGCAATAAACATAGGAACACTTGTTTCCCATAACATTCTTGTGGGTAAGCTTAGGGAAGTATGGGATAGATGAGTGTACTGTTACGTGGACTGAGAACTGGATGACTGGCAGAGCTCAGAGAGTTGTGGTCAGTGGTGCAGTATTTGGTTGGAGATCTCTAAGTAGCAGTGTTCCCCAGGGATCAGTACTGGGTCCGGTCTTGTTTAGCATCTTCATCAACAACCTGGACAAAGGGATAGAGTACATCCTCAGCAAGTTTGCTGATGACACAAAGCTGGACAATAAGATAACACACCAGAAGGTAATGCTGCCACACAGCAGACAGAAACCTGGACAGACTGGAGAGATGGGCAGAGAGGAATATGATGAGGCAAGATTACGGCAAGATAAAAGGGTAAGTGCAGAGTCCTACACCTGGGGTGGAATAATCACATTCATCAGTACAGGTTAGGGGCTCAGATGCTGGAAAGGAGCTCTCCAAAGAAAGACCTGGGTGTCCTGGTAGACAACAGGCTGGCTATGAGGCAATAGTGTGTCCCTGTGTCCGAGAAGGCCAGTGGTGTCCTGGGGTGCCTTAAAGCACCCCATAGGCATAGGCAGCAGGACTACTGTGTCCAGTTCTGGGCTCCCAGTTCAAGAAAGACAGGGATCTCTTGGAAAGAATCCAGTAGACGGCAACAAAGATGATAATGGTCCTCGGATATCCTCCCTTGTGAGGAAAGGTTGAGGGACCTGGGAGTGTTCAACCTGGAGAAGACTGACAGGAGGATTTTATCAATGCTTATAAATATCTAGAGGCTGCCGAATGGGTGGCACCAGGCTCTTTTCAAGTGGTGCACGAGAACAGACAGTGAGCAGTGGGTACAAACTGGAACATGGGAAATTCCATACAAACATGAGAAAAAACTTATTTGAGGGTTACAGAGCACTGGAACATCCTGCACAGATAAATGTTTGAGTCTCCTTCTCTTCAAAACCCAACTGGAGCCTTTGCTGTGTGACCTACCGTAGGGAACCTGCTTTAGCAGGGGGTTGGACTACATGATCCCAGAGGTCCCTTCCAACTCTTGTGATTCTGTGATGCATTTTTCTTGCCATATTTGCACTAGAAAAAGAGAGCTTTGACACCTATTCGTTAATAGAAAGATATTGAACCTAAGGGGAAAAGCCAGACCTAGTTAAAACAAGCTTTTTCATCTGGCAACTTCTAGAAGGCAATCTGCGCTTGATCTAACTTACATATTAATACAGTAAATGATTAACTCAAAGAGTAATTGCTTTTTAAAGTCATATTTTTGGAAGTGCCAGCACTCCCAGAAGTAAATTAAAATGAGGTTTTAGAAATGTACAAGCTGAAAATGCTGTCATCTTTAATAGTTTCTATATGACCATGGTAACTTCCTTCTCTGCTCCCTACCAAGAGCCTTTGCCTGTGGGTCCAGAGGAAAAGTTTAACTTAATTGCTGGGACTTCATGTTAGTTTTAATTCACACATTTAAGCGTGTGACCAATTCTTATTAAAATGGATAAGGGTTAAGTGATGTAGTTCTGAATAGGCCTGTGTTTACCTCATTTCTAAGTCCTTCTCGGCCTTCAATGATAAAATAATACTAGAAGTAAATTTTTCGTATTTAACAAAATACAAACAAAGCAGGCTATGGTTGTATAAATGTGCTGTCTTTTCCTGTAAAAATTTGGTGTGATTGGAGTTAGCAGTGGATAAAAATGTCATAAAACAGCAGAGTGGGAGAATCCTCTCCACTTGAATGGGGCAGCAAAGAGGTGCCATTCAAAATGATGCCAAATGGATTTTGTTGCAGCTCCACGTGTGAGTGCTGCAGGGCTGTGCAGGCCTTCACTGAGGCACCTGCAGAGCCTCTGCAACCATCAGGATTGCAACTGCTGTCCCCAGAAAACAAATAAAAACACTGCAGGGCACGTTATATTAGTCCTTCACTCAACACATCAAGAGGCAGAAACAATAAGGCATGGCAAAGAACAGCATTTTCAGGAGAGCCGCAGTAGGAGATTTTGACAATCAAGGTTAGCAAACTAAACTGTAAAGAACACTTCATATTCATTGAAGCTGGAAGGTTGGGGCTGCTCCACTTTTGACTCTTGGAGTTCACACTGACTCCAGTGAACTCAGAAAGGGGAGGTGAAAGCCCCAGCTGAAGAGAGCACTTAGCCACATCCTTAAGTGTTTTGTTGACAAGGGCTGGGCTGAAGGATGTGCTTAATGTGCAGGTGACAGTGCTCGTAGAAAATGAATTGAAAATGCATATCCCAAAAGGATTGCAGAGCAGTTTCACATTTGCTCTCTGACTGTCATTCTGTTGGCAGAACCTTCTTGCACATGACTTGCAGCAACGTGACACAGACAAAGGTGCACCGTTTCAATAAACATAGAAAGCTACTTGTCATTTGCTGTTCCTGCCACCTTAATAGGAATCCAGTGGAATACTGGCATTGCATGGCAAGATGAAAAAGTCATATATACACATTCATGAGGTAATACAGAGCAAGGGCAGGACACTAGCACTTTTCATCACTTTATAAATTGACTTTAATAATGAGGAACAGGTATTTAGGTTATGTTGAACAAGAGAGCTAGAAGGAAAATTTATGTTATAACAATGGCTTAGAAGCACAAAAGCACAGGGGCCACTCTAGTGTATGTAAAGATGTTCCAGAGTCCTTACTCTCTGTAAGACACAAACTGATGTAAGGACACAACAAAAGAGATGGATCATTAGGATGATTAACATGCACAAAAAACAAGACTAAGCACTGTCCACATTTTTAGTAACCTTACATTCAAAATGGGACATCTACACTCCTGTGTAGGAGTTGCAGCCATGGAAATTTCCCACTCTGGCTGGAATATCTATATCAGTGCACTGCAAGCAGTCACCTTATTGCCTCATTTCTTCTTTCTCCCTTGAGCATTTGGACACATATGCAGAACAATTTTTGCTTTTAGTTGGTCCATCTTCAACAAGATATATGCTTACAGGCCAAACCATGATCCTCAAAGAATAGAATTCTCCTGCTCTGAAGAAGTCCTTTTCCATGATGAACAATCCACCTGTATGTTTTTTATATAAAATATCAGCATCACTCTACTCTTATTCCAGCACCATGAAAACAGAAAGGGAATTTAATAATCAAAATACAAGATTAGAGGCATTTTTAGCATCTCCATTTGCAATGCAGAACTTTTCTAAGTAACAGGATTTCCAGTACCATAGAAGAATTACTTTCAAGAAAGCAGCTGCCAACAGAAGAAATCTAATAGTATGATGACATGGAAGCTACATTATGTTCTTCAAGCACAATACAGGTCTTCTGAATTCATATATTTTATAACCATTAATTTGTCTTGGATTGAATAAACCACCTGTCATTCTGCCCTTTGGTGATATATATAAACACGAGTGGTGCAGTTCATACAATGGAGGCACTGGAAGCCATCCAGAGGAACCTGAACATGCTGAAGAAGTGGGCGCATGAGAACCTAACGAGGTTTGACAAGGCCAAGTGCAAGGTGCTGTGTTTGGGTCTCAGCAGTCCTTAGTATTTATACAGACTGGGTGAAGAACTCCCTGAGAGTGGCCCTGTGGAGAAGGACTCAGGAGTCCTGATAGATGAGCAGCTGGACATGAGCCAGCAATGTCACTTGAAGCCTGGAAGACCAACTGTGTTCTGGGCTGCATTAAAACAGGGGTGGCCAGCAGGGAGAGGAAGGTGATTGTCCCCCTCTACTCGGCTCTTGTGAAGCCCCATCTGCAGTACTGCGTCCAGGCCTGGGGCCCCCAGCACAGGAAGGACATGGAGCTCTGGGAATGGTCCAGAGGAGGGCCACTAAGATGAACAGAGGGCTGGAGCAGGCTGTCCTATGAGGAAAGGTGGAGAGACCTGGGCTTGTTTAGCGTGGAGAAGAGAAGGCTCCAGGGAGACCTCATTGTGACCTTCCAGTACTTGAAGGGAGCATATAAACAGGAGGGGGAACGGCTGCTTACGAGGGTGGTTTGTGATAAGACAAGGGGGAATGGTCTTAAGCTGAGACAGGGGAGGTTTAGGTTAGATATTAGGAGGAAGCTTTTCACCCAAGAGGGTGGTGATGCACTGGAACAGATTGCCCAAGGAGGCTGTGGATGCCCCATCCCTGGAGGCATTCAAGGGCAGGCTGGATGTGGCTCTGGGCAGCCTGGTCTGGTGGTTGGCGACCCTACATGCAGCAGGGGGTTGAAACTAGATGACCATTGTGGTCCTTTTCAACCCAGGCCATTCTATAATTCTATGATTAATCTCCTGCCCAAACACGGATTTCTAACTCCTGCTGCTTATTCCCCATGCTGCATGCATTGGTGCACAGGCATTTCAGGGAGCGAGCTGAGCATGCCCATTTCACCCTAGTGGAGTGGGAGGCTAACTGGCCTTACTCAATACTAGAGCGCTGCCCCACCAGTGCAAGTCCAGCTGCAACCCCATCCCCTTTCAATTCCAGCTTAAAGCTCTTGGAATGAGCCCTGCTAATTCCCATCCCAGTACCTCTTTGCCACTGTAACATAAACCTTTTCCATGCATTACTGTCAGGTCTGGTGACTTACAAAACCATCCACTATCAAAGAACCCAAAGTCCTGCCTGTAGCACCAGTCTCATAGCCAGGCATTTGTGTACTGGCAGAGGCTCAACACCCCACCGGAAAGGCTGCAGCCAGCAAGGCGCACACACCAACACCGTTTGCTCACCCTGTATGCTCTGTGGGTGGCAGCTAGCTGCTGCCCTCGCTGAGGCTACTTATGGCCAGCTAGCCTGGTCCATGGTGGGCAGTGCTGGCTCCATCCACGCGAGCTCGGCAGCCTGACCACAAAGGTGGCATCCCCCTGACCCAGGCAAAGCACTTTTGCTGGCTTCAAGAAGCCCCCAGAGGAGCATTTCATCAGCCCTTTTTTTGCTTCAGATCCCTTCCCCAGTGCAGTCTGGAACATCAAATGCTGAACTGACAATTATTTCATGGATTTACTTCAAGCTCAACTCCTGATTATTATTCACTGCTCCTACAGAAATCTGAATCTGAATCTCAATCAAATTTAGAAAAGTTATTTTATAGAAGCAGAACACAAATGACAACAGGACTTACTCTAAAGACACAGAGCAGACACACTGGAAACTAATCAAAAAGGTTGCAGGAAAGCAATGTAACAACGTGCTAAGGCTTTATATTGGAAAAGGAACATGCAGTGGTGAAAAATGAACAAAGAGCATGAATGTACAAGGTCAAGTATAAGGAATTATCTACTTAGAATCAAGCAATCTGCTTCTACCTACCCAGAACTGTGTTCGTAAGTGGGAAAATTGTCCTAACCATAATTTATGCCTTTCTCTTTTAGGAACGTATTTAAACTCTGTAACATAATACTTGCAAAATTATCCCACTAGGTACACAGTAATTCTAAAGAACATAGCAAACAAAGTGAAGAAAAAAATAACCTTATTTTCTCAAGTAACATTGAATCTTTGCCCAATTTGCCAGGCAATCCGTTTGCTGGGGCAATGTATCCAGCATGAACTAGAGCTGTAAATTTGTTTCAGATACATGCACGTAGTCCCTGTATCTAATTTTCACTTTTGGAATGTTGGCTTTTTGTTTGTTTGTTTTTTGTTTTTTCCCTATTAAAACAAATAAACAAACAAAAACAAACAAATAAGAAATGCATATGTGAACTAATTTAGCTTCCTTTGGGTGAAAACTTAAGACCTAATAAGAAAAACATCTATTTTCGTTTTTGCACACAATGAGAGAAGAATTTCTTTAGGGAAACATGGAAGGAGTATGGAGCGCTATGCCTTTTAACCGAGGGGAAATGCTTCCCTCTGAGATGGGTTTACAAAGTACCGTGCAGTCTTGCAGGTCAGGAAAAGGTCTTCCCATTCATTTGTGGAACACAGCAAGGCTTCTGCCAGCACAAATAGGCTTCCTGAGAACAAACTTGGGGGAAGCCCAGCTCAGTACATCAGCGTGACACACAAAATGACACAGCCTCTGCTCAGGCATGGGGGCTGAAGGGGCAGCTCACACTTTTCTGTTCTGACCCTTACCCAGTAACACAAGCTAGTTCATTTGTCTCACTGTTTTAGTCATCCAGGTTCCCTTATCCTTTGAAGGTGAATAAAGTCAGCACAGTCTAAATAAGTAAGTTCTTATGCAATTTCCCCAAACAGTGGAGAAATTCAGCTGCTGTGGAAAGAATAACTCATAAGTTAGAGAAGACAATAAGCTTGATGGAACATAAACCCGAATGATCTGCTGATCAAACTGGACACTAAGAAGAAAATGCACAGGCAGGGGACTAATAGAAGAAGTATAAGTAGAAGTAGGAACTAATAATCTGAGAGTTGTACAGCGATGTTGCTAGTCTGAGTAGGGACGGGGTCAGGTAGCCCAAGGCCCAGCTGGAACTAGACTTGGTAAGGGGTCCAAAAAGGGATAAGAAAGCCTTCTATGGGTACACCAACTGGAACAGGAAAGTCCAGGAAGACAAACCCTTCCCCCTCCTAGTGAGCAATACAAGCAGGCTAGTAACAATGGGCAAGGAGAAGGCTGAGGTACTCAGCAATTTTTATTTTTTTTTTCACTTAGTCTTCACTAGCAACGACTTTACACAAAGACCTTGAGTGGATGGTTCAGAAGGGAACTGGGTAAGCAATGCCCATCCCATTGTAAGTGAAGATCAAGTTCATGACCACCAGAGGAACCTGAAAATCTGTAAGTCTATGAGTCCTGTAGAGATGCATCCCAGGGTCCTGAGGGAATTGGCTGACATTGTAGCCAAACCATCCTTGATGATATTTGAAAAGTCATGGTGGTCAGGAGAAGTCCTTGGTGACTAGAAAAAAGGCAATACCACATTCATTTTTAAAAAAGACAGAAAGGATGAGTCAGGGAACTACTGACCTGTTAGCCACACCTCTGTGCCAGAGAATTTTCCAAGATCCTCCTGGAAGCCTTATTAAGGCACATGGAAGACAGAGAGGTGACATGGGATAATGAGCATGTCTTCACTGAGGGCAGGTCCTGCACGACCAACCTTGTCACCTTTTATGATCATGTGTCTGCATCAGTGGACAAGGCAAAAGCCACCGGTGTCCTTTATTTGGACTTCAGTAAGACCATAACATCCTTCTATCCAAATCAGAAAGATATGGATTTGGTGGGTGGACTGTTCAATGGATGAGAAACTGGTTACAAGATTGTACTCAGAATGGTGGTCAGTGGCTCACTGTCTAGATGGAGATCAGCGATGAGTGGTGTCCCTCAGGAGTCCATTCAGGGACCAGTGCTCTGCAGCATCTTCATCAAAGACATCAACAGTGGGGTCAAGTGCACCCTCAGCAAGTTTGCTGATGACACAAAGCTGTGTGGTGAGGTCAACATCCCTGAGGAATGGGATGTTGTCTAGAGAGACATAGACAGACTTGAGTAGTGAGCTTAGGTGAACCTCATGGGGTTCAACAAAGCCAAGTGCAAGGTCTTGCACTTGTGTCACAGCCACCCTATCAATACAATACAGGGAATGAAAGGATACAGAACAGCCCTGCCAAAAAGAAACTGGAGGTACTGGTGGGTGGATAGCAAGCTGGACATGGGTCAGCAAAGTGCCCTCATAGCCTAGAAAGCCAACCACATCCTGTGCTCCATTCAAAGAAGAGCATCAGGTGGGATCCTGTCTACTCTGCATTGGAGAGACTTCTCCAGGAGCACTGTTTCCAGATGTGAAGTCCTAAGTATAGGATAGACATAAATCTGTTGGAGCACATCCAGAGAAGGGCCACAAAGATGATCCAAGGGATGGAGCACCTCCGCTACTAGAACAGGTTGAGTACTGGGGTTGTTCAGCATAGAGAAGAGAAGACTCCAAGGAGAACCAATAGCGGCCTTTTAGTATCTAAACAGAGGCAGTAAGAAGGAATTGGACAGACTCTTTAGCAGGGTCTGTTGAGTGAGGACAGTGAGAAATGGTTTCAAACTAAAAGAGAGATTTAGATTGGATATAAGGAAGAACTTTTTTTACATTAAGGGTGGTGAGGTAGTGGAACAAGCTGTCCAGAGAGGTGGTGGATGCCCCATCCTTGTAGACATCCAAGGTCAGGCTGCACAGGGCTCTGAGCAACCTGATCTAGCTACAGATGTCCCTGTTCATTCCAGGGGAGTTGGACTATATGATCTCTAAGAGTCCTTTCCAATTCAAAGGATTCTATGACTCTGTGATCATGGGTATTGAATGATTAAGTTATAGAGCAGACAGCCTGAAACACCTTGTTCAGCTCAGCACTTTGATGTCATGTGCAAAAGGGCATTCGTTATTTTTTCCTTCTTACAGTTGGCCACGGAATAACAGAAATTGCCTTATAAGACAGACCCTAAATATGTTCATAGGTTGACTAACTGCTTTAATACTGTATTAGCCATTAATTTCTCTGAGGGTTACCCACAGTTTTATATGTTTCAAATCAGTTGAGATTCTCTCTTAAGTAACCTTTAAGGAGATAAAGCAAGCAGTGCAGCACTTCACTGGACAGTGAAAAAGCTGACAGAGACAAAGCTGACAGTGACAAAGCTGACAGAAAACAGTTTCATCCTTTATTAACCTAGCAGAATTTGAAAAGGCTTTCAAGGTATGCAGGGATGAGCTTTGTAAACCAGAAGGACAGCACTGATTATCTAAAGGCATTTTATTATGAGATATACGGTGATACCTAGCACCACTGCAGTGCTTCAAGAAAGGACACAGAAAGTGAATTTCACAAGAACAGACACAGAGGTCTGGGGAGAAGGATGGAGAACCAAGTCACCTCTGTATGGAGACCTAGGGGTCAAGGAAATTTTTGCAAGGAAATGGAAAGGAAGGAAGGGTTTGCAAGGGTCTGTCCCAGTCCTGTGCCCTTTGTAGTGCTCACACAGAATCTGAAACTTGCTCAGATAATAAAAGGGTCTTGCAGTATCAGTCAACTAGTGAACACCACACTCACTTCCCCACAAGAATAGCTCAGCTGGAGCTGTTTAAACAAATTATTACAGAGAAATTGAGCCACATCAATTATTATACAAGCATCACGCAATATGTGCAATGGACTGTTTCAAAATTCTCTAGATTTGTGCTATGCTCTCATGCTGTTAACTGCTGCATAGTTTTACAAGAGAACTGCATTCAAGCAGCCGTTGGAATATATTAATATGTAAGAGACCTTTTTTTCTTTTCCTCTTCACCCTTTTCCACTTAAATATGTTCTTGGCTTCTCATTCACCACTCTAAATTCCCATGAGTTCTATATGAAGTCTAAGAATCACAGATTGGAGCTGGAAAAATGAGTAAAATTCCCTAAAATAACTTCTTTAAATAAAGGAATAAAAATAATAAAAAAAAAAAAAAAACACAAACAACTTCATGAACATACATCTGCCAAAGAAAATACATGGGAAAGCCTGAAGCATGTTTTATTGTAAAATATAAGACCAAGATGGGATAGTTTTTGAAGGCAGAGAAAAATGCAAAGGAATCATTTGATCCTTCTCTCCATGGCAGCCACATAAGAAGTAATGGTTTAAAGTGCAGCAATAATGATTGGAGTTCAATATTAGGATTAACTTTAAATTGCTGAGGAGAGTGAAACATTGACGCATATACTGAGGCAAGTCAGCACAGACCCTTTTTAGAGCAGGAATAAGAAAGGGACTCCTCAGGGCAGTAGAATAGGCTGCCCACCCCCAGGCCAATTCCAGCCCACGTCTTTTGTGATTCCAGAGTTACTCAAGCTATCTGACAGAGCAAATTTCTCTTTAACAAGTGTGCAGAAATGGAAACTATCCAAAATAGAATACAAAAGATAAACCCCAAAGTAAAATATTGAGAGTCTCAGTCAAGTCACTGAATCAGAAATTCAGTGAAATTAGACACAGCAGTTATGAAAAAGGAATGTTTAGATAATTACCTAAACAATTGCCTGCTTTGAAGGAGTACTGCTTCAAGAGCCAATATGTCTGAAAGCAGAGAAGAAACACATTTGTCATAAATGTGATTTCATCCGCAGTGTTTGTGGGCAGTAGTAAGGACCTTAATGAAGAATCCCAAATCTTCTATTTTTGTTCCTAAAGATGTCTTGAACACATTATGCTTTCAGCACTTCAAAGCCTGCTTATAACCAATTTGCAAAGGAAGCCCCACCATTAGAATGAGCATGAGAGAAGGAGTGGTCTGGGTAAATGAGAGAATGGACAAAAAATTATACAAATGACAGACTGGAAATATTTCACTGCAAACATTCAGTCCTAGTTAGAAGGATAAAGAGTGTCAAGCTCAAAAGCACTAGATAGCAGATGGGATGATTTAGGCTCCCCTTTCTTAATTAGCAACTACTTCGGGAACATGGACTCTTTATGCACTATAGCTGTATAAGCAGGGTTTAAAGCATGACAGAAGCCACAGGAACACTATGCTATGCTTTCTTGAAAGCTATGGCTTGTTTCCTCAAAGCAGTTCTTCCTCTAATAGCTGTAAGGGGAAGGTGAACAACACATTGCCAATAGGAATGTCAGCACTTTTGGTTATTAAATCAAAGCAATTTTAGATCTCCAATGGTACTTGTTAGAATACTATTTATTAGATTAATTGTGCTGCTTGAATATTCCTTGAATTGGTCACAATATACTGGAAAGGAATGTCTTAAACATTGAACCATCCCTGGCATTTCTGGGAAGAACTAATTTAGAGCTGCACTTACCTCCTCTGAATATATCTGTAGTTTAAGCTTCAGCTCTCAGAGTCTGCAGAGAAGAGCTGAAGTAGATTGCATATGATCTGCCCAGGTATTTCTTTTGAGTATACTGTTTTCTTTTTGTTGATAAGAATAGTTTTACTTAAATCAAAATATCTTCTTGCAACGAAACTTTACATAATGAAAGCATTAGACAACCTTGAACTAGCACTTTCCCTTCCCACACCACTTAGTTATTTTCTTCTGGCATGGAGGTATTAACAGATGTGCTCAATTTTGCTGCACCACATGATGGTAATACTTCGAGGCAAGAACAAAAGACAACGTGCCTGGAAAAGAGATGGCATCTGTGACTGCCAAGGAAATTGGATGGACAGGCTTCCACTGGCATAAAGCAGCATTTTGCACTGACTTATTGCTGGCTGGTTGTGAAGGAAGTAGTTGCACAAGTTCTCAGGTATCAGAACAGATATTGATGACTACCTACACTAGTGACTACTATTTGCTGATTTTTTCCTAGATAAAGGTAAATAATAAAATTTAAGAGTTTAGGCTCATCTGAATCACTTTTTATAGTCACATTGTGTGTAGTCCCCACAACCTACAAGATATTTCCCTCTCATATATTAAGCATAAGAAACTGGTAGATTAAACTGTTCAAGAATCTGTTTATACATACACTTTCAATAGATGTGGATACAGGAGCCAGAGAAATAACCTACTGAATTAGCACGTGAAAGGCTGAGACAGTTGAGGTAGTTCAGCCTAGAGAAGAAAAAGCACTGAGAAGACCTCATTTCAGCTTCCAATTCTAAACAGAAGTCTACAGGAAAGATGGAAAGGCAGTACCATAGGGGAGTGTAGTTCTAGGACAAGAGGTAATGGTTTTAATACAAAAGAGGGTAAGTTTATATTAAATATTAGGAAGAAATCATTCAATATTAAGGTGGTGACAGGTTGGAACATGAAATTATCCCAGAGAAGCTGTGGATGCTCCATCCATGGAGGTGTTCAAGAACAGGTTGGATGGGGCCCTGTGCAGCCAGATCTAGGGGAAGTTGTTCCTGTCCATGGTAGGGAGGTTGGAATGAGATGATCTTTAAGGTACCTTCTAACCCAAACCATTCTGTGATTCTATGATGCTAAATAGAAAAAGGAAAAGTTCTGTTTGGGACTTCATCAAAAATTGCAGCACCTGTAACGGCAGAAGACAGTGGACTTCAAACTGACATAAATATACAGGAGGTACTAAATCAAGCACCAGTTGGTCCTTGGAACTGGTTGGTATTCATTCCAGAGCTCTGGAGGGTTTCATATGTGAAACTGCAGGGCCACTGTTACCTGTTATGCAAACAACCACGATACCAAAGGATGGTGATATTATACTATGGTGAGGACTCTGCAAGAAAACCTGGACATCACAAACAGATGAGTCTTTCAGCTCCAGTGAGGTGGTAGAGTCTATAACAAAGAAGAACATGAAGCATGTGGAACAGTCTGCTGGGAAAGAGTCAGCATGGTGTCAGTATCTGCCTTGCTAACAAGCTGGTGCTTGAGTAGGGTTTCAGTGAGTGCGCAGATAAAGGTGATCCAGCAGAGAAAATATATTTGGATTCTCCAAAACTCTCTGACAATGTTCTTAATGAAAAGTTATTATAGCAACTAGCATGACAGAAGATAAAGTCTTTTTATGGATTTTACCTCCCTATTGTTATAGCAACCAACCTTCCTACAAGCCCCTGAAATGCAATCCCCTCTAATTTGCTGCTCACTGCAACAAAGTGCACGTAACTACTCACCTTTGGACCACCTAAAAAACAGCCCAAATTAAAAAGCATCTCTTCTGCCAGCTAAGCCAAAGATCTGGAAATAAAGAAACATCATTTGGTACCTCCACTCTGAATCTCTGGAAAATCTATACTTTTCTAGATGCCTGTAATAGGCCATGTTTTCAAATTTCCATTTCTGTAAACAGTGAGCCTACAAAGGAATCCAACATCCAGTTGAAAAAATAAAGCATCACTCTTTATGGTAAATCAAAATTTTCTCAGTTAACACTGACAGTAAACAGTCCATCTCCCCATTTTCCATCTGTTAATGTGTTTTTACCATGCTTTCTATAAGACCTTTCCTTTCCCTTTCCTCAAAATTTATCTCCCTGCTTTTTTCTTCACTTGTCCATCTGGCTCATACTCATATAAATTTTTTTTTTTCCTATTCCTCTGTCACTCCCCTTTGTCTGTCTCCCTCCCTTAAGGCAGAGGAAAAACTGCAACCATGGTATCCAAGCAAAAAGAAGAGCAAGAGCTGGCACAGTGGTGGTGGTAAAGGTTGAACCTTCCTGGTAATATTGAGGGCCACAAAGATGCAAAGATAACCAAAGGCTGAAGCACCTCTCCTATGAAGAAAGGTTGAGGGAGTTGAGCATGTTTAGCTTGGAGAAGAGAAGGCTCCAGGAAGACGTCACTGCAGCCTTCCAGTACTAGAAGTAAGCTGACAAGCAGGAGAGGGACTGACGGGCTGACTTTTTACATAGTCTGATAGTGATAGGACAAGGGGAAACAGTTTAAAACTAAAAGAGGAGAGATTTGGGCTAGTTGTTAGGAAGAAAGTTTTTACTCAGAGATTGGGGAGATGCTGGAGCAGCATGTCCAGAGAGGTTGTGGATGCCCCATCTGTGGATGGCATTCAGGGGCAGGAACTAGATGACCTTCAGGGTCCACTCCAACCTAAGCCATTCTATGATTCTGTAATATTCCATTACATCTTGCTGCTGTGTGACAGATGGCAGAAGAGGGGCAGCGTGACAAAATAGTGTTTGACATGGAAGTGCATTTGAACCAGTTATGTCACTGAATTCCTCCATGTGGAAAAAATGTCACCCTCTGACATTTGTTGATGCTTGCTGAATGTTTATGGAGACCAAACAGTGGATGTGAGCCCAGTGAAGCAGTAGGAAGTGTGTTTCACTAGTGGCAGACGTGGTTCACCAGTGGATCACCTCCTCTGGTGCAGATTTTTAAGGGCATGACATGGAGAATTGTTCATCGCTGGCAAAATAGCATAGTTATAGTCACCATCATTGTTGAAAAATAGTGCTTTGCAAAAGAGAATTTTCTCTATCAAATATTGTCTTCTTTGTATCTGTTGTACTTTCCATGGAAATAAATAGGGGGCATTGACTGGAGAGAACTATGTAATAGAATCTTGCTACATCAATTTTTCAACAGAAGTGACTGTTCATTAATTACAAGGCCATGTTGTGCCATGCTAAAAACCTACTGACAGCTAAAGGGAAATCTGTGTTCTATCCACAGAGGCTTAAATCGTGCACCAAAGAAGGCAAGCATCTCGGTCAGAATCCATTTTACCTAAACATTTAAATCAGTGGTTATGTAAGACTGTGCCAGTATTCCTATCCTTTGTAGTCAATGGAAATAAACAACAGAATCACAGAATCACAGAATGGCCAGGGTTGGAAGGGACCACAAGTATCATGAATCTCCAACCCCCTGCCACATGCACAGTGATGAACCTCCCCATAACAAGTGAGGATATCTGTAATAACACTAAACAAGTTGTCTGCCAGATGTGCTTTGTTACCCTGTCATGTAAACCCCAGGCTAACCACAAAACTAAGTTTTGTTGCCTTGAGTTAGCTCCAATGAATTCCATCCACGTAGGAGAAGACAACCACTGACCAATGCACTCTAAGTACAGATGCCTTTTGCCTATGTTTTACATACTTCAGACTGTTCCTCATCTTTGTATTTGCAAAAGGAAGCAGACATCAGTACCTCCATGGCTAGGATTCTGGAGGACATTTGGGGCTGCAAAGAAAACAAAGATTATTTCAGACACAAAGGGCCATTCTGGAGCTAGCAGCACTCAATGATAGGTTATTTTTGAGAGGCAAATAATATACCTTCACTCTTGTACAGAGGTAGACACATTCCCCTGCCTACAGCCTGCTTGTCATACAAGTCTGTCAAACGAGACAAAAATTCTTCCCTGAAGACAATGAATTTCTGCTGTAAGACAAGAAATCTCACTTAAGAGATGCAGTGGCTAGGGACATTACCTTTATGAGATGGAGCAGGGGCAGCAGCTGACAAGCCCAAGAGGTCTACCCTGCTGCTCTTGCTCAAGCCAAGGGAAGCATAACCACATGCATATGGAGCTGCTTCAGAAACGTGGAGGGAGCATTTGTCATGGGTACAATTTCTGACGCAGAGGACAGGCTGTTCATCAGGACAGCACTTTTCAAACTTGCTCATTCCTTCTCACTATTTTCAAAACGACCTGAGCACAACAATAGGCCATGGGCTTGGATCTGCCCTTTCTCAGCTGCTGGCTCTGACTGGTGAGGGATGACATTTAGGAGCAATCTCTCCTGTTCATAGAGGCATAGAGGGTCAAAATATTCTCCAAATGTGTCTTGGTTGGAAACTTCACAGGGAAACACAGGACGATCTTTTTCCCTGTAATTTAAACCCTGGTTAGCACTGATGATTTAGCCTTTAACTACATGTCTAGAATCCAATAAATGCTAAGCTTCATATCATCTCCAGCATTAACACACAAATGAGAAACTAAGATTGATTTCTGTTGGTACAGGGACAATTTTGGAAGCACTATACAATAGTTCTCTCTAATGGGACAGCAGCCTCAGCAGACATTATTACAGCACTCATTTCCCTGAGCTCTGCAGTTTCCTCCTGCTTCGTGGCACCCTCAGCTTGCTCTGGTTGCTATTTCCCTATGCAGAAGACTGACAAGAAGCAACAAGATTAGTGCTGTTTGATTAGGCTGGAACAACAGAGACAAAGGATCATTTAACTCGTCAGAGGACTGCAATTTAGAAACAAAGTTAGTAACATGGTTCATACAAAAAATAACAGTCCTCAGTGCACAGTGCTAACACATTCTTTTCATTACACTATTTTCTATTAAGCATATTAATTTATTAGAAAATTATCACATAAAACTGAACTTTCAGATTGAGTGAATCGCACACAAATTAAATAAAATAGCCCAGGAAAAAGATATCACAAATCTGTTCAAATTTTTGTTTTTTTTTTTTGTTTTTTGTATGACATTTGAGACACAAAACTCGTTAGGAGAGGGAATATCTATTATTTTAAAAGCCCCAGGATAAATCCTAAAATTTTACATTGTTTTACAAGAACAGATCCTGCTAATAAATTCTCAATTTCAGCACGTGACACTTCTGTGTCTAGATAAGACCAGTAAGATATTTTCAGCACTTACTTTAAGGTGAATATATTAACTAGTATTCAGAATAGATGTCCTAAAGCTTGGGATTAAATCTATATCAGAAGTTACAAGCGTTGATCCTTTCATTCTGTTTCACAGAAATGGCATTAATTATTTCCTAATCTCTTGTTTCTTTTTGAAACTATCAAGCATTTCCAAATTCTTACTTATTCTTTTTTTTTTTTTTTCTTAAACAAAATATGGGCAAGTCCACTGGAGCGAACATAAAACTGTTTGCTGTACACAGTGTACACTTAGATCAGAAGCCAAAATCTGAAACAAAACTGAACATTATTTTTAATAATAGGAATAACTGTTACAGTCCTACTCCAACATAAAAATTAGTTGGCCTCCGCAGCAGTAGCTCTGCTACAAGATGAATTAGTTTTAAATCCCAACGCAATCTAAAGAAACTTCACAAAATATTATGTGGTTTCCCTCCAGCCAAGAAGCATATCCCATTCTGTTTCCAGAATTTAGCATGGGGCAGATCTGCAAAGGGACATTCAGGCAGCTGCAGCTTAGTGGCTGAAGCGTGATGGAGCAGCGGGGTTTCAGCCATTGCACTGAAGAATGTGGAGCTGTTAGGCCTGTCTGTTATGTGCAGTGAAACAGGCACGTTTTGAGTGCAGCAACGGTGAGCAAGCACTTATTAGCTTCTCTTCAAAATAGCAAGAAGTTATAAGTTCTTAAATGTAGTAGCTCAAAGTAGTTGTGGTCAGGTAGGAAGTCATTCAATACCAATAAGATCCAATAATTTCCTGAAATATGTTAAAAATTCTTTTTTTTTTTTTTTTTTTTTTAACCCAGGAATTTCATTCATATTGGTTTGCTTAATTATTGTGTACAAGCAAACACTTGTTTATGGTGAATAGAGAATGCAAGTTTTATACAACAATGCTGAGTGAAAAGACTTAGGTATGTTTTCAAAACTGTTAAAGTGTTAAAAAGTTATATTGAAAAAACTCTCATGTAGTCAATGTAATATTTCAGTATGCAGCACAATTTTTCCCATACAGTTAAGCTCAGATGATTATTAGGGACAGGTTAGGAAAAAAAGGTAACTGCTGATCTTGCCCCAGCAGGATCAGATAAATCCTGAGGAAATTTTTCAAAATTACATGCATTTAGCATATTGCATGATACTCCTCTAGCCCTTATGAAGGACATGGGAGAATGACTATAAGCAGTAAGACTGTACTAAAACAATATACAACAAAATATTACAAAAGAATGAAACTAAGAAGCCTGGTTTATTAAAAAAAAATAAAATTGGACTAACAGCACAGGGGATTAATGAAATTATTGGGATTCTCTTTCTAAGAGTGGAATGGATTGTAAATTCATGAATATATTAGAAAGCAAGAAAGAAAACAATAGAATAGGCAAAACTCAGGGAGTTTCCATGAAGCTACTTATAAATTTGATAATCTAGATGCAGACTGTGGCCCTGCAGTTCATTCTTGCATTTAGCTTGTGATACTGCTTTCCTTTTCAGTCGTATTTTAATTCACCACCGCTTTGTGGAGAATGAGCAACTGACAAAGATCAATAAAGTAATAAATAGCCTAAAAAAAACTCTCAGAAGTAAAAAAGAGTGAGAGAGAGCATGAGAGAAGGAAGGAGAATACCTCATAGTAACAGTTCTTCAAATGGCTGCCTTGTACTAGACTGTCTCTGGACGTTCTCTGTGATGTGTAAGACAAACAATCTTTATGTCTTCCTGATTACTGCTTCATTCCTCCTCACATCTGTACATGGAACAATTGTGTAAGCCTTGTGTTTTTCTAGTCCTTTTTAGTTGGTTTTGATCCACAGGATTCTTTATAGCCTGTATAAGTTCTGCAGGCCAAAAAAAGCTGTAGCAGTCCTGATAATATCAGCACAAGCAGGAAGTGGAGTTAATCTGCTGCTATACAACATACAGTCATCTTCTTCACTACACACAATCAGGTCTATCTGCACTTTGTACCACAGCCCCTTTGTTAAATGTGGATGACAAACACTTCCAAATGAGGCATTTCAGTATTATATTGATAGCTTCACTTAAAAGGATACTGAATTGTCTCCTCACCTTGTGCAAGTCAGAGTACCATCTGACCAACGGATAGCAAGCACTAGAGTAAGGTATAAGGTATACTGATCTCTGCAATAATGTAAGCAAACACATGCATACAAACTGCACACAACTTTCTAACGTACAATTTCAATAAGCTTCAGTTTTTTTACTGTCTTGCTTCAGTTGAAAACACTGATGATGAGAAAACATTTCTAATACTTTTGTGTGTATTTATAGCAAAGGCTGGCATTCAGTATTAGAAAACAAACAAACAACAGCAATAACAAGACCCCAAACACATCCCATGTTGCTATTTGATTTATTTCATTCTCTTTCCCCTCTTGATAGTATATGTTATGGGAAAAATGAGAATCAAGGTATAAAGTAATGTATAGCTTTGCTGCCAAGAAGTTCTCACTTCTAACTCTCTCCTTTTTATTAAATATTCTTTCACTCCTCCTTTTGAAGATAATTAACTGCTGCTATTATTCCAGCTTCATTGCAATGTGTTACCCAAAAATGCTGATCCATATGTTATAGATTAAACTGTCAGAAAAAGGTACAGGTGATGTTTGATCATTTTAATCAAGGAGGTGCCAACGTCATTACAAAACCCAAAGATTTATGTCCCAAAAACCTGAAGAATTTGCATTTTTAATTAGCACTATATAAAATTCATTGTGATTTCATCAATTATGTTCATCTTTTTGCTAGTGTCCATTTAACAAATATTGACTTGTCAGTTGCCTCATCTCACTGTTTAGAGAAATGGTCTTGCACAAAGAATATAATAATTTTCTTTTATCAATTCATATCTGCCGAAGTAATTAACTAATGAGAACTGAAAATCAGAACAGGAAGCATAGGTTGTATTTCACTTACCCAGACTCCTTACTCCTCTACTTACACAGCTGTGACTGCTACACAATCATGATGATGTGATGAGATGTTGCATATATGGTGTCATCAAAATTTACACAACCAGCTGTTATTCTTTCTATTCTGTAATGCTTTTTTTTTCCCTTCAAAATACACTATATGCCAATTAGTATCTCATAAATTATCTTGTTACCAACAATTTGTATTTGCCACTTTGACTTAATTTTTTGGTATGATACACCTTTTTCTTTATAGAAGAAGCAAACACTTATCTCCAGATTTCACTTTCAAAAATTGTTACTACAAAATCTATAGGTGTTTTGCCTACACGTAAAATCCAGTCAACCCCTTTCCTCGTGCACACACACAGAATAAGACTACAAAAAGTGTTGCCTATTCAAAACACTCACAGAACACTTCTCAGTCTCAAAGTCATGCACTAGCAAATCATATAGACTTCCTTCCTGAAAGTTTCCCATACTTTTGCCTTGTCTTCTGCTTGTGCTTAAAGCACTTCTGAGCCCTGCTGGGTCTTAGCCCTGTTCTGGTCCTGCAGCCAGCATCCCCAGCAGAGAGGGCTACAAATGGTGCTGCTGCCAGAAAAAAGTGGCAACTTGGCTACCACAGTATGTGTGGTGCTGCCAGACTTTCACTCATCTTCTCTCACACATCCACCGACCCTCACATTCCATTTTGCAAAGCAGCAGAGAAACACTGCAAGTTAAGCAATGAAAGTGGCTAAGGTACTTTCTGAAGGGTTACAACCAGGAATACAGGCAACTAAGAACATCGAACCTAAGACTTCTTTCTTGGAATATTCAGCTTTTTGTGTGTTCATAAGAAGTAGGTGACACCTCTAAATTGCTCTCCTTTAAAAGAAAAGAGTGAGCCTTGCCCCATTGCTTATGAAAAACCATAGTCATATTCTTTGTGGAGATAGCTGTGCACACAGTAACCAAACTCCCAAGAGGGGCCAGCACAGAGGTACTGGGAAAAACTCTGCTGAAATTTCAAGGCAGGACTTCAGCATACATCCCTCTTCTCCTCTGCAGAGCCAGTTTTACATAACACCTTGCTCAGTGTTTTAGCTGTTTGGCTATTACCCTCACAGGCCAGACAGTCCTGAATGGTATTATGACAGCATATCTAACTGTTCTTTGGATTCCTTTGTCAGGAAGAAAATCCAAGCAACAGCGTTATAGTATCTCAGCACAGTATATCAGTATTTAAGTCCTCTGTAAGTCTGTTCCTAATTTAGAGACATCTGGCTTAAGGAAAGCTGATTTTACTTCTAGTATAGTGCTACTGGCTTCCATATAGAGCAGATGTTTCATTCTACTCCAGTCATCTTCAAATTCCTCCTAAATAGCTGTCTAATTTTTGGATCCTTTTGTCATCTCATTTCAGATGTTGGTGAATGACAAAACAGCTGTGATAGCTCTGTGCCCTTTTCATTTATCACCTACTCCAGATGTGGTGAAAACAGTCTCTTTAACAATGCAAAGCAAAAGATAAAACAAATTACTAGCACTGTTGAGGCTGCAAAAACTCTTAGCAATTAGCACATTGCGGAGTGGTGGTAAAAGGGATTGGACAAATTAAACATCCCAGGGGAAAACCTAGCTGGGTTCATAGTCTGTCCCAGTTATTCTGCATGAACCTCAATTAGAAGAAAAGGCAACCCTCAAAAGCAATATTCAGTCAAGACAGAATTTCTCCAGCATAGCAAAAGGTGTTTTGGTGTCCTACAAGCTGTGGCGCAGAGCAGCCATCACACACCTGAGGGCCCCCTCTCAACTCTTTAAAAAACGTGAATGCAAGCATTCAAGCTGAGGGTCCTGGAATGATCAAGAAATCAGGAGGTCCAGGGTCCCAGATTATCTATACTATTTGCCTCTTCAAATAGTTTCATACAGCCATGCTCTCTAACTCCTGAATTCATACTGCACCTGTTTAGATTTAAACAATCTTTTCCTCTTGCTGCTCATACGAGATTTAGCTGTCTAAATCTAGGCTCTGAGTGCCTAGATTGCCTATTTTGAATGGCTAAAGCTTACAGAAACAAGGCTGTATTCATTTTATCTTGTATGCAATACTCTTGTTCCTCCTTACCGAACTTGCTCACTGTGTATCTCAGCTGGAGATGTGCAAAGGATCAGTCAGACTCAGACTTAAAATTTTCTGCTGAGCACCTTAAACAACTCTGAATCTCAGGCCTTGACTTTGTTCTTAGAGCCCAATTATGAGGAAAAGCTTAACAGCCTTTCATAGCTATCAAATGCTTTTCTGTCATATCATTTTTACTGTAATGAAGCCTATCCCCAGCCCTGAAATCTTAATACAATTCATCTTTGCCTTCCCAGTGTCTGTCTTAACTGTCTTCTTAAATACTTTCAGGCTTGTAGTCTTTCTCATTTTGGCTGTCGCTCAACTTCTCTTAAAACCTTTCCAGTAAGTGCACTGCATGTCGAGTGGGATGTACTTGCTAATGTAGAAGCTGCACCTTATCAATCATTTTACGTAGCCTCTGTGGCATTTGCAAATCAAATTAAAACTTTTCCTCCTTCTCTTAAGCATCTCCACTGGACTTTAAGGCCTCTTTTGCACAACCTCCTCCGTGTTCATTCAGCACCTCTGATCTTGCCCTCACCCCGTCTGCTCTATTGGCACTGTGCTGCATATCCTGAAGACTTTCTCCCTATCTGAGCCTCTGGCTTAAATTAAGAACTTGCTCTACACCTTAGCCTTTGACACTGAAACCTATTTTACTTTCCCTTTCTTTCTCATCATGCAACTTCCTCTTACAGGCTTATTTCTGAAAGCTTCCAAAGCTGATTCAGAAGCTGATAAATATCACCCTGCTATTCTGATCCTTGTCATACCCATGTACTGACAGAACTTTTTCGCTGGTGTAAGACACAACCCTAATGTATGTTTCTGTAGGCATACAACACCAGGACATGGTGTAAAATATGCTCATAACAAAATGAGATTTACTGTTTTCTTGTTGCTCAGATAATTTCATCATATTTTCTTTTCTCATTAGCTAGGCTGAGAAATGTAACATGGGATAGTAAATCCTCCTACTATGGCTACCAGAATGATGTGTATAAATCATCATGCTACAACAAGTGACATTCACATAGTAAATTTGTACAAATTTTATATACTTCTGCAGAAAAAAAAAAAAAAAAAAGCTACTGTGTTTTCAGAGCAGATAAAATGTGTTCCTCTGCAGCAACCCTTCAATTTCACAGAAGTGCAAGCACTGTTTACCTTATGAAACTTTCATGATACATTATGTGGTAGGCCCAGAATTATTTTAAAATAGACCAAAGAGCCAATGCAGAAGTCCTTTGGGTTTCCTTCCATCTTAACCAATTCCTCTTTTTACTGAAAGTTCTAGTGAGAGTATGGGATATGCAACAAATGTAAAGTGGGTCTTTAATTGCACAGTGATTTTTCACCTTAAAAATCTGACAAATAACATCATTAGGTGAGGTCTTCTGCATGTATTCCACTGTAACCTGCATGCATGCTTCATCATCAAATCTCAGAGTTTTTATTACCACATAGGGCAGTATTTCTGTCATTAAGCTATGGCTTTCTTATAATTTAGAAACAAAATATGCAACATTTATTTATTTATTTATTGACTTCTGTGCAGATGCAATTATGATAAAAATATTATCACAGGAAACTGAGTTGTAAAACAATCCTGGTGCCTGACAAAGTGTGGAAGGAGAATTTGCTATCAGATATGAGAGTCTGCTGCCTCCTTATTTTCAGTATAGGCCATGACCACCTTCATTTTTGGGTTCCTTCAAATCTCCTGCAGCACAACCTTTTTCACTAGCTCTGAATCCGTCCCATCTCTTGCATTCTGAAGCACAACTTCCACAGAGGTATTAAAGGCAACAGTCACTGGCAGACCGTTGAAGATTACTGAATAATTGTGAAATTTTAAAGAATTCTACTAAAAATTTTGTAACAAAGGTATAATGCTTATTGCTAAACATTTTTAACATTCATCATATTTTGTCTTAGCCCTCTTTTATTATCTTACATCAAAAAGGCAAACATCCACAATTTCCAGTGATGAGGCAGAAAGGTTAAATGAAATGAAATCAATAAATGAATTTCCCTGTTAAAAAATCCCACTCCTAATTTAATGGAAATAATGAATTACAGGGATTGTTTTTCAACTACAGCACACTGCTGAAATTTAACAAAGACAGAGAGATGTAGGAGTGTCTCTGAGATTCTGCGTTGCATGGAGTGTTTTTTTTTTCAAACTTCCCTTCTGCTCCCATGGTATTCAGCCTACTTACTCAACAGTAAAAAAAAAAACAAACAAAAGAACCAAAACACTTTTCCAGGGGACAAACTGTACCAAGTGCAAACATTATAATTGTGCAGATTGTATTGACATTCATTTATGAAGCAATACAACTTATTAAGTTACTTCTCAAATACTAGTCTGTCAAATTCTGAACTCCTGGGTTACTGCAATTTATCAGTTAGCAAAGATAGGTGGCTCTTGCAGGAGACACGAATAAAAGCTTTATCAATATTTTTGTTTTGCAGTGTTTCCCAACGCTCACATTTACACAAAATATAATTTATGTTTTGTGCTTTTGTCTCTTCTTTCAATGCATTCTCTGAAAGAACATTTTCCTTGTAAACTCTAACACCAATTTGGCAATTTGTTTTAAAGTACTTCATGCGTAACTTTGTACAGAAAAATTAAAAAAGACTATTTGTTCCACTGCGAAACATTTTCACTGTAGAAGGTAAATTGGTTAAGCTTCTGTGATTCCTGCCATTAAACTTGTTCCTATCAAAGTCTGATAAATAAAGGATGTCAGTCTTGCTCCAGTGATCACAACACATCCCTGGTGGCACATGCTGAAAATGTTCAGAACCAAAAATTATCCAAACCTTTTGAAGATTATTATTTTCCCTAGGTTTACAGCTTAAAAGATTAAGAAGTGAGATGTTGTTGATAAGTATATTTAAGACTAGGAAGAAAGATGTTTCAGAGAAAAAGGTTTCTTACTTTAGACTGATTTTTCTGAAATATTACCAAGAAAAAATGCCTCCTGTTTAATCAGTGCAGAGTCTATTCACCAGTAACAATAAAAGGGAAGAATGAGAATTTAAAAAAGACTGCATGGATTGATTACTACTACTCTGTTAATAATCTTCAAAATTTACAATTATATTCTATTTTAAAATTCAGATGTTAGTTTGGGGATCTGAAGAAAAAAAATAGATTTTTGTGAGTTTATATCACATGAACTGTGTACATTAGTCAGCATAGTTGGGATGCCATCCAAAGAGATCTCTACTGGCTCAAGCAGTTGGTCCAGGAGAACCTCATGAGATTCAACAAATCAAATGTGAAGTCTTGCACCTGGGCTGAAGCAACCCCCACTATCAATACAAATGGACAGATGAAAGAATTGAGCGCCGCCCTACCAAAAAGGACTTAGGGGTACTGGTGGATGGATGGTAAGAAAAACACGAGTCAGCAGTGTGCCCTCATAGGCCAGAAAGCCTATCCTGGGCTATAACAAAAGAAATGGGGAGACCTGATAGAGGCCTTTAAATATGTAAGGCTGTTAGAAAGAAGGGGACACTTTAGAAGAGTCTGTTGCAGTACAACAAAGGCAAATGGTTTCAAACTAAAAGGAGATATTTAGATTAGATATAAGGAAAAAGTTTTTTAAAATAAGCATGTTGAGGCACTGGAATAGGATGCCCAGAGAGGTGGAGGATGCCCCATCCCTGGATACACTCAAGGTCAGGTCAGATGGGGCTCTGAGCAACCTGATCTAGCTGTAGGTGTCCCTGTTCATTACAGGGGAGTTGGACTAGATGGCCTTTAAGTCTCCCTCTTCAAAGGATTCTATGATTCTATGACAATTATTCCAAACCCATACTAGTAGGAACAACTGCATGCAATTCAAGTGTAGTTGAAACCATAGAATGTATTGCCAAGTTTGAAACAAGTGCTATATGTTTATCTACAAATTATTCCAAATTCACAGTGTTTCCAAGGAACACTTAATTACTGCCTTCAAGTAAATAGTTACTCTTATACAATACTCTGTACTAGAATACTCTTTTCTTTCCAAGCACATGGTTTCTGGTCTCAGCCTACTGAAGGTCTTTTGCTTTTAATCACATGTGGTCTTTATGTTTTCCTTGTTTTGTATTTTAAGAGGTCATTCACTCGGGCAAACGCACCTACATTTCTCTTTCTCTTGCAACTGGCCCTAGAGGAGCTTTAATGCTTCACTCACTCTGTATACACACTACCCTGACTGCTCATGAGAGGGCTGCCCCTTCTTCATATCAATGACCAGAGCTCTGCTTAAAATACATCACTGGATGGTGTTTAGAGGAGATGAGATTTCTCATTTTTTATTTCACGCATGCATGCTCTTCTATTACAGATTAACAACCCATCAAAATAAAATAGCTAAATAAAGTCCTAGTACTTTAAATTTCCATGTTTATTCATAAATACATTACAGCACAATTGAATTATTTACAAGAAAATACCAGAGCTGAAAAGACTATGCAACTGATAAAGAAGTAAAGGATCAAAGCACACATTAAAATAAAATTGAAATTGTGATCTAATACCAAAATGATATTGCATGCATAATTTCATGAAAATCCTATTTAATTTCACTGCATTCTTATGCATTCAGTAAATCTACCATGGAAAGACAATAAATCAGAACATTTTACCACAAATATTTCCCATAAGCTTGTCATACAAAGTGAGGAATAACATGCCTTGAGAACATCACAGAACTTTTTCAGCGCTCTATACTGTGTCAGGCCAAGTCTCAAGATTTATGAGTATATTTGCTTTCTTAAAGGAAAAATATATATAGCTCTGGGTATCTCAAGAAGTATAAACAGGCAAAGGTTCATGCATAATAATTAGAAAAATGTAGTTAGCATACGCAGCAGTCTGGGCTTCCATGGATACATCTATTGACAGTTGAACCTGACAGATCAGCATTATTGTAAGATGGTAATTAAGAACAGTACTATAGTATTCAAATCATATATAGGAAAAAAATACATAGTTATGGGCATCGGCAGTTGGGTTAAGGAAAATTACAGCTGCTTAAACTAACAGGATAGAGGAGGATTTCCAATCTTATTTAAGAATATCAGTATTATCATAATTAAAGGAATGCAGTAACAAAATTAATGGACAGACACAAAGTGGGAAAACATCAAATGTACCAAAACATAATGATGTACCAAAATGAGAAGAACAGAGAAGGCTACACATTTGAAAATGATGTGTTAAAAATGTAGTTAACTAGCTGAAAACCACAGAAAAAGGTTTAGTTAAAGGAGTCTGAATCCATCATGGCATAAATAAACTATTAATGAGATACTGTGGAAATGTATCAGAAAAAAAAAGTGATGCTATTAGAGCAGTATTAGTTACCAGGAAGAACTGGGAGAAGCCACATTCTAAGTCATGTGTATGTATCAGATAATGAATGCTCAAGAAAGATGAACTTCAGCTACAAAAGTGAAAATAAAGGCTGCGAGGGGGACGGGAGGATAGAGAGCTTTTCTGCAAGAGCTCAGCATCTGTCTTCTAGGCTTATCTTAAGGTATCAAAAAAACCATGTTTTGCACTTTGATCAAAGGGTGCTAATACTTTCTAG
Organism: Lagopus muta; assembly: GCF_023343835.1. NCBI lineage: Eukaryota > Metazoa > Chordata > Aves > Galliformes > Phasianidae > Lagopus > Lagopus muta. The sequence continues at coordinate 31,044,848 of NC_064434.1, read as the reverse complement.
TGCTTATTAGCGCGGTTGAATTAAGTGCTCTCGAATGACCCTTTGAGAAAGCCCAGAGCTTTTCATGCTGCCTGAAACAAGAAGAATTGCTCAGAGGTATTTACACAGGATTGCTCAGGATATTATTTGCACAGATTGAACCCAGGACATTGGAGGACAGTCCAAATGTCACATTTCTTCCTTTCAGAGTTTCCTTGGGAGACTTCCTCTTATCCTGTGCTTCTCATAGGGCACAAATAGACCCTGACTGACACTGCAAGTTGTGCTCTCCCTGCTTTGCACTTTGCCACTGAATATCTTCCTCTCAATGCACCAACTTTTCTCCTTTGCCTTTCAGTATTGACTATCTTTCTGGCAGACAAAAGTAGTAATTTAGAAGAATGACTTAAAAACTGAAGTTATTTGCTAATTTGCTATTCACAATCTTGCAGTTAATTGTGTAATTTGAAAGACTTTTTGCGAAGGAAAAGAAATTCTCTTTGCAGTGTATAGATTTTGATTTGCAGAAATAAGTGAATAAAAATAAAACAATGACTAAATTACTAAATGGCTAAATTACTGTCATCTGTTCAGCTTATTAAAATAACAATAAATAATAAATAATAAATAATAAATATATTAAATCAAAAACTGAATAAACAATGAATCAAAAATAATTTTCAACTAATTTTTGAAATTACCAAGTCACTAAATTAGTAGAGAATAAATCATGAGACACAAATTTAAAAAAGGCTTGTTTCTTTGTTTTTTTTTTTAATACTTGTGCATACAGAGACAGCTGAAAGATGAATTATATCTATTGTTTCCAACTATACACACAGAAAAACCTATCTATCCATCACTTTCTTACCAATCTGCAGAGTCTGCCATTGTGGCCTTGATTTAATAGCTCAAAAATCAGAATGCCTGTTCTTAATTTAGGACACTGTATCAGGAAGTTCACCTAAAAGGACAGCACAATAAATGTTACTAATTGCTGAGAAATAATGAGATTAAAGTACTTTCCCTGAATTCAAATCCTAAAGTCTCATCATTGCTAAAATGAACTTCCCTTCATGCTTCTCTTGCAGAAATAAACAGATGACTTAAGAATAGAGCTAACTAATGAAATATTAACAGTAATAGCTCCTTCATCCATTTCTTTTCATCTTAACTTCTTTATATTAAAGAAAAACTAAATTTGAAAATAAAAGAGAGAGAAGGAAGTCCAAAAGAAGTAAGTTTTAGAGGCCCGAAACCCTGCCTGAGCAGTGTTGTTCTTGATGGGGGTCATCAGGTCTATTAGTTAGGCACGAATGAGGGCTTGGAGACCATGAGAGGAGTAGAGGCAAAAGCGGCAGCAAATACAGGAGCTGCACAGACAAGAACAAGGGAAAGCCAAGAAAATGAGAAAAGAAGGAACCAGACTCAAGAAGATGAAAACAGAGTATTCAGAGGCTGAGATGAAGACTGACCAACTTTCTACATGTAACCAGGAGACTGAAAACTAGACATGAGTGCTGGAACAGGACACACTGTCTAAAACAGTACCAGTCAGCCTTATAGATATGGGAAGTAGATTTTCTAGAAATTTGTTGCAATTATTGCTCAGAGACTGGCAATACAAAACTGCATTCAGACTGTCTTCCTCATCCATCTGTTTATCAAAAGCATTGTTTCCATAAATCAGATTCAAGAAATACATCACTAGTTCATAGGGATCCATACGTGTGTGGTTCCACTGCAGATGCAATTCAAGAGCAATTCACTTTTTAATTTTACAGGTTCTGTAAGAAAAAGCACAGTAGTGCATATGAACGTGCATATGCTGAGCAATCATTTTGTTATGTCTCTGAGTCATTGCCTATAGACACATTCATACTGTGTATGACTCAACATGAATTTCAGACATATGTTGTACAAACCAGAAAGTGCAGGCCCAAACTAGCCAGCACTTATCAGTTACACAACACACTGCGTTATTATATTGTTTAATAAATTGCATTTGGGTGAAGGTAGCTGTTTGGTACCAGCAATGGCAACACTACTGACTTCTCTTGTATCATTACCACCTACAGCTATTTATATATAAAGGCAGAGCTTTTCTTGAAATCTAGTGGGTGTTCAGGATAGTCTCCAATACTGTAGTCTCACTGGACCACAGTACAACTCATTTACCCAGTTTAAGACTCTCTCACAGGAGATAATACATTTAGGTTTCCAAGTTTCCAGCAGAAACAACCTTGGTGACTGCTTCTTCCTGTGGAGAAAAGCAAAGCCCTTTTGAAATTGCTGAAGAAGGATTCCAGTTTTTGGATACAAAGTTTTGTATGGAAAACAGGTAGACTAATTCTCTGAATGAGATGTACCTCACAAACTGCAGGGATCACATAAATATACACTCTCTGCAAAGACAGAGTACATGCCATAGAACTCGTTTTATTATTATTACTTTTTTTTTTCTTTTTAAAACTTTCCTAGAGATACTATCAAAACTAGAAAGATGTTTGAACAGCTTAAGGAGATGCAATGTCGACATTGCCAGGAGCTTGAGAAATGAGCTCTCAGATTCAATTATCTCATGGAAAAGATCTCCAGAAAGGGGAAGATGATAAAGGCAAAGAATATATAATGTAATCTTGTGCCATGTGTTCATAAACTGACGGGAGTGTGCAGAAAAGACTTTGCTAATGGGTTACACAGAAAAAACTGAGGGAACCAGGATCTCCTGTGCAAGGTCACTAAGCAGATTACCTTTCAGGAGCTTTGAAGACTTGGGATGAGTGAACTTTGGTGGTGCCCAAAGACACAATACATTCCAGATACAGAGCTGAATAAAAGGCTTCCAGTCTCACTGTTCAGGGGGCAACTCCAGGACATGCTTGTGCAGTAATTTTTGGCAATGCTTAGCCACTGCATAGACAGCCATTGGTGGCTGATGGCAGAATAAATAAATAAATAAACAAATTAAATTCCTGTATACTGACCATGTATAAAATATCCCACTTATCTTAGGTAGTTGATGAGAAAAGGAAGTGAGAAATATCATACATTTTTGTAAGATGTTTCACAGAGCATGAAAAGCAGGAATGTTTGGGAAATAACCTACACGTATTGCAAATGCAAACAGTCTGGAACTGTTTGTCATATGCATATCCAGAAATATAAAGTGTGTGGGAGTTCCACCCTGTAGAACTTAAAATCCCACTTTATGTGCTTTTAATACCAGAAAAATCCAAGATTTTTTTTGAGTCTGAATGTGGATTAATGCATCATAATTGACCTCTGGACATTATCTTTAATTTTAAAGTTTAAAAATCTGCGCATATAAGCTGAGTCGATATTCTGACAGACGCTGTTAAAATTATTCTTCTAACTCTGGCTTACTGCTGCATTACATTTAATTTAGATTCATAATTATTTATGGCAGAAACTTATATTTTCATTAGTTTGTAAATCCCATGTTTACCTGTAGTGCAGTCTAGTAAGTGATGCCAAGACAATTGAGGAGAATGAGTGGCTGTTCTGAACAAAGTTGTGTGGAAGTATTGCTCAAGTTATTAAGTACCTATCAATTTATCTGCAGAGGTTAAAGGAGAGAATGAACTGCCACACCTCAGAAAGAAAACACCATCAGCCAAAATAGTAGACTTTTCTACTATTAAAAGTAGACTTTGCAGTAGTCTGCAAAGAGAAATTAAATACACTTTCAGTGTGGATACCTGGAAATCCAGTACACTGTTGCAGAGAAGAATTACTATTTCTATTTCTCTCCAGGAGCACTGGTCAGGAAAAAAAAAAAAAAAAAAAAAAAAAAGATGCAACACTTTCAAACGGCCTGGCAAGGGAAAAGAGAAGCTCACTTCTCCTTCAAGTAAACAGAGAAGTTTTTCTTCCTTCCTTCACTTTTTCCCTAAAACATGAGGATACTTTACGTGAAGATACGATTTGGAAATTTTCTCTTAGCTAAACAGACCTTATTCTCATTCAGTTTCTATTTTTCCCAACAAAGGTTTAAACAGAATGTGCATCTGTGTTTTTTTTTTTTTTTAATTTTTATTTTTTGAATTTCAACAGAAAGTTCAAGTTTCTAACATAGAATGAAGTATGATGCAGTTCTGAGTTTTCCATTAATTGTTTCTCAGCAGTGGTTCACAGAATCACGGAATGGTTAAGGTTGGAAGAACTACTTGGGAACGTCTAGTCCAAACCACCTGCTTCAAGCAGGGTCTCATAAAGCACATTGCTCAGGATCACATCGGGGCAGGTTTCTAATATCTCCAGCGAATGAGACTACACAATGTCTCTGGGCATCCTGTTCCAATGCTCAGTCACCTTCACAGTAAAGAATTTCTTTCCCATGTGCAGATGGAACTTCCTGTGTTTCAGTTTGAGCCCATCGCCTCTTGTTGTGTTGCTAGGCACCACAGAAAAAAGCTTGGCCCCATCCTGTTGACACTCTCCTGATGCAGCTACTTGTTTACTTGCAAAACCCACCTACTCTTCTTTATGTCGCACCCCCTCACAGGCAAGATTAACGAGAAAACGAAACCCAGAGCCTTGAAATCCCATTTAATCTTTCCCAGTTTGCCCTTGGTATCATTAGTACTCTCACGGAAGAAGAGCAGAGGGTAATAGTCTGACATGTGGACAAGCCTGGGGAAACTTTCAATGATTCAAGTCATTCAATCTCTGTCTTCAGAGGCTTCAGACTCACTGAGCAACTTGGCTCAATCTTCCAACTGATCTCGCGTTAAGCAGAAAGTTGAACTAGATGTTCTGAAGCCTGAACTTTCCAACAATTCTCAAAATCATACAGATGCCTTTTGAAGGTTGACTAAATGTCTGAATGAATAGGAGAATGTCACAATATACTACTGAATGCGTAAATTCAGTGTATGCAACTTTTTTACTTAACTATAACCTCATATCTTTAATTACTTATCCATGAATTTCCATTTATATCTGTCAGTTAACTATTTGGGCTTCAATAGATTTGCTAAGCTCCAATTCAAGGAAAGGATACAAAACCAAAAGCTGAGCACACAAAAAGCTTCACTTATAAAGAACTCCTTGGACATCTTATTTGTCCCTTAATCTGTTCCTTTATTACTTGCAAGTTGCATTTTTCTTTACGTTTAACAAGCTCTACTTGCAAGGGTAAACAAGTTTCCTCTTAACAATGTTCTGATGGAAGAAACATAATTGCACACCATAAAATCTTAGTAGTTATTTTAATTGCTCCATAAATTATTTGTAAGTGCTGTGCTTGATTTATGGTAGCAAACTGTTCCCCTTTCCTCCTGCAACAGCATAATAGAGCTGACTAGTAACATTCTAGGAAATACACATATATATTTTTGGGGGAAAATATACACCTGATAAAGAAAAGACTTATTACAGGAAAGACATAATTAAAGAAAAAAATCTTATTTGGAAAGGTTTCTTAGGTTGAAGTAGAAATTTTGATCAGATTTAAAATACCAGATTAAACAGATCTTAATCACAGTAAGAATACTAGTAATGTGAGAGACTGAATGGTAAACTAAGGCACACAGTTTGATAGAAAGAGGTTCAAGCTCATACCTTGTCCAGATTGCAGCAGAGCCTGCAGTTGGATCTAGGCAAGAGATCTATCCTGTTCAAGCTTTCTTTTCTACTGCACGGAAGGAGGTAAATGTAAAAGTCTTAAATAAATAATAATATTCACTAAGTAAAAATTCTGTTTCCTCAATTTTTCTTCCTGAATTTTGTTTCCTGTTTTCTCTTTAAATAGACAGCTGTGAAACAAGTAAATGCCTATGTGTGCATAATCATGATTATCACACCTCTCATCACCTCAGCATTTTGCAACCATAAATGAAATAGTAACTTCAATGAAGAACAGCATCACTTGTAGACAGACTATTGTTGAAAGTACAAATATGGAAAGATTGACATTTAAAACAGTGAAAGCTATTTCTCTGCAATGAAGCTCTACACTAATTAGAACATAATTTATTGAGTAGGAAATAGAAATCAGTGAGGCATTAGGAAAAGCTTTTAGAAAGAGACAAACTTCGGAGCTGTTCCATCAGAGGATTACATTCCAATATAATTACAGTTTACTTATTCAAAGAGTTGCATATTAATGGGTTCAAACTCATTAATGAGTAACGTTTGTTTCCACAGAATTCATCATTGACATTTGTCTAAACAACTTTGAGCGGTTCTTAATGAATCTGCTGAATGAAATCCTGAAATATTACTTCTGTGTTGAGCCACTTGTTGTCTAAAGCTTTTTTTGAATACAAAACACTGAAACAATTTTGCTCTATGTTTAAATTGCATACAATTTTATACGGACAGGTAGCAACAGGACAAGGGGAAATTGTTTTAAACTGGAAGAGGGTAGATTTAGACTAGATATTAGAAAGAAATTATTTACTGTGAGGGTGGGGAGACACTGGAACAGGTTGCCCAGTAAGGCTGTGGATGCCCCCTCCCTGGATGCATTCAAGGCCAGGCTGAAGGAGACTTTGAGCAATCTGGTCTAGAGGGAGGTGTCCCTCCCTGTAGCAGAGGGTTGGAACTAGATGATCTTAAAGGTCCCTTCCAACCCAAACCATTCTGTGATGCTACAACTCTATGCTAATTATTTAGCCTTCAATGTGTACCAGTTGGTACAGAGTATAACTGACCTCTGTTTTTCAGAAATTAAACTACAGGTTTCAAAATCTGCATATTTCTTATGAAGTTAGTGGTTTCTGACAAAAAAAAACCAACAAAAAACAAACAAACACATGAAAAGTAGAAAAGCAGCGACTGATTGTAAAGTTCTAATGAAAGTAGCAAATAGAATAGCTCACTGACAAGAGACTACCAACTCCAATTCATCAGTATAATTCTCAACTGTGAAATAAAAATTATTTCCCCTGATTCCATCTAGCAACACTGTAAAAAAAGTTTAAAGTGCTATGAACAGAAATCTCCAGTAACATAAAGCTCAATTTTAATACAGTTCCTAATCAGCTTATTAAAGCTGAAGAAGTCAGTATTGTTTGCCACTGTTTGCCCCAATTGTATTATGTTTGTTGAGTTACTGAATTTCTTGCACGCTGATCAGTGAATTTATCTTCACTTTCAGTGTTTTCCTAATGCAGCTACAGCCATTTCAGGAGAAAGTCTTCATTTAGCAGTTGATATTTGCTATTGCACTTCTTAAAATTATCACAGATTTTTGTACAAGTTTTCCAGAGTATAGTTGGAGGCCATGTTTCAACTAAAGCTGTCCTTTTGAAGGTCAAAACAAGATCTTGTTTTCTTTATTCTGTGTGATTTCCCCTCCCCTGAGCCTTAATTCTTTTACTGTCAGCTGCTCCCACCTACTGTTACTATTTCCTTTAGGATGATAAACACCAGAGTTGATGTAAGGATAAAATCAGTTGGACTATCAAAGATTTAAGCAGGTGCTGAAGATGGAATCTGAATAAATAACAGGACCTCTTGCTTTGATCATCCCCTGTCCAAGTCTGGTTCGTTCTCCTCTGCCTCAGAGACCTTATTCTGACTGTCATTCCAATTTCCCTTTGGAAATTTCCTCTGGGCTAATATCTGTAACAACCTGAGTGAATTAAAAACTGACCAAAGAAGCAATTAAAAAAAGTAATGCCTACTGATGGTAAGCTGACTGCAGACAATTATCCTGGGGTGTGTTGAAGAAAATGGTGTTAAAACTGACTTTGGCTGATGCTGTTATAAGTAATCTGCAAGAAGGAGTAAAGATTGTATTAGTGATCCTCTGAAACACTAACAGAGTACATGGACAGAACTTACGAATCACAAACAAGGCAAAGAAATCAAGAGGAAAGATTAACTAGAGACATAAATAAAACTAGAATTTTTCAATTAACAGAAAAATTAAAATTAATACCTCCAGAAGAAATACAGTCTCAATTATAGTTGAGGCTTTAGCCCAGGACAATCTCCCATATCAGACTGTTGAATTGTGATCTAGCTCTTGTACTTTGCAATCACAGACATTAATTCTATCTTTCAGGAATCGTTTTCTTCTGAGTTTCTTTTCTTCTTTCTGGGAGTTGGAACTTTGTGGCTTATTGGCTGCCTAAAGCTCTCTTTCCCTGTCTGTTCTAGGGCTTCCTCTGACAAGCTCTCCAGGCCTCCTGAGAACCTGTGTTGACATTTCCTTCTGGATATGTTGACATTTAAAGCAAAGGCCAGAAACCTTCCACTGGAATTTCTAAATACACACGTAACTAGACTCTAGACAAAGCATGACACACATACACAAATTTCTGACAACAGATACATTGGCAAACAAAACAAAATAAAAAACCATCAACGACAAAAACCTATTTCCGTCTCTCTATGACCTCAGAAACCCAAGGACTTTGTTGCACAATTACAGAGTGTTAGAGTAAATCATCTATCAAACTGTAGTGCCAGAGCAGTCCCTGTTATGCATTTGGTGCTGCTCATTAGCAAACTCTCCAAGCAATTCCTTACAATTCAGCCCAGTCATCTGGTACAGTTCAGAAACTGCTCCTCCCGATTTGTACATGGCAGCTCTGCTTCAAAGACCAAGAGCGCTGAACTGGCCAGAGCTGGAGTACAGGTAGGCTAGAGGAAGCCCTTGGCCACACGGCTGCATGTGGTATGAATGTGGCTGTTGAATCTTGAGCCTCACCAGACTCACCAGTCTTGCAAACCTGAGTCTGCAGCACACAGTGCAGTAAGCAGACGGCCATTTAATGCCAACACAGTTATCCAGGTCATGTTCTGTTCATATGAGATTAATGAAAATGCATCTTAAATGTAACCATTTACATTTTTATAGGAAAGTACTTCGACTGACTTGGGAGCTGCCGCTTTCATTTCCTGAAAATAGTTGTCCGCAAGCCTTTCTTTGAAAGGTTGAGCAGGGAATCATTGATTTTGCACACAACGGTGAGTGACCTGCTTGGATACTCCATAAAAAGAAAGCACAAACATCTTCACTACTGCACTCAGGGAACAACTTTTGAAACAAGGTAGCCACAAATGCATTTTGTGGGAAGTCCTACAGATCACAATGTCTTCCTCTAATCTATGTGGCGGGTAAAGCAAGTAACACAGGTATCCGTCACAAGAAGATAACGAAAGGAAAGAGGCAGAGAGAGAGATGAATTAAATGCACAAAGAGGAAAGCAGGAGCCAGAAATCAAAATGTTTTTTAAATTGTTTTCCAAATTACTTCCAGCTGCCCGTGACTGAGATGATGGTGGCCTCACATCCAGCTGAATTGCTCTCCTGCTTACAGCCAAAACTCATCTCAGTTGAAATAAGCAACACATACAACAAGGACATGGTATACTTCAGTCATACATAGAATCAATCCACTCAAGTTTCACTCACATTTAAGTATTACTCTCCAAGCATAATAATATTATCAGAAATATATTATCAAATCATTCTTCAGAAAAGACTGAAATAATAGGAAACAGTCAAGAGAGTAAATGAAAGCAAATTAAGAATCTGAGTCCTAACCAGGGGTACAGAATATTCAATGGATGTATTTCTGTTTAGTAATATTTGGTAGCACACTGCAAAGACGAGTAAAACAACTTGCTGTTCATCAGTCTGGAAATAAGTATGATGTTTGTTCACTTATATATTCTAATTTTCAATTTACACTGTTGCTGAAAAGAACTCTGTCATGTAGCCTAAAACGGGATTTGATAGTTTGGTTACCACAAACAGTTTTCTTCAAAAAGTTTTTGAAATTTATCTAGAATAAATACATTAAAAAAAAAATAAATACACAGGCTTCATCAATATTATCCATAAGGTTTTTATCTTCTCTGCTTTTGGGGCAGAAATTTTATGGGAGCACAGGGTTCGTGACAGTGCTCTTTTCTTAATTCTTGCATCATGTTCTTAATTTTCATTTCATCATTCTTAAGTTAAAATAGATTAATTTAAAAACTAATGAGAAACTGAAGCAAAAAACCAACCCCACCTGCACTAAATTACCCTGAGTAAGGAGTGTAAAATCTAACAGCTTTGTTTGTCTGCTTGCAGCAACCAAAATAAAGATGTAACATATTGCAAAAATAAAATAGGTAAGAAAGCCTCTTGAACATTTTGTTTTAAAACACACAATCATGATGACACAATTTAAATACTTAATCTTGTTAATTGCCCAACAGCTGATAAACTCTAACTGTATAGTCTGCTTAACCAAAGCTGAAGAAATGAGGGAAGGGTGTTAACAGTAACGTGATGTTTGTTACATATATAATGTGATGTAACAGTAGATATGATATTTGCATGAAGTCCAGACACAGAATGCAACAGATCACGTCAATTGTCAATGTTTTCCCCTGTTAGTCATGAAAAACATTCATTTATATATATAAAAAAACAAAAAAAAAAAAAACAAAAAAAACATAAAGGCACTTTGTCTGGCACAGAATCATTAACTTCACAGCAAAATGAATTGAAAGTAAGCTGCCTCCAGTACTCCTTCTAACTAATACAAACTAGTAAGTGAAAAAACAGAAGGTGTCAAAAATAATTCCGGTGATACACATGACTGACACATATTTATTTAACTCACTTGTTTCAATTATTGCCTTCAGTTATTTTCATGTGGCAACATAAATTATTTTAAGCAGATTTTCTTTCTCATTTGGAATAAAAAACTACAAGTGCCAAACAGAATGCTAAAGTTCACAGTCTGTTTACTTCTTACAGTTTGGAATGTCAATTTTGTTTTATATAATCACTTGGACCAAAAAAAAGAAAAGGGAAGTAGAGCATGCTGCTAAAGAAACTTACATTAGTATTACACAGAAGTGCTTGTAACAATACCTTAGTGCCACAAGGAACTGGGACTCAAGTGGTTTCCGTGCGGAACAGGCTTCCTTTGGCTTCTATTAACTTCTAATATATGAATGTACTTTCTAAGGAACAAACAGTACAAAAAGCTTTCTGAATGGCACAACTAATTGCTGCACCAAAAGCCTATAAAATAATCTATTCCATTATATTCTAATGTTTAAAATGTTGCATAATTTCTTAGAAATTCTCTCTGTTAAAAGAGCCTTCAGACAAACACAAGAAAAGAAGCAAGTAAAGGGTTTAATTTTTTTTGCCTTAGAAATTAAGTTATAATTAGCTGGAAAAATTAACAATGAATGGGATTTTAGCAATTTAATTACCCACTTATGAGGGAACGCTTCACATTTTTATTTTTATTTTTAAAAAGGCAACATATGAAAAAATTCAACCAGATTTCTATTAAGAAAGGAAACTATTTTTAATTTTATTCAGATGAGCTGTAGCAAACTGCTCTGCCAAAAGTGCCAGTGGCTCCTCTGGCAATGCTCTCCAACCAGTGATGCAGACCCTATGGTTGCACAGGACTTAGGACACAGCACTAGGCTGTGGGAATGCTAGCTCTAGCCTAATGGCAAGGACACAGCAAGGCTTCATCAGGTTACTTCATCATGCAGCTTGGACATGGCTCAAAAAGATTACACTGCTGAAGGCTTTTAAAAAATTTCACTGGAGTTTACACTTTCTGGGAAGTCCAATAAGAGTTTGTCTCATTTCTTTGTTCATCTTATCTGTCTCTTTTTTCCTTGTATTCTGAGGACAGGACAGCTGCAGGAAAGGATAACATGGAATTATATCAGCTTGTGGGATCTTTTTTATGGATAGCTACTAAAATAAAATGAAAGAGTATCTGACTCTCCATTATCTCTAAGGCCTGAGAAGCTTTGATATTGATTGCAGGATGATAAACAAACATCAGTGAGACATTCTGACACCTTTTGAAAATCACTCTTGAAAACAGGTACAAAGAGCCCACCCATGGAGTTAGTCCTTCTTCCCACCCTTCTTCCCTCAAAAAAAGGTTCAAAGGGGTCAGTCACTAAGAAGAAAGATAGTAAACTAAACAATTCATCTTCCAATGTTTCTTTTTCTGACTTAAAACATATTCCTTTGTTTCTGATATCAAAACCAACAATTTTCCAGAGGAAGGAAGAGTGCTGGGTTTGGAGAAGAAATTGTGGAGAGAGTCCTCTTGGAGCACTTTGCTGGACATATCGAGGAGAAAGAGGCAACTGGAAATTGGCAGCACAGATTTATTAAAGGCAAATCATACCACACCAACCTGATTATCTTTTAGGATAAAACGACTGGATTTATGGATGTCAAATTTAGGAGATTCCAGTCTAGATGGATGCAAAACCAGGTGGGTTTTAAAATGATTTTATGGTAGTTAACGGGTTAACCTTTAATGGGTTATACCTGGATGCTTGTTACAAGTGGACTATCACAAGGAGCTACTCTGGAGAAGGTGATGGAGGGCATCCTCACCAACTTTGCAGATGGCATCAAACTGGGAGTCCCAGTCAATGTGTTTGAAAGTGGAGCTGCCATTAGAGGTACAAACGTGGACTGGATGAACATGCTGACAGACTATGAAATTCAGCAAAGACAAATACAAGATGTCCCACCTGGAAAAACAAGCCCTGTGCAATGATACAGGCTGGCAGTGCCCAGCGGAGAAACAGCCCTGGGGGTCTAGTTGGCAGCAACCTGAACGTCAGTATAAGAGCAGCTCAAGGAAAGGTAATGCTCACCTCTACTCAGCATTTCTTATCTCACATCAGACAATTGCTATTTGAGGTCCTCCAATAAAAAGAGGATAAATGGATACATGTTCAGTGGAGAACCTTCTGGATGGTCAGGATTGCCTTGTGAGGTGACTTTAGGAAGCTGGGCTTGCTTGGATTGAGGAAGAGATATTTTCAGGAGGACCTAAAAGCAGCTTCCAGATCTATGAGGAAGATACGAAGGGGACAAGGCCAGGCTCTATGTGGTGGGAAGACTAAAGGCACTGAGCATAAAACAGAGGTTTACACTGTTTATAAGCAAAACCTTTTTCAGCATGGAGACAGTCAAGCAGAAGAGGAGGTTATCCAGAGGGGCTGTACAATCTGTCTTTAGAGTTTTCAATATCAGACTGGATACTGAACTAGCAAAAAACAACTAGGTCTAAATTCAAAACAAACCCTGCTTGTTCAAGCAGGAGGTTTGACTGGACTTTTGAGGTTCTTTTCAACACAAGTTCTCCTATGATTATATGAACATAATCCGAATGTTGTGTCACAGTAAACTATAAGTTAGCAGCACACAGAAAACTAGAACAACAACAAGATGTTAATATAGGATTAAAATGAGGTAAAATTTCATTTCTACTACTACCAACAGATATAAGCAAGAACTATCTCAAATCAGTACACCATAAATATATTTTTAAAAGGTTCCAAATTAAGCTTATAACATTTTGAGATAGTTCACTTCAAATCACTCCAAAATTCATTATTAGCAGACTTGTAAAATTCTTAAGTGAATGGAACAGTCAGTGGAGAAGCACTAATAATAATAATAAACATTTATTTTCCTTGCATCGTAATTTTGCTGCTCATAGAATAAGACACACTAACATAAAATTCCATTTAAAATAGATGCAGACAGTTAAAAAGAAAAGTCACCTGGATAGCCATGAATGTGGCAAAGTTACAAATTACAAAATACTAACCACTTGGCTACTAATGAATTAACAACGCTAATTTGATCACATAAATATATAATAAATATTTAAAGTATATACAAAAATATATAATGAATATAATTTGACCAGGTCAATATATATCTATATACATCTATATAAAATCCTGAATACTTTGCATTTTCAGAACACTGGCATTTTGCTAATTTGTGAAGTGCATACATTCATGAAAAGAAAATCAGTGTGATGAAATAAATGCTGAATTATTAATACTAAAACTGTACAGCTAACTCAGGTAGAGCATTCCCAGGAAACAACAGGTCAGACCACTTTCTTCTTTTACAGTTCCTTGTTCTTTGAGCCTAGGATAAGTTATGCTCAGCACATAGGACTTCTAGACTGTTCTTTAGAGACATCTAATATTCTCCATTCTTCAAAGACCATATGTTTTTTCACCGGATTTGGGATTCTTTGGAGGCTTGATATTTAAAAGTTGAACACTGACATACCTACTGAGCAAGTACTTAAGACATTGAGTAAGTCCAAATTGCAGAAGGGCTGCAGCTGGGATACAAATCCTTGCCTCAGAATATATATCTGTAAAATCTAAACATAGGACTGGCCCTCTCATCATGTTTTGTTTCAAAACTAAAGACAGTGGTGTTTCCATAAGTCATAGCTAACAGTTACTGGGCAAAAGCAGAAACTGTCTGAAGAGCATGGACTTAAACTTAGGCTTTTCTACTCCCAAAAACATAGATATCTCAAGGGTCAGATTTAATTCTCAGAGTAAGACACTGAAATGCATCTTGTTGCCATAGTTAGCTACATATCCAAGTACCATCACTGCTCGACATATTTTCCTAAACACTTACAGTGACAGTGCTACTAAAGATGCTCCAGGGTATTAGAGGCAACTGCATGCAAAAAAACAGCATGTGTGACACAGGATTTCTTTAAGAGCTGCATTCTTCTGCTGTAGCAGCTGGACACTCAGCACAAAATATTGCTCCATTTTGTAGATTTTTCATACCTTAGACACCCCAACTACACAGAAATATCTACATGTCTACATCTGTGCCATCATCCTATTGAGGCAAGTCCCACATTGGTGAACTACTTCTTCAGGAAACTTCAGACAGTGATATAAACAGCTATCCCAGCTGTAGAGGTTATTTCTCCCACCAAAGCTGAAATATGCTCACTAATATGGATTAACCAACTATTTAATTTTGCAATAAAACAGACTAGGAGAGCTCAGGGGTAAACAGTACTTGCTAGTAATTGTCTGAACTGCTACAATGGTATTACAATGGGGACTCTCACCCTGCTCAAATATTTTCAGAACTCCATAACAAACTGTTTAACAACCTTGTAAGATTTCATAAATAATGTTTCAAGCCAGAAGTTGATTCAAAACATAGGAATGATGCATATATTTCCCAAAACATCCATTGCTCCTCTAGTGGCCTAGAAAGTTTGCTGATGAGAAAATGCAATGCTCTGCAAGGAAGGAAGCCTTTCAGGAAAGGAGTCATGAAAACAATACACATTCTACTGTTTTTCAGATTCTGTTATTTTCCTGTCTTCAAGACATTTTTGAAATGTTTTTTTTTTTTTTTTTCCAAATATGAAAAGGACCAAATGTTGCACAAATTACCATATCAAATGGATACCAGTTCCCTTTTATTTATTTTTTTCCTTGCTCTTTGTGTAATCATGCTTTTATTGCTCTTACAGAACTTATGTAAGGAGGTGGAAGAACCTTGTCTAAATAAAAATTAATAAGACAACTGGAAAGGCACAATAATTCTTGTGTGGCTGCCAAATTTATATCCTTATTTATTTTCCTTAATTTAGTAAGACTTATCTAATTTTCTACTGTGGATATTCTTTTTGCATGCATAAGACAGATTTCTGTTGAAAGTTTGCTAACAGAGAGAATTAAATGTTACAATAGAACACAGTAAATAGTAAGTTTAAGAAGCATACCAGTGCTAGATAGTATATGAACAATTATAAGAATCTCTTTTCAGATACCAATTCAACATCAAAGTAACTTGTTTTGCAAATGTTACTATCTTCTAACTATGTAGAAAAAATAGGTTTATTATCTTAAATAAGTGCATTCAAACTAACAAAATAAATATTAACAAGATCAATTACTTACAGTAATAAAGCCACACTTCAGAGCATGTTTTGGGTATTAAAAATTGATTTGAAAAAAATACTAAAGAAAGAATAAGGTAAATGCTAAAAATGTTTTCTATTTTTGATGAATATACCCTACTAGAAGACACAACAAAACTAAAACGATATTTATTTACTATAAATAATGCTATCATCGTAAAACTTGTACCCTCCTGCCCCAAATTTATCAAAGCTGTTCTGTATTGGTTAAGCTATTGTTGAACTCATTTCTACAGGCCTTACATATTTCTATAAATATATGAATTTAATAATTACTATCAATACAATTGCACAGAAATAAAAATGTAAAAAAAAAAAAATCAGTACATAAGCATACAAAAGAGATTTTATCACTGTTCATTTATTTTGAACAAAAAGGTCTAAAGCAACCACAGAAAGAGTTAAATTTAATTTGAAGTCAATAGTCAACTCAGAGTGAATTAGGCCTGATGCTTACGCATACACAAGTAAAGCCAAGAATAAGAAAGTTGTAAAACCAAGCATCAGATTTTATTTTGGTCAGATAATCACTGTGATTAAACAAAAAACTAAGACTATCCTAGAAGAATACTGATGTTACCAAGTTTAAAACTATTTTTGCTATTTCTGATTTCATCATCAGACAGCAACCTCTGCTGCATCACACGGAGCATGGCAACACACCTGCTTTCTGATGATCAGTCTTTTATTTCATATTATCAATATGCCCAACTACCCAATGTCTCTAAAGCATACAGAAGGTATACAACTTACAGTTTCTTAATACAGAAGCCTAGCTCTACACTCATTATTTCTTGACTTTAAAGTTCAGAGTGCTTATAGGAAGCATTACCTGAAACTATGTTCTTTGTTACCATTTTCACTGTGTATGCAAATACCAATATATTGTTTTCTGTTACACGAAATAGTATTTATTAAAAACAAAACAAAACAAAACAAATGAACAGGGCTTGAATTATTACATTTCTGAATATTTAAAATTGGAAATAAATTTCATTATCTCTGAAGCGAAAGCATAGCATAGAAGTTTAAAATAAATATTTTTCAATAACTACAGTTTCCCTGCCTGACTCAAACATTTTCCAATCCAGTTTCACAACAATGCACTGCTTTAAAGTAGGTTGCTTGTTTTAATCAATTTGTATTTGAGCTGAGTTCAAAAGAACACTCACTCTCCATAAATATAAAGAAAACAAAGGGAATTCATCTGAAAGGTGAAGAATAACTTGATCAAGGTTCTTCAGAAATTTGATTTTCTCTTCTCCATCATAGCCTGAGTCTGAAGTGTTACTTTCTTCTGTCCCATTGTGAAGAAGTTGTTCCAGAATCATAAACAAAGTAAAAATATTCTCATACTGGGTAATGTCATACATCGCCTGGATCTGGGAATAAAGAAAAATTGATGCATAAACACAGTATGATAATACTTCTGAAGCCCATTATCTCAGATGATAGTTGAAGGAATAATGGTAAAATTTGAAGTAATATTTCTATAATTAGAATGGCTATATATTCAGACATGATTTCTAAGGAAAATTTTCTTCTTTGGGAAGTCAAACAGCTAACAATCCATCAAACTGTCAAATGAGAAGTCAACATAACATCTTGTCCATATAAGACTTTCTCTAATTATCCACAGACGGTGACATATAATTATGATCTATAGATTTACCACAACAGAAACTTTTCTTGTTTTAGACATATGATTAAACTTATTTGGTTTTTGGTTCCTGAGATATTAAAAAAAAAAGTTAAAAAAATCTCTGTAGTATGAAGAATTGTTGTTCAAATGATGCTTCTAGAAAACCAAAAAAAAAAAAAAAAAAAAACCAACCCAAAACACATTAGAATTCTCAGTATCAGTAGAAAATATCCAAATCTCTACTACAGTTTTGAGTCAATTTCAAAAGGAAAGAGCCAGTTTGTCAAACTTAGAATTCATTCTAATGTACCTGTCCTGCATTTGGAAACTGCTTTTTCAAATTGAAGTTTTTACAGCCTCTGCTGTACACAGGGAACAACTGATAAGACAGAACCTTAAACCTTGTGGAGCTGGCTCCTTGGAGTGAAATTCTGTATCTTGCTTAATAGTAAAATCTACCAATAATATGAGATAAACTTGCTCTGAAAAAGACTGCAATTACAACAGCTGATTGATCAGAACTTCAAAGTTAATCAAACTTGCTAGAAAATCAAGTACATATTTTAGAAAATGGATGGGTAGCTCTAACATGTCTACATTTGGGCCTGTAGTATCAGGCTGTACTGGATCTAGGCTTTGACATGGACCTATTAAATCGGCACCACCCTCAACAGTATGCTGCTAGACTTTTCAACGTGTGTGAAATATATAACAGAACTGTTATTTTTATTGACCAAGTAAGCGATTTTTGATTCCACTAGAATCTAATGAATACAGCAGTTTGCCTTCCCTTTGTAAGGCACATAACCTCTGTGGTAGATGGTGGCTAAGGGGACTGTTTACTCTTACTGTGAGCTAGTAGCTCTTCAATCCACAGAGTTTGAAGCCTCCAATGTAAAGTTTTCAGGTCAGCTCCTACATCAGTGATAACGCTAAGACACTACAGCCATCTTACTGCAAACTCCTGGTGTAGTAAAGTTATTTTTATGAGTTTTCTATACATCTTGAAAATCAAGTTAATTACTGAAAGTATTACCCCTAGCCTTGCACATTCCATTATGTCTCTCTTGATCTTGGTAAGAATAACCTGTAGTTCAAAACCCCATGACAATTCAACACTGACACAACAGATAGCAAAAAAATAAAAACACAGTATTAAATACTTACATACTTATAGAGTCCAATTAAATCCAATTATATAATTAGAGAAAACCTCCTTCTATAACTTCAAACTATGATTTGCATGATGAAAATGATTTTTTGCTGTTGCATGCTAGAAGACACTATATCATCACCGTATGACTAACATTCTGAAAATACATTTTCTTTCCTTCTGTAACAGAACATTCATGGCTTATTAAATTATATTAATCTCTCATTAACTATTATAGGAAAAAATAACTTACAGTGGTAAAGTATGATTCTGCACAGCAAAATAGAAACACAGAAACATAAATAGAAGTTCTATGCTTTTAGCTTCTATAATGTGAATGTTTGAAGTACAATTTTATAAGCAAAAATCTATGTTTAAGTCTTAAGCGCTGGACTTGGAAATTCACTCATATCTTCCTTTCATATGAGTGATCAACAGAAAATACTTTGGAAAAGCGAATTATGTCACTCCACTTATCCCCATGACCTTCAGCTTTTTGAAGCAGTTAAACAATTGTGTTACTTTCAGTGGATCTCAAAAAGTGCACCTAATTGCAGCTTAGTAAACTACCTAATTGATTACATATGATAGAAACCTCAAGGTAACTAATTGCCTTTCATCTACCAGTACTACTTCCCTAAAAGAAAATGATTTTAGCTACACAAAAGGTAATTCTATGAGAGCAAGGAGGAAGCCTTTTGTTGTTTTCTTTTTTTTTTTTTTTTTTTTTTTTTTTAGGTAATTTGCAAGGGATGAATGCACTTCAAAACACTTTTATAATACCAGGGGGAAAAAAAAATCCATCTACAACAATTTCTGGTTCAAGGCTTACAAACCTTTCCAGCCCACTTAATATAATCTCCACAAAACTTTTTTTTTTGTACACTAATTGATGTAATTACTACCAACAGAAATTTATGCCTTAGAATTAGTAGAAAGGAACATTTACAGCTACTGATGGTTAATAAGGTAACAACCCTTTCTCCTTGCTCACCAATGTATATGAGTAGCAGCATATGTACATGATGCACACAGACATACACACGCACCAACATACCTAATCCACCAAGAAAGTTCAGAAGTTATGTTCATAACGCAGGCCTTTTATATGAACGATAATTCCAAAATATATTCATATCAACAATAAATAAGTCTTATATTGACCCTGTTTTTCAGAAAGAATTTTAAGATAATCATCCTTTCACAGATCAGACAAATGTGTTTTTGTTCTTGTTGGTTTTCTTTTGTTTGTTGTTGTGTTTTTTTTGTTTGTTTATTTTTTAAGTGAGATCAATCCTTGACATATTTTCCTCTTTTCCTCACCAAGTATTTCGAAACATGTTTCTTAACAGTAAAGTGCATTTTGTAGACAGTTCAGTTTTCAATTTAACATTAGAAATTATTTTCTTATTCTGATTTCACAATCCAAAACATTTTTCAGAGTTAAAGTATTTTTAAACATTATTAACTATAGAAGATTGAGCTTTACATAAGGTGGAAACCAGGAGTATGAGGATATTCTGGCTGCATCAGACAATCTATTAATCAGAATTCATCTGTCTATATCACCAAATGCAGAACAGAGGAAATGAATCAAAGGCTGCAATAAACTCCTCCATCTTCTCAAATATTAGAGAGTAACCACAGCAGACATTTTTACTACATATTCTGAGAGCATGGGAGAAAATCTGTAACTATTCTATAACTAGTCTTATTTATAATACTATCATGGAAAATAAAACAAAACACAACAGTTCAAATATGTTAAAAGAAAATGTTGAAAAATTCAAGCAGCAATAGCAGTCAGAATGCTAAAAGCCAATCTGTATACATGTTGGCCTTTATTATACTTCCTTTTTGCAAAGCAACAGCCAACATATTATCAGATGGCCCCGCGTACGCTTTCAAGCCACTGCTGTCTTAGTAGACAGATTAGGAGTTGGCATTTACAGAAATAAATTGGACAAAAAAGTAAGTCTGTAAACACACAGAAATAATTCAAGTAATCATCATGGAACAGTGAATGTCTTTTCCAAAGGCTGGGTTATTCAATAGGACTCAGTAAAAATTCCCAGATGATGGCAGAATATATTAGTTTTCTTGCCTTAGTAGTTCATGCCCATTTATAACATTTACTTAAACGCTCTTAGTAATATAAATACAAAACAAAAACAGGAAGTAAATATTAGCTTTGAATCAGTTCTTTACAGTTCTCTACAGCTGTTTGATAGTCTCAGTGCACATTTCCAGGGACGCAAAATTGAGATAATTAAATGTTACATGGTTAAATGTTACAAGTTTAAGACAGGTAACTTTAGTTCTCTAAAAATTATTTCCAACATTTGGGCTACTACAATATAAAGATTTCCTCTTTCCTTGCTTACCTGTAGTCACTATCCTAACCACAAGCATTTATCCCTCCTTCCAACATACGTTTCATAGCTGCATATTTTTTTTCCCCAAAACAGCGCTAATTAAAATAATTAATGTAAACAGTGTTACATTCTTCCCATACAGTGATTTCTACAAAATCGTAGGGTATTGCTGAAACAGCCAATGCAGTCTTCCAATTGGCCCAGGAATGGTTGGGCACAACAGGCCAGTGGGCACGGTTCCAGGCTGCCTGAGTTCAAGAAATGTTTGGACAATGCTTTCATACATAAGGTTTGAATTTTGGGGGTGTCCTGTGTGAAGCCAGTTGTTGGACTTGATTTCTGTGGACCCCTTCCAACTTGGGATATTCAGTGCGACTTCATGAGTTTTTACAAGCAGCAATTCAAGATAGCAGAACCCAGCCATGCTTGGGAGAGAGTTAGTCCATGTTCCTGCTGAGCTGAAGGCCGTGTGTTCCCTACTTTGTACCACTGCTAGCTCATGTAGTTGCTCTCTGAATAAAACATCTAGCTGAGATCTAACATTTATTCTACATCAGGGGGAGCTTTCAACTGGGTCAGTTCCATTTAGGAAATGAGATCTGGAAGGGGAAGGTAAGGATTGCAATGTTTTTATTCTGTGTACAACAGATGTTTGCACTTAGGAAATCAGAAGCTGAAACGACTGCTCCAGAGATGACAAAAAAATGTGCTTGCAGAAAACAAGTGCCAGCATGCTGTTTCTTGTAGTTCTTCAGGTGAATGACCACTCAGCCCTTAAGCTCAAGGTTACAGTAACCAAAACTGACATGGAAACTCCTGGATATCATGCAACAAATTGTGGGATATGACAGGTAACGATGGGAGAAACTGACACAAGTCATGGATGGCTGATTGTAGGTGGAGATTCACAGCCAGCTGAAGGGGAACTGCGGGGACCTTGGGGAGAGAGGAATCCACTAACAAATTCAAATGAGCAACTGTGTCAGCAATACAAGTTTTAACACTGCATCTGGACAGTAGTATCAGCAACACCAAATCTGGGTGCAGATACAGCAAAATAGGCACCAGTGAGGAAAATATAATTAGGGGCGGGTTATTTGGAGAGAGATGGAAATGTAAAAAGACAGATATAAGAACAGTGAAGAGGAGGGCCAAAGCACAGGAGTGTTACATGATCAGTGCTCAGCTGTCCTATAAAGACAGACAGTATTCTCATAAAGTTCCAGCTAAATGAAAAGTAACAGCTAACCAAAGTATGTGTTCTGCTCCTGGTGACATTCTGGAGCTCTGAGGATTTTAAAACTTTACAACAGCATCACAAGATGGATACTACCTTCTGAGTGCAGGGACATAACTTCTACTCCTTTTATGCCTCAAAGGACCTACACTGTGAAGACAACACAACCTTTATAAATGTGAGCATATTTTAAGGTGAAAAGACGTGGAATATGTTCAGGGAAACCAGTATGGAAACTAGGTTTCCAGAACTACATATAAACCAAGTTTAAATGTGTGCTGCAATAAATATTAATGCATGCTATATAAAGTACATAAAATGCAAACAGAAATTGCAAAAGCTCTCATACAAATCTGAATCAAACTGGAAAGATGAGTGCTTATACAACAGATTTGATATTTAAAAAGGGATAGAAGTGGCATTTATATTAGATGGCTATTTTAACAGAAAATTATCCTGCCCAAACCTTCTCAAATCTCCATACTGTAAGAGTTTTATTCTTATAATTTTTTTCTTGATTTTTTTTTCCATATCTTGGAAAATTTTTACTATTCAGCAGCTGTAATTTGTATGTTCCTGAGGTGTCTCTTCACTGAAATAGAAGTGCTAAAAGCTGGTACTTCTTTCAGATGCATACTTTTTTTTTTTTTTTTTTTTTTTTTAACTCCCAGAAAACAAAGACCAAAACAAGCACGGCCTGCTAAAGCTATGCTAATGCTGCCTTTCAGGCAAAGCAGAGACAGTGCTTGCTGCAGCATTTGCAGCTCAGCTGAAATAAGCACTCCCATACTTAGGGAGTACCGAGGACAGAACAACCAAGTCTACCCATCCGTTCCCAGCAGGAACTTCTCCATGAGCTGTTCCCACCTCAGGGAGACGAACGGAACCAAAGCTCCTATCAATTCTTTAGAGGACTGAGGAACAGGAAAAGAACACATCTATCTTAAAACAGTCTATCACCAACCAACACATCATCTCAGTGAAGAGTTTCAGTATCCCTCGGTTCCTTGCAAAAGGCTGCTGGCACAGGCAGGTACATGTGCAGCCTGATTTCTTGGCAGGAAAATAAAGATTTGTGGGCTAAGAGGCCACAGAACTTGTGTAAGTTGACATCCCACATGGCACGGATAAAAATACCTCCTCTTTGAAGTGCAACATGACTAGAATGTTAGAAAATGTTTGAGTATCATTTACATGTTTCCAGAGACAGACAATCCTGGGACTGCTTGTTTTAGTAATGAGCTACTCCAATGCTTTCGTTAGTGCTTTAATCTAGAAGACATGTTTAGTTTGTAACAGAGACGAGAGAATTTCACTAAAGAAAACAAAATAGGGTTCAAGAAAAAGCACAGTAACCTCCCAGCAGGGTATTGAAGTACTTCCATGATTCTGGTAAATGAACAGTAGAATTTGACAGTTTCCTACCAAAATTCTTCATAATTTCGGGGTTTTACATGTCAGACCTACTGAGCTACAGTAAGAACAAAGTGAGAAGTCTGGAGATGAAAACAACATCCTTAAAAAATACAGTCCAGCAGCAGAAGAAAGTTCTTTGTGCTACTTGTGATGAAAACATAATGGAAAAGTTGGAAATATTTCGGTACAAGAAAACTTGGAAAAGAACATCTTCATTAAGTGGTAATCAAAACAAAGCCAGGCAATAACAGATTCAACTCACAAAACCTGGTATTTTATGATTAGGTGACAGAATTAACCAAATGATGACGGAGACAAGACTGTAAATAGCACCATATTCATATTTTCAGTATTTGTCATTTTCTATCCTAAAAATACCTTAATTAGAGTGCATTACTTTAAAATGTTCCCTACTGCTTCAGTGTCTCTTTACTCATAGCATTTGAATGTGATCCATTATTTGTTGTACTGAATTCTGGAAATGGAAGGGGTTGGTCCAAGGAGAGCTAAGAGACTAAAGAACAAGGCAGCAGCAAACTAAATACAGACATCCCACTCCACAGAACTTTTTTTTATTATTATTTTTTGTGCTCACTTTGGATACATATAGAAAAAATGTTGCCCTGAAACCGTTTGCAGTATTTAAACAATATATTTGTCCCAACAACTGTATTATCAAAATCAAGTCACTAAATTAGAAGCAATAGTTTTTACTTTCCAGTAGAAGAATTTCTAAATTGATTGATTGGAAATTACCATTCAAATGCTGAATTTTTCAGTGAACAAATTCACCATCCTAGTTGAAAATGTTCTCTTCTAATACATCATCAGGCGTAAAACCAATATTTTCCCCAGCCTCTGAATCAGAGGCTGTAGCAAATATCCTTCAAGAATGACTGAATTGCTTCCTCAGACAGTGATATTTTCTCTTTCTCATTGTATGAAGATCAACTCTAACAGTGAGTTCTGTTCTTGACATGTTGCTTTTCCTTGGAGAAATCCCTGTTCAGTCTATGCATTGCTGTGCTCTTGTCATAAGCACAACACACGCTTTTTTTCAGAATGCTTCAGGTATGTTTGAATAATAGAGCATTTTACTTCACAACAACAAAGACTTAACTCAGTGTTCCACAAGTATGTGAATAACTACTAAGTAGAAACTGAAGCAGAAAAAAAATCAACACGCATCATATAAGTAAGCACACAGTAGGATAATAGAGGGTCTCTCTAATTGCTGTTTAGTGTTTCAATAATGTGCTGACAAGCACCTCTAAAATATTTAAGGCAGGCATGGATGAAAGACTTTACAGGAAATATTTTTGTTCTGATTTTAATACCACTGTCTTTTGTTAAAAGGTAATTATCTTACAAATTGCTGTGCCTCAGGATTTAGTCTTTAGAAGATCAGCATTTTTCTTTAATTGCTTTTTGTTTTGTTTCTGAAATGCATATTTCCCTAACAGCATTCCCAGTAATCATAATCCCCATTAACCACATCAACCTGCAAGGAAGTTCAAACTGATTTACATGCTCTTTCAGTGCAAAATTCACACCACCTACAATTCCTTATTTAAACTTACAGTAAACAAAACAAACTTTCAAGCATTTTTGATCTTTCATTCAATGGGATTTCAAACTCTGTTTTCGTCATGTCTTCACTGATGCTCTCTCTTTCATAGAATCATAGAATCACAAGGTTGGAAACGACCTATAAGATCATCCAGTCCAACTGTCTCCTCATCACCATTGCCACCACCAGCACTAAACCACATCACGCAGCACGTCATCCAGACACCTCTTGAACACTGCCAGGGACAGCGACTCCACCACCTCTCTGGGCAGCCATTCCAGTGCCTGACCACTCTCTGAGAGAAACAGTTCTTCCTTATGTCTAATCTAAACCTCTGATACAACTTGCAGCCATTGCCCTGTGTCCTGCTCGTTGCCTGGGAGAGGAGGCCAAATCCCTATTCACCACAACCTCCCTTCAGGAAGTTGTAGAGTGCAATGAGGTCTCCCCTGAGCCTCCTCTTCTCCAAACTAAACAATCCCAGCTCCCTCAGCCGCTCCTCATAAGACTTGTGCTCCAGACCCCTCACCAGTTTCGTTGCCCTTCTCTGGACACGCTCTAGGACCTCAACATCTTTCCTGTAGTGAGGAGCCCAAAACTGAACACAGTACTCAAGGTGCAACCTCACCAGTGCTGAGTAGAGGGGGATGATCACCTCCCTGCTCCTGCTGGCCACACTATTTCTAATGCAGGCCAGGATGCCATTGGCCCTCTTGGCCACCTGGGCACACTGTCGGCTCATGTTCAGCCGAGCATCAACCAACACCCCCAGGTCCTTCTCTTCTTCACACTCATCCAGCCACTCAGCCCCAAGCCTATAACGCTGCATGGGCTGTTGTGCCCAAAGTGCAGGACCTGACACTTGGCCTTGTTGAACCTCATCCCATTCACCTCAGCCCAGCAGTGCAGCCTATCTAAGTCGCTCTGAAGGGCCTCCCTACCCTCAGGCAGATCAACATCACCTCCCAGCTTAGTGTCATCTGCAAACTTACTGAGGGTGCACTCAATCCCCTCATCTAGGTCATCAATAAAGATATTAAACAGGATGGGCCCCAGTACTAACCCCTGGGGGACACCACTTGAAACAGGTCGCCTCATAGAAGGAGATGAGGTTGGTCAAGCATGACCTGCCTTTCACGAACCCGTGCTGGCTGGGCCAAACAGTTATCAGGATAACTGATCGTGCCCAGAGGATAACTGATCTGGCTGTTAAAGGCAGATGTAAAGAAGGCATTGAGAACCTCAGCCCTCTCGTTGTCCTCAGTGACCACATTCCCTGCTGCATCAAGTGGAGGATGGGAATTATCTTTGGTTCTTCTTTTGCCATTGATATATTTATAAAAGGATCTTTTATTGTCTTTTACTGCAGAGGCCAACCTGAGCTCAAGTTGGGCTTTTGCCTTCCTAACTTCCTCCCTGCATACCTTAGCTACTTCTTTGTAATCTCCCCAAGCAGCCTGTCCCTTCTTCCAGAGGTAGACTCTCTTTTTCTCCCTGAGTCTCAACAGTAATTCTCGGCTCATCCACACCAGTCGTCTTCCCCTGCGGCTCGCCTTACGGCACTCAGGGACAGCCTGTTCTTGTGCCTTTAAGATTTCGGTCTTGAGGAGTGTCCAGGCTTCCTGGGCCCCTTTACCCTTGAGAAGCAACTCCCAAGGGACCCGCGCTACAAGTGCCCTGAACAGATCAAAGTCTGCCCTCTGGAAGTTCAAGAAGGTAGCTTTGCTGGCCACTTTTTGACATCGCCAAGATTGGAGAATTCTACAATTCTGTGGTCACTCTGCCCAAGATGGTCCCCAACCTTTACTTCTCCCACCAGTCCTTCTCTGTTAGCGAAGACCAGGTCACCTCAAGCAGCTCGGTAAGATTCAAATATCTGCATAAAACACCTGTTTTCCACTGGAATTATGTCACCAAAACCAAAAACTTCCTCCAAACTTTCACAGGATACTGTCAAAGGCAGAATTTAACAAGAAGCCATGAAAGGCATGGTAGGGTACTGTAATTTCATGAATATTAGAGACAATAGACATGAGTAGTGCTACTTGTTCAACAAAATTTGTATATGTTGAATATATCTATAGAATAATTACTGAATAGACTGCTAAAATTCAATCATATGAAAACAATGTTATTTATTCAGCTTAAAATTGTGAGGAATTATAGAAACAAAATATTTACTCGAAAATCATGCACAACATGAAATATCAGGAAAGAGCACACCATAGTATACCCAAAAGATTGCATACATGCTGTAAAGCTTAATTATAGAAGCAACTACTCCCTTGCCTAGAACATGACAAAACATAAAATTGAACAGATTATTTCCTACAATCTTTTTAGGCATTACAGTAACTAAATGGTACGACTGTTTGCAAATATGGTTTCTCCTGCAAGTTTACTCTTCTATTAATTTAATGTCATGCTGTCTTGGAAAATCCCAGACCAGTAGTTTTCTAGAAATTTGCATGTATTTTATTTATTACTTTTTAAATGCTATAGCAGTACAGAAGTACAAAAAGAAGGGTTTTAAAAGCTTCAGAGTAGCAGTTTGCAACTTGTTTCATAGGAGAACCTCTGCTGGAAAATAGCGATATGCAGTTCAAGACTGGCTCTACAAATTCAGAATGCCAGGAAGGATTCTCTAAGGACAGCTGCATGTAAAAATAGTTTTTTGAAAATGACAAACTTCTGCAGTATTGTATGAACACATTGTAGCATTCTGACAGAACACCAAAAAACAAACAAACAAAAGAACCCACAACAAAGAGGACTTGAAAGTAATCATATGACAAAGTAGCTGTTAGGAACCAAATATTTTTTCCTTCAAATTTTGAAGCAGAAACTTCACAGACAGGATTATGTATTAAAAAAAACACAATTCTACATTACAATATAATCTGAACCAATCATTAAGGGATTTAGAGGAAAAGTCTGTGTTTTAGGCATTATTATTATTGAGATATTTTATACCAAGCTGAACCTAATCCAAAGGCTTCCTATTCCCAGCTTTGGAATATTCAAGATTCCCATCTAATGTAGTCTGGGACAAGATCTCTGCTGTGCAATTAATGCTGTGCTCATGGCCGAATCTCCAATCTGAACTGTTCTGAAAGTCTTATTTGTCAGTAGTTGGCAAAGACAGAATTGGCTTTAAGTTAAAAAAAAAAAAAAAAAAGAAAAAAAAAGATTCTAGAAAGTGTAGTTGCATAAAAATTTGAATGTATAACATCTTCAGCAAGCACACTGCCACTTACAGCAGAACCTATTTACTGTGCTAGCAGGATGTCATCACAAAATGATGAATCTGGGAATTTGAAATGACCTAGAAGAAAGTTGAAGAAAATTTAGAAGATTTACATATGGCAGGAGAAGCATGTGATTTTTCATTCTTTGACATCTTTTGTTTTTATGCCAAATCATCAGCACAGATCACTAACACTGCCTAAAACTGACAGCTGATGGAGAAGTACAAGTCACTTCGTCCTTTACAAGGATTCTGTGAGGAACAGCTCAGTACTATTGAGCCCCAGCTTGGGCATCCAAGAGTTGAGTACCTTAGCAACAGTACTACCAAATACATCAAGTATCTACAGTAAACCAAAGATCTCAGAAAAATAACACTAACAATTATGAGCAATGCACTGCATTTCATTGAGTCCCTCAGAATCAGATTCTTAAACCTAAACAACAGAGTGATGTAATAGAAATTTACAGGAATTAGGTTTGGAGTAGAATCACGAATTCCAGCATTCATTACAAACAATTATAGAGTCATAGAATGGTTGGGATTGGAAGGGATTTTTAAGATCATGTCGTTCCAGCCCTCTGCTATAGGCAGGGACACCTCCCTCTAGGCCAGGTTGCTCAAAGCCCCATCCAGCCCCATCCATTCAAGGCCAAGCCTTGAATGCTTCCAGGAAGGGGGAATCCACAGCCTCTCTATACAATCTGTTGCAGTATCTCACCACCCACATAGTAAAGAATTTCTTCCTAATATCTAGTCTAAATCTACTCTCTTCCAGTTTAAAACCATTTCTCCTTGTTCTGTCTCTATCTGCCCTTATAAAAAGTCCCTCCCCAGGTTTCCTGTAGGCCACCTTCAGGTACTGAAAGGCCACTGTAAGGTCTAATCTGATCTGATACAAACTCATTTGCTCTTTGAATCTCTGAATAATGAATCTGAAAAGATTTTTTTTTTTTTTTTAAATTGATCTTCATACAGGAACAAGGTATTACTTATGAACTTCACAATACTGGATGCTGCTTGTATGAAAAGTAGAGTTTTAAAATGTAATAAGATCATGTTACATACAATTACTGAATAATTAAGGAGCATAACACAATTTCAAGGAGATTACAGAGAACAGTCCCTAATTCTTCCAACCATTAGACAGCAACATGACTGTTGTTGCCAAATAACAAATAGCATCATACCGGCAGGTAACAAATAGCGTTATATTAAGGTAACCTACAGGTTCCTCCTGTCAGTGTCACAGTACCTGCCAATTATTAGATGCGCACAAAGCAGACTGGGTGCAACACAAATGTCAGATTTATTGTGCAGTAAGAATGTAATGTTAGATATGCCACAATATTTATTATGAATTTGCCCTGTAAAGACTGGGAAATTTCTGACACTTCAAAGGATAACTAACTTTCCAAAATGATAGCTAAACTTCAGTTTGAGACGAGATGTGTGTGTGTGTGTACATTGATGACATTAAATTGTTCTGGAAGAAGAAATGAAACAGTGCTTCTTTCTAACCGTGGACCAGATGTGCTAATTTAAAATACCTGATACTTTATTTTGCACAAAAAAATCTCTAATGGTTGATTCCGTTTATGGCAGATGCATACAGAAATGCAGCAATACTTTTCTAAGTGCTGTTAGTGATACAACAGCATTCCTCTTTCTTCAGCTATCAAATTTTGCTACTTCAAACAGATGTAATGCTGCACACTTAATGCAATTTAACATAATGCTTATTTTATTAGGAAGCGTTAAAACTATTGTGCAAGATATTAAAATATAGCATTAACAAATTATACTAAATACATAGACTGCAGGAATTACATTAAGAAAAATATGACAGGAAATCATTACAGACTGACTCATTAAAAGATGAGAGAAGAAATAAAATTAAATGCAATCAGAATTAAAGTGCACCAATCACCTTTGTTATGCTGCACCTAGCAAATTTTTAGTTGCCTATTTTTAGATGTCGTCTGTACGACCTAGTTATCATCCAATGAGAGAAAACAGCTGCAGTATTAATAGAACTCTTGTTTTAATGGTTAAAGTTTCTTCATTAGAAGAAAGTCACTATCTGATTCCAATTTTATTTTATTTTTTTATATTTAATTTTTACTGCACTTATTCCCTGAAAGAGCACTAACCAAGCAGAGAGAAAAATTCAGGGACAATAAAGCGATTTGCAGACGACGAACAGGAAAGAATATTGCTACATTCTTAATGGCTTCAGAGTAGACGTTAAATATATTCCTAGAGGTTTCCCTGATGACACCACGTTACCCAACAAGGAACTCATGCTGTGATTGTTTCTGCTATCAGATTGGATTCATTTAAATTTAATTCCACCCCTTCTATGCTATGTTGGCATATAGCCATTGATTTTGAAATAATTTTAAGCATTCTGGTTAGTAAATTCTTTAAAAAAAATCTATTTCTATTTTTTTTTCCCCCACAGGTCCATCTCTTTTCCTTACTACCATGTATTTTAGATTCCCTCCCATACACGGAGGGCTTAACATCACGTGGCTCATTTAACAATCTTTTCAGTCCTCAGTCCTCTGGTCAATAAGAATTGAAAGACTTTGAATTCCTTAATTCTAAAGGGATAATTAGATCTTTCCCATCTTTGTTCCCTCAGTGGGATCTCTGTTCTCAGAATTGTACCAGGGCAGCCTGAGGCCAATACCACTCTGTGGCTTTACCTTCCCATAAAGGGAGCAATGAGGATTCTTGACAATTATCTCTTCTAAGAATAAAAAATGCCTCAACACCTATTCCCATTTCCCTAGCCCCTGGAAAACACATGAATTTATCAACAAACAAGAAAGCACTTCATATACGTATTTTACCCCTGACCTTGAAAGTCCAAGAGTTATCAACTCAATACAGATGAAGGAACCTAATGACTGTGTTCTAGACCAATTTCCATCCTATATCTTTTCAAGATAAGAGTCCATAAGTTGCAAAGCCTTCTTTTATGTTACAGAAAACTGCTTCTCATCCTGGAAAGGAGGAAAAAATCCCAACCTGTCCTAAAAGATCTTCGGGAACAGTACCCTTGAAAAGAAGGAGGGCTAGTATGATTCAGAATGAGCATACAGGAAAACTAGCAGCTTCTAGCTGTGCTAATACAATTTACACACAGATTTCTATTCTTCAAGAAATGCATATACTACATATAATAGTGAAAACTGCGAAAAATAAGAGAATTGAAAAAAGAATGCATCAGGCCTCTTAAGCACATCTCCAATGTGAGGATAGGTACCTTGTGAAACTCAAAGAGGTGTTCAACTGGGTGACACTAATCCCATTTCAATGGATTTACTGGTGGAACAACCAGGGAGTGTTGCTAAGGGCTTTTAATTTGCTCCTAAAATCTTTAATGAAAGACCTCATCCATTATGTCATCAGAAAGAACAAATAGATAGTCACTACCAACTAAAACTAGAAGATGCTTCTCACAAGAATGGTACGGCCTTTGTTTGAGAGGGAGTATCAAGCACATCCATTGCTACCTGTAGCAATATCACGATGAACAGAATGAGTCTTGGAAAGAAAACTACTTGAAATCAGTAGGAAAAAAAAAAAAAAATAGGAGCAAGGTCCAGTTCATGCAGAACTTTGAATCTGTACAGACAGCCTGATATCTAGCCAGGAGAAACTGATGATGCAAAGAACTTCCCAGTTCCACTGTCACATTTCTAGGTCTCATCTCTAGAGTATCACTGTTCTATAATTATAATCCACCACCTGCATCCCATGTAACTTCAGAAGTAACAATTCCCGCCACCATGCAGCTAAACCAAATGAAAAGTCAAGCAATCTATGTTGTCTATGTTGGTTCTTTTTTTTTTTTTTTTTTTTTTTTTTAATCTATCAGTTCATCAGATAGCTTGACACTGGCTATTTTTGTGATGACTTTGTCAGATTTAAGATGGCCTTACTAATACAGGGATACTGAGTCAACATCTGATGATAAAGCATGTATTGCCTAAAGGCTGAAAGATCTCAGTGATCAGCCTAGGACAAAAAAATGTAGTCTTTGCCCAGAAGCACAGAGTATACGTACATTCAACAATGAAGTACTCCCTCTTATGACTTTCATGGAGATGATAATTGTATTTGATCTGTAAAGAGGGAATGAAATGTGCTGCCTTTCCTATGCATGTGTTCAGCCAACAGCCAAGAAAAGGAAGACTGTGAGAAGCAGAATCCCTACGCTCATGGAATGGCAGAACTTGCAACAGCAAGTCAGTTGCTGATTTTTGTGATCTGAAGACAGAAACTTCTCAGCCAAATTTTCAAGCTAGATGGTCTCAAACAAGGTGAGGTAAATGAATTAGGGTAGTTTCAAGAGTTACTCTTCTAATATACCATGATTTTTCAATAGCAAGAATGAAAATGATAGCAGACCATATATTTATGCTCTGCTGGTGCTTAAGAATGGCACACAAGACTTTCTTCTGGGTACAGTCAGTGGCTCCTGCTATTTTGTTGAGTTAATAGATAAAGTTACAAGCAGCACAAATTGTACAAAGATTTGTGAATTTATTCTAAATGCTGAAAAAAAGGGCAGTAGAACTTGAAAAGGCAGTTTTCTTCCATCTTTACTCAGAAGTTGAAAATCGTCATCACTCAGGACAAATGTATTTCATTAAGTTCATCTTGCCTGTCCTGAGACAGATATTTAGTGTCAAGCAAATGTGTACAAGTTTAACAAGAAGAAATATATTTGGCTATTAGCAGGAGAGATAGTGTCCTGCTATCTGTCCTAATGTAACAGAATGGAGAGTCAGATATTGAACATCACCCTCTTCCTAAACCAATGCTGTTTACCACCTTGAAGTCATTTGTACCAGAAAAACAGCTTGAAAACATATAAGCTATGTATCACTTAAAAATATTTCTATGGAAGTAATCAACATATGTTATTCCTAGAAACATCTAGTGCTTGAAGGTGGGAGACTCCCGAGAAAAGGAAGTAGTTTCACTTAGTAAATGACATTCCCATCCTGGCCAGCTGCCTAGGTGCCCCCTTTTCCTTCTGGGAAACTTATAAAAGTTTTGGAAGCATTTAAAAACGTCAGGGTCAGTTTTCTATGAACATGATAAATGTTAGAAACATGTTTGATTTTCTTTCTCACTCAGAGATACTCAGAGAACCATAAAATACTGGCTGAAAATTACTACCTTAAAAAGTAACAAAGTTGAAGTGATATCAATAGTACAAAGATAAAAAGTAAAGCAGAGAAAGGAGGAAAAAAAAAATCCAGAGAATTAGCTCATATAGTGAGAATTTTCATGGAATTCCCACATGGAGAAAGTAGCAAGAAATTTCTGGCATTGGATCTTTAGGCGGAGAAAGAAAATATAGTAAATGTTAGCTTAGAACAGGAGAAAGTTTCTTAGAACTAAGAAAATTTTCTCTGCCTTGTATACTTCATTTTTTTTTCTTCCTTAAAAAACAATTTCAAGAGATGACCTTGCAGGTTTCCAGATCTGCTGCTCTTATCTGAAGCCCTTCTATTCTTTATGTATTTTCTAAGACAAGCTGACCAAGCTTACTGCAACTCAAAATCTACATCTATATCAGTTCATCTCATAGTCCTAGTAAGTAGTTTACTAAGTAGTTAGTAACAAAGGAAGCTTAAAATAGTTGCTCTGCCTGGAAATAACAGCTAACACAACCTGTTTTCTGCAAATAATGTGAAATTCATTCATAGCAGTAAAAGAAAATAATCATTCATTACAGTTAAAAATGAAAAATTACACTAACTGAAATCTTCCAAATTTAAATCTAAAATAGTAAGCACCACTTTGCTACACTAAACTACTACAAAATGACAGAGTACCTGGAGTTTTTTTTTAATTTGCTGCTTCTGTATTGCAGTATGATTTATTTTACAATTTAAAACTGTGTTTAATTGCATATTAAGAGACGGCTCTATGTGCAACAAGGTTTTATTAACACAGCTGCCTATCATATTTCATATTGAAAACAACCTACACTGGCTTACCTATGAAATGAGCTCATAATAAAGACCTACTACATGTAAAGTAGCACATTAATATTCTATACAGACTGTAATTGCCATTCTATCGGTTTTGTAATATTCATATTTGCAAGCAGTTTTGAATAGCTTTCAATTATTTTTCTTCTAAAATGCCCCCTTTGCATTTATATTAAAAACCTTTGTGAAGGCAGTTACTAACTGGGAATAACTGTGCAGTAATGCAGCATATCTTTTAGTTTATTTTGACTTTGTGCAAATCCGAAAGTATTTCTTAAGTCATTTTTTTTGTTTTACATACTTGAATTATTTAAGTACATGATTATTCCAGAAGCTGCAGTGCTCACTAAAGAGATAGACAACTGAGTTCTGAACTGCTTTAGAAAGCTACAGCACAGTACTATTAGAACATAATAACACAAATACTTACAAGACTAATGCACATACGACAAGTACATGGGTCTCTGTAATGGTATTACCACTTATGACCATGAAAGATACAAAGATACAAAGAGCACACTGACACTGTAAAAATTCTCAGCTATTTTTCAGTATAGTCACCCTCATTAGCTATGCTTTTTCATCAGTGATGAACAAGCATGCTACACTCTTAAAACTTTGCATCAGCACTGTTGCTACTGCTGAAACACACCACTCACTGCTGACTGAGCTCACTTCCACTGTTCAGTCTCCATAAACATTCAAGTGTCAATGAATGTCAATGGGTGCCATTTTTGCCAAATGGAGGAATTCAATTCCACACCTTGTTTTGTACACACTTCCATGTCAGACACCATTTTATCAGACTGCCCATCTGCTGACATCTGTTGCACAGTGACAAAATATAATGGGATATTGGTGGGAAGGTTCAACTCCTACTGCCATATCAGCAACATCTGCCTTTGACATTCTGGGCAAACATCACAAAATAGGACGCATTTTAAGAAGGAACGCTGGATGTTAACAGGGCTTGTAACAAAAGAAAAGGAATGAAAGCAACACAAATATAGATAACCTGTAAGATTAATAAGGTACTATACTTAAGGATACTTTTGACATGAAGCTATGAGTTAGCAAGATTGTAAAAATGTAATGTGTCTGGCAGGTGTAGTCCTGATTCTACTAACTCTTCTGTGAGTATTATGGAGAGTGACACAAGAAAAAAGTATTTTGTATGAATTACATTCCCTATTTAATACTGGACTGATTTTGCTTTGCTTCCTTCCTTAATCTAGTGTGAATATTACATAAGTGCTATTTCATATCACATGGTAGAAACTTAGTAAACTGCAAAGAACAGGGCAATCTTAGTCTAAATCAGAGATTAAACTGTATTGTAAACTCTACAAAGACATCATTTCTGACAAAAGTAACACCCTAGGAAAATAGGTCATTAGAAGCACTGTTAGCAAATGACCTCATTTAAAACAGTATATGGAAATCTTATCCTTTCCATTTCTAACTTGAAATAAAAGATTTTGGTTCAACTAAGAAAATAAATTTCAGTTTGTAAACTGCAATTCTCAGGTGAGTCGCGCAAAACAACCCCCACAGAATTTAAGAAACATCCATTTCTTAAACTTCCCTTACTTCATAGAAGAACTGTCTCCCACTCATTGTACCTACTGTCGACACTGTCATTAAATACTCTTCCTGAGCACTGTATTAGGAGCTTACTGAAAGATTTCACTGTGGGAACTAGGCACACATGGGTGGAAGCACTGTTACCTCTTCAGTTATGTCCCTGATGGAACTTTTGAAGTTTCACAAGACAGAGCATTTCTGTTTTGCTTGTTTTCTTTAATCAAGAAATATAGAAGTTGCAGAAAGCTGTGAAAAAAAGCTGCAAAAACTGACAGCAAAAAGCCAAACAGTCAACAGTGACACGCTAACCCAGTTTGAGAAGTGTACTCTAACAAGAAAATCACAAATACTACTTAAATGTTAGCTTCAGGCACTCACAAAATGAAGAACCAGAAGCAGTCAACTGCAATATGAAATCAGAATTTCAGAATTTACAATAAGTCTGTCCTTAGTTAGCTTTTCTTTAAGACAGTGACATTTTATTTTGTGTATGTGTACATCGGACTGTAGAAGTCTGGAATTCTACACAGTTCATAAAACAAAAACCCTCCTTTGCTGCTACTTTGTTTACTTTCAAGTTAATTCTCAAAATGCTTTTCTTTCTGCTGCTGTGTTATGACAGCTATTTTTCCTTTCCTAATCCTACACTCACATGAATTCCCTGCCATTTCTACAGCACAACTAGCCTGGAAGGGAAGGGAAGAGTGTAAAAACTAAGTAAACAAATCCAGATTCTTCAGAACAAATGCCTGCATTTAAATGCCTGCATAAAAGAAACAGACAGAAGTAATTCCACTCCTTAAAAATAATTACATGTTCTTGGTGTTCACACATCTGAACCTATACTAAATAATCACAGAACTGTTTTAGTTGGAAGAGACCATTAACGGGCATTTAGTCCAACTCTTCTGCAATGAACAGGGACATCTACAGCTAGACAAGGTTGCTCAGAGCCACAGCCAGCCTGACCTTGAACATCTCCAAAGATGGAGTTTCCACCAACTTTTTGGGCAAGCTGTTCCAGTGTCATCCATATCATAAACAAACATACTCCTTAGGTGTACAATCTGAATCAGTTGCAGCTGACATATTTCTAACAAAGCATTCAAGATGCCCTTGACCTGCTCACCACACTACCTCTGATACATCCTGGGATATGGTTGGCTTTCCGAACTGTGAGGGCACATTGCTGGCTCATTTCCAGCTTGCCATCCGTACCAGTGCCCACAAGTCCTTTTCAGCAGGGGTTTTGCTCATCCTTACAACCCCTAGCTTGTACTGATAGAAGGGATTTCAACAATCTAGACACAAGACCTCACACTTGGTCTTGTTGAACCTCATGAAGTTCATCTGGACCCACTGCTTCAGCCTGTCTAGGTCGCTCTGAATGACAAGCTGTGTCTTGGGCATGTTGACCACACCATACAGATTGGTATCATCCACAAACTTCCTGAGGGCACACTCAATCGCACTGTCAATATCACACAGAATCACAAAATTGCAAAAGTTGGAAGGCACCTCAACAGATAATTGATTCCAACCACCCTGCTAAAGAGGGTACCCTACAATAGGTCATTTATGAAGATGTTAAAGAGCACAATAATGTAGTGTGATATTTTTATGTATCCTTCAATTTTAAATTTTGAAGGAACCACAAAGCTTGACATTGGAGGACAGTTGGACTAGATGATCTTGTAGGTCCTTTCCAACAGAATCACAGAATTACCAAGGTTGGAAAGGTTGGACTGTAAGTGATGATGGAGAGTTTGTCTGGTATTCCAGTCTTTCTTAATGTGGACCTGTAAGCAGGGCTACAATATGTACTTTTGCCCCATCACAGAGACAGGACCACTGTAGCACTTACCATTGTTTTTCAAATGACCAAAAACTGTTTTGTTGTTGTTGTTGTTTTTGTTTGTTTGTTTTCCTATAAAACAGCAATAGTTAGTATAGTATCTCTATAATGAGGGCTCAGGCACTTACTGGCTTTTCTCTACCTAGGAAAGTTCAAGCCTTCATTTCCTCGAATGCATACTCACTACCATTTTGCTAGGCCACGAGGGAACTCTGCCAGCATGGTGCAAGTAACATAGAAAGTGATCAGGATTTTTCAGCAGTTCTTTGTGTAGTGAATTTAAGAATAAATTTAGCTGGCTCCAGAAGCCCATCTAAAGTAGCTTTTAACAGCCATTTGCAGACCCTGACTTCCTACAGCATAGGCCTGTATCAGGCTTCTATATTCTCTCCTTCAAGTGCAAATACCTTGTCTGAAGAACAAAGTGGGGAGTAAGCGTGGGATGCTGTAGAGAGGGCAGGCCAATATAGATGTGAATTTCCCAGTCATTGTGCATTTAATATTCCCACAGGAATGTTAATATTACCATGCTGACAGGAAAGCAGGGATGGGCTTTTTCTAACAGCATGCAGCAAGAAGACAAGGGGAAATGGTTTTAAACTGGAAGAGGGTAGATTTAGACTTGATATCAAGAAGAAATTTTTTACTGGCAAGACACTGGAACAGGTTGCCCAGGTTGTGAATGGATGCCCCTCCCTGGAAGCATTCAAGGCCAGGCTGGATGGACTTTGTGCAACCTGGTCTGGAAGGAGGTGTCCCTGCCTACAGCAGGGGGTTGAAACTAGATCACAGAATCACCAAGGTTGGAAAAGACTTTCAAGATCATCCAGTCCAACCATCCACCTATCACCAATAGTTCTCACTAAACCATGTCCCTCAACACAAAATCCAGACATTCCTTGAACACCTCCAAGGTCGGTGACTCCACCACCTCCCTGGGCAGCCCATTCCAGTGCCTGACCACTCTTTCAGAAAAGTAGTATTTCCTAATGTCTAGCCTAAATCTCCCCTGGTGCAGCTTGAAGCCATTCCCTCTACTTCTATCACCAGTTATATGAGAGGCCGACCCCCAGCTCACTACAGCCTCCCTTCAGGTTGTTACAGAGAGCAGTAAGGTCTCCCCTGAGCCTCCTCTTCTCCAGGCTGAACATTCCCAGCTCCTTCAGCTGCTCCTCATAAGCCCTGTGCTCCAGACCCCTCACCAGCTTCGTTGCCCTTCTTTGAACACGCTCCAGGGCCTCAATGTCTTTCTTGCAGCGAGGGGCCCAACCTTGTGATTCTATGATACTATTACAGTCCTCGAGGAACAAACCATGATTTTTTAAAACTAGGAATTGCATTTAAGCCATCTTTCAGAAAAGCACTTAGCTTTCTATTACAGATGATAAACTATGAAAGTCACCATTTTTTCTTATCATCTGTCAGTGGAATACATATGTGCCAACGTTACAGAAGAA
Source organism: Lagopus muta (assembly GCF_023343835.1). Lineage (NCBI taxonomy): Eukaryota > Metazoa > Chordata > Aves > Galliformes > Phasianidae > Lagopus > Lagopus muta. The sequence goes on along the minus strand of NC_064434.1, from coordinate 31,005,559 downwards.
GAAGTATACTGATGTAAAAACAAACCTATTAAAACATGAAAGCACTGATAAAGCATTAAGTAATGTACACATAGAAGAAGAAGTAATTAACGAAACTGAAGATAAAGCAAAAATTTAGAACACAAGTGATTGATAAGAGAAGCCAAAGGGATTACAAGAAATAAAAAGAACATTAAAGCGTATTAGAAATAAAAACAGTACCACAGAAAAACAAGGGGACCCTAGCTATAAGCAGGCATGAAAACTAAGTAGTTAAGCAGAAAAGGCAGGAATAGTCAAGTTACTGCTATACAATAGTACAGAGTACAATGAAAGGCTATTTCCTATGATATTCTGTGCAGAACAGAAAAAAAAGGGCATATAAAACAGCATCTGCAACAGCTTGACAGTTTAATAAGGGATGCTCCCAATGTTCTTTTCAGAGTGCCTTTCTGATGTTTCTTTCATAATGTCAAGATCCACATTAAAACATCAGATGTGTGTATATTAAGCCCTAGATTACTGTATGGAGGATCTATTTCAACAGGATAAAGCATTTGCTAAAAAGGCAATGGGGCTTTTGCCTGCAAAGTAGATTTCCTTTGTATTATATTCCTATATAAAGTTATGAATGAACAGGAACAAGGTTCTGCCACCTATGTTCACTCTAAATATTAAAAAAGCACAACACTTCCTGGGCAAGAATGTGCTACGTACAATACAAACAGAATACTTCACAGTTTGGACTGCAAATGAGGAGCATCGAAGGACACAGATCTTCCTTCTGCCTCAGAAAGATCCGTCATAGTAGCAGATACTTGATTAAATAATAAAATCATAACTTACTTCTATATATTTAATTAATTTTAAAATACCATGAAGAATTGGAAAAGTAAGATTTGTTATTATGGCTAATCATTTCAGAGACTATAGTTAGTTTTCAAGCAGTATTCGTATGATGCCAATTTATCACAGTTCACTGCTTGTGTTTCCGGACACAAGTGGCAGCTAGTAAAACCAACCTATGTTTTATTTATTAACTTAGCAGAAGCTGACTTATTAGATTTCACATTAATTGCCACTATTCCACTGTAGCAACAAAGTCTTGAATGCTTTGTTAGAAATAGGTCAGCTGCAACTGGATCTGAGTTTGTTTTTCAGATTAATGCTTTTACATTAGGCCTTTTCTCAGTGATATAAACAATTAAAAAATGACAGATAATTGTTCACCGCTTCTTATGCAGATCCTTAGGACAATTAAATCAATCTGCCTCCATTTATAAATAAATAAATAAAATTCTACAGGCTGTACTGTCAGCCCAATTTTATAACTACACGGATAGAAGTTCCTCAAAATATGCCAGTCAAATACATCACGCGAAATAGTAACTCCTGGCTCTCCTTAAACTTAATGAAGCAAGTTCCTTAGAAGCAAGTTGGTCCTTGGCATAGATAAGATACTGCAGACCAAATGATTGCAAACATCTCATCTCTATGAGTGAAATTCCACAAATCTCCCTCCTGATAAATTAAATGCAAAAAAAAAAAAAAAAAAAAAAAAAGTGCCCTGCATACAAATGACATTAAAACTTCCCATATATATATTAAACCAGCTCTGGTTAATGCAGAAATTCATTGGGAGCCACTAATTCTGCACACATAAGTCACCCTCAGTCACCCACAGTGAAACCACAACTGTATACTGGTACCAGTGAGGAAAAAAAACAAAAAAAAACCAATTTCTTTCCTCCCCTAATACTACACTGCCTATTAGAAGAATAAGGTGTGCATACCAGCAACAGTAACAGTTTCTTAGATTTTTCCTAAAGTCTCCTTACAACTTCCCACAAGGATATGGGAAATGCCTGGCTTTGGTTCCTCTGCCCTTACTTTTTAGGTAGAAGACTCAACCAGTTACCTGAAATTGATAGATGTGCTGTGGTGCTGAGGCAGCAAATGGCCCTACAGCTTTAAAGGGAAAACCTACTGCTTGCTGGGCTGTCAGGGCTGGTTGTTGTGCCACAGTACCTGAGGCCAGTGGGGTGCCAAGGTCATTCAGTACAGCAAGAGCCCTCTTAGGTTCTTAGACTGTCATGAGAAAAAACAAATGCCATGGCAACTATGCTGTGTATTTTTCATAGCCAAAATAATACAGCAATCATATCCTTGGGGAAGGGGAGGAGGCTGAACTAAAAGCTTAACACATCTTCCTCCTGTTAAGAACAAATAAGACTGAATTGCTAGAGCAATCTCAAATATCTTATTTTTTGTGCCCCTGTAGCCACTCAAAATCTCCAACTTCTTCCTCAATTATCTTGTGCTGTAATTTAAAACTGTTCAAACAAAAAATATGGATGGCATGAAATTCATCACAATTGTGAAGAGATTTACACTACTGTTTTCTCCTTGAACCTGATATTTGCATTTGTTACTGAATACATACTACTGTTACTCTTTCCATCTTACATGAATAATAACAGCACTGATTGATAAGAAGTTTTTGAATGCAAACAGAGCACTTCAAGTTTGCTAAAATTGGTACTCTCTGCAGGGAAGGGAGATTTATGTCAGAGCATCTGATAGGGCAGACTACCAAGGCAAACATCACTGATAAGTGCAGGCAGCATTAAGAGAGCTTTCATAAAGAACTAGAAATGATCATATTATGCTTTACTTGGGGCCATAATAAAAATGACCGATGTGAAGTATCTTCTAGCGGAAGAAAACTATAAACTCCCAGCTAAAAGGGAACCCAATCATACTTCTGTAAAAATGGATTTTTCTTAAATAAACAACAAATACATAATAAATATGTCAATATTCAGTTAATACTTTTGACTCAAGTTGATATAATATAATGTTAATCATGTAGAGAACTGCTTATGCTTTGCTCATAATTTATCTTTTTTTTTTTTCCACATAAATCTACAGATCATGTATCCAATAAAGTTTTCCTTTCTTCCCTCCCTCCCTTTAAATTTGCAACCGATTCAAATTTTGATCATACTTAGAAATACTAATGTAATAAATAAATGTGAGCACAGTTCTGATTTACAGCTGAAGTAGTCCTCAGGTGATTAATTTCCAGTCCAAACTCCCAAGGTTAAGTATACTGAAATCTCTTCAAAAAGATGGATGTACTTGAAGACCATCTTAAATGAGAAGTCATCTGTGTTGCCCGGTCCTGTGTGCTCAATCCATACATGCTATGATGCAGCCAATAATCTACTCTTCAACTGTTAAAGTGTTTTAACAATAACAATAAAACATGCTTATAACACTTAATCACCCAGTGTGCTTCTTCTTGTTCACTTTAGGAGCCATAATGGCAACTTCTCCCATTCTGAATCACTATTACAGCTGCTCTTACCATCCATCCTCTCTCTGCTGATTCCAGTTCCTACTGTACAGACCTTGTGTACGTAATTTCAAGCAATACCTGAGCAACCACCATGCAGAAATGAGCCAGCTGTATATAATTCCAAGGGTTGGTTAAATATCTCATAAGCAGAATTGTGAAACATTGAGAAAATTAAGGGTTAACATTCAAACTGTTATATAATACCGTAAAATAATTGTCTGATTTATTATATATGGTTTCTTGATGCTAGCTCCCTGCTTTCAATTAGGAATAGCAATTTTAAACCAACACAATGATATTGTAAGCCTAATTTGACTCTCCTATGTCTATAGTTTTAGCAACATGATCAATTACTGTTTTGTTTTTGTTTTTACAAGGATAATTGCTTCTGTTGCTAATCATGTTGAAATAGGAGGAATATTATTATTCAGTACTTTTTCTACACTTATTATACGCATGAACGTAAAATGCACAGCATTCACTTTCTGCTCTGAATACAGATTTATTTTTTTAATGACAATCATTAGTACAATTTCACATACAGTACATTATTACTTATAATTCACTAGCAGTTTTAGAGAGAGGTAATGTTTTTATTTATTACAACAGAATCTTTGAAATAATCACACTATCTTCTAATGACACACTTAGAGAACTTGGATGTGATTTTACAGTGTCTGGCATTACACAGAGATGCACGAATTCAAAACACAGCTCCTACTGGCTTTTATCAAAGCTGTGAGCTCTCACACACTGAACTTCAAATTTGCACTCATGCACTGACAAAGCAAAAATAAAATAAAAAACACATATAAAAAGTCCTGAGGTAGATACCTCTAGGAAAACACTCAGCCTGAAAGGTTAGCATTTGCCAAAACTTACAAACAAGTGAAAACAAGGCCTTACGACCTTGCAGACATCTGGAACTACTGTCCTGTCAGTCTCACCTCTGTGCAGGGAAAGATCATGGAAAAGATCATCCTGGAAACTATGCTAAGGCACATGGAAGATAGGGAGGTGACAACGGAGAACCAGCACAGCTTCACCAAGGGCAAATCCTGTCTGACCAGCCTTGTGGCCTTTTTTGATGTCACTGCATCAGTGGACAACGGAAGAGCCACTGATGTCATCTATCTGGACTTCAGTAAGGCCTCTGGCCCACAGCATCATTCTCTCCACATTGGAAAGATATGGATTTGATGGGTGGACAGTTCAGTGGATGAAAAACTGGCCGCAGAATTGAGGCCAGAAAGTGGCGGTGAATGATTCAGTGTCTGGATGGAGATCAGTTACGTGTGGTGTCCCACAGGGGTCAGCGCTGGGACCGAAACTCTTTAATATCTTCATCAATGACATGGACAGCGGGGTCGAGTGCACCCTCAGTGAGTTTACTGATGAAACTAAGCTGTGTGGTGCAGTTGACACACCTGAAGGATGGGATGCCATCCAGACGGACCTAGACAGGTTTGAGAAATGGACCCAGGTAAACCTCATTCAGGTTCAAGAAAGCCAAATATAAGACCTTGCACCTGGGTCAAGGTAACCCTCACTACCAATACAAGCTGAGGATTGTAAGGATAGAGCATACCCCTGCCAAAAGACTCGGGGGTACTGATGGATGGGAAGCTGGACATGAACCAGCAATGTGCCCTCACAGCTCAGAAAACCAACCCTGTTCTGGGCTTCATCAAAAGAAGCATGGTCAGCAGGTTGAGGGAGGTGATCCTGTCCTTCTACTCTGTGCTGGTGGGACCTCACCTGGAGTACTGCATCCAGATGTGGAGCCCTCAGTACAGAAGAGACATGGACCTGGTGGAGCACGTCCAGAGGAGGGCCACAAATATGATCCAAGGAGTGGAACACCTCTCCTACAAGGACAGCTGAGAGAGCTGGGGCTGTTCAGCCTGGAGAAGAGAGGGGTCTCAGGTGACCTGATAGCAGCCTGTCAGTATCTAAAGGAGAGCTACAGAAAAGAAGGGGACAGACTCTTTAGCAGGGTCTGTGGTGACAATGCAAGGAGAAATGGCTTCAATCTTAAGGAGGATAGATATAGGTTGGATATAAGGAGGAAGTCCTTTACAGTGAGGATGGTGAGGCACTGGAACAGCTTGCCTACAGATGTGGTTGATGCCCCATTCCTGGAGACTATCAAGGTGTGGCTGGATCAAGCTCTGGGGAACCCGATCTAGCTGTGCATGCCCCTGTTCATTGCAGGACAGTGGGACTAGATTATCTTTAAAGATCCTTTCCAACTCTAAGGAATCTACAATTCTATGTCAGAAAACACAAACGTTTAGCATTTATGGATGCTTATAGGAAAGCTGGAGAAGGGCACACTATGAGTGTAGTGATAAGAGTTAATGGTTCTAAACGAAAAGAGAGGAAATTCAGATTAGATTTTATGAAAAAAATCTTCTCAGTGAGGAGGGAGAGGCACTGGAACAGATTGCCACATCCCTGGAAGTGTTCCAGGCCAGGTTGGATGGGGTCCTGGGTAGCCTGATATAGTGGTGAGTATTCCAGCCCACCACTAGATGAGATCTTCGAGGTCCCTTCCAACTAAAATCATCCTATGGTTCTATACTGCTCAGAAGTATAGAAAGCAGAAAGTAAATTTGCTAATATAAGCAAACAAAAGAAGGCTTTATCAAGAAAATTTGCAGCTGAAATTACAATTGATTAAATTGTAATACAATAAATTAAATTGATATACAGCATGATGAAAGCCAAAGCAATTTCTAAGAGATCCAAACAGCATTTGTTAATGATTATGTTTTCTTGCTGGAAATTATTCAAAAATATCTTTTGGCTATGGAAAACTAGGGACTAATCCAGTATGTAGAGCCCTCCAGAACAGATTCCATACTCAGTCTTACCTATACAAAAGGGAATTCAGTGTAAAGGAGGATTTTAAGAGCATGTCTCAGTATTCACCTTATACTCCCACGAATTGAAAATTATTAGTCTGCATTCAATAAAAATTATCTTCACATAAATCAGATTGCTAACTTTGAGGGTGTTACTGAAGCATCTATAAAACTTCCTGAGAAAGTCTGTTCCTTGCTGGTTGGAAAAGTGACTTATCTCTTTATGACTTAATATTTCCCTCAAGAACTCAACTAATTTGCAACTATAATCTCACCTACTGCTGAAAAATTTATCAAAAAGAAAAAGCAGGGTCACCACCTTGGGTATCAGGAGAACATATTTCAGCCTCTTTAGCAATGTATTTGGGAAAAATGCAACGTGATATGACTTTGCAGAGAAGAGGTATGTGAGAGAGATAATTTTCAAGGTTGAAGTTCAAGAATGCTCGACCTGATACACAGGTAAGCAAAAGTTGCATGGCTCCTGCATGGATGAACAAGTTGCTTCTGACATAACTGAAAAATAAAAAAGGAAGCAGTAAGGTGTGGAAGCAAGGACGGGTAACTCTGAAGGAATATAAAGACACCGTCCAAATTTGAAGAGACAGGGTTAAGAAAATAAAACTCTATCTGGAACTGAATCTGGATAGGAATATGAAGTGCATCAAAATTTTCAGAGGTACATTGGAGCAAAAGGAAGATAAGGAAAAATGTAGCAAAGGAACAGATGATGAAGGGCATAGTGCTTTCTTCAGATTGAACTTCAGTGGTAAGATCAGCTTTCTGGAGCATCATGTCTGAAACCAGTGGGAAAGTTTGGAAAAGGGAAAATTTACCCTGAGTGGAGATGAGCAAGGTTGAGGAACATCTCAAGAAACTGGACATATAAGACCATTGGATCTGATAGAATGCAGACAGAATGCAGATTGTTGAGAGAGATGAGCAATGTCATGGCAAGGCCACTATCTTTGGATGGTCTTGGAAACTGAAAGAGTTCTCGAGGAATGGAAGATAAAGAATGACAGACCAATCTTCAAAAAGGAACATCCAGAGAAACACAGGTCAGTTCACCTAACCTTGATCCTTGGGCAGGTGATATAGCAAATAATCCTGGAAACTATTTCCAGACATATGATGGACAACATGGTGAAAGAGTAGTTGACATTGCTTTACAAAGAAGCAAATCATGTTTAACAACCTGACAGCCTTTTATTACAAGCTGCTAGAGGTTACCCAACACTGGAACAGGCTGCACAAAAAGAATGTTGTAGTCTACATAGTTGAAAAAGTTCAAAATGTGATTAGACACAGCTTGAGCAAACTTCTTTGAACAGAGGGCTGCGCTAAAACACCTCCAGAGCTCCTTTCCAATCTTATTAACTCTATGGTCATCTGATGAACTACTTTATTTAAGCAAGTTAACAGAAGTGAATTGTAGCTCACAATTGTAGGAAGGAGTCAAACTGAACAACTGAATATTCTAGCCTAAACTGAGCTCTGCCAATAATTTATTCCTGTAGGCAGAAGTACAACTCAGATTTTAATCTCTGTAACCTCTCTCTCATTCATATACATTTAATATAGGATACCATGGGGAACTGTAATAGCTAGGCTCAGTAAAAGAGTTTTCATTAAATAATGAGGCTACATGAAAAAAAAAAAGAGTTCTTTAAAATAGCAACTTCAGCTAGAAGTTGGATACTCTGAAAACACAGAGACTAGGAGTAACTTTTAATGAAAGAACTAATTTTATGGATGAAATAAAGCCAACAGTTTCAAGACCTAACACCTATAGATTTACTTGTGCTTTGCCAGCTAAATTCAGGGATTGACAGACAAAAGAAAATACAAAACACAAGTTAAATCTTCAAAGGTTGAGCTGTAATCATGTAACTTGGAATGCCAACACTTAAAAAGAAAAAAAGACATCAAAAAGCTCATTTTTTCTCCTATTTTTCCTGTATTTTTTTTCCCCATTTTCTTTCCCTGTGAAGTTGATTCAATTTATTTCTTCCTTTGCCAGCTGTTACTGGAACCAAAAGAAAATGCACCATCTGAAACAGTAGGAAAGTGAACTTGAGTAGATTCAAGACAATTATTTCCTAAAACTATTTTAATTCTGTTAGTGCTGTATTAATTTCAAATGTCTTTCAGCAGGAAAGAAATAAGCCTGTAAGACAAGCAATACAAATTGTGCTACTGTAAATTTTTCTATGAATGTGTACATTTACAAATGTGGTTCAGATGAACAAAAGTATCAGGTTGCATGTATTTCATTCAAGTTAATGAATACAATCAACAACATCTTAATTCTAAATCTAATCAAACCATATAAATTATTTTTTTGCTCAAGCATACCTCTATCGGGAATACTCCCAACATTTCCAAGACATTCTCTGCTGCACAAATCATGGCCATACAAACCTTGCTCTCTAGCTTAACACCAGACCACGTCATTGTAATTGTACAAAATCAAAGAAATTCGCTTGGATGCAAAAGCCATTATTTTCAATTTCTGTGGCTCACCAAATATTTAGGAATTAATTGCAGGCTAGCAAAAAGACATCCAACATTCCTGTTGGACATCCAACATTCATCTCTTATCATAACTAAACCTGAGAGTCTCTAATTCCATTTTCTGAAATGGAAGACATGAAATAGCTTTGCAATTAATAGAAGTTTTGCTTAAGTAATAAAGCAGGATAATGATAACATTCAGTTAATGGAAGTTAATCATACAAAGTTTTAACCATTTGCAAATTTACATATTTAAGATGTTTTTTTTAAAACTGTTATTCTGAATATTTCTAATTAAGAAGTGCATTGTTACACTTATAAAACAAGAAAAAGGATTTAAAAGTTATTTCAGGATAGTGCCTACCAAAGGTACTGCTCCATAAAGTCAGAAACACTCAGAAACAGATCTGTAAATCAGGCTGTCAGAAATACTGGAGTTTAGTGTTCTACTGTACTAAGAAGAGAAGCTTGTGTTAAGCAAAAATTTCAGAAAAATGATCACTTATGGGTTTGTAAGTAAACATAAAACATGAATGTGCATAAATTAACATAAAACTAAATGCACAAATCAATGAAACTGAAAATATTCATTTCTCAGCAAGCCGGAACTCTAGTTATGTACAGGAAACTACACGGACTTGCAGTTGTCATGATCTTGTACTTCTAAAAAGGTCACCTACAGAGATATCTGCATGCAGTTCCTGTACTTACATATTCCATCACCTGGAATCTTCTCCATTTCCCAGACAAAGTCTGACCTCCATGCTGTCAATGAACATTTCCAGACTGCTTTATTACTCTAAAACACTGGAGATTTCCTATGTATATGAAACTCAGTTATTCTTCTGATGGATACTTAAAGGCAGCATGTTTTAAAAGGAGTTGAAAGAAAGCACCCTAAGCTTTGGTAGGACTATACGAAACTCCTTTTCCAGCCCTGAGTTTGCAATTGGTTGATCAAGGTCAATTAAACTCCCAGGAAGCACTATTAACACTAGATGGGAAAAATATAAATACACAAATTCCTTAATCAGAAGGCAATATGCCTTCATCACCCCTGTGCAACACTGCTGGGAAGAAAATAAAAACAGAAATAAACACATAAAAGAGGGTATATCACTTCAGGAACAAAGGCAGATTTTTAACAGTGGAAGGACATAGAAGCAGAGCAGTAAACTTTCTTTATGGAAACACATTTCTAAATTCTCAGATGTGAGAGAACTAGATGATCCAAAAAGATCTTCAGAGGGGTGCACAGAAAATGCTGTTTAGAGGAGGGGTAAAAAGGAACCTCATTAAGTTATTAAGCTTTTAAAATTCATTAAGTCAGAAAATTTTCTATGCTTCCCTCTGCACAATAGTGAAAATACATCTCATGTTAAAGGTGGGAGGCATTTTGTGAAGGCTTCTGATAAGCATAAAATCTGGAAATCTGTATTATGTATTGATAACAGAAAAGACCTGCAGTAAGCACAAATGTAAGTAAAATGTAACAGGAGAAGACCTATAGGTAGCAAAGAGTCTACCTGAAAAGAGGCCTGACCCTGAAGCTGAAAAAGTCAAGTAACAAGTGCATTTTGCTAACCTGATTTTTTTTTTCTTTTACATATAGTAAATATAAAGAAACAGATCGAAAGAATCTTCATTTTTTTCTTTTGAATGCAAGTTTCTGTCTGCCCAGAAATTCTCCTTAGTTCTGAAACTGGGCCAGCTCTTTACACAAAGACATTTCATACAAAAATCCTCCAGATGAAGGGCAGGATAGATGGTAGGTGTTCTATGTAAGGGTTACATAGGAAAACAACTTATTAGCAAGGAAAAACTCTGTGGCATCTTTTAGACTTTCCACTGTACCACTACAGAATAAACCCCTATTCCTGGCACAAGTTTTAACCACTTATAGCATTTCTTTCTGCTTATGTTGGTTAAAAAACAAACTGCAAAATTGTTGTACACAACAACTAAGGGCATCAAGCCGTCCTTGAGAAACAGACTTTTAATTCATTTACTATGCCAGCTGTTGTATAGGAATTGTTCAAGGATTAAATCACCAATTTTTTAATATTTATGTACGAATCCAATCTTCTGTTTTCTTCCTGTAAATATATAAATTACACTGCAAGTAATAAAAACAAATTACCTTTAGAAAAATCCAAGTCGCTACTGCTTAAGGAGAACTCTTTGTGGTTAAAATCATAGCATACTAATTTACTCTAGTTTTCTCAACTTCAAATAATACAGTTTTGTAATCTTTCCTTTTTGTGACTTACAGAAAAATATAAAGACTACTCAAGCAACAAGTAGGATATTTTTTAAACTGCACCACAGTGTTGGTGATACACCTATGATAAATATTTTTTAGACATACAAATGACTTCATTTTTCACTTAATAACAAGGTGCATGCTTTCTTTTCATTGACCCTTGTAGGACACTACCCGATCAAGTCATATTCCCAACTGAGACTGTACCATTTTTAATTAGATGTATACCACTGAAAAAAATATATGAAAAATATATGAAAACCTACATGATTTCACATCTTCTCCAAATTTTAAAAGACACATCTACTCATTCTCTCTTTTTTTCCAACTCTATAGTTTACTTGGAAAAAATTATGCTGGTTCTATCTATTCAAACACCACATCATTTCAATACAAAAATCCATATAAAAAATCAATTTTACCAAATATATTATCTCCACTCCATTTCCCTTTTCATCTCCTATTCATTACAATCAACAAAATACAACTTTAAGTGCTGGATAACATTTGTATCATGTAAATTAATATAATGTGAAGCAACAAATTTAATTCTGAAGAAAAATAACACAACTTTCAATCTCAAGTGCAAATGGAAAAAGAGACAATTCTTTGTGGGTCTAGCTGGATACCAAAGTCGTATGCCCACATAGCTCACAATTTACATCCTTAAAGAATTAATTTCAACTAACTCTTAATATTAACTCAAGTATTTTCCAAATTACACTGCATGATCTTAGAACCTATACAGCCTATTATATACTCTGATCACTTTACTTTTGCCTATCAGGAATTTTTATTTTTCTTTATATCTCTTTTGAATCTGCTGGTAGAATTAGGATTCTTAAACCTGCACATTTTATAGAATGATAAACTGACTAAAATGCTATTCTGGCACTGCTCAGCAATAGCCAAAACACTGCTGTAAATCAATGACATTCTAGCTGTAAGTGTAGAGCACAGCACTGTATGGGTGCTGTGAGGAAAGCTAACTCCATCCCAGCCAGACTCTGTACAACATTCTGTAGAACAATGAACTGACCACATTCCATGAAACAAATATATATAGAAAAAAAAATAACAACAATGCTTGGATTTTCTCCAGAAGAAAAGATGGCAGTACCTGGTAAGCTTGCAACATCTGCTCAGCAAACTTCTGTAGCTCTGACAGTAGAAAAGACATTAAAGAATTTCGAAGTGTGTTGTTCCTTCCTAGCAAAACAAGAGTGTGTGACACAGCATCCAGTGCCTGAAACTAAAAAGAAATGTAATCTTTCAAAACCTGTTTTTTTTTTGGTTTTTTTTTGTTTTTTACCCCAAATGAATCCCTTAAACAGAAACAAGACTTACATGTTGTTTTTTTAAGAATGAAATCAAACTCCTTTTTCTTATAAATTATGTATGTAATTAAGGTAATACAGCATATAGGAGATATATATTCTCATATACCATTACAAAAACCCATATGCTTTACCCAGAAATCATGTGCTCTCTTAAGTTTAGCACTACACCATATAAAGAAATGTCTCCAAGGGTGCAAACTCTGCAGGGGGCAGCTCTTGGGCATTAGATGCCATCATGCTCTTCCTGCTGTCATAGCAAATGAGTGATCACTCTGCACAGACAGAGCCTAATTTTTGTCATAGATAGACAAATGAACAAACAAATAATTTGAAATAAACTAGCTAAGAGATATATTGGATATTTCAGTCAATGGAGTTATCAAGAATAAACTTGATTAAATGCAAGCTGATAGAAGATGCATTGGACTTTCAAGTTCAAACAATTCATTTGCAATTTGTTGTTTAACTGGCTGTTATTTAGGCATGTCTCTTGAACCACAAAATGAGTTATGTGAACTTAAATGAGAATTATGATTGCTATTCCTTTCCATTTAAAACAAATAAAATCTATTTTCTTAGTTTCCATAAATGCAATGTACAGTAATTATACAATGCTGTACTTTACGTAACATACTGCTCTAGACAGCAACAAAACATTTAATATAACACTACTAGAATATGTTTTTCTAATGCAAGAATTCAAAGAAAAAAAATTAAATATAATGAATATAAAACTTTATACCCCTACAGCATTCAGTTTATTCAGTAGCACTTGCACAGTATCTGTTGAAACAGCTAACACACTGCAGATGGATATTCCTGACTGACAAAACAGTACTCTGACCTTGTCTTAACCACTCAAAAGCACTACTGCAAGTAGTTAATTCCTCTAGCCAGGTTATGCTTATCTGTACTCAGACCAACTGCTGTTTTTTGTCCATTTTGTTTGGCTATGAGTTTATGGGGAAGTTCAGGTTGAATATTTGGAAAAAATTCTTTTCTGAAACGAGTGGTCAGGCACTGGAGTGGGCTGTCCAGGGAGGTGGTAGAATCACTGTCCCTGGAAGTCTTCAAGAAACATTTAGATGTTGAACGAAAGGACATGGTTTAGAGGGGAAATACTGTAGGTGGACAGGTGGACTAGATGATCTCTGAGGTCTTTTCCAACCTTGGTGATTCTATGATTCTATATATATTCACATTCTCAACTAAACTACCACTTAACAAGTCCGAATGGGACAAATCTTCCTGAAAAGCAGGAAAACAAACAGTTGACAGTCGGGAAGGTAATTATGAGTCATCAATGTGAACTTACAAAAGAGAATGCTCAGACAACTTGATAGCCTTCTAGGATTAGATGTCTAGCTGAATGGGTGCAAGGAGGACAGCGACCTACCTTGATACAATAAGACTTTCAACACTGTCCCCCATAAAACCCATTTCAACAAAATTTTGAAGTATTATGTATGAAATACTGAGTAAGTGGACAGTGTGAGGAATTAATAACTGCCCAATTTGCCACACTTGGGGAACTGTGATCTGAGGTACAACATCCTGCCAGAGGCCACTCACTATTGGTATTTCTCAGGGCTTACTGTTGGCACCAAAGCTGTTTAACATCTTCACGAGTAACACTTGTTATGATGGGACAGACTGCACTCCACTGCAAGTTTGAAGACAATACAAAAGCAGAAAGAGTGGTAGACCTCCTGGAAACCAACAAGTTGAAAAAGCTAGCAATATGTCCTTATGACATAAGCCAACACCACCCCAGTCTGCAAGAGCAGAAGCACTGCCAGCAGATTGAGGGAGGTAATCTTTACCCTCTGTTCACCACTGGTGAAAGGCGTTTGGAGTGTTGAGGTTCAGTTCTGGGTTCTCCAGCAGAGAAGAAGGAAACATGTTGGAGTGAAACCCACAAAGATGATGATGAAGGAATTGGAATGTCTGAAACACAGGAAGCTGCTGATAGAGCTCCAACTACTCAGCTTTAGAAGAAAAGGCTTGGAGAGATCTTATCAATGTATATATCCGATGGGGAAAAGTAAAGAAGATGTAGCCCAACTCTTCTCAATGGTACCTGGTGAAGTGACAAGAAGCAACAGACAAAACACAGGAATTTCTATTTAAATATGATTTAAATATATTTATTTATATTTATTGTGATAGTAATCAGTGATAGAGGTTGCCCAGGGAGATTGTGGAGTCTCTATCCTTGGGGATATTCAATGCATGACTGAACGCAGCCCCTGACAACCTGCCCTGACCGAGCCTGCTTGAGTAGGGAATTGGATCTTTCAACATCAATGAATATGGATTTACATTTTTGCCTTGTTTCAAAACATTACCTGCCAAGTCAACTGGTTCCAGTTTCTATTAAAATACTGCTACTACCAACAAAAACACTGCTAATTATATCTTTAATTTTACTTAAAAAGCAATTCTTACACAAGCATGAAATCAATCAGTCTTTTAAGTATTGTGATGGCATTTAAGATGCATTGAAGTGCTCAGGTTTCCATGGTTCAAGAAGAATACAATTTACAGATTTATTTACTTATTTTCACATCTTAAATGGATGAACTATCATTTATTAGCTAAGGTTTCTAAGAGTTACAACTTTAATAACACCTTACTAGACACTTACATAGCTATTAGTCCTAGACAATACACTTTTGACTTTTATAAGCCTATGGAAGCAAAAAAGCACCCACACTGACTCATTATCTTCAGGCATATTTATAGCACAGATCTTTCAACTGTATCCCAGCAATTTATGGTGTAGAGACTATATTCATTCCAATGTGAAACTCGTACTGGTTCCCATTCTCTACTGTTCGCTTCTCCACAGAGCTATAATCTCAAGGATATCACAGTTTACATTTCAAGTTCTCAAGTTCATGTACTACCCGAATATATACAGATTTCATATATATAGCCTGTAAGTTATTTAGCCTTCAATTCTACCAAGAGTACACATCCTTGAGGAAAGTAATAAAATACAATCACCCAGCTTTAATTTCTTCATGACTAAGGGTCAGTATGGTCACACTCTGCTAAAGCAATCCAGCATCTTCCTCCTCTCACCCGTTAATCAGTAGCTTTCCAATTACTTCCACAATGGTCAATAGTTGATGTAATGCCTGTTTACCAGCCTAATACAACCAATCGGCTTGGCTATTATTTGCCCATTATGAGACAATCTCCCATTCACAATCTTAACAATCAAACGTTAGTGAATCTTTGCTATTAATCACCTCCTTTAGGTGTAATCTCCACATAAATACAAGAAAATTATAAAAGACAGTGAAGTTTTTCTGATCATCATCAAGTCTTCATGCTGACACAGATAAATAATAAATCTCGACATTAAAGAAAATTCAGAAATTGTGTACATATAGCTTTGAAAATCTGCAAGATTAAAATGTTAAAGTTAAATGTTCCATTACAAAATACCTGCAGCTATCACTAGAAGAAAAAAAAGCAAAATGAGACCAAATAAAGGAATTAAAAGATAAAATGTGATCTGAAGACACCTTCACAAACTAATGAGCTTTCATTAGACATTATTCAGTACTCCATGCTCCTTAGACAGGCAAAACTCATTGATTCAACTATAATTCAGAGACAGAAATCAAATAGCACAGCCTGCCTTAGGTCTGATAAAGTACTTTTCAATGCTACTCTTCCCAAAGAACACTCTCGAAAGAGAATCTTTCAAAAAAGAGTCTATATTCTTTCTACTTTGGCAAGAGTTACCATTTTCTAGTAGGACTTATGCAGGAATAAGTGATAGGGAATCTTCAAATTTAAAGCCTAAGCCTCTACTAAATTAAGTACATAGGGATTTTATAATGATGGTACTTACGGAACTTGAGATATGAGTATTGATGTCTCTGAAAAATCCCACCTGCTAGTGATTTATTAAAGAGCACAGATTCACTGTTGCATTTTGGTGTATCTTAGTACATTAAAAAAAAAAGGAGAAAGCAAAGAATTAAAAAAAAAAAAACCCTCAGAGGCTATATACATTAAAAACACACCAAATTTATATTAGATTAGAAAGCAATCCACAAATACAGAAGAAAAGCAAGACTTCGTTCTTCAAAGTGATGTTCATATGTTGCTAATTAAACTCTAGAAACACTCAAACTGATAACAGTTCAAATAGTATGTAGTTTCATTAAAAATAAAGCACTTCCTCAGCTCTCAAATCTATCAACCAAACATTAAAAAAACAACAGAAATATTTTAATCCCTTGAGTTGGTATAGATGCAATAAAACCTGCGCTGTTCAGGATTTCTCAGAAGTAGTCAGAAAACCAAATCTCAAATAAATAAATAAACAATCAAACCGACAAAAAACATACCAGAAACAAGAAAACAATGGAGTCTGGTAGACGCTTAGCCCATAACCCTCATTCCACACTCCAGCTTCTACTCTGTACCCATGTTTCTCATGATGCGCAGCAACCTTTCCCAGTGGTTGGGAAGGATGTGTGTTGCCAAAATGAATACACAGTATCAATGTTCTGCTTGCCTCAGGCCTATCGATTTGGTCTCTCCCGGAACGTGCCAATTTTAAAACCCACTGGAAGGTATTTTTGACTTTTCACTGCTCTTGCCATGCAATTTCAAACAGGCTATAATTTTCAAAAGTTATTAGTAAGTAAAAGAGTGATCAACAAGACAAACAGTGCTCAAACTTGTTTCTCCAAAAAACTGGGATAAAAACCTTTAAATATCAGCTATATGTTTAGAATATGTTAGACTTCAATTCTTTCAGTTTCAAAAAGTGAGTTTCAAAATTGTTAGTTCTTATGCAAGCAAAATAATTCCTTCCTGAATTACATGATTCAGTAAATCTTGTGACTATGAAAATTGAACCTTAGTTTCTTTTTCAGCTGCTTACAGCTGTCATGCCAATTAACAGCACTCTTCTTCCAAACGACTGGCATATGTGGCAACATAAGACAAAGGCAAATAATTAAACAGGTATCGTCAAATTATGGGGTACTAAAAGCAAAGCAGTATTTTTGCCTTTGAATTTACATTATCTTTGCACTTTGTTTAATCCATCCTAACTTTCACGCCTAAATCACCAAGGTCAATTGAAAGTAATCACTTATTTGCAGAGAGCATTAATATGCCTTATCTTACTGTTGTGTTGTTTCTTTTGTTAATTTGGTCGTTGTCATTCATCTACTCCCCAGCTTACTCTGTGCTATTTCTCCTGTCTTCCAAATCCAGGAATTTGTTATGTTATTGGCTCTGTAAGCTTTGCTGTGAACCCATCCTCTGCACTTATTCCTTTATAATCTTGTTCATGCATCTAAAACTCTTCTAAAACTTATTTTCTCTGCTAGGACAACCAACTTCCTTGCTGCAAGTTTCTTTTTTTTATACTGCAGTACCTCAGTACTGTTTTGCTGAGCTTTGGCTGAAAACCTTTTTGATGGACAGTGTGACATACAGCTTTGTATGCTATAAACTGCTACCCAATAGCTTCCTCATACCTTTCTCTTAATTATAGAACATGCTTTATTAGAAATTCTATAGTCACAATAACACCATCTTCAAGTCTTTTATTCTAAACTTAGTTTTACTTTTTTTCCATTCAGTTTAATGAGATAAAATTTTTTCTTTCCAATTTTGAATGTAACTCAAGAAAATATAAGACATAAAACAAAAATATCTTGTTGATCAGATAAAATAAATATAATAAACTCTGTTGTGGATTTGTGTGTTTTTTTTCTTGTTTGTAGTGTGGTAATCTCTTGAGTTGTTGTTTTAAAGAAGAAAAAAAACATCCAAAAAATCAAAGCATGAACTAGATAATCTTAAAAGAATTCAGGACTGTAAATCACAGTCAAATTTAATTCTTATTCTATCACAACATGGTAGTACTCATTTCCATCTTGCTTACAGCACCTCAGCCCCATTGCTTTTAGAGAAAAGACGTATTACTTTAGGGTGCACAAACACACAATTTATGAGTACCTCTGAAGACTACATACAAGAAATTGATCTACAAAGAAATCCAGCTAAATACTTAATACACTTGCAATCCTGCTTTTCATCACTACTTTAAGCAATGCTACATTGGCAGGGGTCAATGTTTGAACCTTTTCCATGATTCATGAAGCAGGCATCTACACACCTAAATCATCCAAGAGTCTGGGACCAGTAAACACTGTCAACAAGAAAACAGTGTTTCTGTTTTCTTAACTTCAACAAACTACAATCTCAGAGCAACCGCTCATGTGAATGTGTGCTGCTGCTGCCCATTTTTTTAAATAACTGAAGTGAGTAAGCTATTGATTATTTATAACCAGCTCTAAATGCAAAATCTTCCTTGTCTGCAAGATGCAAATTCATACTCCTCTTGATCCTCTCTTCTTAGATAGCAATGGTCAGAAGCCTGTAAGTGTACAGAACTGCCACCTGTCTGCTGATGCTGGGTGCCTGCACTACCCTAAAAGATGCATAAGACACTAAGCAACAAGAGTGAGTCAGCCAGAAGAGAAGAGCTATAGATTCAATTTTTTAATCTGAAGACTGCTTAGAAATAGGTACTGGATAAAATCACATAAAATCAGTATTGTTTCATTTTTAACCTTTAAAAAATATAGTGTGAGCTGGTTACCGTTAAGGAATTTTAAGAATGCAAATCAATGTCTCATTTAGTTGATTAAGATTCAGACAATCTCTGGAAATGAAAATGAATTTCAGATGTTTATCTCTCAATCTCTCATTCCCCTCTGTTCACGTGCCAGCAACTTTGAACACCACAAAATCTACTAGAAGTGCAAAGTACCTAGCATTCATTGATTGAAGAGAACAGGTACCTTGTTCAGGGTTGCAGATTTCACTGCAGAATTAAGCACTGAAAGTTATACAAGGAATACCTTTTGCAATTGGCTTTAGAGAACAGGGCTCTGTACAGGTTATTTCATTTCTAACCTATTTCTGCAAGAAAAACACTCATCCTACTTGGGCACACAAGTATTTCCTAGAGAAGCATGACAAATTTAAGCTGCAAGAAAAGCAAACAGGCAAAAGAACAGAGAAATTCTACGGTTCTTGTTATTCAATACATACAAACATTTAAAAAGACTGATCAAAACTTCAATGCATATTTACAGCAATACAGGCATTTTGGATACCATTAAAAACAAAACAAAACAAAACAAAACAAACAACCTTTGTCCTAATGGTAGAAAAAAAAATATTCAGCTAACTTCATCCCATAACTCTTTAAAACTTGTAGCTTTAGTTAATGGCGTGTATCATCTGAGGATTTTTGGGAAGGTGGACAAAAGTCTCAGAGGCAGACAAAATTTTATTTCATTCATTCCTGTTCAGCTACTCCTATGATCCACTTTGCTGAAGTAAATGAGTCAGTCAATCTGGTGATTGCTTTAGACTGTAGCGATTTACAAGACAATGGACTCTGATTACCATTTGACTTAAATAGCTCTCCACATAGGACAACAGATTGCTGAGAAAATTTAATTCAACAATCAAGTGATTCAAACATTGACTCTTACTAGACCATAAAATTCCAGCTACGCATTCTAATATTCATGTAAATGAACTGCTGTTCCACTATGTATGCAAAATTCTCTGGCCAACCAAAACGCACGGTTTTTCAAGAGCCACGATACTCCCCTTTGAACTCAATTAATTTCAGAAAACTGAAACTCACTAGTTTCATACTTGAGAACCACTGGTGATATGAGAAACTATTTTTAATTATTACTTGCCCCCGAGCAGGCAAGGTTTTTGTAAACCGAGGAGTAAAGTCCAGTCCTGGCAGCTGCTGACAGAACTTGCTGCAAACCATACTCATCTGGGGGGAACTTACTGCCAGCTCCATATATTTAAACCACCAAAAATTACAAGATTGCTCTCTACTTGGCAATTTCAGTCATTAATGAATCATTCAAGTTGTATCCTAGATAAGAAAAGATTTGAAACCCTGGTTCTAGTTCATGGTACTTTTTCAAATGCATGAACAAACTTCCATATATTTCATAACACAATTGCTAATAAGATTCAATTACTTCCCTTTTTCTTCTTTTCGCTGTACTACATTTCCAACCTGGAATTTTCATCAATGTTTGTGACTCCTTTCTTATAAAAGCATGAAGCGACTACCAGGAATTCTTCCATTTGCTTTTCTACTAAACGTACTATTAGTAATATTTGAACTTTTGCAAAATTCTTCACGAAGACTTTTAGATGGAACATAAACAAGGAACATTAAAATGGGCAGCAAAGTTTCACACAGGATACATTTTCTACAAACTGTTCATGTCTCAGCGTCCTTTCAGATATTCTTTAACACACAAAAAAACTTCAAACAGCTACCTAGAGATAGAGTAGCCAATTCTCAACGTACAAGGGCAAAAAAAAAATAAATAAAAAAGAAAATGGAAGGAAACAGCAAATAACATTTTTCATTTTGTTAAATGGTGCAGGCAATTCGTGACTCTTGACAGCATCTTTTGTCAGTATTGATGTGTTAAATAGAGCAAAGAAGCAGGAAACAATCACGGTTCACTGAAACGGGGCTCTTTTCTTTCTGGGCCTTGTTTGAAAGAGATTAGAAGAGTGGGGGTGATGGATGGGTGACGTATTTGTTGGACAAAACCAAGCACTACAAAATAGTATAGCCTGAGAATCCTACACAGCACAAATGCAGTCTGGAATCCTTCAAGCAACGCAGAATTTGCCTTCTATTTCAGTGATTTCATTCAGTCCTTAAAACAAGAGGTCCAACAAACGGGCACAGTTCTCCATAAGGAACCCACAGTGAAGGCTAGGATCTTTTGGCACATAATTGAAGCATTAGCTACACTTCAAATTACACTATCAGCAACACCTAACGGAAGACAACTAGAGCAGTGAACATCAAGATGCTGATAAACTAGTGTGACATCACCAGGGATCACATCACATCGATCCTTTGTAATGCAGAACCCCATGGCAGTATATGGCCTCTACAGTGTTGAACACAGTTCAACTGAAGGAAGCAACACGAAAAAGTTCTCTCCAAAGTACTGAACTACACTCTAAATCACTTACCAATAATTGGTTTGATGATTTGCACAGCTGTATATACAAAGGATGTAAATAAGACATGTACAAAGTAACTCCATTTATGTTACATTGATTTGACTTTTAAAGCTAATTCCATATGCTATGAAATTATAGCCAGCTCAAATTCCCCACAGCAGATTTGCAGGCAGGCTCCAGGAAGCTTTCCATGTAAAAGGAATTCAGCATCCTCTCAGAAATGCTCTGCTTCAAGGAGCTGTGCAAAACCTTCCCTAGAAACATGAAACAAACAGCATTCTGAACACCGCAGGAGTTTGGAATTCCCAGCGACCCTGACTGTTGTACAACAGGAGACTGGAGTGTTAGTTCCAGTGCACCATGGAAAATAGAGTAAGTAATGCATCTTGGAGCTGGACAGATCAAAAAAAGGACAAAAAAGCAGGCACGGTGTACATTCATTTAGTATGATTCTGAGAAAGGGGAGTGAGATAGCTGTTGTCAATTCTCAAACAGACTGATTAAACAGAAGAAACATCCCTTTGCTTTCTATCTCATCAGAAGAAGCAAAGTTTCTACTCTGCTGGGGCTAAGATTATACAGCACAACTATCAGGGAGCAAGGATGTCTGTTTTGTCAGGTACTGAGAACAGAACATTTGAAAAGTACAGCTGATGGCTCCCAGAACACAGCACAGTCTAACAAAGGTTTCTTTTAAGTGGACTGCACTACTCTCTTTGCAACAAAGCAGGACTTGCAAAGAATCTGTCTAAATAGGACAGTGGCTCCGCTGATAGAGGAGTGACTCTTAACTGAATGAACAATTCGCACACTGAGAGGTAACAAACACACCAACAGCAACACATTCACGTGAAACTCCAAGAGTCTCAGTGATGAAGATTCACAAATGGGTGATAAGAGCTTAATCCAAAGATAGCAGTGACTGTCACAAATTTCACAGTGTGAGAGCTCATCTGTACAAGAATTAGATACAAGATGCTCACAAGCTTTTCTGTGTCAGCACAACGGGGTTGTGTGATCATGCTGGCAGAAGGAGCAAAGATAAGTCTTCTAACAGATGATTTATCCTCAGCACATTCATTCTTCATCCTTAGCAGCAATGAATTAAGACCCCTTCTAGATACTTCCAGATGGCTCCTTGCAAAAAGACTGTTTGCCAGTTGTACATAGAGGGAGGGAGAAAAGAAAAATAAAAAAGGGAAATTCAAAAGGTTAATTGGAGTTCTTTGATTTTAAATGGTTTTACATTTTATGCAATATTTCCTTTTACTCAACCTCTTTATCTTAAATGAAAGATGTTTTTTCTTTGCTTTGTGTCTATCTGTAGTTTCAGGTCAAAAATTCTATCCAAAGTGCACATCTTTACGCAACTGAATCCAGGCAGAGAAGCTCTAGGTAAATGTCTTTCTGGCTCCTGAAGCACTTCCAGTGCTTTATAATTAGAAACCTCCCAAACAATGGGACTCGGTAGTTAAAGCAAGTAATCTTACTGCTGTTTTTCTTTCTTTACATCTAATGCAGAAATAATTATCTTTCCTACGATTCTCAAAGGTTCTTTTAACGTTATTTAATTCACTCTGCAAAATGCCGAGATTACTTTTGAAGATGAGGCATTCAGCATAATCCACAGCCATTTGGGTCTTTGTTCACTTTTTGAAGGTGTTTCGTTCAGCTCTTTGTCCTCCTTGACAGATCCTGACAGTTTTATAGGTGAGGACAGCAAAGAGAAAGTTGCGTCAGATCCTACAGCTGCACCGATGGTTGGCTGTACAAACGCTTTTTGACAGCTAGTAGGGTTAGATTCAACACAGTTCGTAATGGTTTTATACTGCAGGCATTTAAGCATCCTCCTGGGACCAAAATTCATAGTTTGCCACTCTTTTCAGATGACAGCCTCGTAATTAATGGCAATTTTATTTTAAACATATAATCTTGATATTTCAATCACCATTTGAGTAAACAGTGATGATTAACAGTGAAGCATGAAGTGTCTCTGGGAGGTATCTGCTACACAGCACGTGAAGAATTATTTGTACAACTTCCACTACTAATTTGGAATTTATATGTTTATCTCCATTTTTAGCTCATTTTAAACAAATCAAAATTGTGGAAATATACTTCTTTTTTTTTTTTTTTTTTTTTTTTTTCCAGAAAAATCTTTATAAACATTGCAGTTACCACACACATCTTCCTCTCCCCCTGGATATCTGAAAATTATCAGGATTATCCCTTAATTGTCGTCCTAGACATTTTTCAAGACTTTGAAAGCTGTTTGATTGAAGTATTGACTGCTGACATGAATGACTGTTCAGTCAATACTGCAGTAGAAGCAAGATATAAAACATCTCATAAAAAGCCATCTGTTTAGTGAAGTTATTCAGAGGAAAGATGCCACTTGTAAATTATGTGGGCATATTCCACTCTTCCTGAATGATTTCTAAAAGCATGTTGCAGACTTGAAACATTCCATAACAATCAGGATATTTTCTCTCATTTCTCCCTTACCTGTTTCTGTATGTTTCTGTAACATTTCTCCCTTACCTTCTCTTTGTGCTCTGTTCTCCCCCTAGATTCCTCCAATCAACAAACAATCCCCTTTTGGAGAGCCTCTCAGTTGTGCATCTAAAATTAACTTTATTTTCTATTATTTATAAAATTCCAGTTTGAGTGGAGGAAAGGAACAAGCGGAAAGAACAGACATCAACTATGAAGCAGGCCTTACTGAACTTATGTCTTCTCTTTGTATTCTGTGATCTCTCAAACAGGTAAGAAGAGACACACCTGCATGGCTATTTTTGATATCACACAAACATTAAGCATGCTGACATCATTTCAAGATACAGAGTAGGGACATATCTACAGAAAAAATAAGTATCACACTACAGTGACACTGAAACATACAGCATCCTTGTGTTAGCGACATAAGACTCTAGCCCTGGAAAACTTCTGTATAACACATTTATTTCAGAAAGCTTTACTTTTTCTACCTCTAAACAAAATCCAGGCACATCCATGTCCCCTCCCCTCCTTTAATTTGGTAATGCTGCTCTTTTTTGGGTTCTGGTTGTTTGGGTAGTTTTTTATGTTTACATTCTGAGTTACACACACACAGTGACCCAGGGATTCATTCTATATTACGACAAATGCACATTTGTATCTACAGGCACAGAAGATGTCCAACCTCTCATTTTGCTCAAGGCAACTTGAGAGCTCATCCTACAACAGACACCTAAGATCCAGGCAGCATTCTTCAGATTCCATGAATACAAACTACATTTATTATCATGGGTGCATATATGTATATGTAGACACTACAGTGAGATGTTTAATACTCAAACAATTCCACCACCACGTCTGTTTAAAGTTATCCTAAAAGTCAAAGTAAAAAAAAAATAAATCTTAAGACAGACAATGAAACTCATACAGTAGAATTACTGTGAAGAAAAACTAGGGATTTTTTTTTTTTTAAACCAGAAGATGAAACTTAAAGGGGATGCATAGAACAATAAAAAGTGATGAATACAGACAAAATGCTGCTTAGTCCTACTTGCTTTATTGCCATGGATGTGCCACTCCCGTATTCTTTACTCATTTGCTGATTTACTTTTAAAACCCAACTCTGCAAATGTCTAGAGAGTTACAGGTGTGATCTGAAGCAAAATAACATTTTATCTAGGTGCATTAAAAAGAATAATAATAAAAATTATATGGTCATTATTTTCTGAGTATTTTCTGAGCAGATACTCAGCAAGAGACAAACAACCTGCTTTTGTCTCTTTTCTTCTACCAATTTCTTTTAGTGCTTTTTTAACAGTTTAAAAGTCCTATGCTTGGGAATAGATCAGAAGAATCTGCATGCATAAGCAGAAATTTTCCAACTGCTTTGCAGCGTTTACCATCCATACCACAAAAAAAACAACAAAAACAACCACAAAAACCACCCATAAGAAGTACTCTTCAAAATGTAGCAAGACAGTATTTTAAAAAGTATAAAACCAGAAGAGTATTAATAATTAATAATATTAATAATAATAATATTAATAACACTTAAGTGGTATAGAAAAGATGGAAGATGTTTAAAACTTACCCTATTGACATTGCTGTTTCTTAAAATAATCTGAATTAAATTTTTCATAAATTCTTCAAGCTTCCTGAAACACTTCTTCAGAACATGATTAGATAATTTAGTGTCAGCTATTAATCTGATCAAAACACAAACTGCCTCAGTAAGAAAACTTGAAACTGGAAATTTAGGACTGTTGTAAAAAACAGTTAGCCCATCAAGCAGCTGAGACAATGAATTGCATATCGTGAAAGAATCGTTCTCAAGCTCTGTGAAGTCTGCTTGCAGCATTCCTCCTTCTGACAGTTTTCTTATTTCAAGCAGATGTTGAAAAAACTGCACTGGGACAGTCAAAGGTTCCTCCTTGCTAGAACAGCAAAAATTCAGTGAGGGAACTATTTCCAACCAGTGTTTAGATGTGTCAGCAGTATGCTCAAGGTCTTGGAAATCAGAAGCTATCCCTAAAGACTCAAATGCATAGTCATTAGACACATCACATCCAGAGTCCTGTAACTGGCTTGAGTAATTCACTGGATTTATACGTTCCTCATCCAGAAGAGTTTCAGCAGTGGCACCTGGCTTTCCTGAAATACAAATGTGAAAGTTACGTTTATGTGTAGTTGAAACATTTATATACATCAAAAAAGTATGCCCCATTTCTGCCTTCCTTCTGCTTCCATGCAAAAATCACATGATATGTGCTTGCTGCCCAAGAACTACTCATGACTGACATTTAGCTGCTGTGGAAGGTGATGTTTTTCAAGTCAAAACTATTAGGAAGTAACACATTTGTGAACCAGATGTTTCATGCAGACAGTAGTATAACAATTCTGAGTTTGAGATTTCTGATGGTTCAAAGTATTCACAGGGATAACTGAAGTGGACATCACATAGAAAATTTAAGCGGACGTATTATCTGTACCACCGCTGATTCCCAGGAAAGGAAATGCATGTAGATTTCTGCCTTCCAAAACACTTTTCACTACTTTTATTCTCATTAATTCAGGGCGTTTAAAAAATATATATAGAAAGGACTTATTACTGTAACTGCATTACATAATATTTTCTCCTTTACCCACACTCTTTTGCACTAGGCCAGGTAAGGAATTCTAACAGAGTTGGAGTTGAACAGAACATTACACTTGAACTTATTATTATTTAACAAAGAAAATCACTCAAAAATCTCAACTCTATTTTACACTATCTTCTTCAAAAACATACAAACTGTATTTCAGATGGCATTTATTACATTTGCACTGGTAAGAAATTATTTTACTTAGAGCAGTGTACAATCTTTATCATTTTATTTCATCTTAGACGAAATTGATGCCTCGGTGCATAGGGACAGATGACAAGAGGCTCTCACTGTGCTACATCCAGCCTATGGCAAAAGATTACTGTTAAAACGTGCAAGAGATATTAGAGCAGTGAAGTGGAAAAACAACGCACGTGATCATCTCAGTGCTACAAAACAAAACTAGAGCCCTGTCTGCTCAACCTCTTGCTGTGCCCCATTTACCGGAGCAGTCACGCACAGTCCACTCAATTTTAAACTGCTTACATTTTCCACAAGCGATAATGTACCCTTCTGAGTCTGCATTCCCAAATGAATTAAAAATATATAAATGGTTTGGCAAATAATAACAGCATATCACAATGCATTTCAAAGCATCCATGACAAATTAATAAGCATTTTTAATATTGAAAGCATCACATGACAGCAATCTGCTATATTCCATATACTACTGAAAAAAAAAACTATTGCTTAAAGTTTATAAAGATTTAATTAAATGCACAGTTTCAGATTGAATCCTGACCATGACTTCAGTCACTAAAAACATACTCTGGTACTGAGTTTCAATCCTAATAGCACTGCTTCTGATTGGTAGAAAACCTGTGGGTTTGTTTCAGGGAACGAAGACCATTGTGTCCAACCACCTGACCACGTCTAACAGGGCTAATCCAAGAAGTTACAGCACGTTATCGAGGGCATCGTCCAGATGTCTCCTGAACACTGACAGGTATGGGACAACAACCACCTCACTAGGAAGCCATTTCCATGTCCAACCACCTCCAGAGTACTGAAATTCTTCCCTATACCTAACACGAACATTTTCTTTTATAAATTTATTTTAGTTTTAGTTTCATGCCCCTTTAACATTCAGACAAAGCCAAAACTGAACGGCACCAACTGACTCACAACGAAAGGCCTAACTGCAGGGAAATCAACTGACATTTTCAGAAGGCAGAAGAAGCAGAGCCTGGGATTTTAGATATTACCAAAGAGTTTCCAGATGCAAACCAAACTCAGTAAGCAAGCAAACATGAAAAGCACTCTTGGCACAGTCTGAGTAACAAAAACAGGTATCAGTCTTTCATGTCCTCTCTCCCTATTGCTTCGAGCAAAAGATACTCCAGAAAAAAAAAACAACTTGAAAATTCTTTTTCCTGCTGCTGAAAAGCTCTTCTACGGAACCCATCTAGTCATAGGTTCTCTAGTCTAGGTCCTAGAGGATCACTAATGAATATTTTGTTCAGCTCTTAGTCCCATGGGATAACATGGAAACTACTTACGGGGACATAATTCCAGGAGTTCAAAAAAAGCAAAGCACAGAAGTATACAAAAAAAATGTTTGAGGTTTTTTTAATTATCTGAAGGAAAAAAAAAATAACGTGAAAGAAAAGAGGAAGAAAAAGTACGATGAGAAGAAATTAACAGTGCATAAATATATGTAAGAACCAAACACAAAACCATCTCAAAACCAAAGATGCAGCATATACAACAAAATACTCCTACCAGCACGAGATAAATATTGCATTTGTGCCTCAGCTTCTATTCACTGAAATAGAAAACTGCTCTGTCACGATCAGCTTTCAGAAAAGTATTACAGTAACCCCACAGTAGCAACACATTTCCAGTTCCATTAATACAGAAAACACTTTAAAAAATGTTCGGTGATTTATTTTTTCCAGTTACATGGAGAGCAATGAGAAGCTATATTTAAAATAAATAAATAAATCACCAAACAGGAAATGAGATTCATGATTTCCCTCAAAATGTCTGGAGGAGGAAAACTGATCACTTCATACTTACCGATTGTTTAAATGTGAAAATAGTCTTGATGTTCACACCATGTAGTTATCAAGTATAAAAAAAAAAGAACAGTATTAAGCCTGTCTCACAGTAACAACAATCTTTCAGTGGCAATTTCAAGAAAATGTGACTATAAAAACACTGAAGAAACAAAAAATACTGAGCATTATACACTAATCACAAAATTATACATTGCTTTTCTATAGGTAATGAAATATTTTTTCATGAATAATTTATAGTCTCCTTAAAAATGTCACATCATATCAATGAAATATTTAGACTCTCAATTCCCTTTTAGGACTTCAGCTTTTCCACACATGAAGATCCTGAGCTGAATACCACAATTATGTGCCCACCAGATAAAGCAAGGTGCTGATACAAGAAAAGCCTTGGGGTGCAAAGGCTGAAGAACTGGCACCCTTCTACACATATCCACCACTGTGGAAACCATCCAGCCTGAAAATCAGCAGCTGTTCAAGGAACAAGAATGTGACTTCTATATTGTGAGCAGTATGTAAGTAAGGTTGAAGAAACCCTGTGAAACATAACTCAAATGCAACATATTGCTGCTGGACCACAGGGCACAGTGGCTTTTATCACAGAAGTGTGATGCCAACCTGTCTTATGGTCAGAGAAAGTGGAGTTTCCAGCTACTCTTGAGAAAGAAGAGTTCTCTCAACACCAAATCCACCCTACCCCTGGAACAAATTCTGTCGCTTCTGAATAGTTACCTTACCAGAGACACCACGGACAAAAAAGAGAGGAGTAATCAGTTCCTTAATCCGTACAGGAAAACCGTTGGTTGCCAGAGTGCTTGCAGCCAGAAATGCAGTCATAAGGATTCTCAGAGATCAGAAGAGACAAAGGAATGTTCATAGTTCTTCCTACCCAATAAGAAAGGCAGCATTTGTAATAGAATAGATGGTGGTGGAAGATGCACTCTCAAAGGACAGGCTTGAAGGTAGCAGATGTAAGAAAAACAAAGAGAAAAGACCACTGGAAATATGCAAAGTGAAAAAATAGTGCAGTTTCAAGCATTTGGCATTGTCTTTATTCTCTTTCTTGTGAGTGCACCTAGATTAACACAAAGCTTGCTTGAAATGTGCACAGTTCACTTACAAAAACACATTAAAATGAGACTAACAGTAATGTTCAGAACCTTAGAAACCCCTTTGCTGACACTGCATTCTGCTTCCAAGTGTTCAGTCAGTAGCCTCTAAATGGAGATGAAATATATGAAACAATTTGTATTTCGAAACTTTCCACTTTTGGATTTTTCAGCACTCTTATTTTCCATTTAACTTTCACTGCTGGATCTGCTACAGGTGCACTTTCCATGAGCGGTGAATCAAGTTTGTTCTCCTCGCATACATGAACAGTTTTAATTTTCTTCATAGGCTTGTTGTTAAAGCCTGTTTCTGTTTTGCTGTTTTTATTATTAATAAAGCTATTTGAGGGGGAAAAAAAAAAATCTGTCAAACTTCTATGTGGTTAGCTGATCTGGAACCAAGGTATAATTCTGTATGCATCAAATTTTCTCCAGATCTCTCACATATTCCAGCTATTATTATTTGAATAGTTTAAAGTAATAGTAATAATAAGCTTCCAGGATTGTTTTAAAGAAAAATTTTTAGAAGACCTGCATTCAAAACTTAAGCATTTCTGTGGATTCTATACCAGCTTGGAAAACTCTTCTGTTAAAAGCTAAGGTATTTTAGGTTGACATGCTTCACGTTACCCATGAAGACTACCTATCTGAACTGCAAGTACAGTATAAGGTCTTATTAAAAATAGCTTACATCTTCAAACAAACTCAGCTGCTCTAAGTGACAAATATCAGCCAGTACACACAGCAATCCTCTGGCTGTGACTTTATTAACTGGAATATAGCTCCAGTTATTCTTTATGACCTTATAAGGTTGAAATACTCTCTTAAGAAATCACTTGGGTTATACATTTCTAAAAATATATATATTTTTAAAACAATGCCAATGTTTGGCATTTATGTTTACATATCCACCCACTCCTTCCCAAAATAAAAAATAAAAAAAGAAGAGCTAATTGAGGAATTTAAACTTAAGTTTCAGTTAAGCTAATTCTGTCCAGGGAGGTTGTATTTTCTTTGGGGATATTCAGAAGCTGCCTGGACATGGTCCTGAGAAAGTGGTTCATGATGGCCCTGCTTGTGCAGGTCAGGCTAGGTGATGTCCAGAGGTCCCTTCCAACCTCAGCCATTCCAAGACTTTGCCTTTGATGAGAACAATCTGACTTATTCTTAGCTCTTCATAGTAGACTTACAAGCAAGAGAATCCCAGTTGCCATGGCAACACTTTTAAACTAGTTTTTACTGTACGCATTTTTTCCCAGTATTATTATTCTGTTTACCAAAAGAAAGGAATTATTAATCCCACTTGCTTGCATGAGCTTCAGTCCTAAAAATTACCGTGCACCTTATCAGGAACTTGACAAATACAAGAAATGCACATGATAACCACAAACTCTTTGTCTTGCTGGGATAATTGGTTTGTTTTCACTTCTAAGGGAGTTTGTCATACAGAAACTTGGAAGGAAAAAGATGCTTCTTGAATCCCATCGCTCCAAGTATGCGTTTAGGACAACTGTAGCAATTCTACCTGAATAGACAGACAGCTTTCAAAGAGAAAATTCTACAACCCAAATAGACCTGCAATACACGGAAGGAGCAGTACTCTGAAATTTCAGTGAATGATTATGCCCCAGCTGGTGCTTTTTCCAGACTGCAAATTCACTTATTATCTTGAAAAGACCTCAGCTCTCCTTAAGTTCCTCACTGTGTCACTACTATTACAGGGAACAGATTTATCTCATCATCTTATTCCAAAAGCCGTGTTCTACACTAAGCACATTTTAACCTCAATGTTGTCACCTCATATCTGTTTTTATTGTCCTACTCTCCTCCTTAAAATACTTTTATGGTTCTAAGACAAGTTGCAATGCTGCCCACTTGCATTAGTACTGCTGGTAGAAGCACAAGAGTACACTGATGTCAACTGATTGCTCATTACTGCAGTACTGTCTGCATTAGAGAAAGTAACTGCTGACACGGTGCTTAGGTAGACTGGGCTCCCCTTATGGATCTGTATGGACAGAAGGCCACCTCTGTCACTGAGGAGGGAGGAAAAAAAATCTCTTCATACCACATCCCTAAACATGAGACAAAAGTAAACGTATCTTTTTTCCATAGCAACAAACTAAACATTGACTTCTGCCCAACAGGAAATCTTCTCACATCAGAAGTAGTAATTTAGGGAAAGAAAGAAGCCAAAAATGCTCCACTAAAGAGGAACACTTCTTTCCAAGATTCCAGATATATTCACTGAGAAATATGCAAATGTTTTGGTCTGATCTGAATTCACCTAATTGTCTTCTCTCTAGAAAGAGATGGGGAGGGGAAGCAAAAAAAAAAAATATATATATATATACACATCAATTATGTTCTCCCACTGCTCTCGTTAATGTAAGCAGGAAGGGAAACACCACAAGGTGCTATTTAAGCTATTGGGGCTTTAAGCTGAACACCCAGAAGTTCTGTCACTATCTGCTGGGCAAGAAATACTCAACCCATGACTTATAGGGAAGCGGAAAGGGAAGATGCTGAACTCTGTCTCAAAACAGGCATACTTAATGGAGTTCTGTAAAGTTTATCGGTTTCTACTTCAGATCTGGCTTATTCTAATACTGTATGAATCTGCTTTTGCAGAAAGAGTAACTCACAGCAAGAAGAAAATAGACTGAAGCATCTTCATTCATACTAATCTAGGAAGAAAACTGCTTCCTTTTTCCACAGGTACAGCTAAATATCTTGAGAAACACACTAAGTAAACAAGCTAAAACAAGGGATACAAAATGTTTTTTGTCCCTATTTCTTATTCCTTAAAGAGGTAAAAACTGCTACAAAAGTCTTGGAGCAGTAAGCAGAAATCAGGGGACAAAATCCTGAAAAGTCAAATGCAACCTCAAGAAACAGCTGAAAAAAAAAAAAAAACCAAACCAAAAAACAGTCATGTTGCTCACATACAGTGAACGAGAATTCGGCTTCTACCTTCACACACAGGCACACCACAGAAGGATGTGCTAGCAACTACATGCTACTGTTGAAGCTAAAAACACAGGAGGGAAGATGAAGACCTTCTGTAAATGATACAAGAAAGGATGAGTGAAATAATACTAAAAAAATAGAGGAAAAATCGTTATTATTAGTTTTTGTTAAAGAAGCAACCAGTTCAGTAAATTTCTGTCCCCTGCACAAAAAGGGAATAATATAAACTAAGATTGATGGTGAAGATAAGCAAAACAAAAGACATGCGCAGTACAAATTTTGCTAATATGTCCCGGATAACTAACTTGGAATTAATCTGTCAAGCCTATCAGCCTAAAACAATCAAAGCAACGTATCTATCTCCTCTAAATTGTCATTCCCCAGATATTTGCCAGGCAAAAAAGGGCTGAATATTCCATTATGCCTTATTGAGTTGCAGTAACAGCTGCAAGCTTCTCCAGATCTCTTCAGCAGAGGCTGCCAAGAAACAGTACGATTGTTGATTTGATGAATTGATCATGGTTAAGAATTTTGCTTTAGATGACAGGTGCTTCAACCTGTGAATAAATCAATCAATACTTTATAAGACCTTTTGTCTTTTCATGCAGCTCCCAAAGCAAAGAGGCAACAGTGTTCAAATGTTTTGTTCTCATTCTTCAGTAGTGCCTCCTTCTCTACATCAAATTCTAATCCTGAATCAAATGAAAGTCAAACTTTTTTTTCTTTTAAACCAATAAGCATAGCTGTAAGGACAATATTGGCAAGGTGAAAAATAAACAACTACAAAGAATTACAAGGTTGGAAGAAAATTCAGGAGGTCAACTGATCCAACACTCTTGGCTTCTTGCCCCATGTGACTTTTGGGCATCTCTAACCAGGCGACCCCACAAACATTCTGGGCAACCTGTGCCAGTGCTCCATCACCAGCACAGCACAGAAGTGCTTCCTTGTATTGTTGTGGTCTCACTCAGCAGGAAGCTAAGCACCACACAGTTGTTCAATCACTTCCCCCAGCTTCCCTGTGGGAGATAATTGAGGGAAAAGAAAAAGCAAAGTACAACTTATGAGTTGAGATCAAACTATTTATTTACTAACCTAGAGAAAAGGAAAAGGATCATCGTTATAACTATATTGACACGTGTGCATGTGTATCATCAACACTGTTTTTCTTCTGGAACTAAAGCATAGCATCATACCAGACATTCTGACAAAAAAAAAAAAAAAAAAAAAAAAAAAAAAAAAAAAAACCACCAAAAAATCCCCCAAATTCCATCCCAGTTGAAATTAAGACACACTCAGAAGGAATCTCCTTTATTCCAGTTTATATCTATTATCTTTTGACCTGGCACTGAGCACCACTGAAAACAGCCTGGCTTTGTTCTTTTTACACCCTCCTTTCAGATGTTTCTATACACTGATGACATCCCCAACTCTCTCAGCCTCTTTATGGGTGAAATTCTCTGGTTCCTTCATCATCCTGGTGGCCTTCTGCTGGACTCACTCCTGTCTATGTCCCTCTGGTACTGCAGAGCCCAGATCTGGACTCAGCACTCGAGGTACGGCATCAGCACTACTGATGCTGTACTGTACTGATGAATACAGAGGAAGGATCACTTCCCTGTCAATACTTTGCCTAATGTAGCCCAGGATACTATTAACTTTCTTCGCAGAAAGGGCTAGTTGCTGGCTCATGTTCAATTTGGAGTTCACCAGGAAACCCAGGCCCTTTTCTGCCAGGCTGCTTTCCAGCTGGGTGGCTCCCAGCATGCCCAGGTGCCTGGAGGTGTTTCTCCCCAAATGCAGGACTTAGCACTTCTTGTTGGACTGCATGATGCTACATTAGCGCAGTCTGTCACAGTCTCTCTACAAAAAGATTTGCTTTGCTTCTTGGATGGCTGACATACAAAGTACCACCATATGAAAGGGATACCAAAGTCCTTGCATTCAGAAAGAAACTTCACATGAAGTCAAATATTTCCACACAGTCAGTGAATGCATACCACAGCAATGTCATAAAAAGCACATTAAAATGTAACCACTCATACTGAAAAACAAATTAGTTAAGTAAACCATGTTTCTTCCCTTCATCAAGGATACATACACTTCTTAGGGTCTTTAGCAAGGTTGGATAAAAATAATTCAGATAATATGGCTTTAAAAACAGGTATTTTTTGCTTTCTTCTTCAAGTGCTTGTACATCCATTCCGTGTTTATCCTTAGATGAAGAAAACAACCATCACAGTTTCAAAGAGCTCACACGTTTCCCACATGAAGGAAATAAAATTCCATAGGCCATCTCTAATAATCCCCGAAGCCTCAGAAAAAAAACTATTATTATTATTCAGAACAGAGTGCAAGGAAGATTCAGCTGTAAGGTGAACCTTGGCTGAAAGACAAACTCTTTAGCTCTCAATTGGCAGCAGGAGACTAACAGTATCTGACTCTTACTGTGACAGTATTTTTGGTGACAGATTGTGAAACCCTGCTATTTTTGCATTAATAGAATTGTTAAACAGAACACAAGAGAGCCAGAGAAAAGCTGAGGATCTAAATTCTTCTAAAAGGTTGCACTGTTTTAGGCAGAAAGCCAACTCCAAATACATGGCTGTAGAAACAAACGGAGGCAGAATAAAATCCATGTCTCTAGACACCTGGCACTAGGAACAATCCCATCTATTCTCAGCCCAAAGGGGAACTTCTCTGGTACAACATTAGGTAGAAAACTTGGTGTCTATACAGTAACCTTCAGGCAAACAGGATGGAACCCCATTTACACTAGTTTCTTTCCAAAAGGGAGTCATGCTCCTTGTGCCTTGCTATCTCAGCAGCAGACACCTTTTGGCTCCTATCCAAAAACCTGAAAATCTCAAGACAGGCTCAACAGAGAAGAATTTTATTTTCCAGAGCAGAAAATTTCAGTAGTAGAACGTCCCTTATTTCGGGTACAAATCATCTTACAACCCTACAAATCATCTTCCTTTACAACCATCTTCCTTTAATTTTAGCTCTTGATACAAATTATCAACTAGACCAACAGAAGAGTGAACAGAACTCACCAACTGATATCCTATCAGTTTCTTTACTCAAAGATAAGAGGCTGAGCATGTCTCCAGTTTAACCGTAACTATGAATGCTCACTCAGCAGTCACATGTCTGATTAAGAGCATCTTCCTTCCAAGAGAACAGATGGCTCAATTTCATTATCAGAAAACTTTATACTTTATAAGGTTGGAGGGAGGTGGGGGAGAGGGGGAAGAGTCAAATCAGTCAAAAGAAACACCACAGAAGACAAACATATCAAAATTAGACTCCAAGAACTCGGAATTTTTAATGTTAAGGAAAGCCCTTGTGAAAAAATGTGAATGTCCTACTCATCTTGGACATCATGTGAGGTAGG
Source organism: Lagopus muta (assembly GCF_023343835.1). Classification (NCBI taxonomy): domain Eukaryota; kingdom Metazoa; phylum Chordata; class Aves; order Galliformes; family Phasianidae; genus Lagopus; species Lagopus muta. The sequence goes on along the minus strand of NC_064434.1, from coordinate 30,969,519 downwards.
AGGGGCTGATGTGAACAACTATAAATATTTAAAATGTCAAAATATTTTCTAACTAGAAGGTTTACTAGCAGTGCAAACTGATTTAATCTGTAGTCTACTGACATGTTCTGCTGATCTCCCATCTTACAACCACAACTACTATTCATGTTTGGAATAAGTGGCAGAAAAGAGGCATGTAAAGAATAACTAAATATGAATAGTTAGTAAATCACTTTTCTAGAGAGTCTAGTGATAAAAAAAAAAGTAAATCATTAAAATCTCTAAGTAAAGTCTAACACATTACCCCTCCCAGTTAAATTTATAATCTAGAAATCTTTTCAATCTTTTCACAAGGCAATAAAAATGGCACAGTTTTAATATAAAAGCATTCCAGTACCACAGAATCACAGAATGGCATAGGAAGAACCTCAAAGATTATCTTGTTCCAAACCCCCATCTGTCAACAGGGTTGCCAACAACTGGATCAGGCTGCCCAAGACTCCATCCAACCTGGCACTGAACACCTCCAGGGATGGGGCACCCACCGCTTTTCTGGGCAACCTGTGTCAATGCCTCACTATCCTCTAAATAAAGATGTTCTTCTGACATCCAATCTAATTCTCCTCTTTTAGCAGAGAACTATTCCCTCTTATCTTGTCACTATTAGCCCATGTAAAAATAAATCAATAATTTTCAATAATCAATAATCAATAATTCCTTCTAAGTTCCCTTTAAGTACTGGAAGGTCACAAGGAGGAACCATCTCTTCCACAAGCTGAGCAAGCCTAGCTCCCTCAGACCTTAATCTTAAGAGAAATGCTCCAGCCCTATGATCATTTTCATGGCCTTCCTTTAGATCTGCTCCAACAGCTCTGTATCTTCGGCTGGAGGTCCTAGACCTCAATGTAATACTGCAGGTGTTCACAAAGGCAAAGTAGAGCAGGACTATCACCACCCCCTCGCCCTGCTGGCAATCTGTTTTGATATAGCTAAGGACACTGTTGGCCTTCCAGGCTTCAAATACACACTCTTGGCTTGCATCAAGCTTTTCACCCACCAGAACCTTTAAGTCCTTCTCCACAGGGCTGATCTTAATGCTCTCTTCTCCCAGTCTGTCTGTACACATCTGGGATTGTCCCAGCCTGAGTGCAACACCTTGCACTTGGCCTTGTTGAATCTCATTAGGGTCACATGGCCCCACTTCTCAGACTTGTTCAGGTCCCCTAGGATGCTATCCCTTTCTTCTGTTATATCAACTGTACCATTTAGCTTAGTGTCATCAGTAAACTTGCTGTGAGTGCACTTATTCCCATTACATCATTAAAGCCTCATCAAGTTTTCCATTAGATAACTTCCTTAAAAAAAAATAATAATAATAATAATCACAACTTTGAAAGTAACTAGCTAGATACCCTTCCTTCCAGCTAAAATAGTCTTTAATTACCATATTCCTTACTTAAAAGGTTTTCCTGGACCCTACAATGTCAAACTTACATTAATACATCATTTATAATAATAAATTGGTTGGACCAGATGATCTTGGAGAGCTGTGATTCCACAAAATACCCACAGAATCCAGTGTCTGTTCACATTAACAGAGAGAGCATGCATATAGTTCTCTGCCTGTCCTACCTTTCCTTGTCATATGTATCAGGGATTCATGCTTTCAACATATTAGGCCTATGTTCTAATTTTAAGCTTGTTTAAAGTAGTTAAAAAAAAACAATGTCTTTAAGATACTAGTATCTTGCAGACTATGGAGTAATATTTTGAATTAACATGCATACAGTAATATTTGTATTTTTCTGGAATTATTCCATATGACACATGTTGATTTTGAGGGTTAAAATATAAGTTCTGACAAAGTATTAAATTTTCAAGCTAAATCTCATCACAACTTATGTAACTGTTCTACAGTCTAAGGGTTTCTGGAAAGCCACGAAGGCACCTTAGAACTTAGAACTCTAGTATCTACATACAAGAAACAGAGCAGGCTACATGAAAGCCGTTTTATTTCTTGCTACTGCAGCATGGCGATTGTCAGAAATGATTTCAGAAACTCACCATTTTCCAAGCAGACTCTCTGACAGATCCTGTTCAAAAGAAGCTCCTGACGTAATCGAAAAATTTCAGCTTCTAGTGCTTTAACTTTCGATTTCCAGTTGAAGTCTTGTTCAGATACAAGTTTGGCAAGGTGCTCAGTGTATTCTTTGCAGCTCTTTCCTGGTGGTTTGGAGCGGATAATGGCAAAAGCCAGTGCCAGTTTTGATATTTTCAAATACCAGATTTGATTTTCTCTTCTGTCTTTGACTCCTATTGCATACAAAAAAAAAAAAAACAAAAAAAACCCTTCACCATGATTTTATTAAAGCAAATTGCACACACTTTCCTTAGCTTTGAAAGCCATTTAACAGTGAGACCAATTATCTTATTTCTACCACAATCCAAAAATCAACCTAGGACAACACAAGAAATATAAATAGCTGTCTACAATGTGAGACTAAAACATCCATGAGCTGTGCTTCAGTACTAATACCAATAAACATAGCATTTGATAACAATTATGGAAATCAGAAAACAGTCCAAACAGGCTTATACTAGCAACATTTAAATAGCAATGTTATTTCAACTAAAACAGAAGTGAAAATGCTAAAAATCCTAGGAAAAAATAAAAATCACTAAAACCCTATGGCTGAAGAAAGGTATTATATTAGTTTAGACCCAACACATATGATTTCTTGATAGGGTATCAGAAAGTCTCTAAAACTCTAAAAATTCTCTAAAAATAAAAACAAACACCTGAGGATATTGGTAGCTTCCAGTTTTGGATACCTGGTACTGCTGTACCTTTGGTTTTAAGTCTTCATAAGCATCATATCTCACGCTTGCAAAAAGTCTTTTCAGAGATACTGCTAACAAAATGCAGACTCAGGCTGGAGTAAAGGTGCCTTTTCTTCAATTCCTGCCATCAAGAACTGTAAAGTCAGTCCTTTCCATTCAAAACAGGAATTCACATGTTCACATGTAACTTACACAAATTCACATCAATAAGGTTCTTTGCAAGAGCAAAGAAACTTTCACTGAATAAAATCCTCCCTATGCTTTTCTCCTAGCCCTAACACACAAATTCTCAATCATCCTATTTTTTAAATCTTTTTATCCAAGAAGCTATGAATCAAGCACTACAATAAATGGTGTTGAATATCTGAAACAGTAACAGCACAGAATTCAGTGAGGCATTTTATGCCATCCTTTCACCAGATTGTCTGAATCACTAAACTGATAATTTCCCCCTCAACTTTAGACAGTAAGTCACCTCACATTATGTATTTATTTACCCAGCAGAGGCATTTAGAAAAACAGATGCCTTTTGGGTTTTTTTTTCCCCCACCTTCCCAATGCTACTGAACATTCCTGTACATTCCTTGCATGCCACCCATTCAGATACACACCATTCCCATCTTGAAGCATGTGCACAAAGTGTAAGATGATAGAAATTCCTAGGGATCCATCTAGACCCATGCTCAGAATTATTGCTGTTCTCCACTTGAAATCTTACATTTCTGCTCTACCCATGCAAAAACAATTAGCCTAAGCATCAGTGTACTGATAACGATTAATGAAACAGCAAGATCTCAGAAACTAGCCAACACTATCTATACCATTATATACCTATATCATTCAATACATAAACAATATCTTTGCATGATTTCTGCCTTTTGAAATCCATTTCACACAAGTTTTTTTAAGAATTCCCTGGGAAAAGTGTAAGTTACTTCCCCCCAAAAGAATCTACACTGCTGTGGGACAACAAACTGCTGTAAGGCTCTTTTGCCTTATACATCAAAGGAAGTACTTTGCAAACACAGAACCATGCCAGTAATTGAGCTACCATCAAAGCTGTGCATAAAATGAGATACCTAGAATCACACAGAAATAAGAGTATGTAGTAATTTTTAAGGATCAAAGATCTTTGCCTTTGAACTTGAAATACACTTCCAAGATTCTCATTGTCTTAAACATAAGTTTCACCCAGGTATCACTCAACACACACATCAAGCTCCATTCTTACAAAGTTTATCTGCAGAGCAGAGCTATAGATTAAGGCAGACAAATTCTTCTTTCAAATGGATTTTTATTGCTGTTTTCTCATTTTGAGTTCTCTGGGGAACTCTTTGCAAAATCTTTCTGGTTCACCTGCTTTTATAGAAGAGAAAGGCAATACTAACTTTCTGCTTTGTAATATATTTTGTCAGTACAAGCATTTTTTCACAAATTACATTCAAGAAAGCTGCAAGAAGGTATGGGGTAGGAAACAGTATTTAATTTGAGTGCTTTGTGACTATCCACACACTGTTTTATCATTCAAAAAAAAAAAAAAAAAAAATCAACATCAATACCTTTTTTCTATCATGTTGTTTATTTCCACTCATACAGCAAAGAATCAGTTGTCTGTTTGACCACTGATGCCTTATGATCCTGCCCCTCATATGCCTTGGCCCATACCTCTTCATTATGAAAGTAAATCAATAAGTCCATACATCCTCTGAAAATCCACTGCTGAAAGGATGTCTACGTTACTAGAAGGCCAAGAAGTTAGGAAGTTCTTTCTGAATATTCCAAGTTCTCAGCCCTTGTAATTGAAATATCCAGTGATTCACAGTAGTAAATAAATAAATAAATCACATAAACCATTCTAGTTTTGCTTTAAAACCCAGTTATCAAAACACTTAACAGCAATCCACATTAATCCTCACAGCACAGAATTAAGCAATGAGATTTGGATTTAAAGAGGCTTTTTCCTCTTTAAATTTCCATACAGACTTCTGCAGTCACAGTTCTTAATCTGAAAAAAGGGAATTACTTTTGTGCAAAAAACCCTCGTAGGGCTGCTATTCAAAGAAAAGCCAAAAAAAAATCCACAAAACAGTACTGATAACAAAGATGGTTTTCTTTAGAAACATGACCAAAAAAACCCCCAATATTTGGAGAAATAATACTATTGGAATCTTGAAACCAGGTAATTCACGGTTAGCAGTGATATACCTACATGCATTTCTAGAAACAATGAATTTTATGAAGATTTTATAGAGAATAAACAGCTTATTTCTCTCTTTTCTTTTGCTCTTCCTATCCCCATCTCGTTCTCCTTTTATGATCACAGAAAGAGATGTTTCCAGGACTAAAAGCAGGTATCGCAGAAACCAATTCAAGTTTCCCACACCTCCCTAAATGGAAAGCTGCTCTCTCACAAACCACTGTATAAAAAACTCCTAGAAAATTACACACTGGATGATGCTGCTAGAGATTTGCCAACTGTGCATTAGCAAAAATTGCAAGGCAAGCTGTTGCTTTCAGGAAGTATCACACCAAAGACAAGCAACTGTGAATGCATTCCTCTAAAAGCATATTGGCAGCTACAGTGATATCAATAATATTTTTGCTCACATCAGCATAGAAATGACACTATAGACTAGGAAGAAAAAGGTTAAGAACTAAACCAGAAATTATCTTAGACTGGAAATTACAAAACAAGACCATGACAAGAGCAGAAAGAAGTCATCATGCATCCTAGCTCCTAATGTCAAAATATATCAACAGGAATGGAAAGAAGAATCATTCACGTCTGGTACCCAAGTTACAGTAAGAATAACAACTTAGAAAGCTCTGTTTGCATTCAGTGCTAAGGAGGAAGTCTCTGGTTCTCTCAGCAGCCCAGCTAGAAGTAGCACCCTCACTAAGGTAAACAGACCAATGACAAGTTTCCTATGCAAAGCCTCAAACCTCACTCAGAGCACAGTCAGAGGACAGGATCAGCTAAAACAGATGTCAAACAGGCCTGGTGTCTCCAGAATCTTGACACAAAGAAGGAAACCTATCTCCAGCCCTCTTGCTCTCAAACCCTACTAAGATAGGTCTCAACTGTGGAAGATCACTGAGTAAGTGTTCAGATGCTGAAAGAAGTACAAAAAAATTTTAGAAGTCATAAATTTGTAGAGTGGCTTGAGTTGGAAGGCACCCCAAGGATCAAGTTTCAATTCCCCAGTCAAAGGCAGGGTTGCTGGCCACTAGAGCAAGAACTAGATCAGATTACCCAGGGTCCCATCTAACCTGGCCTTACACACCTCCAGCGACATGGCATTCACAGCCTCTCTGGGCAACCTGTTCCAGCACCTCAACACTCTCTCAGTAAAAGCTTCCCCTTGACATCTAACCTAAATCTCCCCTCCTTTAGTTTAAAACCATTCCCCCTTCTTCAATCACTATCTACTCATACAAATTGTTTTCCCACATGTTTATAAACTCCCTTTAGATATCATGAGGTGTCCTTGCAGCCTTCCCTTCTTCAGGCTGAACAAGCCTTCCTTCAGCCTGTCTTCACAGGAGAGGCATTCCAGACCTTGGGTCATCATCGTGGCCTTCCTCTGCACTCTCTTCAAAAGCTTCTCATCTTCCCTGCATTGGGGCCCCAGGCCTGGATGCAGTACTCCAGACGGGGCCTCTCAAGGGCAGAGTAGAGGGGGACAGTCTCCTCCCCGGTCCTGTTGGCCACCCTACTTCTGATGGAACCCAGGATACCACTGGCCTTCTGTACTCCAAGAGCACACTGCCAGCTCATGTTAAGTTTTTCATCAACCAGGACCCCTAAGTCTCAAAGAATTCTTCTCCCAGTTTATATACTTGTTTAGGATTACCTCAAACCAAGCAGTCGCGAGCTGCCCTACACAGTTCAATGGTAGATGACAAAGGGGAACAAAGAGGTGATAAAAGATCTTCAGAGGACCTTAGATATAATCACAGAATACTCCAACTTGGAAGGGACCCAAGGGATCACTGAATCCAACTCCTGGCTCCACACAGCATCACCCAAAATTCTCAAATCCTACGTTTGAGAGCAATGTCCAAATGCTCCTGGAACTCCAGAAGATTGGGCCTGTGCCCCAGGGAATCTGTTCCAGTACCCAAACACTCTCTGATGAAGAATCTTTGCCTAATCCCCAACCTGACCCTCCTCTGAAGCAGCTTCATGCCATTCCTTCAGGTAAGAAAATTAGCAAGAAAGCAGAAATAATCAGGTTAAATCTGAGACACAAACGCTACCTTTCTACAGTGATTTGCTGTTTCTGCAGCTGCATTTGATGCAGCAGTTCATACTGTTCCTGTAGCAGTTCCTACACCAGTTCCTGTACCACTTGGTACAGGAAGATACCATTCTGACAGATCTCACCCCAGTTCTGAGGCTGCCCACAACAAGTAAACAGAAAGAAAGACTCAAAAATAAGAAAAAAACATATATTTTAGATAATCACCTTTAAAGTTCGCTTTATTCTCAGTTGGAAACTTCATATATGTAGCACTACTCTAAATTCCAAAGACTTCACATTATTGTTAAAGAATATCAAAACGTGCATTGGAATTATGGAAGTCTCTTGGTGAAGAACCTTTCCCTAAAGTCCATCCTGAACCTCAGTTAGCTCAGAAAGGGTTAAACTTAAAGTCAGCGGTCAGATCAAAATGGACCGCTCACTAAGGAGAAAAAGAAAGTGATGAAGTAAAACAAATAAACAAAAAAGCCCCACCAAAACAGTGACCTTGGGATGAGCTGAGTGTTCCCTAGGCAGTTTTGGGTTCCTCTATCAGGCTCTTATCACAGAAACGCCTGCATAAACCAGACATTGAGGGATTAGCTAATCAGCTCACACAGGCAAAGCTTCTGCTCAAGAACTTTTAAGAAGTCCTTCAGGAAGTGTTTGTGGGTAAGGGAGGTGAGTTTTAAATAATTCATCTGTCTGAACCCTACCCATAAATTTTTGGCTGACCTTGAAGACATGAAAACCACAATGATAGGAGGGTTAGTTTCAGTGGTCTTTACAGAAACAGGGAAATACTCAGATTTAAAGTGGCAAGGCCTTCGAAAATAAAACCAAAACCTGAACTTATTTGAAATCATTAAGTATTTGAAGAATTGTTTGCTGTTACAGGACATCACACCTGGGTATCAACCTTAAGTTCACACACGTAACTCACATCTAATAATGGAAGAAACTTCAAATGCCTCTGACAAAAACCTTACTGTTTTGAGAACATCAATTTCTTGTTCAGACCATTATCATCCAAAATTGAAGACTTCGAGAATTCATGCAGTAAGACACAAAATAGGCTATAATGCAGTTAACTTCCAGGCATCAAAGAACTCTGTTCTCCTCATACTTGAAATAGATGGTTACAAACTAAAGGCACTAAATTGCTGCCACCGCTGCTGTGCAGCTGAAAGTTATTTAACAGTCCCACACAACATCAAATTATAAATATTTTAAAAGTTTACAATCCAAATTAAGTGTATGGTCTGGCATTAATGGTACAAACATAATAGGAAAAACAGTTTTGTCTGCACAATTTTCACTTCAACAGGTTTGTCAATTACATGCTGCAGATAAAGGTGAAAAATCACCCATATCTGTGTGATCTCATGCATTACATGATGGCAACCAAGTTACTGACCTGTTATAATGGAACACAAAATAGGTCACAAAATGATGCAAGTGCTCTAGCAGAACTGAGCTGCAGACACATATGGCTATAACATTAAGCAACAATAAAATAAACTTGATTTAATTAGTATGCCTAACATAATGCTGTCTTTTATGTATATAATAAATAATGATAATGGGACAGCTGTATAATCAAGATGAACTAAAGTATGCCTTGTGTTCCAATTAAGCAGCTTTTATTGTAAAATATGTAAAATGTTTATTAAACCAATGCTGCTTGGCAGTGTCATTTTTAAACAAAGATATATAATGTGTACATACTTACTGAAACATTCAGTTTTACTACCATTAGTCTAAACAACACCTTCAGCATAGCCATTTTCAAAAATCTCCTTTTATAAAAAAGAACAAGATGTTAAAATGATACTGAAACAAACAAACAAAAAATCTGAAATATGTCAAAAGCACAAAGAAACTCAACTAAAATGTATTGTGAAATTTATTTCTTCAAACCATTTAATTCTTAAATCATGTTGACCTCTGAAATGAAGTCAGATAAATTCCCAAAAAATAATTAAAGAGCTTCTTAGATTCACCAACTATAAAATATTGCCTAGCACTAAGTACATAAGCAAGCATAACCCCTCCGGATTTCAGTGAGACTTAAGGGGCAGGATTTATCTCCTCTTGAATACAGAAATCTACAGAATAGAAGACTTCAGCTGAGCTAACTGGCTAGACTTCCTTTAAGATCAATGGGCAGAAACAGGGATTTCTAAAGTCAACAATGAGAGAAGCGATTCGTACATCTGCCGTTTGATTAAGTCAGTCATGCCCCAGAAACACTTGTTTCCCTTCCTGGGCTACAGAGGGAGTTCAGATGACTAGACATGATGCACAAACTCATCTCGTGAACAGCAAACTTCAGAGAGATGAGTGCACCACAAGCAATTAAAGCTCAGATCTTCAAAAAGTGCCTAACGAAGCAGGGAAATGATGCAGGGCTAAAATTAGCACTTATAATAAGAAGTTTGTAATCCTAGGTCTTCTAAATATCTCTGAAGAAATTAACAAAACACAAAAAACATAGGAAAAAAAAAAATAGAGAACAGCCTTGTGAACACTTAGTAGCATTCACGAACAGAAAACTTTGCATACGTGTGCTAAGACAAGTGAAGCATCAAGCACATCCAGAACTAAATGTGCATAAACCAACCTGTTTAGCCTTTCATAATGTTAGTATACACTAGAGTTCAGCAAGATCATGTGAAGAAATTGTACTTTATTTCCTCGCATTTGAAAATGTGCAAACTCCCATTTTTAGATACCAACTAGGTACTAACATACTGTTGTAGTGACGCTTCTTTAAGAGAAAAAAACATACCAGATTTTACAAAGAAGTATCCTAAATCACTCAAAAGTTCAACCCTATCACTATTATTAAAGAAACGTTACAAAAAATTGATAGCAAGGACAGTGTATGAAATACAGATGGCTTAAAGAGATAAGAAGATTCTGCTTTTGTTCTATTCCCATCAGAATAGACCAAGTAAGAAAACATAACATAAGCAAGAGATTTTCGATTGCTTTAAATTATGCATATATTCTAACTACAAGTGGAGAATTCATCTTGCACTGGCTTTATTTTTCAAAGAGATCTGTTTGTTTGTTTTTGCTGTGTTATTTACAATGTTACCTAGTCAATCTGCCACACATTACTGTTACTAATCCCACGTTTTTCAGGGGTGCACACAAAAGGGAACTTATCCTATAAAGCCTGCTGTTCAGAAACTAACGCTTAACTCAATGGTGTGCATTTTTCTGCTCTTACAATGACACAGATGCTCCCTTTCCAAAACATAGCTGTAATCAAACCAATTGGATGTAACTCCACTTGCTTTGGAAATTAAGGATATGCTTTTCATTACAGCTTTACAAGTGGAAGTCAGACCGTTAGTCAATTACAAATATTCACATGTGCCAACAACATTCAGTTACATTAAATATAAAACCACAATTGGTATTCTGGACCCTGAATCATAATCTCAGGCTGACAAGCAGCTGTACCTCCAAGTTCTACCTATTACAACAAGTGCAACAAGCTGTTCCTAAACACAGGATTTCAGAGCAGATTAAAAAAAAAAAACAGTCTAGAAGATGACACAGAATATTTTGCACCTTTTCTCTTCCCATATACATTGAATAGAACACCACCATACTGTTCAAATTTTATCCAAGTAATTCCATTCTCATACAAGATCTTAAACCTGCCACATCAGTACTTCTTAGTGGAGAAGTTTCCTTTAAATAACTTACAAGAAGGCTTGGCTTTCCTACCCAAATTTTATATTGGAAGAATGAAAGGTGAGATGGCCCAGAAGAAAGCAAATGTTCTTGAGACGAGGCACAGAGATAGATTCCTAGAAGCCTATGGAAAATATACAGTAAAAGACCAAAGCTTAACTACATGATAGATAATAACTTAACTATAATCACAGCGAAGCATTTGAGTAATAATTTATGAAGCACTGAAAGACAGCAAACTAAGAACGTGAGGTGCCAAGCATTCACAACCGAGACCACACAAAATAAATAATGCTTTGCACTTTAATTCAATTTAAGAGCTACTTCGTTCAAATTAAGAAAATTGCTCTGTTAGTGACTGATAAAAGCACGGAATGAAAAAAAGACTTATTTTTAAAAGCCGAACAGCATTAAAAACAAACAAACAAAAACGCACCTATAGAAGACAATTTAGCAACAATACAACGTGCTTAAATGTTATTTGCATTAAAAAAGAAACAAACAAACAAAAAAATGATCAGTTTCGCCTGCAGCCATGCCCAGCTACAGCAGTCCTTGGACGCCGCAACGGCCGCGGCCGACAGACACCGCCCCCCCGCGGCCCCGAAATGGCGGCGGGCCGAGGGCGTTTCCTGAGGCCGCGAGCTAGCCTAGCTTCTCTTAGCGCCTCCCCAGCCTACCGAGCTCGAGGCTGCCAGGAAGCCCCAACTTACCTGCAGCGAGTTCCCCACCCTGGGGGACGCACCTCGGCTCCATGGAGGGAGCAGTGGCGGGAAGCTGTGCTCACAGGCTCCACGGCCGCACCTCGGCTCCAAGCGGCCTCCTCGAGGGTAGCGGCCCGGCTCCGTGCTGAGGGACTGCACTGAGGCGAGCAGTCACCCCGATCCAAGGCTTTATGGGCCCTGCTCTGCAGATTTTATTTGTGATTGAAATGGTGGACGTCCTGCAAAGAGAAGCACATGCAGAGACAGCGTTACATCTTTTATGCCCTATTACCCAACACTTCCTCCCTTGGTTCCTCATCAGCTGCGTACTTCAGGTTCACAAATCCTCCTGACACTTAACTAAACGTATGGATACCTGCTAAACATAAATCATTGCTATCTAAACATGTGTGTTGCTCATTGTCTGACTTCTCAAGTTTTCTGTCACGCAGGTCTTGTGTGTCCAGCACCAAAAATTAGTAGTCTTTCAACATAACGAGCCTATTGATGTGCTTGTCACACTGTGGGCTAACTTGTTTTTAACTCGAGGCTCAGCAGTATTGCAGATGGCTGGGCAAACAAGAGCTCAACTCTTTCTACCTATAAATTACTCCATCTACCTAATCTCTGTGACCATATCTATCTGCTGAGCATGCGAAGACTATCAGAGACCTCTGATGAAGTAAAAAGACCCTTCTGAAAAGAACTATTAGTAAATTATTTTGTTCTAATGCAGAAACAACATTCCATTCATACAGTAGTGCTTTTATTTGGAGCTCATTATCAGCTGAGTCACCTAAAATGGCCTTGCACAAGTTTTTGCACTGATGTGTGCTTGGTGTCAAGCCCAGTTAGTAGCAGTACTGAGAATGAAGCTTGATCATGGTGTTTGAATCTCTTTAAAGATATCAGCCAATAGATCAGGCTGCCCAGGGTCCGTCCAGCGTGGCCTTGAAGACCTCCAGGGATGGAGCAGCTACAACCTCTTTAGGCAGCTAGTACTAGCACCTTGCCATTCTGTGAGTGAAAAACCCTGGCATCGAATCTTAATCTTCCCTCCTTTAGTTTTAAACCATTTCCCCTTATCAAATAAGTTATTATTGTATGTACAATTATATTTTTTACACGAAGTATTGAAAAGTTTGTATTAAGGCCTTCTGGGCCACAAATGGAGTCTGCAGCTGAGGAGGGAAGGAGGCAAGGTGAGAAAACAATAACAGCCAGTTTCATGGGATGGGGTTAGGTTGATCAGAATGTATGAGACTTTTCAGTGTAGGAAGATTGGTCTTTGTAAAGAGATGTGACAAGCAATATATACTTTTACAATTTTCAAGCCCATTTTTTTATTCTCAGATTACTTGCACAGCTTTGTTTTTAACACTTTAAGCCCACCCCTTCATAAAAGCTCTTTTATCAAGAGACATAGTGCTAGATTTCTGAGCTACTGTGTTTTTAAAAAATCTAATTTGAGAAATAAGTTTACCATCTCAACTAGAGAAAAATATTAACACATTGGAACTTTCATTTCAGGCTTCAAATGATAGAAATAAGCTTGACTGAATAATTTAGAGTATATTTTCATTCTGGTTTTGTACTGAATTTTCGAGAAAGCCCAGGGGAAAAAAAATAGGGAAATAAAATATTCTTCAGACTTTTTTTAAAAATATTTTTTTTACAGACACAATGTGTCTATTCTTTTCTGTGCATCTTCTGTGCATGCAAGTGATGCAGATACTTTTCAAAGTGGGCACTCATTATGTAGCACAAAACATCCATCTTTTCACGTAATATTTTTAGGTATGATTGAAAGAAAAGATTGAGAGACATTAGTACTTTTACCTCCAAACCTAGGGGAAGAATTAAACAGAAGCAAGTTCATTACTGTTTTAAAAAAGAAAGGGGCTCTAACTGCTTTATTTTAGAGTATGAGTCATACCTGCAAGTGGAGGCTAACTGAGAGGCACCAAATCTGAGACCTTCTGCTTTTAAGCAGCTGTCTTGGGATAGGATGATTTAGGCTTGATTATTTTGTATTTAATTGTTCAAGATGTACTTAAATTTCTTTTAGCTGCATGGCCCTTTTATTTTTGATTTGGAACTAGTAGTAGTCAAAAGGAGTGTTGTCACATACTTCTAAACTCACTGTATGCAACCTGCAGAATACCAGCATCCTGCACTTCTTTACAGCTCTTAGGGTTTTATTTAAAATGGAAGAATATCAGTATTTTCAAGGTGGAAAAAGCTGATTCCTCCCCTCCCCCTCTCCCCCCCCCCCCTCCCCCCCCCACCTTCTGTTTAACCCATGGTTAAACAGAGCATCTCTTTATTATTCATCAGAATGCAGCAAATAAGGGTGCAATCAACTGCAGGTTCACTTTGAGATATATGATTCTGGTCTATGGAAGAACACATTTCAAAAATAATTTGAATGTTTTTTTGAACTTCTATTAACTTTGTCCTCAGTATTCTCAGTGATTATCTAATCTAACAGATCAGCTTTGTAATCAAGTAACAGTGAGTGGGCATATGCAGATCTGTGCATGTGTGCAAGCTAAGGATAACCAATAAATAAAAAATAAGATCCAATTTCCATTTTAATATCCAAACACTGAGTGATTAGCAGTTCATGTAATCTCAGGCAAAGCAAAAGTAAGACCAAGCTTTGACTTCAAACAAGCAGTTTGTAGATCATAAAGGGAGCCGATTCTACTAGCTGAAGATAAATTCCTTTGATCTCTATTTCTGAAGGTGCCTTTTGATCTGAAAAACAGTCAAAAGATATATTCGTGGCAAAAGGTCATGCAAAATAATTAGCTGCTTTTATTAATAATTAAATATAAAATCAGTGCAGGTGTTTAATCACATTAGAGGTCATGCAATTTCGGTATTTAATCAATCTATATGCTGAATATTTACAAACAGGTCAGCGGTCAACTAAGAACACAAGAGCACAACCTTCAATCAAATGTTAAGTATAAATAAATTATATCACTGTAGAACATGCAGGCCTTGCTGTTACTGGATGCCTACAGTATCAACAACATTTTAAGCAAATGTGAAAGTAAAAGTGTTCATTTGGAGCACTACAGTTTGTCAGAATTCATTAGACATCTTTATGTTTTAGTGCGTCTCAATTTACCCATGGGACGAAAGTGCCTGAAAACACGTACAAAATATGTTGTCTCAAATGATGTAGTTTGCAGTTTTGTATTGCTGATGTGGAGCAAGTGCTTACTAACTTGAGAAGAATGAGTGAAAATCACTAACAGTGCCAGTGTCTTCTCATTCATGCTTTCATTCCTCTGTGTTACAGTGCATATTTAATTAAGAATAAAAATTTTGGCATCATGTGTCTTGATTACTTGGCATCACACTCTTCAAAACGGATTGTAAAGTGTTTTCAATTGCTCTATTTTGTATGTATTTATGATGACAGATATATGGTTCGGGTATATTATTAGCCCCTTTGATCATAATCTGCAATTCTAAACAAATCATCTGATTTAGGATGTTCAGGGAGTTATGCAATGACTTCTTTGTTACTGCACAAATAAAGCATTACCATCAGGAAGGAGATTACACTTCAGCAGCTGAAGCAGTAAAAATTCCCCTTTTCCAAAAGCAATGTAAAAAGTTAGACACAATTTGAGAACAGGGAAACAACTTGCTACCAATAAGAGGCAGTATGTCATTGGTTACCATAGTATGCTCTGTTATGAAGAGGTATTTCAGAGTGGTTTATTTAAATGCTATCACAGAATCACCAACATTGGAAAAAACCTCTGAGATCATTCAGTCCAACTGTCCACCTATCATTAATATTTCCCATTAAACGACGTTGACCCTCTACTCTGCTCTTGCTGCTCTGCTCTGCTCTCATGATGCCCCATCTGAAGCACTGCATCCAGTTCTGGAGCCCGTCAACACAAAAAGGACATGGAGTTTTTGGAGCAGGTCCAGAGAAGGCCCATGAAGATGAACAGAGGGCTAGAATAAGCCCTGTAAGACCAGCTGAGAGAGCTGGGGCTTCAGCCTAGAGAAGAGAAGGCTCTGAGAAGACCTTATAGTGGTCTACCAGTACCTGAAAGGGGCCTATAGGAAAGCTGGGGAGGGACTTTTTATAAGGGCACGTAGTAACAGGTTGAGGGAAAATGGTTTTAAACTAGGTTTAGACTATATATTAGGAAGAAATTCTTTACTGTGAGGATGGGGAGACACTAGAACAGGTTGCCTAGTGAGGTTGTGAATGGCCCCTTCCTGGAAGCATTCAAGGCCAGGCTGAATGGGGCTTTGCACAACCTGGTCTAGAGGGAGGTGTCCCTGCCTATAGCAGGGGGTTGGAACTACATGATCTTAAAGGTTCCTTTGAACCCAAACCATTCTATGATTCTGTGTCCCTTATACAACATCTAAATGTTTCTTGAATGCCTCCACCAACTCCCTGGGCAGCCCATTCCAGTGCCTGACCACTGTCTCAGAGAACTAGTTCCTAATGTCCAACCTGAATCTCCCCTGAAGCACCTTGAGGCCATTCCCTCTAGTCCTATTGCTGCTTACATGGAAAGAGGCCAAGCACTACCTCTCTACAACCCTCATTCAGTTGTAGACAGAGATAAAGTCTCCCTTGAGCCTCCTCCCAGTTCCCTCAGCCACTCCTCATAAGCCTTGTGCTCCATACACATTACCAGCTTTGTTGCCCTTCTCTGAACACGCTCCAGGGTCTCACTTATATAGCACTATAAAATTAGATGCACACATAAGATAATGACAACAGATTCAGTTCTCTTCTACATGGTATACATTAGGCAGAAAGAAAACCTTTCCCATGAAGAATGTCACCATTCAGAAACCAATACAAAAAGATTCCCACAAATCCAGGTCAAGAAAAAAGGCAAAGCAGATAATCAGAATGATGGCTGTGCTTCAGAGTTTAAAGACATTGCTATTCCAGACCTAGAGCCTGTGAACTGGATGTGGCCCAAAGTAATTTTCCTCCTTCAGTCCACAAAAAGGAATGCAAACATTTTCTCATTTTGTGGAAGCCTATGCACACTCGCATACAGAGGCATGCACATAACTAGTGGTTAGTGACCTACTCCTGTGGGCCAGGCAGTCCTGTTTGATCTTCAAAACTGGGGCAGTTTCTTTCCTCAAAAGACATACATTGCTCTGCTAGATGGGGAGGTGGAGGACAATCTAATCAGCAAAGTAAATTATCATGGATTCATTCAATTCAAAGGAGTTTTGTCAGTTTGCTCTAATAGTAAATGTGTTCCACTGTGTTTAACAAGCTTAAACAATTAACACATTCAGTTTTCCTACTGTCAAATGTAGGTTTTAGATTAAATTTTTTAACATGTAGATTCTTGAAGCCCAGAATTCCTTCTATCTAGAAAATAGAGAAAGCAGACAGGAGAAAAAAGAAATACTGTTCAGAATACCTTGAGTTTTTTAGAACTATAGCTTTAATTTCTAATGCAATATATACTATAAATAGGATAGGTCATGTACAGAAATATGTACTTATACTGATGTATGTACACACATTTAGATTAATTGATACATAGGCAGACAGTTACAAGTGAAAAAGTGAAACAAATTATCATAAAGAAGCTTTGAAAATAATGTTTGTTATCTGACTAATATGTTCCAACTGGCTTCTAAAGATAAAGCAAACACTTTTTACCCTACACAGGCAGTTTTCCTTCCCTCAGAAAAATCACATCCCAGTTCAGTGGCTACTGTCCTTTACAGCTAAAGGTTTGAACGTAATTTTAACACATCAAGGGAGCTCTGGTCAATACTGAATCTGCTTTGAAACTCATATGCTATGCTTCCTGGGGTTCCTGAAGCCCATTTGGGAAGGAAGAACCTGGAAAAAATCTTTTTTTCCAGCTGCTGAGCTGCTCCTGCTGTGGAGAAGAGCTTCTGCTGAGAGCATGAGAGAGACGGGTTACTGTGGTTCCCATGCCTGAAATAAAATGGTGGTGATATAGAGTTTGAGCATCTGTATGACATTGCATGCTCACTGCATGACATGGCATGGCTCAAGTGACAGGATTTCAGATTCAATGGAATTGTAACAGATCCTGTTGCAGCCATCTCAAAATACACAGGGTGTAAGTGGTCTGCAGGTTACAGAAAAGAACCATGGAGGCTGGGTTGTGTATATTTTAACTGGAGAAAATTGCACGTGCCTGTAAGACTCCACTAATACCCATTCTGTAGGAGTATTTAAGAGGTAGTCGTCCATCTGACAAAATACACATGCTGTCTTTAATCATATTTCTGATAAATGGAAAAAAAAACATCATAAGGAACTTTAAAGAAAAAAGAAAGTTAACAAGGTTTCTCAATTACTCATTAAGGAATTTGTCCAAAATAAATGATTACGAGGACAGAATATACAATGAAGCCGACCATAAATTTATGATATGCGTAATTTTGGAACTAAACCAAGTGATCGTGATTTACAACATCACTAAGGTACCTGTGAGTGAGTATTTCATTTAAATCTGTGAAAGCTGCTGTATAAATGATGTTCATAAAATTAACTGAATTAGTTCAGCTCTGAGTTTGATTCTAGCCTTTTTGTTAAAGTAATTCGCTATTTTGTAAAATTCACTGTTTCTATAAAATCAGTGCATAGTAACGTTTGGTTTAACACCCTTTACTATAAGCTTGATTTGTTGCATAACTTGAATTCTCTAGGATTTGGGGGACAATGAAAAATAAAACAGCAAATCAGCAGACTGAAATTCTTATGTAGGTTACTTGGATAATTCATATCTAAGAATGAAGTAATCCAAGTTTGGTAGAATATATGTAACATTTGATATATGTAGCTTATATGTAATTTCCTTAAGATTTGTAAGAGTTAAAAGTAAGATTTAATCAGAAGTTTTCCTCTGCACTTATCTTTGAGAATCTGAGGTGAAATTGGACCAAGCAATGTATTTGTGGAGATAATCCTCTTGTATTTCCATGCACCTTGCATTTGGATGGGAGCTATTTTCCAGTAGTTTTTACAGTTTTCATTCCCTGTTCAACTCTACTATTTTATCTATGCTTTATCACCAAATTCTACACACAGATATGTGTATGACTCTCAGTGAAGTCATTTTCTCTCAAGGGAAAATATGCCCTTTAATAAATATGCAATGAGGCACAGTTGTGATTGAGGTATGTAGTTTTAAGATGCATAACTTGGTGATTTAAAAACCAGATTTCTTTAAACATGCCAAAGGCAGGTATAAGTCAAGCTAAATATTACTTGAATTGAGGTATAAAAGGGCACACTAAACATTTTTCAGATGATTCAAAATCTATTTGCTCATATTCCACAGCTCAGGCCCAGCCAAAGTGGATTTTTAGCACACTTTCACAATAATTCATTTTTGGGTGGTGAACAAATATGAAAAAATGTAGGTTAGGTTCTTAAACCTCTGAATGTCATGATAGATGCTCATTCTCAAACATAATTAAGGCCATTGCAAGCAAGATGGTATAAAAAGTAAAAAGTATGCTTTCCTTTTTGTTTCTTCATTTGAAATACTTATTTAGGTAACCCTCAAGACACTATCAAATATCTTCAAGGAATAATACTTCAAATGTTCCAGACTGCTCCAGAATTCTTAAGGCACTGCCAGAGTTCAAAGAAGCCTGTGTTGTCACTGGTGAACACCTCTCTCCTTCTGTAATAATTACCTATATATTCATTTTCCTAGCTAGAAAATGTTCTGCCAATTTTTGTGAATACCAACTTGTCCTCACCATTTTTAATTTCTTTGTGGAAAACAGAGAAGGATAAACTATTTGAATGCTCTGGGACTTTATGGCATTTTGAAATTCATAGACAGGCAAAGAGATTATCCCAGTGTAACATGGATCACTCCCTAGAGTCTCAGATAATATGGTTTCACCTGGGTCTCCATATCGGGTAACTCCAGTAGAAGTGACACCAAACATGGAAGCGCACAGAAAGCATGAGAAGAGCCCCCAGTGGGTCAGACCCAGAGTCTAACTTATTTTTCTCTCTTACAGCACTGGGAAAGGCTGTTAGAAAATTACTTGAAGACTTCTGGCTGCCATCTGTTTTCTCCTTTGTGCTTTGCTTCAGCTTTTAGACAGTTTTGAGCTCTTCATTACTACCTTAGCTGAGCATCTTCCCTTTTTTTTCCTAGGCCATTTTTATGGTAGAAAAGTGCCATTATTTAAACTTTATTAAACAGAGTGACACAATCAACCACAGAGTAAGAAATTAAACTCTGTCTTCTGCTTTTTTACTAGCATTCTACCCAACAGAGTTGGTTATCCTACTCAACCAATGTGATTAACAAAGATATTAATTAACAGTTAACTTAGAGAGTAGAGCTTATGTTTTGTTGTTATTGTTTTCCTCCTTCTCCTTTGGAGGAGTGGCAGCTGTAAGCCAGGATGTGGCTATGTAAAACATCACTATATATTTTCCAAATATATTGATACAACAGAGATGTTAATGCAGTTTTCAAATCCAAGTATTTAGGTAACCTGACTATAAATTCGAAAGAGTAGATTTTAGCATGTGTACAAACTGTCATTCCAAACTCAATCCTAAAATCTTTGCAAATTTGCAAGACAGAGGTTTTTTGTTTTTGTTTTTTAATCTGAGAACTCCCAGAGATACTACATGATTTGTACCTGAAAACCCTGCTATCAAGTACTCTGTCAGATGTCATCCCGTACTGATTTTCTGTACTTAAGTCACAGTTGCATGACTTGTATACAGTAAGCTTGCACCACAGACCTAAGAAAGTCTCTGTTAAATGTTTTAAGTAGCTCACAGAGAACTTTCAAGTTCCTAACAAATATAGGAAACCCTGAAAGAATCATTCAGATGTCCCTGAAGGAATTTAGAGATGATGTAAATGTCCTTGACAGTAAAACTTTATAATAGAAAAGCTGACAGGTCCTTAGCTATAAAATCATATATGCATCTCTGATCAGACTTTTGTAAAGGCTTAGTGAGTTTTCAAAAAAAATCCTTGAAAAGGAACTTTCTGAGCTATTAATATAATAAAATCATGAACAACTAATGGTTAGGTGATTAAAACAACTCAAGCTAAAAAGAAAAAATGGTAAAAATACAAATTGCTGTTTTCAAATGAAAAATAAATGTGAAATTCAAGTCTTAAAGTTGAGACTCCACAAAATCACATGAAATTGTTCCCATATTTTTAATTATTTTCCCCCCATATAATGAAAGCTAACAGGATCCTTTTAATGTCTAGGCACACTTCTTAGAAGCTAGATTGGCTTACATGGTGTTTCTGTGATACTTTTCAGTGAGGGATTGGTTGATTAATTTCAAAGAAAGTGACAAAAAAAAAGAAGGGAGGGAGGAGTATTCTGCTTCATAGCAAACATAATTGTAAAAGCTACAAAAATGATGTTGTTACATCATTATGTTATTAACATTATGTTTGTAACACCAAAAGGTATAGAGATTAATATATCTTTGATTTTGAAAAGTTGTAGAAGTATTTGGCAACATCTCATTTTAAAGTATGTTTTTAAAACATATTGAGGAGTTTGCCTTATTCTGATGTGTGAAGTAGAAAAATAAAAACAACCAAACACCTTGTAATGTCTTCTTCTTTAAATAATACCTGATAATAGTAAGAATAGAAAATTACAACAAGATTCAGAAACTAGAAGAAAGAACTGTAGAAAATTTCTGCACAGAAACTGGAAGCAACAACCAAGAATCAGTATAACTTCTTCTGTTGCTTTTCTTGATGCAAGTCTCTGTGCAGTATGTTTAAACACAAAAATATGCTACTTAGGTGTGATTGAACTGATAAAAAAGTCATAGGAAATTTTCAGATCAAAGCAAGAATCTTTTCTTTCCATATATAAAAATACTTCTGCAGGTGTAGAGTAAAATAACTAGTGAGGTGAAAAACAGCTGATCAGGCCATTTTGGTGCCAGTTTTTATGAGGGTGATCTTCAATCACTTAGGTCAATGAATAAAAAAGGGGTAAATCATATCGGTGTAGATCAGTACCTGCTATCTTTACTTTGCCCGAGTCTGCTGCCAATCTGAGACTGAAATACAATCCTGAAGCAGCAGAAGTGACACAGAAATGTTTTGATTTAATTTTTCAATGTCATATCATTGAGATATAACATTGTACAAAGCGTTCAAGATATTCCAAAGATTGCAGATTATTTTTCTCTTACGGAAGATGTTTTGGACAGGTTTAATTCAGCTCCTTCCACACATTGCTTAGAGATGTAGGTTTTCAGATCAGGCCCAGGAAGTCATTGCATCTTCTGAAAACAACAGAAGGATTTGCTGCTTTTCAGCTTTTAGCAAGAATCTACCAGACTTCCATATAGTTGCAAGAGCAGGCAAGCAAGTAACCTAGGCAAACGAATACTGCACATGTAAGCCATTTATATAAGAGCTGTTATGTCATGGCCTGAACTGATGATTGAGCATCTGGTGAAGGAGGTGTCTGGCCCAGGAAGCAGAGGTGCAAGTAATTCAATTGTGCTTCCCAAGTGACCAGAAGGGGCAGACTCTGGGTCCACCCTTCCCTGGGGTCCTTTAAGGACTAGCTTGGATGAAGACCACTCCTGGATAAGGTGTTTTTTATAGCTAGACCTTCTGTCGAGTGGGTGACTTGACTTTTTCCTACATGTAATTTTTATCATTTTTTATGATGCTTTGCCTGGTGTTGCAAAGAACTTATCAGAAGCAATTTCATTGCTTCTAAGGACCAGTACCAATTCATGCAGTTCATTCAGTTCTGCCTGTACCAAAAGTCTGAAGGTGTAGGCTTGTTGGTTTGGATCCATGAATAATGATAGATGGAATTCATGTCTTAGGTATCCTTGGTTACTCCACAGTTAGTATCACTAAGATATTATGAGCTATCTTCATTAAACTCTTATTTAATAAATTCCTTGAAAAATCCTCATGATAAATTAAAGATCATCCTGGAATCTTATGTGAAATGAATAGGGAATACTGAGAGAAAGAATACAAAACTTGAAAATTAATATGAAAACATGGATGTTTTAACAGATATTTTAGAGGTGATCCTAACTTTTCTTTTGGATTCCTATTTGCAAAGCTTAGTTTGTCAGTCTTCCTTTCATATACCTTCAGGTACAAGATTGATTGTTTAAAGACAAGAACACATATCAGAGTTACAAGACTGCTTAAGAAGATAAGCCATGCAGGTCAAGTCTCCCAGGCATTAACTCTGCTACTGAAGTCCTGAAATATGTGAGCAAGTTTCTCTGCCTCTGAAGAACTTGTGGGGAGACATGGAACACCTTGGATCTATCAGGAACTGTTCTGTAGCCTTCTTGGCTATGAGACAGCAGTGTTGTGCATTGAAAGCAACTTTTGCTGGTGGATTTTACTAATGAAGTAGCTGAACTTCAAGGCACAAATAATGAAACATAGTGTTTAATGGGTAGATCTAAAAGCTTCACAGCCCAGTACAGCAGGCCACATCCAAGGTTTCTGGATCAGGTTGCTCATAGTCTCATCCAACCTGTCTTTGATCGATTCCAGGGGTGAGGCCTCTACAGCTTCTTTGGGCAACCTGTTCCAGGGCCCAATAGTAAATAGTAAAGAATTGCTTCTTTATATCTAATCTAAATCTATCCTTGTTTAATTTAATACTGTAAACTGTAGTGAATAGGACAAGGGGTAAAAAGTCTCTAACCCGTGAGCCCTCTTTAAGCATTGAAAGGCTGTGATGAGGTACTGAGTATTAAAGCTTCTTACAGATCTGGTTAGAGGTTTGAATAAGCTTTAAAGCAAACTGAAGAGAGACTTCAGGAGTTGATTGATTGTTCTTGTTAACATCCCACACCCTTTCCTTTCTCCCCCCTCCTCAAGAATTCTTGCTAGTTGAAATCAACTTTTCTGGCAATTATCTTTCTGAGGAAAAAAAAAGCAAATAAAAGAAGCTTAAGAAACCATGCAGAGACTTTCAGAAAGTCATTAGGATCTTGAAATTTTGCCTGAAAGGGTAATTGAAGCTGTTGTTTCTTCTTTTGATAGCTCCACCTGTGTTCTGCAAGTGAAACACCTAGTCACGTACTGCTGGAGAGAGTTGATGGATGATACTGGAAATGATCTCTACACTGCTAGTCAAGCTCTTTTTGTCCCCCATGTATTCTATGAATGGCTGATATTTGCCGTATGTAACAGGAGGTGAACAAAGACTGATAGATACTGATTTTCAGTCATCTGAACTGTCAGCTGCTGTACATTAAGGAGTTATCTATACCTTTAATTGGGAGTGGGGAAGAGATTTAGAGCTTGCAGGAATGTAATTGCTCCCTGTTAAATTTACAGGTAAGCCCCTCTTCCTTACTGCCCACACTCAGTTCCACTGACTTGAAAATATTAAATTGTCCCTTTTCCTTTAAGCATTCTTGCCTAAAGCTACATCTATTGTCTTAAAGCCTTCTTTTTAGCCTGGATTCTAAGGAGATGCTGATGCTGCAAACCAATAATGCAAATGAGGAAATACTAAACAGAAGCATAAGAATGCCCTTATTATTGCCGTATTTCTTTACTGCCTTAATTTTGAAACACTTTTCTATATTCTGTCTAATTCCAGTCTTAGTGTTAACAGTTTTGGTAGTTGACAGGTTTCTTCTCCAGTGAATTTCTGGAAACAAGGTGCAAGCTTGTGAGGGAGAGCCAGGGAAAGATTTTTCTTTAATGTGTCAGAGACTGTGAAAACTTATTTTCAATTTACTTGATCAGATAAATGAGGCTTGTTCCGATGTCTGAATCTAAAAGTTTGGTGAATTGCTTATCCTGTCTAATAGATGGGCTTGAAATCAAGTGAGTAACATGCAGAGAGCTTAAGAAAATCAAGTGAATGGTCCTGTGATTAAATAAGTACCTGCAGTCTCCATGGGGTATTTGTTTACCTCGTCTTGTTCGTGCAGTGAAGATACAAAAATGTGTCTATTTAGCAAAAAATACCTGTGTAAATAAGTTAGTCAAGTTTCAGATGTTTGTATTTCCTAGCCCGCCTGAGAAGGTGAGGGATTTTTCTTATTGATGATATTAACAAAAGAGGAATGCACACAGAATAACAGAATAACATCTGTTTATCCATCCTCTGTTCACTGATTGTAATTTACACTACAGTAAGATTTTTCAGGGATGGAATATAGAATGATTTCTCTATATTTCTTCTTCAGAGTGAGTCTAATTTCATGGTTTGAATCAGTGGGCGATGCAAAGGAATCATGCTATAAAAGAGACAGACGCTTCTTGCACCAGCCTGGATTAAGAAAGGCTGTTCCTGTCATACCTCTCCAACAAACCTCCAAGATGACACATGACAAGAGTGACCATGTCAGGGGATGTAGATGTGGACTGAACAGGTGGAATTCTTTTGCAAGTGGTCTATAAGCCTGAGAATTACCAATGAAACCTGTCTCTTTAAGCCCTTTGCCACCCAAGGCTGCAATTATCCTCAGGTCAAGGATATTTAGCATTTCTACAGGGAAATGTAAGACTGTAAATAGTTTTAGCCCCAACTTCCACTTTTTATTCCTGTTATCCTTTTTTCATTCATTTCATGAAACAAACAAAAAAGCATACTGAGAAAAAATAACTGTCACATTATAGGAATGAAATATTTTGGCACTGTGCAACTTTTTTAAAAAATGAGAGGCTGAAGTAACAGCATTTGGCTTGGTATTTTTATCCAGCAACTAGGTAATCTCTTTATGCAGCTACCTTATGGAAGGATGGTGTTAAAGGAACATTTAATAATTTGTGGAATCCTTTGTGCTTGACATCTGTTTTTCCATTTTAATGAAGTTAATAAAGTTCTCTTTTGTGTTATATGCGTATTTCAATAACCAATTGCCACTAAAAATTTTCAGGTGAAACTTCAAATAGCTCAGAGTAGAATTTAATACACTGTTCAATGATTAATAGAAAAACACAGTTTTCATTCTTTTCCTGTTCTGTTTTTCTAATGTAATGGTGTGTATTGTTGCAAAATCAGTAGAAATAACCTAGTATTTTTTATGAACTATGTGATCCTATAATTCAATGAATGTACAAATCCAAGTAGAAAAATCATAATTTAACAATGCTGTCCAAGATTGACTTGACTCTATTTGCTGGTCTTTGAATAATTTTTGTGGTCTTACATGTATGCATAATGGCACTAAATTTTGAAGATGATATTATTTATAGTATGTCTTGGTACTAGGCTGCAGGGAACAGAAATATATCTTTGCAGTGGGAAAACAGGCAAATGGAAGTTCAGTAAAGTATTAGGTGATATTGCTAATGACAACCACAAAATAAGGGGGTTGGACTCGATGATCTCTGGAGGTCCCTTCCAACCCCTACAATTCTGTGATTCTGTGATAAGGTGGTGAAAAAAGAAAGTAACTGACCACTGGCAGTTCAGCAATCCATAGGAGTATAATATTAATCTTGAAACACCAATGTGTGGGCTAGCCAATACATTGCATAAATTACTTAAGTGTCTTTAACATTAAAGTTTTTAATGACTTCTGTCATTTGCAATATGCAGCATGTCACATTTTATTCAAATACTCAATATCTTATGTGTAACCATCTATCTAGGCTTTAGTTCAATTTTCCCAGATCCTTCTTGGTATTAAGAAAATAAAAATCCATTTTAAATGATATAAGGAAAAAGAATGAAAAGCTGCTTGGAAACCATCTGTTATTTTTATGTTGAAAATGGTCTTCGAACTATCTGGAGTCAAAATTTCTCTAAGCCTTTTTGGGTTGGTGCAGCCATGACACAGGGTTGATGGCTACAACTGGTTTTCAAGAAACTGGTTAACAAAAGGGCAAGTTGTTTCTAATACTTAATATGCTTAGTTAATATTAGCTAAGCTTAATTAATATTAGCTTAACTGGGAAGCTATGAAGCTTTTCATTTTCATTGAGCACTCCCAAGTCAGTTGTTTGAGGGAGATATCTTTTTGAAGAAATCTGATCTTCAAAGAATTTCAGTATTTCAGTCATTTCAATGACTTCCTTCTCACTTGTCAAACTTGTTTGTATCAATCAGTAACATTATCTTGATTCTTGCTAGAGATCTCTAAAGCTTTATAAGAAGATCAAAGAAAATCTTGAGATTCTTTGATATTCTTCTCACAAGTAAATGAAAACTGAGCTGATTAAGTAGGACTTTTAGTGAAATAGTATGTAATTATGGAATCTCACACTTGTGAAACAGGTGAGAAATAGATTTAAATCAAAAAGTTTAGAAAATTAATTGACAACAGGTGACCAATATTGGTTAAATTTGCAGTCTCAATAGGAAGAAATTATAAGGTAAAGATTTATTCAGATTTTCAGTTCAGTTTGGCACCTGTGCGTTCTGATATCAGACTCTTTAATTTTCAGTGTGGATCTCAGAGGTCTCAGTGCCTGTTGTATGTATATGTGTGTATTTACACATTCATACTTGCATAATTCATTTTCCATGTCCTGGGATGGATGCAGTGTAGAAAGGAATGTCTGCATCAATAAACAATACCTTTCTACCAAGGAGAAAGAAAACCCCAACAATCCAGCGTCCAAGAAATGTAGTCAAGCAGAAACAACTAGGAGTGAGTTCTTCAACAAATTGAAAACTGTTACTCTGGTATAAGTTTCTGAGCTAGAAATGGAAAACATGACATTGCACAGGATCAAACAAATTCCAATAATCTAGCAGCATGACTTACGTGACTTGCTATTATCTCAGAAGACAGTGCTGATGAACCAATTGAAAAGACAAAAGATATGCAAGTGTTTGATGTGGAAAGCTATTTTTCCTCATCTCAATAATGGTTGAAAGAAAAAGATATGGTGTCTACTGAATTCTGAGAAGAAATTGAATTACACAAGAGGTGTGGGATTTAGGGTTTGCTTGCCCCTTGCTCAGCACTACCTGCAATGTCTGGGATGGCAGAAGACCCTTCTCTCTCTCCTCAGCCTTAGTGTTTCAGCTGAAGCTCAGTGACTATTCAACTAACTGAGCTTCATCTATATAACTGGCCTTGGCCTTTTATATCCATCTATATATGTATTTTGGGACTGTCTAAAAGAGCAGGTGTCCCTCGGGTCAGTCTAGGAGAAATATTTACAATTGGTCACTCCCAGTAGCACTCATGATGGTTATGCTAACCCACATTTGTCACCAATGTGACACAACATTGTCTGTTGAAAATCTTGTTCAGAAAATACATAAGAGAAGACAGGTATGGTGTTACAAGAAATTTAGGGAGAAACTTCCCCCCATCTTTCTTTTTGGGCCTGGAAAAATTCCTAATCTACACCCACTCCTGATTTCTCTATTTGTGAGCAGATGGAAAGCTTGATCTAAGTGTGCTAAGAAATGTGCTTCTGTGTTTACTTCAGCTTTAAGAAGCAGCAGTGCCTGATCAAGACTTTCACTTCAGTGAAGCATTCTTTTTTCACTGACTTCTAAAACTATACAATCAGACAAAACAGCTCTGTTATAAAAGATAAGGTGCAGCATGTGTATTTTTTTATCAAGCAAATCATTTACTATACTTGAAGGGCTTCACAGTCACTTACTGGTGCCATACTTTGCCATTTGATCAAATGTATCTAATCAAATTTCAAGTTATTTCTTATTTGCAAATAAAAGACTTCGGTTTTCTGTTCAGAAACATCTTTAATATAAAGAATCAAATGGTATTGACATAAGAAAAAATCTTAGGAATTTTAAGTAAAAAACTTCATACTGAACAAAAACAGGCTTAGTGTTTTTTTTGTTTTTTTTTTTCCTGTTTCACTGATAACATTTATCTTCTGTGCAGGTGTTAAATGATGTGAATTTACTCAGTAGGTCAATTTTTGCTCTTAATTTAAAAAGCACTTCACATAACAAGAATACTTTTCTTTTTTGTCATATCACTTTCAAGTGGATCAATACTTTAGATGCTCTTGAAAGTATTACTTTAAATATACTGGTTTCTGACCATATCAACTTAAATTTCCCCCTTTCATTTTTACATGTGTCCAGAAATAACCTTTGAAGAGTGCAAATGATCTGCTTCCACTTCTTTTGCTTACATCTTTAATTTTGCTCAGATAAAGCTAGTGTGATTTTATGTTTTATTAATTTTCAAAAGTGAGTCACTGTAATGCTTTCCAGTGAACTCAGAGTAGCCTTGGGATATTGGCAAACCTGTGTAAAAAGGTGTGGGATAGTTATTTCGTTAGCCTCCTAACTACAGTATTTCATTGAGAACAATGTTTGTTTGTTTTGCTCTTGCATTTTAACATCTTCAAGGGAAATTTGAAATACCAGGACCGGGTACGGCAAGGACTGTGTGCATCTCTCTCCTTATGTAGAGCAAATTGCCCACTGAGGGAAGGGAGCTCTTTTAACGCTGAAGTGCACTTGGTGTACTTTAAGGGCAAACTCTGGTAACTCCTGAGATGTAGTAGTGGCTCAAGCAGTTATCAGTGTCACATGCAGCTGGTGTTAGCCAGCTGTCTTCCCCACAGATTGAGGGCAGATGCCTTCAGAAAGCGGTGAGATCCTCTGGGAAATTTGGCTCTGAGTACAGCTATTCCTGTCTCCGTCCATTAGCTAGGAAGAGAGCACAGCAGCACCTAGATCTCTGAGCTTTAGACAGCTGAGTTTGGTGGGAGAAACTGCAGCTTCAGGGTCTTAATGCATTTCCCTGCTCTGCTGGAATGCAGGTGCCACCGACAGTACAGAGGCATTGCAGAGCAGCAGCTCCTGCTTGCTGTGAAGGTACCCAATTGTGCATGACCATGGAGGTGGGAGGTGTTGCCTGGTGAGTGTGGTTCGTTGCTGCTGCATGCAGTACATCAGTGCCTTGGGGACCAGAAGCCGGAGCCTCCTATGTGGTACTGGCAGCCTTGTCCACACCTGGGCTTGCTGGCTGAGACTGGGTTTTGTGTGGTGGCCAAAGAGAGCTTCTGTTGAATGTGGTAGGTGGGTAGGTGGGTTAAGAGATGTACCTGGGTGACAGTGATGCAGAGCAGAGGGCTAGTGAGACAAGTTAGGTATCAACGTAGATAAATGTAGCTGGTGAGTAGGGAAGGAAGGGACAGGACAGGACTCTTTTTTTTTCCCTGCACATATATGCCATGAACTGCTGTTATCAGCAACTGAGCTAACTAAATGTGAGATGTCTTGCTGTAATATTTTCCCAGTGCCTTTCTCTCCCACAGTATACCTTAGTTCATTCTCTTGGACTGAAAATTCCTAACACATACGAAATAAAGTACTGCTTAATGAGATTTCATTAAATAATAAAGATTTCAGTGTCAGAGCTGATGTTACTTTTCAAGAGTTGTGCTCTCACGGAAAAGCTTTTTTCTTGTGTTTAAATCTTCTTTAAATGCTTCTTTAAATGCTTTCATTATTTGGTATAAAGAAATTACAAGTTGTCTCAGTAAAAGTTTAAACAGTCTTTATTCCGTAAATAAAAGAACTCAGGAGAACAAACAGTTGCAAACATATATATCAAGTGTATGCAAACACTACAGAATAATCTTTTTGTTTTTTTAAAGCAATTTTGTGAAAACACCTATAATCCTACAGTGAGATGTCTTATAAAAGAAGCAAGTGGATTTAAATTATGTGGAACTAGCTTTTTGATTTACACTTTTTGGTGAACATTTACAACACAGTTATTAAAACAGAAAATGCAATATTTACAACTAACTCACTCACTTGAGTGAGTCCATCTTACCACTTCCAGCATTTCTGTAATGCAGAAAATTATCTGCATTATCAAAAAATTTATCAAAAAAATATTGTTTTATAAGAGCTTGTACAGGGCTAAATTCAAGCAGGAGATAAATAGTACATTTAAGTCCAGTAGTGTTTGCATGGAACTCCCACGAGTTCTGATCCCATGTTGAATTTAAAAACTATAATCCTGTTTCACTTTAACAGTAAGTGAGATATCCCAGTCAACAAAGCACCTAATGGCCAAACTGGCAACTAGCTTCTAGTACTAAAAATGTTGTGACAGAATATTAATCATGATGCAGAAAAAAGAAGAAAAGGTTGGAGGTGCTGTATTTCCTTATCCTGGCTTCAAGATAGACATGGTTTTTGTAAAGTCCTTGCAGCCAACTGTAAATGGTGACAGAGTGAAAGTAACATCCTTAGCAAAGGGTATAGAGCACAAGTGTCCAAACTTTTGGCCTTCTAGGGTGGCATTGAGTGAACATTGAGCTGCATATAAAATCTGTAGTTTAGTTAATATATATAAATAACAAAACATTTTATTTCTTATATATTTTATTAAAACAATCAAGTAATTTAGCTGTTTGTCAGTGGCACCAAAGAAGCCATTTCTTCAGTGACATTATATTTGTTATCAGTATCTCTAATAAAAATGGCCAGTTGAGCTGCATCTTTAGAATCAGTTATTTTATCTGTTGCCAAAGTGTAAAATTTGAAATTAGCAGCTTTACTCTCCAAATTTATTTCAATGCATTTTCCTGTTTCTTCAGTTTGCTTGGCTACAGTCTTGTGAGCCAAACTGATGTTAGAAAAATTGTTTTTATTGGAACAAATTACATCCACCACACTTTCCATACATTGTTTAATAAACTTAATATCAGTAAATTATTTTGATTTTTTTTTTTTTTTTGCATTCAAGTTCTCTACTGCATAACTTACTTATATAATAGAGTCTGTTTGAGTAGTAACTTTATCATTTCAACAATTACTTGTTTTAGACTTTTTCCAGTTCCACTGTTTTTTCCATTGGAAACTTTCCTTGACATGCATTGAATTTGGTAGCGTTTTTTTTGCATGTAATGTCTTTTCGAATTGTCATCTTTGAAAACTGACATGATTTCCTTACAAATTAAGCATAGCGCCTTATTATTTGTCTCAACGAAGAAGTACTCACCTATGCATGTAAAACTATAGGCATGTGGGGAAGCCTACGGAATTTCAGGAACACGGCCAGAGACATAACAGCACACCACTGTGGTTAAAAGCTATTAGTCCACTTTATTGTTAAGCACTACTCTATACATGTTAACAGGGGGCATTCTGCAAAACACTTTCAAATCGTTCACACAGACACTTATCCAACCAGATCCCTGAGATGTTCTTTGTTCTTCAAAAGGTGTCCTTGGTTCTCTATTGCTTATCTTGCTCCACAGCTGCTGCTCTGAACAGTTTTTTCTTGTGTTCCCACAAGGCAGGTTTTGATTTGACTGCACCTGTGTGGTGGTCACAAAAGGCAGAGTTAGCACTGCACTGTACCCTCTCTGGGCAGCCTGTTCCAGCACCTGGCCACTCTTTCTGAAAAGTATTTATACAATGTTATATTGCCTTCTATGCAGTCCACAGCCAAGCTATATAGAGTCGTAGAATTACCAAGGTTGGAAAAAGACCTCCAAGATCATCCAGTCCTACCATTCTTACACCTATCATCAATGTTTCCCACTAAACCATGTCCCTCAGTACAACATCTAAATGTTTCTTGAACACCTCCACTGTTGGTTACTCTACCATCCCTCTGGGAACTCTGCTCCAGTGCCTGACCACTCTTTGGGAGAAGCAGTATTTCCTGTTGTCCAACTTGAATCTCCCCTGTAGCACCTTATCAAGGCCTCATGGAGAAGTCTTGGCTGATGCTAGCATTATATCTGGGGCTGTCATTTCCAAATCAAGGTCCCACAGCTTATGTCTCAGGACATGGTCAGGGCTCCCTTCTGTGGAGGAAAATCTTTGCAAATAGTCAGACTCATCCAACTCAGACAAAATGTGAATGCCTGGTGTTTTTCAGTGGTTTAGAGGCTCATAATTCACAGGTAATGGACTAAGGAAGGACGTTACCTGCTTGTATTGTTTGATAGAACTTATTTACTATAGTCCAAGATGTAGCACAAACCATAATGCCTTACCGGCATGTTAAAATGTGGAGACTTCTGATAGATTGAGGCAAATGAATTCTCAGGAAATTGAACTACGTACCAGAGAGAAAATGAAATAAATAGGAAGTTGTCAGTTATGTAATAGCAAAGAGGTGGCTATCAGTGGGAGGTGCTGACTCTCATTGCAGTATCTACCTTCAAGGACGCCTCAGCAGCCACACCAGACCCATAAGTAACATGCTGCATCCAGCTTGTATATATCTCTCCAGCCATGGTAGATTGGTAGTTTGCCCCATGACCTCGCTGAATTCACCCAAACAAGAAAATGCCTTCTGGCCTTGTGCACTAAGCTCTGTTACCCAATGCTTCCACGGCCTTGGACGTTTCTGTGACATTGACCCATGTCCATTCTTTTCCCTATGTGCCATTCTTTTCTGTGCAGCAGGTGAAAATTTAGACAGCTCTGCAACTTTGTAATGTGAACTTCATTCTAAGGAATGAAGAGCATCCTCATAGAAAAAAAAAGAAAGAGAGGCGGGACTTTCATCTCTCTGTAATGAGAAATTAGGAAAGGCATAGGTGATCTGTTGGGTGCTACTAGGAGGTGAACAAATTAAAATGTAAGAGTCATGACCGTGTCAGACTTGCTAGTCTAATTCTTGCCTTGAGCCAAAATGCGAGCAATAATTATAGTCTCTAGTGAGCTGCTCTACGGACATGAGTAATTATAATCCTTGACACACAGAAATGTGTATTTCATTATAATGAAGCAAGGAAGTAAACAAAAGTAAAAGAACTAGAACTAAATGTTCAGAACATCTTTCATATGCTCTGCTGTAGTCGGCCAACTGAAGTTTTACATAATGAGGAAGTCTGCATGTGAAAATGTGGTATTGTAAGAGGGGTTCATGTGAAGACTAGTCATTAGAGGTATTTGTCCAGTACAGAATCACAGAATCACAGAATTGTAGGGGTTGGAAGGGACCTCCAGAGATCATCGAGTCCAACCCCCCTGCCAAAGCAGGTTCCCTACACCAGGTTGCACAAGTGAGTGTCCAGGCGGGTCTTGAATATCTCCACCACCTCCCTGGGCAGCCTGTTCCAGTGCTCCGTCACCTTCACCTAAAGAAGTTCTTGCGCACATTTGTGTGGAACTTCCTACGCTGCAGCTTCTGGCCGTTTCCCCTTGTCCTGTCTCCACACACTGCTGAAAAGAATCTGGCCTCACCATTCTGCCCCCCACACCTTAGATATTTATAGACCTGGATCAGGTCCCCTCTCAGTCTCCTTTTCTCAAGGCTGAACAGACCCAGTTCACTCAGCCTTTCTTCATAGGAGAGATGCTCCAGGCCCTTCACCATCTTTGTGGCCCTCCGCTGGACTCTTTCCAAGAGGTCCCTGTCTTTTTTGTACTGGGGAGCCCAGAACTGGACGCAGTACAAAATATGCAGGATTTCTGTTTGCTCCCAGATTTTCTTTAAGTCTGTTCTCAGATCCTTATGTATGTAAGCACAGAAACTCTGATTTATCATTGTGTACACCCCTCCTTCTTTAATAGATCTAATGCAATTCTGTTTTGGACTACTACTTTGGACTAAGAGGATGCCTCCTCTTGGATTGCTCGTAATGCGTTTGTTGTGGCATTTTCTACTATTTGTAGAGTTGCAGAGATATTCAGTATAGCCTTTTCCCATCTCACCTTTCATATGTGGGTATATACTCACAGCTGTGTCAGCCATACCAGCCTGCCCCTTGATTCTCACCCACAAGCTCTCCACTGCTACACCGCTCTCCTCCAGGTGGAGTTCAATACATTCAAGCTGCTCTCTCACATAAAGAGCAACTCCACCACCCTGCCTCGACAGCCGGTCTTTCCTAAGAAGCACATAGCCCTCCATGACAACATTCCAGTCATGCGAGCTGTCCCACCACGTCTCCGTGATCGCAATGAGATCGTAGCCATGTAACTGCAAACAGATCTCCAACTCTTCCTGTTTATTTCCCATACTGCATACATTAGTGTACAGACACTTCAGGGAAGCAGCATCCCCCTGCCACCCTCCATCCCTTCGAACTTCACCCTCATCACCCATCAAGCTCTGTTTTGAGCCTCGAACTACCTGCTCAACCCCAGCGACCCTCATTTTGTCCCCTTCCCCCTTCTGACCTAGTTTAAAGACCTTTCAATGAGTCCCGACAGTTCCTAGGCTAGGATCCTTTTACCTCTTGCAGACAGGAGAGTTCCATCTGCAGCCGTCATGCCAGGAGCCAAGTAAATTGCCCCATGGTAAAAAAAAAAAACACAGAATTCTTGTGCCTGCACCAACCTCTAAGCCATTTATTGATGAGGAGGTTTTTTTTTGAGCCTCTCAGTGTCCTTCCCCGCCACTGAAGGGATAGAAGAGAAAACCATCTGCATGCCCGCTCCATCAAGTACCCTCCCCAGTCCCTTGAAGTCATTTTTGATAGCCCTCAGGCTTCACTCAGCAGAATCATCACTGCTGACCTGAACTACCAATAAGGGATAAAAAAAAGTACCTGAAAAGACAGTGATTGCTCAGTTCAAATATTCAACTATGTAGTAAACAAAAGAAGAAATCTGCAAAGATACTCTGCTTTTAAAAGTAAAATACAATTCTGTACTCACATTTCTGTGCTAACTAGCTTAATATGATTAAATAATTCAGTGTTTCAGCCCCGTGTCATAAAGGCCCTAAAATACTTATCAAAACTTAAGTAGAAAGTTATAAAGTCCATGTGACTAAGTTTACTTAGTTTCTGCAGATATCTCTTAGACTCAGTGCCAATCTAGAAGCAGCTCAGTTCATACTAAAGCAGATGTCTTCTATATCCTGTAGATATATTTATTTAATCAAAATAATCTATCCTAGGAAATAAAAGACCTTGAGACTTAAAAGTCTGATCTCCATACATTCAAATTTCATTAAAATAAATCTGATGCTAAACTTTTTACTTTGGTATATCAAATAAAATGTATAAAACTTACCGGGCCAAAAGCTTTAGCGGAAAGCTGTGCTGGCCACCCAGCTATCAAGACAGATTTGTGGAACAGTCAAATCAGTTCAGTCTGACTTTCCCATTTTTTGTTTTTGTAGGGAAATTGTCTACATGGCATATACGTTTATGCTGTTCTCAGTATTTCTGCATTTCCTTACCTAAAAGAGAATGGCACTAAAAAAATGGTTGAAATCCTGGTTCTGCTGAAGTCAGAGGAAATATGTCCTTGATTTCAGAAACATCAGAATTTCACCCTGTGATGAGAATGGCTGTGCCGTATTACCAGATATCTGTACATGGAGTAAAGCTAAACCCCCGCTCCTCTAAACAAGACCAAACAACACTTTTTGTCTGCCAGGTTCTTCATTTTCTCTTCTATCAAGGTAACTGCAGGCAATTCTGTAGTAGGGAACAGGATGTCTTATGCGTGTAACACGAACAAAGGAGCGAGTGTTGGAGTTCAGCTGTGACTCACACTCAGCAGTGCGTATTTCTGCCACTTCTGAGCGGCACTGCCCTCCCTGCTCTGCTCCGCAGCAACGTTTTAAATGATGTGGGAGATATTTTACACAGTGAGGCAAAGCACCCTTGTATGTGACTCACAAAGATCTCATTATTATTTTATCCTTTATTCAAATTACTCTTTAGATCAAGATTGTATTGATACTCATAATTAATTTGGCCTTACATAACGCTTCTAATCCAAGTATCTCACAACACTTCTTGAGCATTATCTAATTAAACCAGTCACAATATTTCTGTGGTGTAGTCAAGGAATCCGTGCTGCTGGCTCCATCCAGTTCCAAAAGCAGTCACCTCTGGGGTCAAATGAGGCAGCTGCTCAATAATGCATAGCAGCATCGTGCCACGCTTTGGGAGTAGAAGTGAGAAATAGCATCTCTAATTGGAACTACATGGGAACTGAGGGAGGAAAATGTAATTATCTGTAATTTCAGATTTAAAAGTGATAACCCATCTTTTCCTGTGAAGGTTGTCAAAGGCTCCCTAACGTCCAGTTGTTTTTTTAGCTCATGGTACAAATGTCTCATACGATACCACAGGTCCTCAAGTACCCTCTGGCCAGAGTCAGAGCAGAATGCCTTGCCACATCATCATTTGATGACCTATTTAATACTGAAATTCTGCTTCTACACATGTAATTTATTTACCCAAGTAAATAGCAAGGTGTGATGCTTTGATCAAAACCCGTAATAAACTTCCAATATTTAAGATCTGTCCTCTCAAGGCTGATTTAAAGTAAGTTTTCCACTGTACTGAAAGATACTGAAGGATGGGGAAAATAAATTATCTTCCTCTACAAACCCAGAAAGCCAGTGATGAAAAGGTCATTGAATCTTATTTTCCTAGCCTGTGTTA
This sequence comes from Lagopus muta, assembly GCF_023343835.1. Classification (NCBI taxonomy): domain Eukaryota; kingdom Metazoa; phylum Chordata; class Aves; order Galliformes; family Phasianidae; genus Lagopus; species Lagopus muta. The sequence goes on along the minus strand of NC_064434.1, from coordinate 30,932,724 downwards.
TTCTGCTAAGCTCTCACTCATCCTTCTTTCTGCCTGTTAAAATATGTCTAACATTCAATCTGTATTTTTTATATCCTTGATTAAAATAAAGATCAAGCATGGAGTCTAAAATACTCTCCTAACTCGAGAGATTTCACATACATGCACCCATTTGTATCTCTACTAATGTAAGATTTAAACAAGGCAAGTTAATTCAAGTGATATAGAAGCTCCCCACGGGCTGGGTGCTGTGGTTTTCTTGTGTTGCTGCTTTAGCCCAGACCCATTTCATAAGGATGTGCAGCAGGGACCTGGGCACAGATTGCAGGGATGTCTAGAGTTTATTAGGCCAAGGGACAAAGGTGTGGGGTTTAAAGCATCTGCCAGTGAGAACAAACAAACTCCACAGGCAATTTCTTCTCAGAAGGAATGCAGGAAGGGTGATGACGTGAAGAGGGATTTGTCTCCATGGCACTCAGAGAAAACATCTCTAAAGTTTTCATGGACCCTTACAGCTGGATCAGGAGGTGGTGGTCTCCTGTGACCTACTGTGTAGAATGAAAGCTGTAGATGTCACCAAAACTGGATCTTGTTTTAGATTTTGAGAGTCAATGGGCTGTTGTATCTCTGAGTGAAGTACTGGAAGGAAAAGAGCTCATGCCATCGACTAGCACAGACCTCACTGAATTTCTGGCCACACAATCAAAATTGTATGGAAATTGTAGCTATTCAGATTGTAATGAAGACTTGTAAGTACTATATACATGTTTACTGAGGCTGGAGAGGAGCCTGGGGAGCCCGCATGCTTTCCCTAGTGCATAGGAAAGCCAAGGGGTCTGGAGAAGTCACCTTTCTGCATCCTGCTCCTTGCACTGCCATTTTTTGGACTCAGCTTTTGTGTGCATATATGGACCTGGAACACGCAAGTCTTCAAATGCACAGAAAACTTTGTCTTGTTTAACAACGGCCATAAACATAGTGCTATTGTAATGATGTAATCTGCAGTAATTTGTTATTAAAATCTATGTAAAATGCTGTACATCATTATCACAGTGGAGCAGGCATGATTGCTCCCAGGATAAAAAAAAACCTTTGCAAGAGGTTGCAAAGAGGTCCACCCTTTAAGTAGAGTGCAAAAAATGATGAAAATTCCTTTTCTCCGATGATCCCAGTTCCCCCAAATCTTGATGCTTTCAAGCATTATTTATGAAATAAAAAATCCTGAAATAATAATTCAGTATTTTTCCAATTTTCTGATTACAGAATAACTACAAATTTGAGACAAAGTAATTTCTGAAGGGGGGAAAAAAAAAGAGAAATATTTCAGTCTGCAAAAGCATTGTAACAAAAAGTTCTGACACACTCTGTGTCGTTTAGGTTAAAATTAACATGCAATTGTACATTTCAGCAGAGCAGAACATCTGTCAAAGTTTTAATAGCTTTTGTTGTATTCTTTAAGCAACTTCACTCACTTTAAAAAAAAGAACTTTTTATTTCAGGGAAATTTCTCTGAAAAGGAGGTTTAATTCTCTTTCCAATTACATCCAGAAGTGTTCACACTTCCTTCTCACTGGATAATAAACTTTGGACGACTTTATTAATTGTGTTCATTATGGTGTGCATCACAAACAGCTCTAGCTTCGTGGTCACAGTGGCTGCACTTCTATTGTCCTTGCAGAAAAATGCATATCCTTGCTTCTCAAGAGGGTGGAAGAACATCTCCAGTCATCTATGAACAGCTGGAAAATGCTGAATTCTTTCTATTGCAGGCCAGGAAGCCGTGTGTGGAGTTAAGGGGGAGTGAAATCAACTTTATGGGAGTCAACAGTTAGACAAGTCAAAGTTTAGCAATTAGCGTTAAGAGCTGCAGGCTCCTGGGTGATTCATCTCACTACAAATAAGGAAGCTAATTACATAGAATTATATACCCTCTCTAAGTTAGGGAAAATAATCGCTGCTTGGAAATCCTCATAATTATCTGCTGACCTTAAAAGGAGAGATAAAGGTAAGTAACTCACCCCTTGATAAGTAACTTTCTCTAAATGTTGGTGAAATGAACCTACCCTAAGATACTTAGAGAAAGATGTGGAGAACCAGCTGTACCAGTTCAAAGGGGCTGAGCTCTCCCTTTAAAGGTGACACACAGAGCTGGTAGAATAGCAAGAATGCCTGAATTAAAAGTTATTTTGGGTACCTCCACATTGTTCTGCTTTATCACATATTCTGCATTACCTTCAGTGGGACTACACAGAAGTTACAGAGCTGATAGTGAGACCATTCTTGTATTTTTACAATGTATGTTTTGTTTTTATGCTAAGATCTGCTTGATTTTACTGGCTAAATTCAATAAGCATGAGAAATCAGTGATTTCTCTCTAGTTGTGATGATGTACTTCATGGAAAAATGGGATAAATGGTGGGGGGGAAAGAAAAAGGTGATGGAGAAAAGTAAACAAGAAAAATGATGGAGAAAATTGCTCTAGAAACTTATTTTCATGGAAAAAATAAAGGGCATCTAGAATGGTAAGCAGTTCAACATCCTATCTGATGAAACATGCTTAGCAGATAATGCAAATTAAGGCCATTATAGATAAATTCAACTTCCACCCCTTAAAGCACTAATCAAATAAAGACTCAAGACAGACGGAACCCCAACTGCAAAAGCAAACATCTCATTTCTCAGTTTTAGTCAACCAGGAAAACAGATGGCCCTTAATAGCATGCCCTGAAATGCCTAATTACATGAGAAAATGTGTATGGTTTTTCTGGACTTTTAATTGGTACCCCAACTGTGTGTGAACAGAGCCAAATGTTTTAATAGATTAAATACTAAATATCGAGACAGTCTCTTTTACAGCATGTGCAACACCTTGCTGGGTTATTGTTAACATAGACTTCAAATATATGGCAGTGCAGACCTGTAGACCAAGGTTGTCATGCAGATGAGCTATATTCATTTCTACCTAAGTCTTCTTCCTATTTCAAGCTGTGTGCATTGCCTTTCCATGAAATTGGAACAGCAAGATGGGCATAAGATATTTAGTGTCATAAGGAATTTAGCCTACAGTAAATGACAAGAGGGGAGAAATGGCTGGTAACTATAGCAACCAATGGAAACCTAAGAGGAAAGGGGAAGGTGCGTTATGCATCAGCATGCCAAACTGGAATGTAACAATACATTATTACTGAAAGAATTAGTGCACATCTAATGACTGAGATATTTAATTACTCTGATTCTTTAATAATAAAAAAAATGTAGTTAAACATCTCAGTAGTAAAACATTAATCAAGTATACAAACTCTTCTTTACTAACAAGAGATACAGAAAACAAGTATTAAGTGAGGCAAAAAAAAATCAGCAAAAACAAATGTTGTTGTTAGTGTGCAGTGAATTCACACACACATCCAGGATCCTTGCTTCTATTACCCAAAACCTTGTGTAATGTCTCCCTCAAGTAATATAGGCCATAAAAAAGCATCTGAGTTCTGCTGTTCAATCACACCATTTACTCACGTGGTTGTGATCACGCTCTCTAACAACTTTTTAAAATTTGCTAAATTTTTTTTATTATTATTTTTTGGCAGCAATTAGGAAAGCTGCTCAAAAATTGTGTTGCTCTTATAATTAGAATCCTACTTTTTAGGTTGAATTTATTAATGGCCACTATACACTCATTTGTTCTTGTGCCAGTTGTCATTAGTTCAAATAGTTCTTCTCTGGTGTATTAGTGTGAAACATTATAGACCTCTTCTTTGTTAGACTGAGAATGCCAAGTTCCTCTCAAAAGAAAACCTTTTTTTTCCCTTAATTATCTTAATTATGTTTCTTTGCCTTCTATCATGCTTAATTCTTTGCATAATTGTACATTACATTCCAGGTAAACTCCTTCTGGAATTCTGTTTAGTTTTCTTTTTATATGGCTTTATCATATCAATCTATCATAGGATCACTATCAGATACATGGGTTTTTTTTGTTTTTTTTTTCAGTCTGAGCTCCTAACTCACTGTAGAAGCTCTAGAAACTGTTCCTTAATCCTTGCCTTTGTGTTTTATGTTACGAAATGTTGATCTCTTTCTAATGACTCAATTATCAACTCATAATGGTGCAAAAGCCCATATTCTAGTTATGACTTAATCCGTTGTGCTTGTTACTCTTGTGCCTATGAAATAACAATTGAGCCTTATTATTTATATATGTCCTCCAGCATATGCCTGGAAAACTGTAATCCCAGTAATAAGAATTTAGTAGAAATGTAACCCTCTATTAACCTATCTTCAGGATCTGTGGCAGTACTTCAAGGTCTGCCTCAGCAAAATCTCATTTGCAATCCTCGCACAAAACAACTGACCAAATTCTTTCTGTTTGCATCCACCTAAGCAGTTTCACTGCTGGCTACCACCTCATCAAGCACTCAGTGGACAAGAAAGTGACTTCTATACAGGGAACTAACTCATCCCATGCTTTATTCATGAATTCCCAGGCCAGATGGCTTTGGCTGGCTGTGCCCATGCTGTCCTCATAGCCCCTGAAAAAGGGTAGCCACTCCAACCTGTCTATTGGGAAAGGACCCTGGCACAGGCAGCCTGTACTGTGAAGCTGGTCAGGAGGTTATTTTTCACTCAGGTCAATATGTGCAAGGGACTAATTTAGCAGTTCATCAGTACAGACGTTTGATTGCATCAGTTTAAATTATCACTGAAGATAGCCATAACGATGCCCATACTTTTGCTGGTTCAGTTACAGTGTCCATATGCACGTATTTTCCTTTATGCACCTAAAGATTGCCTCTTCTAAGGGATGTTTATTAGAAGGTGTAAGAAAGCCATATTTGCAGCTATCAGAAGGTAGGCCAAGAACTTTTAAATTATATCTTCTGAACTTTGAAGGTTTATAACTAGAATTTTTGTGTCCCTAGATATCTTAACCAACCTGCTTGTGGTCTATCCCTTTGAGCAGTTCTTTTCAGAGTCTGTAAAAGTTTCCTTGTATTTAAATATCTACAAAGAAATAAAAAAGCAAGATTGCCTCATTTAAGTGTGAAGATCTAAAAAGTCACTTTGCTACTCTTTAAGTATCACAATATCTGCACTACTAGAGGCAGAGCTGTATTATTGGACATCTTCCAGCATGAAGAAACAGGAGAAGAAATAGAACAAGAGAAGTAGCATTAGAGAACTACAACACACCATATTACTTCAAGGATGCTTGCTCTGCAGGAAAGGATATTGCTAACATGATGGGCAAAAAGGGGAAGTAGGAAAAAGCTGAGCTTGAAGGAAAGAAAACTAATATCAGCAATACCAGCAACTTCAAAATACTTTGATATACTGTCCAAGTTGTCCTGTTCTCCTGCTGAAAGGAGAGTCAAACTATGGCAATTCAAATAAGGCAATTTTGAAGCAGTCAGAAAGAGCTATAAGAAAGCAAATTATAGATAAGGAAGAAAGTTATTTGGAAATACTCTTTTGCATAATAACGAACAAGACAAATAACATTCTGGATGAAATCACCTTACACAAATAAGGAAGGTGAAATGCAACAGCCATATAATTGAAAAGAGTCCTAACAAAGATGACTTCTTCTGATAAGTATGCAGCACAAAGAACTGCAAATTTATAAAAAATACTAGAGAAAGCACATCCCAGAGGCACCTACACAAGTGATCACTGTATAAACAATCAAGCAGATGAACAAATCAAGTGAAAATTAAGTATATTAAAATTCTTAGCACTGGATTAGAAATAGAACAGAAAATGTCTTGCAAAGGAATAGATCTATTCCTTTGAAATAAGAAATGTGAAAGAGCTTCCTTCATGGGAAACTGTGGAAACCGTTCTTAACTAGCAACACAAAGCTTGGTAACTGCTGCTAGGCATTCTGCATTTAAATCAGATGTATGCAGCAGTTAGGAGCAGCAGTTAGGAGCTGCTGTCAGAACAGGATAAACCATGTGGGTAGTGTGATAACATGCTATTATTTCCTATCTAGTTGTATGTTTGCTTTATAGTTTTCTAGTTTTCCTTTTGTATCTCCTTCAAAATGAAAACAGGTAGATTGAACCAGTTATTGTTTACCGGTTGCTTATTACAGAGTGGCTTTTAAACAGAGTTAGAGTTTCCTAAACCAGAACACGCTAAATCTAGATCAAGTCATGAGTTCACATTCTCAAACTGGACCTCACTTCCCATGGTTTTCAGTGGTTACCTCTGGGCTTTCAAATCAGGCACAGAATCCAGTTGTTGCGTGTGTGCCACATTACATTTGATTATTTTAACTGAAGTACCTGTGCACTGAAAGGCACTTGTGCTGTTTCCAGGACTTTATATCCTGAAATACACTACTGAGATTGAAAATACATTATTTCAGCATGAAATTTCATAACAGAGGTTCCAAGAAAGTAGTTTTATGTACAATAAGTCAACATCTATCATAATTTGATATCAAGAAAGAAGAAAATGACATAATCTAAAGTCAAATTCCCAACACATTGAAAAGAAAATAGATACGGCAAAATATTTTCTATTTGTCTACATTTCCCCCAGTTCTAAGCAGAGCCATTGTGGGCAACATTATATTGAGGCCATTTTAAACAAAAATAGTAATATGATCAGATAGATATACAGTTCTGTATACTTAACATGGAATATATCATAAATACTGTGGCTATTGGACATAACATCAACGTAAAAGTATATTTTTTAAAACTTCAGAATATTCACACATGGCCTTAGAGTACTTATAACCTTTGGTTAGGCTTAGAATGGATACATGTATGTTTGTGTGTAAATATACACACACATACACATATAGATATCAAACTGCATACTACTGAGGAAATGGGATGTTCTTTAGTGTTTTCTCATTTACCTTTTAGTCAGTCATGTAGATTAGTACACAACTATTAGTGTTTGAAGACAACTGTAGGCACACATAATAAAAAGGTGATACAGTTCTTATCAAATTCTCAACTCAAAAATATGTTTGGACAAGCTATTGTGGAAACAAGAAAAGCAGTACAAAAGTGTGACAGCATACTAAAGGCAAAACCTGACAATTACACAATTTCAATATTGAATTATATTTAAGAAAAGGGGAGTAAAAAGAAAGCAAGGAGAAAAGAATGGCTCTAAGAGTTTCCTAGGTACTCATCATTGTGTCTTCAAATTTTCTTTAAAAAAATAAATGAGGCAAAAAGGATAAATACCTAAAATATTCCCTTGCACTTAGACTAGGAAGCCATTTAACATCTCAGACATACCTCCCAAGTTTTTAACTCTGGTTAAAACCAGAGAAGCATGAATGATTAATGACATAAGCTGCTTGGCCAAAATGAGTACTACCTCTAAATTACTTTGAATCAATTAAAACTAAAGATTAGGATCTCAGCCTGCAAATAAATAAGCAAGTAATAAATTCTGACAACCCAAGATTATCTGTGCCTTTCCCACAAAACCAAGAAGTTTTTTGGATGATCCTTCCCAGCTCTCAGCAGTAGTATTTGTGGTAATTGCAAGACATCACACAAAGCTAGCAGGGGAGAAAGGAAATGCTGTGCAAGAGGAGATAAGGAGAGAGTACCAACAGGGAAGCAGGAAAGCAGAATCTGAAAATAGCAGTTATTCTAGGAATTGAATTAAGGCCCTAGATACAAAAGGGTACTCAAAATAATAATAGTTGTACTGAAATATAAGGTTTACATCTAGAGACCCATACTCATAACTTAATACTTTACAAAGAAAATGCAATTACAGTGAATCAGGGGGGAAAAAAGAAGACACACACATGAAAAAAAAAGGAGAGGAGAGGAGAGGAGAGGAGAGGAGAGGAGAGGAGAGGAGAGGAGAGGAGAGGAGAGGAGAGGAGAGGAGAGGAGAGGAGAGGAGAGGAGAGGAGAGGAGAGGAGAGGAGAGGAGAGGGAAGGAAAAGGGAAGAAAGAGAAAATAGAGGAAAAAAGAAAAGAGCAGATGAGCAAAAAAGAAGAATTATTTCATTTAAAAAATTAAATGCTTGAATTGTGGCTAAGAATTGAAAGAAGTATTTTTTTTACGATGTCTCTAAGTTCTCCATAGCAGTTACAGAATCACAGCATCACCAAATGTCAGGGATTGGAAGGAACCTTGCAATGTCATCCAGTCCAATGCCCCTACCTTAACAGGAAGATTCAGATTAAGTCACACAGGAATGTGTCCAGGCAGGTCTTGAATGAAGGGAAGGGAAGGGGAATGCCAAAAAAGTTGTAATTAAAAATACACATTCTTACGGTAATTAAAAATATACATTCTTATGATGTTTGGAGGCTTTTCTGAAAGTCCTGGATGAGTCCAAATGGGGAAAGCAGCCAGTGGGAGAAGAAACCACGCTTTATGCTGCCAACTTAAAACAGTTAGTATTAAATAACTTACGAGTTACTGCACTCCCTAGGACAAAAAACTTCTTCAGATTAAGACTGGGATTTGTATACATGAAAAGTAGACTTAATTGGGAATTTTCTAAAATTAAAAACCACAAGTTCCATACTCAAAAGCAGAGGATAAAATATTTCATCATGTCACTGGCAGATGAAATATTTAGTTTGGGACTGGTTTATACAGTGCTGAGATTAAGCTTCATGGTTTGAGTTAACATAGAGTGGAGGTATGAAGGCTGGGTCATCAATATTTACTGCTCAAGTTGCGGACTAAATTGAATGAAGATGAATCTAAAGAATTTGGCTGAGCTCAGAGTGGAAATGTCAAGATGTGTTGTTCAGCTTAGAATGACAAAACAAAAGAATGGGATGAAATTTGATGCATGGAAAGATGTGTCAATATTTCTTTTGTCTGATGCATAACAAATTTTGAAATCCTGCCATTTTCACAGGGTGGAAGTCTTGATTTGTCACCAATTCTGGTAAATTTAAACCCTGTGTACTATTAAACGTGAGATGTGCACAGTATTATGTAGTCAGAGCCAGGTAAAGCTCTGAGGTGGATGTCTTGACGCTTGCATTATGGTAGACCAAAACACTTTTTGATCTGAAGGGCAGATTTTGTTAAATATAAGCCAAAGTAATTAGCCTTTTAAAGAGACAAAACTTGTAGTCACTCATACAGAATAGAAATAAAATTGTATATAAACAAATCTCATCCACCCACTGCATCTTTACAGGCAAGTTCTTGCTTCTCTGCATGGTTACTGTGACCACAGTGACCTTTGATTTGCAACCAGCTCTTTCTGATCCATAAAATGTTTCTCTCTGCCACGTGGGTTAGAGGTCAGTCTCTGCTCTTTTTAGTATAATCTCTATGGGCTCTTGCCCATAAAAGCCCATGCAGCCCATCAGTCACCTTCTTGTAATGACTCTCCCACCCTCAGAACCCTTCTCTTTCCCTTGGGCCATTCTCAGCCCTTTGGAGACACCACTTGAGCTCACAACACATTGCCAAGAAGGACATACTCAATCCGAGAACAAACTGTCCAGTACATGTGAGAAAATCTGTTTTTGTTTTGTTTTAGAATCTGGTATTTGGACCACGGAACTATACTGTTTGGCAAGGTGACAACTTTTCTGATTCAGTGAGTAAATAGGTGTCATTTATTTGACTACATGAAAGGAATATTGTTTCTTTTTTGTGAATCCATTGCCAATATTAATTAGCTTTTTCTCTGTATGAGATCTTTCTCTTTCAAAGAAGCTCTTCTGATAAAGTCTTTCATAAGTTTAAAGACTTTATTTAAGCTGTGTTCAAAGTATTTAACAACTCCTATATCAGCATGACAAATTATGACTTTTTGGAAAGTATTTTTCTTAGCAGCAAATTAAAGAAAATATTAAGATCTTTAACCTCCAAAGGAGAAGCAATCCCAATGTTATTCAAAATAGCACAAAGAGAATTGTTTGACCCACCAAGAAAATAATGTGGATGTATTTTGATGATAGTTCGGAGCTGATGAGAACAAACTGTATGCCATTCTACTAATAGAAGGAGACACAATGGAAAATTCAAGCAAATTGGGAAGTCTCAATGAATTAAAGACTCCCCACTTGCTGCATACAGGAAGCTGACATAAATCAGTATGATTTATGCCATTTAGATCACCTGACTAGAAATACCTAATTACAATAAAAGCTGCAATTTTTTATGAAAAAAAAAAAAGTGAGCTTTTTTTTTTTTGCTAGAGTAGATTACCTAGGCAACTATCTGTAACTCTTATTCAATACATAGATTAGAGCCAACATGGTTATGTACAGACATACTTAGATACTGTGCCTGAAATATATTTAATTTCACAAAAATATATATATATATATATTTCCATGCCACATAATTTAAACTTATGAGTGGAAAATACAATTTCAAATTGGGAATGTGTCTACACAGTCACCAAAATTACTTGAAAAATCAAGTTTTCATTCACACATATTTCCGCTGTAAAGAGAGATGATGGTATTTCTGCATAGAAACAAGCTCATTTCTTGTAAATATGACATCTGATGGTGAGATTTGCATACCTAAAAGCAGAGCTATGACACATACAGTCTTTACAAACATCTTGCTCAGTCAATGGACAAACCTTTTGTGTTCTGAAGATAAATTGCACAGGACACCACGTTAGTTGGATGTGATAACAGAACTATTTTTAAATAGAAAAGAAAAAGTAGTTAGTGTATGAAATTGAACATAAAATTTAAGAGTTTGGTTATTTTTCTGTTCTGTGGAATCTGAAAAGAAAATGTTGAATTACAAGTAAATAGATGATGTATTAAAAAAAAGCATGTGGCAGGAAAAATTATGAGAAAGAATAGTTGAAAAAGGGCTATATTTACAATCATTTGTTTAAAGACATTAGTCACATTTAGGCTACATCCAGTATTAGCCTGAGTAAATAGCTAACCTGTGCTCCAGAGAGAAAATGAAGTAAACACATGGCAATGGAGTAAAATAGTACAGGGGCACACATTAGAGAATCTTCCATTTTTTTTTATCACTTAATTTTGACAATAACATTTTAAAGGCATAACATTTAATATACAAATACCAGTCTTAACTTATCAGAAATAATGTTCTTTACTTAAATTTCTTCTAGTGGCTTTCCATCATGAAAATTAGTTTTTCTTCAGGAAATCATACATTAAATATTTATTCAGAGCAATGGTCTGGTAAAGTAAAAAATGAAAGTTGATTTAAATTGTCTTTCTATACACATGGAGAAAATCTACACATTCATGTGGAAAGGAACTCATTTATAAAATGGGAAAAGAAGCCAAAGCTCTAAAATTCCTTTAGAATCAGTTAAAGAGATTAAATCTTTTCCAGAAAAAAAAAAAAAATGTTGTCCTGTGTCCTCGTTTTAATAATTTTAAGGCCAAAAGGTTTTCACCAGGCTTTCTTGAATCCCTGTCTTAATAATTTTAAGGCCACAAGGTTCTCATTAGTTTTTCTAGCATTAGAATATCACCCCAGACTGTAAGTGAGACCCTGATGTTTCTGTGGGTGATGTCAAAAGAAAAATAAATCCACATTCCTGGCAGCTTCTGAGCCTGGACTTGCCATCTCCATCTGACATTTGCTTTGCCCTTTATGATACATCTACTTAATGCAGCGTATGACACGTAAAGTTCATCAGGCTCCACTGAATACCAGCATGCTCCTTCAGACCCTGAAAAAGCACCAGCCACATCGCTGCATTTTCAAGACTGGTTCATGAGGGCAGGGTGCCCACTGTTCTTCTATGGGGTAAGATCAGGCATCTCTGTGTACATGCAGTCCTGGAGTTGAATCATTTACTTTGCACAGGCAGTGAAGAGGTACTTCCCTAAGGCAACGCATGTTGTCTGTTTTGATGGCTATTGTAGGATAGGTTTGCTCACACTCTGAAAGATTTTATTTCATTCTGGGCCTCCAGGACCTTTCCAAAGCTTAGGAAAGTATTTTTTATCCCAGCTGAAAACAAGGAGAATTATGTGCAGAAAATTACTTGTTGGTTAGGAGTTGCATTAATAACACGCTCTGGCAGTTCAAAATGTGGAAAAAAATGGTGATTGGGCAGAAATACAGCAGAGATCTATGGGGATTAGCATACAGGGATGACACATTTGGACCACGTACATAAGGAACACTCACATTTACTACCTGTGCAAAAGTGATGTAGGATTCCAGAGGGAAAGTGAAGGAAAAGTGTGATCTAACATTTTAATTTGCTACTTAACAGGTTTAACTTCTATTTAATCATAAAGTTACTTTTTAAGACTGTTCAAATCAATGGCCTATATTCACTAATGGAACTGTTTATTTAAATAAGCAAATACGTCAAAGTGCTTTAATGCCAAATCAACCCTAAAGCATGCAGAGTTCACGTTTTAAGGGTGTTTGATGTATGCCAGCATGCTTTGACATGTAACAAATCTGGGGTTCTGAAGAATGACTCACCTAAATCTTGCAATTACTTTTCTGCCAAACAAGGTGGTTGTAATTGAAAACATCAGTAGTATTGAGGTCTCCTGTATGTTCTAAAAGATCAGTGTAACACTGTCTGTCTTTCCCTTCTAATGACTGCACAAATGACTTGCAAAGGGAAGATTATCTGCTGAATGCAGACAAAGACAAGTTTCCACAAAGTCTAAACTCTTTTTGCTACTCAGAAATAAATCAAAAGCATTAAATTTTTCAGAAGCATTTGTTCTAATTCTAATACACTGTTAATGTCTAATAAAAATCTTTTTTTTTTTTTTATTAGAAAAATTTTAATCTCTTGAATGCATACTCTGTGAAGTGGTTATAGGGATAACCATAATTATACATCCTCTAAAGCCCACAGGGTTTGGAGGGGTGAATATGCTAGAAGGAAGATCATGTTTTCTTTCCCATTTAGCAATCTCAAAATGTCAGGAAAATACTTTATTGGATAAAGAAAATTAATTGACATAATTTATTTAGATTTTCAAACTGCCTTTAAAAAATCCTTAATGCTGAACACAAAAGAAGTTCAATGATAACACTGAGTTTTTTGCCACAAACTAGAAACTGGGTAAGAAACAAGAAAAAAAAAAAGAAAAAAAAGCCAAATGAATGGTGGATGACTGTTGTGGCACATCAAGAGTGTGTGTTAGGTTTGCTCAGTTATGCATGTGTAGCATATCTACCCTGGGGAAGGTGATAAACAGCAAGACAGGAAAAGTATATAGGTTAGGATAATCTTGGCAAAACTAGAAAGAAATGGGGAAATAGGCAGGATTGTGAGGTGGCAATTTGAAATTGAATGCCACTATAAATCTGGATGCAGTCCTAGATTACTAATCCCAGTTCTCTAAGGATCACTACCTAACAGAGATGGAAATAAAAAAAACAAATGGAAAGTTAATCTACAAAAGGTTGGTCTGAAGAATAAAATGAGAAAGACTGTAATCACATTTATAAATCAATTACACTAGGGATATCGTCCTTAGGTTGGCCTACCTCAAAATAGTCTTTTTAAGAGTGCAGATGGGAGTAAGAAGAAAGATTAGGAAGAGACTGAATTGCTTATACTAAGAAATATAGAAATTGAAACTCTGGGCTACAGAGAAGTAAGCTTTCTTGCTTATGCAAGTGAAGACTAGTGATGAGGAAATAAAAAGGGAATAAATCTTACAAATCAGCATGCTTCACCCTTCTGATACAGATCTTAGAGGAGAAGAAACATATTTTTCAGAAAAGAAAGGCAATGAAAGAAATGAAGTTCACAGTTGTTGATGCACGTGTATAATCCAGTCTCTGCCTACATTACATTTCTTTTAATTCAAGTCTCAAAATGTGATTGGTCAGAATCTGTGTATCTGCGTCTTAAGTAGTGCTTCTTCTTATGAAAAAGATGTGCCTAATTTCTCTCATTGATTCCAGGATTGTCATTATGTCCTCAGCGATTGCAATGCCATCTCAAACAAGTGGCAGATATCTAAAAAGCAGGCAAAGATAGACAGTGGCAGTTTTAGGGTCTTGAACTCCTGAAATTGGAAATTTGATGATTCTTCCATCACAACTTGTTCAAGTGGGAAAAGGACATTGCTTGAAAAGCATTAGCTCACCACTTCTGCCGTCTGTTGGGGGCAGAACTGCTTACAAAGCAGCTGCCTGTTTGGGGAGTTCTCTGAAGGTGAAGAGGGTGAACTATACAGACAAAATTGGAGTCCCTACTATGGATATCAAGAGGTGGAAAGGCACACTAACAGATGACATTCACTGTTGGTGGTATGATATACTATTTGAACACCTAACTCCTCAAGTTAGGAGGAAAAAATCTAGGAATTAGTCCCAATTGTCTCTCCCATATCCCATATCTCTCCCCATTATAATCATATAATTATTCAGTGGAAAGTGTACCTTTCACTGAGAATAAACTCACCTGAATTTGTGAAGAGCTTTGAGACCATTCTAAACTAAAGTTGCTCACAAAAATTGAGTCTGTTTTACACTCATTTTATAGCATGATGAAAGTCCAATGGATTACATTTTCCCAGATAAATTTTTTCAGCTTCTTTCCCCATTTCTACTATTTCTGCTTTAATTCTCAAATAGTTAATGTAGCCTCCCCTTTGCCAAAAGAGTTCTTCTCAGCCCCAGTCCTCCGATTCAGATACAAAATTAACTGTGAAGAGGATAGTCGAAATTACAAGGAAAATTTACTAAGTGCATTAATGCTAGGACTGAAAAACATTATGCTACATCCCTTCTGTGCTTTGTTTTCCACTGCTGTGTTCTACTAACCTTTGTCCTGTGCTGCTCAGAAAGTGCCCATATTCTCTGAGCGAGACTCTCAGGCTTAATAATTTAGCTTATTGGTTTGAGCTGGTGCAAAATGTGGCAGAAGTGATGGCAGAAATAAGACCAAAATAGATTTGATGGAATTAATGGAGCTCTTGTGGGCAGGAGCTGGCTTAGTGCATTAAAGATTTTTTTTTCCTAGCTTGATAGCAAAATACAGGGCTGTATCTACAGGGGATGGAGAGTTAACAGGGACTGATAAATCAGTGTAATGCAGTAGCTAAAACCACAGCTTCATGGGGAAGAGTCCAGAGAAATCCACAGTTGCATGCCACTTGGGCACCAATGCTGGTGATAATGCTTTAGGGAGGGTGATAAAAAGGGTAAAGTGTGCCCTTCAGCAGCCACTAAAAAGGGCCCTATTTCCCCTGGAGCATGAGACATAATAGTATTGAGCTATCCATCCCATCTTTCCTAGATGTGCAACAAGAGGCCTTTGTGTGAGCCACAGCACAAACGAGCCCTTCATCCACTGAGTGAACATTTTGGGGCTTCTAAAGCTCCCAGATGGTTGCAGTGCTTTCAGGCAGGTACTATCCAGTACAAACACAGGGAAAGCCTCTGAATCTGCCAAGTTTTGCTTGCAATCAAGGCAGGACCAACACATCTCTTTTCTCTTCAGGAGATATATACACATATAGATTTAATTTGAGGGGGAGGGACTGAGGGCAATACCAGGATGCCTTGTGGGAACTCACAGACATCACAGAATCACAGAATTGTAGGGGTTGGAAGGGACCTCCAGAGATCATCGAGTCCAACCCCCCTGCCAAAGCAGGTTCCCTACAGCAGGTCGCACAGGTAGGCATCCAGGCAGGTCCTGAACATCTCCAGAGAAGGAGACTCCACCACCTCCCTGGGCAGCCTGTTCCAGTGCTCCGTCACCTCACTGTAAAGAAGTTGCTTCGCACACTTGTGCGATTATTAAGGACATTTATTAGTCCTGTCTAAATAGAGCTAGATATCCAGGTTCCACCTTCATCCAAATTAAAGCAAAAGTCTTCAGTTCTTGCACAGTTTTATACCTGAACTTGTCCCACTTGCAGATGACTCTACAGAGAGATTTTCCCTTTGCCTTCTTCCCTTGAATAGCACAAGAAATAGCATTTTTTACTTTTAAATGTTGCAACACTGGTTTCAGCTGTGACTCCCTGAGCTACTGCTCCAGGACAGTCAGTAGCCTACCTCCAACTGAGGGTGAGTCTGTGAAGCTTTGGAGCAGTGCCAAAGAAGCCGAGGGATGTTTTTCAGGGAACAGTGAAATCTTCCTGCACGTGAGTGGTGAGCTAAGGAAAGAGCATGGGCTTTGATAGAGGGAACTCTGTAGATCTCCCCCTTCATAAAAGATGCTAGCATCATCTTTTATTCATCAGAACTGTGCAAGTGAAACAGAAAGAAAAACATCATAACCTGGCCTTCAGACCAAAAATCTCGAACAAATTCAACTTGCTGAAATGCCCCATCCAAGCTGTGGCACGGCACATCAGCAGTGCTGGACTTTGTGACCAAATGGGCAGTTTGACACCCAGAACAAAAGATCCTCTCTGTTTTGCTGCTGTTCAGCCTCAGTCTTGTTCTCCTCACTAAGCAACAGTAGTGCAGGTCTGACTTAATGCCATGGAAACTATTTTCCTGAGGTCTCCCCCAGTGTTTGGAACAGTTTGTTGTACAACACACTAGTGCTAATTGCTGGCAAACAAAATTACTTTGAGTATCAAAAAAATAATCAAATTTGAGAGGATAATTAAGAGTCAGAATGCTCAAGAGAAAACCTTCCTTTTTATTTTCATTTTTGGTGGAGATAGAAAGTAGAGAGGAGATCTTCCTATGTCTTTTAGTTATGAAATAAAGTTAGAAATGAGACCTTAAAGGATGTTGTTAAAATAAAAGATAAAAAGGCAAAGAAAATTTAAAAAAGTATTTTTCTTGTCAGAAATCAAAAAAACTAAATGCAAGAATTTCACTTCAGAAAAACAAGACTGATGGAGTGAGGTTACCTGGAGGAAGCAATGTGTAATTTCTCCATTTTTTGTAATGAAAATAGGTCTTTCATATTTATCCATTGGTAGAAATGGTCAACACATACTGGGAAACTGCTGTACATCAAAATCTGCAATGCCCTATAGATCAAAGTGTGGCATAAACATGAGAAGCATGTAAGGGGTTAAGATTTCTTTTGGGAGGAAAGAGTGACTGTGAAAAAGTTCTGCTCCTCTGGACAATACATGCCATCACCTACACAAAGGTAGGACCGGAATGCTTGAAAAAAGCTGTTGTAATGATTCTCTCAATTTTTCCCTTCCTTTTAGACAAGTGGCAGCATTTACATTCCACACTTGATGTTAAAGTTCTGTTTAGTAGATATGGCAAACTACTGATGATCCAAACATGCACCCTAGAGTGCTGAGGGAGTTGGCAGGTCTGGTTGCCAAGCCACTCTCCATTATTCTTTGGCAGTCCTGGCTAACTGGGGATATCCTGGTGGACTGGACACTGGCAAATGTGACTCCCATCTTCAAAAAGGGTGGAAGGATGATCCTGGTATCTACAGACCTATCAGTCTCACCTCGGTGCCCAGGAAGGTTATGTAACGGACAATCTCAGGAGCCATCATGGACTAGTTAAAGGTTGACCAAAGGATCAATCCCAGTCAGCGTGGGTTTACGAATAGTGGATCCTGTCTGATAAAACTGATTTCATTCTATGACAAGGTGACCCACTTAGTGGATGAAGGTAAGGCTGCCCGTGTGTCTACCTAGACTTCAGTAAAGCTTTTGACACTGTCCCCCACAACATTCTCATGGAGAAGCTGGCTGCCCACTTTTTGAATGGTGTACGCTCTGCTGGGTGAAACTGGCTGAATGGCCAGGCCCAAAGAGTTGTGATCAGTGGAGTTAAAGCCAGTTGGCAGCTGGTCATGAGTGGTGTCCCCTAGGGCTTGGTACTGGGGCCACTTCTATTTAACATCTTCATTAACTATCTTGATGAGGGGATTGAGTGCACCCACAGTAAGTTTGCAGATGACACCAAGTTGGGAGGGAGTGTTGATCTGCCTGAGGGGAGAAAGGCGCTACAGAGGAACCTGGACATACTGGAACAAAGGGGCAATGTTAACTGTATGAGTTTCAATAGGACCAAGTGATGGGTCCTGCATTTTGGTCACAGCAACCCCAGGAAACCCTACAGGCTTGGGGAGGAGTGGCTGTAAAGCTGTCTGATGGAAAGGGACCTTGGTGTACTGATGGACAGTCGGCTGAATATGAGCCAGCAGTGTGCCCAGGTGGCCAAGAAGGCCAATGGCATCCTGGCTTGTATCAGGAATGGTGTGGTGAGCAGGACCAGGGAAGTCATCCTGCCCCTGTACTCCAGCACTGGTGAGGCCTTATCTGGAGTACTGTGTTCAGTTTTGGGCATCTCAGTACAGAAAGGACACCGAGGTGCTGGAGCAGGTCCAAAGAATGGCAACAAGGCTTGTGAAGGGCTTGCAGAATATGCCCTATGAGGGGAGACTGATGGAACTGGGGCTGTTTAGTCTGAAGAAAAGGAGGCTGAGGGAAGACTTTATTGCTCTCTTCCAGTATCTGAAAGGTGCTTACAGTGAAAGCAGAGTTGGTCTCTTCTCACTGATGACAGGTGACAAGATGAGGGGAAATGGCCTCAAATTGTGCCAGGGTAAGTTTAGGTTGGATATCAGGAAAAATTTCTTTACAGAACGGGTTGTTAAGCACTGGAATAGGGTCCCCAGGGAGGTGGTTGAGTCACCATTTCTGGATGTGTTTAAAAACCATTTGGATCTGGTGCTCAGGGACATAATTTTGTGGAAGTTGTTAGTTAGGGTAGTTAGTTAGGGTAGTATGGTTAGGTTGTGGTTGGACTCGATGATCTTTAAGGCCTTTTCCAACCTGAGCAATTATATGATTCTATCACATTGTGAGTTCTGGAGAAGCTGAGTGGATGGGCTGAGTCCAATCACAAGACATTCAAGAAGGCTAAGTGCCAGATGCTGCACTCGGGTCACAACAACCCAGTGCCTTGGTACAGGCTGGAGGCCTGAAATTCTAGTTAACAGCTGGCTTCACATGAGCTTACAGTGTGCCCGGGTGATCATGAAAGCCACTGGGAATCTGTCTTGTATCAGAAAGTGTAGCCAGCAGGACTAGGGAAGTGACTGTCCCCCTGTACTTGGCATTGGGGATACCACCTTTCAAATATTGTGTCCAGTTTGGGGCCCTTCACTAAGACAAGGGTACTGAGATGCTTGTGTATGCACAGAGGAGAGCAGCAAATCTGGTGAAGAGACCAGAAAAAAAAGCATTATGAGAAGTCACTGAGGGAACTGGGGCTTTTGTTCTGGAGAACAGGTGGCTGAGGGGAGAGCTCATTGCTCTCTGTTACTACCTGAAATAAGGCTGCAGCGGTGAGGGTGATGATCTTTTCTCTCAGGTAACAAGTGATATGATGAGAGGAAATGGCCTCAAGTTGCCCCAGAGGAGGTTCAAGTTGGATATTAAGAAGCATGGAGAGGCTGGTCATGCACTGATATGGACTGTCCAGGAAAGTGGTGGAGTAGCTCTTTCTAGACTTACATAAGAAATTCCTGGATGTGGCACTAAGGGACATGGCTTAGTGATAGGACTTTGTAGGTCTGGTTAATGGTTTGATTTAGTGATCTTGAAGATCTTTTCCAACCTAAATAATCCTATGATTATCTTCCAGTGGAGTGCAGGAACACCAAAGATGAGACATAAGGATTTACCAAACAAGAGGATAAATCAGAAGAAAAAAAAAAACAACTTCACCAATCCTTCCCCACATCAGAATTATGACATCTTATGACATGGAAACGAATTGGGTTGTTGTTTTTTTTGCTGGCTTTGCCTTTTCTCTGTTTGGGTTAAGTTGCACTAGTAGGGATTGCTGGCTGATTTGACAGTTCTTCTGTTCCTTACAATAAGATTCGGGGGGGCTGCAAAGAGTTTTTTCCCAACCAATGTTAAGGCCCTTTATGATTTATTGAACTATGCTTCAGCACAGGTTACCAGCTGCAAGATCACAGACTGAGCCCATCTATGCAAAAAACAGAAAGATTCATTTTATGGCATAAGAAACTCAAGGGCCAGTATGATTTGTCATCAATCACTGTTGATTTAAACAGAGAAATAAAAGATTTGGAGAAAGTTAAATAAAAGACTTCAAGGGAAAAGGTATTTCCTTTGGGAAAGCTGTTGCACAGACTTCTGTATCTATCACCAGTTTGGCTGGAGAAGATTTTTTGACAGAAAAGTGGAACATGTTTGGGGAGAAAAAAAGTAATCTTAAGAATATGGCAGTGAGAACTGTATCTGCTAACCAACAATTTCAAGAATGTTTTGACTGCAAAATTTTTCACTGCTGTCTAAATCACGGCATTCTGAGGTTAAAAAAATGCCTGTGGCAAATGATGTTCACTGTAAGTACTCAATGTCAGAGCTAATTAAAATACTTTTTTAGAAATTGAATACACAAGTATAGATTTAAGTCCACGTGCTCAGAAAATCTCATCAGTCTACATTTATGTAGAATTTAATTCTACCACTCTTAGTGATGAGGAGTAGTATTTGAAGACACGAGTGATCTTATTAAATAAAGTTTACTTTCAAGATAAGTCAGACTCGGGATCAGGTCCAAAGTTATTACAAAAGGTGTATCAACAAATATTTATTAAAGCAGAAGAGCATGAAGAGAAGCATCCAGAGTGTGTTGTATATTTGAAAACTGACATGCAAGGCGAATGAAAATAAATCTAATCCAAGCCCAAAGGCAAAACTGGCATTCTTATTGCTACAACAAAAGCAATGACTAACAGCCCTCTATTCTGTTTCTACATTTCTAGAACATATATTTCTAAAAGCTTGGCATCACTGCATTGCTCACAAAATACTAAAAACAGAACTAGACAAGCAACATGTTTTGCTGGGTTTTTCTTCCTTTTTTTTTCTCTCTCTCTCTGTATTGGTGATTAAATAAGCCTACATCAGTGACCCTGCTAACTTGTAATCCCAGGTATGTTACCAGGCAACCATTATATGCAACTGAACCTAACTTTCTCTTCTATTCAGTGTTCTGGTAGAAGTGGAAACTTTCTGTTGCTAAATAGATCTTATCTATAAAATTTGCAGAGTACCAAAATTCCAGTTATCCTTTCCTAAACATATTGCTCATTGGTGTGCACAGTGGTTAACACACACTAAATGAATGGACTTGTATATATGCTTCAAGTAAAGCTAGACTTGTTTATCATTTAGAAGACAGTAACAGTGTCAACAATTGCAATGTAAGTAAAAAATGTATGAGATTTGGATGACTATACCTAAGAATTTATTGCAGGTCTTGTCTATCTTCAATGCAATGCAATTACAAAGTGGTAAATTAATGAGTAGCTTTTCTGACGTATCGCTGAAAGATGCCTGTTTAGCATTTAGATAATGGAAATTACAGAATAATATTTTCTGTACTTTTTGTTAAGGCAGACACTGTGTACCAATGAACTCTGAATTTGTTGGAACAAGACTAAGAGTACGCTGAAGAAATTGCAAGACTGCTGATGCTAAAAGTAATAGTGACTAAATTGTGGATTGTGGCCAACATCTTCTTACCAAAGCAAGGGCTTCTACATGAAAAGAGAAAACTTGCTTCCAAAAAACAAAAAAATAAAAAAAAAATAAATCCATGCGGTTAATGACGTGTCATCCTAAGTTTCTACAGATAATAAAAGCTCTAAAATTTAGAGCAGAAAACACAAAAATCATTTCAGCTAGGTTTGGCTGTGAGGATACTTAAGTCAGATTAGGAGATGAGATGTAAGAAAATTCTATGTACGCCATCCATCAAAATGGCAGCAGCGACAACTTGAAACCACTGTGTAATTAGCAGCTACCAGCACAACCTTTCTGATGGATTCCTGGCTCATGATAAATCCAGCATAAGTAAAGAAACTGCCACCTATGCTGGGCAAAAGATCTCTTAAGAGGAGAGCAGCAGTTCCATAACTCATGCCTTCTGAAATGAGCAGTTTCTGCTGAAATGTCTCTCTTCTGTGCTACTAGGAATGCTTTACTATCTTAACTGAGGATTAAAGAACTTTTAAAATTAAAAGTGAATACAGTTTTTCATATGGCTCATGCACTTTTACAGACCTATTAGAGTGATCTCAGTGCTACATCAGCTGCTCCTCTTGAGTATTCCCCAGTGCTTGGAAGGGTCAGTGGGATTTTAGAAAATCAGAAATGTACAAAGCAATGAACAGCAGCAGGTAGGGCATGCAGAGTACATTCCGTAGCAAGGAATAGCAATGAAATAAGCAGAGAACTTATGCAAGCTTAACAAAACACTTGCAGAGAGCTGGCAATGACACTTGAGAGGCCAGTAAACTTATGTCAGTGGAACAGGAAGAGGGAGATAAATGAATGACACTGCACACTTGGAGGCCAACCTGCCTTAAGGGATGTTTAAATTCCAGGGTATTTTGAACAACAAAGAACAAAACTTGTCTTGTTCTCTGAAGAAATTACACATTAAAAAAAAACAGAAATCACTTCGCATTTTTTAAACTGTAAATATAGCATCATTTTTTCCTCGTTAGTTAGTACATCTGTTAAGTGAAAGGGCTCCTCGCATAGACCTGAGAAAAAGGGACCATTCACAGGCTGTGTTCAGAGGGTCCTCTGAGAAACTGAGCTCTGTTGCGACCTTGAGCTGAAAGATCTGCTGGCGGAAAAATATCATTTTGACAAAAAGAAAAACCACAAAACTGGCAGGAGGGAAAACAGTGCAGAGAAGAAAAGTGGGGAAAAATGAAAAAATGAGAGAAGATATGTTTCTACAGAAAAAGAACAGAGGGTGGAACAGGTTCCTCCAAGAATGCATCCCTGGAGGCATTCAAGGCCAGGCTGGATGTGGCTCCGGGCAGCCTGGTCTAGTAGTTGGTGACCCTGCTCATAGCAGTGGGGTTGAAACTAGACGATCTTTGAGGTCCTTTTCAACCCAGGACATTCTATGATTCCATGATTCTATGATCTTGAGGGAGGTGGGAGGCAAATGGATGAGGCCAGGCTCTTCTCAATTGTGTGTAGCGATAGCACAAAGAGTAATGGCCTAAAGCTTGTACATAGGAAGTTCCGTTCTAACATGCAGGACTTTTTTACAGTAAGGGTGATGGAGCACTGGAACAGGGATTTCCTGCTATGCAGATATTTAAGGCCCATTTGGACAGCTAGCTATGCAACCTGTCGTAGGGCTCCTGCTTTAGTAGAAGGGTTGGACTCAATGATCTCTCGAGGCCTTTTCCAGCCCCCGTGTTTCTGTGATTTCCCCGTTTCCCTTTGCTGCAGTCACCCACAGTCCCCAGGTGCATTTCAGCGAACGCCAACTGGAATGGAAGCTGGTAACTGGTGGCCGACTGCATCGTCTCCCTCCTTCTGGTTTACAAGTTTTGTCTCTCTGGCACTGAGGGCCCCTTCTGACAGAGTGGGTTGTCCCTGTCTTCAGAGGCAGTCCTTCTCCTAAGGTGGCCACAGGGTGCCACAGCCCTTGTTCAGCTTCAGGCAGTGTCACGGCACAGCTCTGAAATAGGCGGCAAAGTTCTGTGCTGCAGAACACTGTGGCAAGCCTTCTCTCTGCCTATCACTGCTGCTAAGACCTTCCTTTTGCCTTAGAAAAGAGATTGCCTCTGCCAAATCCATCCTCTGCAATTAGCACGTGGTTCTTGTGATTTCTCTCTCATACAATCTCAGAATCATACAGGTAGGAAGGAAACTCTGGAGAACATTGAGACCAAGCCCCCTGCTAAAAGCAGAGTTCCCTACAGGAGGGTGAGCAGAACAGGTTCCTGGATCGCCCCCCTTTTGCTGCTGAACACACTCTTTTTAACAAGCCCCAGGAAACCATTGGCCTTCTTGGCCGCAAGGGCACACTGCTGCTGGCTCATGGCCAGCCTGCTGTCCATTGGGACACACAGGTCCTTCTCTGCAGAGCTCCTCTCCTGCAGGTCAGCCCCTAGCACAAAAAGGACACAGCTGTGCTTTCTGTTTTGATACAGAATTAGAGAATAGGTCTCAGGATTGCCAAAAATTCATCTTTATTTTTTGTTGTTTCTTTGCAGCTCCATTTTCTGTTGACATTAGTGGCCAGTTTTCAAATGGAACATGTAGAGCTGCGGTCTGAAGTCTGAACTCTTTATAAAACAATAAAAAATAAAAAATTAAAACAAGTTTTGTTACTTAATATAGTATGTGATACATTTTCTGAGGGCTGCTCCTGCTCCAAAAGTAATGCCTCTCATTGTATTGTGTTGGTTCATGACATCAGAGGAGGTTGGTGGTGTGGCAGTAGGCATCAAATCTTCTCACCAATATTCCATGACGTGTTATTGTTGTGTAACAGATGGCAGCAGAGGGGCAGTCTGACACAATGGGTCTGACGTGGAAGTGCATGTGAAGAGAGGCGTGACGCTGAACTCCATGTGGAAAAGATGTCAGCCATTGACACTCACTGACACACACAGAACACTGAAGAAGACCAAGCAGTGGATGTGAGCGCAGTGAGGCAATGGGCAGTGGCAACAGCAATAGTAGGTCACCTTTGCTGGTGCAGATTGTTACAAGCACGGCATGCAGGCTCTTCTTCATCACTGGTGAAAAGCGTCATGGTGATGACACTTTTGTAGCTGAGAACGTGAAGAGGTTTCAAGAGGGATTACAGCTTTACTGTGTGGGACTGATTCCACAGTGAGTTGAAGCAGGATTTCTTTCCAAAAGTCTGACAGCCTGTATCTGGATGGCATATATGCTGGCAGTAAGGGGCTGCGTTGGCCCTGGGCAGCTGGGAGCAAGTCTGAGCCTAGCTGACACCGGGCACATGCACTCACAAACAGGTGTGCACATGCGCATGCATGCAGACACACACGCAGACACACACACACACGACTGCTGTGGTGACAAAAGATATGGAGAAGGTGATATTACTGAACGCCTTCTCTGTCTGTCTGTACTGCTGGAGGCTGTGGTCAGTGGGACAGAGTGAGTCTAGTTGGAGGCCTGTATCTAATGGAGCTCCTCAAGGGTCGGTACTGGGACCAGTACTATTCACTATACTCATCAATGACTTGCATGAGGGAGTGCACTATTAGCAAGCTTGGTGATGACACAAAACTGGGAGGAGTGGCTGACGTGCTAGAAGGCTGAGGTGCCACCCAGCGAGGCCTAAACAGGCTGGAGAATTGGGAGAAATTTCATGAAATACAACAAGGGCAAGCATAGAGACTTGTATCTGGGTAAGAACAACCCCAGGTACCAGTATTCAGGTTCAGGACTGACCTGCTGGAGAGCAGCGTAGAAGAAAGGGACCTGGGGGTCCTGTTGGACAGCAGGGTGACCATGAGCCAGCACTGTGCCCTTGTGGCCAAGAAGGCCAATGGCATCCTGGGGCATACTAGAAGGGATGTGGTTAGTAGGTCAAAAGAGCTTCTTCTCCCCCTCTACTCTGCCCTGCTGAGACCACTTCTGGAGTATTCTGTCCAGTTCTGGGCCCCTCCATTCAAGAAGGAGAGAGAATTGCTTGAGAGATATAGCCACAAAGATGATGAAGGGGTTGAAGCATCTCCCTTAAGAGAAAAGGCTGTGGGAGCTGAGTCTCTTTAGTTGGGAGGAGACCAAGAGGTGACCTCATTAATGTTAACAAATATGAAAAGGGTGTGTGCCAGCAGGATGGAGCCAGGCTCTTCTCAGCGACACCCCGTGATAGGACAAGGGACAATGGGTGAAATCTGGAACATAGGAGGTTCCACAAAAATATGACAAAAAACTTCTTCATGGTGAGGGTAACAGAACACTGGAACAGGCTGCCCAGAGAGGTTGTGGGGTCTCCTTCTGTGGAGACATTCAAGACCTGCCTGGACACATTCCTGTGTGACTTAATCTAAATCTTCCTGTTAAGGTAGGGGCATTGGACTGGATGACATTTCAGGGTTCCTTCCAATCCCTGACATTTGGTGATGCTGTGATTCTGTAACTGCTATGGAGAACTTAGAGACATCGTAAAAAAAATACTTCTTTCAATTCTTAGCCACAATTCAAGCATTTAATTTTTTAAATGAAATAATTCTTCTTTTTTGCTCATCTGCTCTTTTCTTTTTTCCTCTATTTTCTCTTTCTTCCCTTTTCCTTCCCTCTCCTTCCCTCTCCTTCCCTCTCCTTCCCTCTCCTTCCCTCTCCTCTCCTCTCCTCTCCTCTCCTCTCCTCTCCTCTCCTCTCCTCTCCTCTCCTCTCCTCTCCTCTCCTCTCCTCTCCTCTCCTCTCCTCTCCTCTCCTCTCCTCTCCTCTCCTCTCCTCTCCTCTCCTCTCCTCTCCTCTCCTCTCTTTTTTTTTTGTGCGTGTGTCTTCTTTTTTCTCTCCTGATTCACTGTAATTGCATTTTCTTTGTAAAGTATTAAGTTATGAGTATGGGTCTCTAGATTGTAAAACTTATATTTCAGTACAACTGTTTCCTTCATTTTCTTTCCCTTCGCCCCTCCCCTCCTTTCCCCTTTCCTCCACTCCTCTACCTCCCCTCCCCTCTCCTCCCCTCCTGTCATATCCCCTCCCTCCTTTTCTCCTTCTCCTTCTGTCATGGTTTTATGATTTTTGGTCATCAGTATTCCACACCATAACATCATGTAATGCACTGGGGGTGGGGTTGGATATCTGCCGAATGTTCGTCCGACGGAGAAGAACTACATTTCCCCAGGAGGCTTTGCGGTCAGCAAGGAGATTTAACTCCGTGCAAGGTCACCTGATCCTTCTTCTTCGCCTGCGCTTCGCTGTCTGCGCTTCGCCATCTGCACTTCGCCATCAATTCTTCTTCAGTCACTCAACTGGACTGCACTTCTCACCCCAGCATTGTGGTGAGGTCTATCTACCATCTAGACAGACTCTCTCTCTCTCTCATTGTATTTTGCTAATACTATATTTAGTAAATCATTTTATTGTTCCACCTCAGATTATTGCTGTTGTTTTC
Organism: Lagopus muta; assembly: GCF_023343835.1. Classification (NCBI taxonomy): domain Eukaryota; kingdom Metazoa; phylum Chordata; class Aves; order Galliformes; family Phasianidae; genus Lagopus; species Lagopus muta. The sequence goes on along the minus strand of NC_064434.1, from coordinate 30,905,934 downwards.
AAGTATTTTTGGGGTCCTCTGTTTCCCCTTTCCCGGAGGGGTGGATCCGCAGATCTCTCCGCCCTGCTGGTCACGGAACCGGGCCGAACCAACCCGTAAACTGTTGACACCTTCTCCTTCTCCTTCTCCTCCTCCTTCTCTCCTCTTCCTCCTCCTCCTCCTCCCCCTCCTCCTTCTCCTCCTTTTCTTCTTTTCCTTCCCCTTCTCTTCCTGGCTTTGCTTTGCTTCGCTTCGCTTTCTTCTACGGCCTCCACCTTTGCAGACAAAACTCTCTGATTCTCCTCCATGTATCGCTAGAAAAAGGAAAGTGTCAAGTCATGACTGAATAATTTTCACCTCAAAGAGACTTTGAGAGGAAAACAGAAAAGCTGCTTCCTCCCAGGATCCCTCTGGCAGAGGCAAGCAGCAACAACAAAGGCAGGAGTGCTGATACCTGTCGGTGGGCCCAAGCAGCCGGGAGAAATTGTCAATCGCCACCTCCGTGTGACAGCGGGTGAGGATGACCACTGCCTGGCACACGAAGGGCATGAACATGCTCTGCTGTGTGGATGATGTGCAGCTCCGCAGGATGTAGAGGATCAGTGGCACCTGAAAGAAGAAGGGGAGAAAGAACAATTTGCAGGGAGTGACCATGGACGTTCAGCATATGAGCAGTGCCTGCTCCCTTGACGTACTGCCAAAGCCTAAGACTAAATTTCACACCAGCAACCTTGTCCAAGCCCTGGCTCTGTGCTCAGACTGTGTTTCTTTAGCACAAGAGGCAAATGGCACAAGGCATAGCGCAACAGCAAGAAAAAATCCAAGACATGTGGAAGAAAGTCTCTTACGTCTCGACAGATGTCCTTTCTGTACATCTGCAGAAAGGTGATCATCCACTGTCCAGCAGCACGCACACGCATTCCTTTGGCCTTTTGGAAGGTCTCCTTGATGGCCATCAAGAAGTCGATGGTGCGTTCCATGGGGAAGTTTCTGCACACCATCTGCAGAGAAATGAGAAGGAAGAGATCCCATCACTGGTCTGCGGCAGGTCTTCAAAACATAAGCCAATCTTGAGGGCATTCTTAGTTCAGCAGCCTGCTGGTCACTCAGGCAGCAATCACAATACTGCTGTCCGTACCCTGCTACTCATACAGAAGGCGGTTGAGCCTTCTCTCACCTTCTCCACCTATGGTGTTTGCAAAGCCTACCTCCCAGCAGCCACAATCACACACACATACAAACACACATCATAGAGTCAGCTCCTTGCACTGGGCGCCTGAAGGACAGACATTGCTCAGAGCCTCCTGATACTTGCTGGAGAAGAGTGCTCTCAGGTTGACAGCTCATTCTGGAAATGGTGTGAGAGGCTGTGGGAAGCAGAAGGGCGTGCAGATGCCTACACACTGAGATCCCACCACCCCACTTTGGGTCCACTTACCCTTGCGATTTTGGACGAGGCCCGGAGTTGACAGACTGTGCTGCAGGCGTGTAGCCCCTCACACAGGCTCCCAGGGTCTCCCATCTCGATTACTCTGTTGGTCACCTTGGCTGGAAAGAGCACAAGGAGAAAAGGGAAGTCGGTAATGCTTCTGGAAACGGAACTGCTTTCCAGGGAGAGAGACAGAGGGCAGGATGGGGACGAGAAGAGAGCTGCGCACGGTGCCTCTCTCTCCTGTCAACAGGGCCCAGCCCGTGGGCTTCTGCTAGTGCTGCAGAGGAGAGCAGAGGGCTGGTGCACACCCGCTCTACTTGCCTTGGATTCGGAGAAGGGAGCTCAGGCAGGTGACAGCCAACTGGCGGGAGGTGGGCATGGGGTCACACGTTAGAGGTGCCAGAAATCCCACCAGGGAGCCAAAGTGCTCGCAGGCATCTTCTCTCTGCAGGGATGAGAGGCAGGAACAAAGCTGTAGGCAGCCCCAGCTCTCCCTAGCTTCTCCCACCGGTGCCTTCCCCACGTGGCGGGTGACACAGCACACACAGCAGGGGAAAGCTGGCCTTCCAGCTCAGGGGCAGTGGAGAGGGAGCAGGGGGCGTGCGGTAGGGCTCTTTACTCACTCGAAGCTCTTCACATACAGCCAGCAGCTGGGAGCAGACCTGCAGGGCCCTCCTGCGCTCCCACACGTTGCCTGATGTCATTGGTCTCCTCAGGACCTGGAACAGAGCACCTGTCTCACTGCAGACATCCTTTCTTTCCCTTCCTGCCATCCCTCTCTCTGTCCCTCCTTTCCCGGCACTTTCCCTCAGGGCCTGCCCTGTGCTCCACGCGGCCCCCTGCCTCACTGAGCACCAGCACTGCTGCCCCTGCTCTCTGCAGACGCTCCTGTCTCCTAAGCCAGCAGCTTTTCCTCAGCTGTGGCCTGCCAGGGGCTGGCTCCTGCCTTTCCCCCTGCACAGCCCATTTCTCTGCCCATTTCTGAGCTTGCAGTGAGCTGGCACGTCAGCAAGAGATTTCTCCCGCTCTGAACGTCCTCTCTGTCCCCAGATCTCTGTCCCCACTATCGACAGGCACTGTGTTTTCTCCCTTTCCCCACATGTACTCACACGAATTATGTTCTGGAAGAAGTCACGGGTGGGCTCTGTCTCAAGCAGGGCTGCCATCAGCCGGCCCAGAGCTTTCAAAGATGTTTGCAGAAGCTGAAAGCAGAAGAGGGGATTGAGTGAGGTGTGACATCACGGTTGTTGCCAGAGCATAGGCTGCGTGTGCTGAGGTAGGGTTCCCACCGAGAGGTGGCTGGGAAAGTTACAACAGCTTACCTGAAGGTACCGAGCTGCTTGCTGTGACTTCCTGATCTTCAGCATCATCTTTGCTGAAGGGTGAGTCACAATGCTCTTGCAGCACAGAGCCAACATTTCACACATGTCCTTTGCTTCTCCCGAGGGCTTCAGCTTGCTGACAGGAGGAAAAGGGGAAGAGAAAGCAGAAAGGGCCTTTACCGGTGCTCTCCAGACTGGTTCAGACAAAACCTGAGTTTCTCCTAATGGACAGCTGCAAAGCCAACACCCCCAGCCCATGCTGCTGAGCACTGTCTTCAGTTCCAGCAGTGCCTGCCTCCTCCCTGGCAGCAGTGAACCACCTCCCACTCTGAAGGGAAGGAGACCCCAGGTCTCTCTTCTCTTCCCTGCCAGGAGACAGGAGGACCAGGCCCTTTCTCCCTGCCCAGAACCGCAGCTCTGCTGGGCACAGCAGCCCAGCATCCTGTAGATGCGGCTCCTCACCTCCTCCAGGCCTTCAGGAGCTACCCAAAAGGTCCTGCCTTACAATCCCAGAGGCTCCAGCCCTTACCTCAACTCCTCCAGGGCCAGAACCACCTTGAGGGGCACTGGGGAGACAGGGATGCCTGAGTGATACCTCTTCAGCAAGTCCTGCAAGTCCCAGAGAGATACAGTCAAAGTGGGCAAGGGGCACGCGAGAGCTCTTCCTCCCAGCCCAGTGACAGACACAACTGCCACACACCAGCCCCATCACTCCCACGTTTCCCACAGAGGCGTGCCAGGATGCAGCAGCTCCACAGCTGGTGGACCTAGACTGCTGCTTGGCCGCTGCCTGCCAGCACCAAAGATCCCCACCAGCTGGAAATGTGTGGCTGAGGGAGACCTGTTTGCCTCCAGGGAAGCAAGCCTCGTGTCACAGCCCAATACTGCACTGCAGACAGCCCTGGCTCTAAGCACTCACCATCAGGATCTCCAGCAGCTTGCCCTTCAAGGACAGATTAAAGCAGTCACCCACAGCGTGGAAGGCGGAGCTGAAGTTGGTGATGCTCTGCACCAGCGCAAGCTTGTTCTGCAAGTCCTGAGGCCCAAGAGAGAAGAACATTCTTTGAACTGCAGGAAGGGCCAAGGGATGCAAGGGGGACACGTGGGGGCAGCACTAAGGGAAGGGCTTGGATCTTCAGCTGGCCACAAACTGTTCCCCGTGGGGCCTTTGAAAGAGAAGGCCCATCTCAGCCTCCCTCCACATGGAAGGGCTGCAGCTGGGCACTCAGATACCCTGGCACGCTTTGAGCTCTCACCTGGCAGCTGCAGCTGTAGAGCAGCAGGATGTTGCCCACAATGTCTCCCTCCACGTGGGCGAGCAGTTCTTCCTTGGAGGCACACAGTGCTAAGCTGCCATGGGCGAGCATGAGAGCGCTGCGTGTGGCGTGAGCTCTCGTGCTGTCCAGCTCCATCTGTGTGGGGAGAAACAAATGCCTTGAGACACTTGCCCAATGGCCCCAGTGCCCCACAGTGCACCTGAGCTCCCAAGGCAGGAGCTGCTGTGAACATAAGGCGGAAGAAAGCCAAGATGGAAACCCCGTAATGCTTCACCTTCTTGTGCCTGGAAATCCTAGAATTTCGGCCCTTGCACAGCCTGGACGAAAACATGGTGAGCGTGTCCAAGACTGCACGGAAGTTGCTCTCAGCAGCATGGCTGAGAAGAGAGATCATTCCCTGCACAAAAGAACAAGGGGCAGTTGGTGCAGGTCTGAACCCACTGGCGCGGCCAGCCACACTAGCCAGGCCCATCCTTGCCTGAGGGAAATGGCAGCAGTGAGGAGATGGAAAGGGCCAGAAGCCCTTTGTCCCAGGGACAGAGTGGGGACGCTCACAGAAGCTCTCCAGAAGGAGAGGAGAGCTCACCTGGGCCTCAGATGGTTCCTCTGCGTTTGCTTCCTGCAGGTGTTGCAGCAGTTTCTCTTGGATATGGAGGACTCCCTTACAAGCTCCCAGCACTGTCCCCAGAGCCTTGTACAGGAAGGACTGCATGGGAAGGGAAGGAAGAAGCTGAGATGTGGCAGCAGCCTGACCTGCTCAGACAGAGCCAGGTGGGAAGGACCCACACTCCCAGGGAATCGCTGAGAGCAGCTGCAGGGCTGAGCTTTAGCCAGCCCCCAGGCACTTTGCAGCAAAAGGCTCCCTGGGTGGCACAGGCTGGGGAAGCAGCCCACATGGGCAGAGCACCGCCTGCAGCCCCCGCCCCAGTTGGGCACCTGCGGCTGCACCGCTGGGTAGAGCTGGGGGGAACTCACCTTTTCTCCAGAGCTGCTGGGACAGCTGCTCAGGGACCGGCTCAGCTCACAGCTCAGGCCCTTGGTCCAAGCCTCGTCCTCCACCGTCTCCACTGACGCCCTCAGGAACTGTTGGAGAACAGGAGAAGCCAATGTTCCCTTGCCCTTTGTTTCTTCCCGCATTCCCAACTTGCTGCAGCCTTCTGGGGAGAGCTGTCTGGAAAAACAGTCCCCCTCCCAGCTCCCCCCGGTGTTTCTCCTTGAGGGGCTCCTTGAGGCAGGCAAGCACTTCCCTGTACCGTGCCTCTTAGCAGTGCTGTACCTTTAGCAGTCGGCGCTCCCACGCTGCAGAATCTGGGAAGCTCTCTTCTTTCCCTGCACAGCAATAGGAAGCAAAAGAGCCTTGATTGGGATCAAGCCACAGAAGAAGAGCTGCTGCAAACCTGGCTTGGCCCGGGCACTCGGCACTGCCAAGTTGGGACATGCACGCCCCCCCACCCACTGACCTGGCCCTCCTCACAAACACTGTCCCTGCAGGGACACAGAACTAACTGCTCCAAGACTGCTGTCTGAGGGGATGTGACATGCCCATCTGTGCCCTGGAATGGGCAGATTTCTGGGGGAAAACTCCCCAGGCCTCAGCATTGTCTCCCTGGAATGGCAACAGCAGCTGACCTGCATTTTCACTCCACCCCTTCTCTGCTTCCACCTCTCCCTCTCCACCAGTACTTTACCTTGGACACACTGCAGCAGCAGGGGGATCTCTGCATCCCACATGGCCCCCACTGCTCTGTGGATTCTGCTGTGGAGCTTTTGCATCAGCACTAAGGCAGCGGCTTGCAGTTCGCTGCCTGCAACAGGGCTCCCTGCCACCACCTGAGTGAGAGCAAGGAGAAGCAGGGTTACTGCTGCAGCAAGAGCAGCGGCGGCTTCCCCCAGGAGGGAAGCAGCTTGGCTCTGCCCTGATGGGCAAGGAGCAGCCAACAGCTTTGCCCATAGCCATGCTGCTTCTTCCTCGGGGCTTGTGGCACTGGCCTCTGGAGCATCTACTCACCAACAGGCGCACCAGCAGTGTCTGGGGAGTCAGCCATGGGCCTGCGGGGAGAAAGAAGTACTGAGTAAGACTCCGAGGCACGCCATGCCCTGCCACACGCACCTCCGCTGTCCCTTCTGGGTGCTAACACAGGTCAGCAGAGCTCACGGGGGGAGTTCTGCTCCTACCTTGAAACATGGAGCTGAGGAAATGGGGATCCAACTCTTCAATCTCCCGCCTTGTCAGTTCCTCTCTCTCAGCCAGTGCTTGGACACAGTGGGAGACCGGGATCAGCATGCCCGTGTATTGGGCTGGCACCACAAAGAGCAGCAGCCGCGGCCACAGGAGCTGTAGAGAACAAGGCATGTCAGCATTCCTGCCTGCGCTCAGAGGTGAATGGGACTCTGTGAATTTCCTTGAGTCTTGTGTGCTGTGTCTTGTGAGCGCGTTGGAGGAGAGACCTGGGGTGTTGGAATGGGACGAGGAACACGTGGTGCAAAGGCAAGGAGCAGCAGCAGGGCAGAATGTGACTTACTTTGGACATCCCTCTCACAGAGACATCCAGTGACCCCAGGATGTCCATGCACAGCTGTTGGAGAGCTCCTTCCTCCTGAGCTTCCTGGGCAGAAAGGTCTCCGGCTGCCTGCACAACAGTATTGTTGAAACAAGGGTTACTCTCAGTTCTCAGCTCAGATGTTGCCAAAGCGTTGCTTCTGTGCCAGCCTCTGAGCAGCACAGGTCTCCCAAAAGAAGATGCTGCCCACTGTCCTTACCCTTCTTCCCGTGGCGCGGCTGAACTCTCTGAAGATGTGCCCCACCACATCCCAGGCTGAGCAGCTCCGGGTGTCAGCACTGAGGAGATCCTTGATGAAATACAGAATGGCCCTCCGCACCTGCCAGGGGTCAATTGTGTGTGATTTTCCTGGTCAGAAGGCAAAGGGAAGCCACCTGCTCATCGGGACAGCCCTTTGGGCAGGGGCAGAGAAAACAAGAGCAGAGGAGAAGCCTTGGCTCCTGACGTGAGGGCCAGGCCTTAGCACCAGCGTGCTGTGTGCTTTCCATGCGCAGCACAGGGACCTGCCCGCTCCACTCCTCCTGCTCTCCCCACAGAAGCCATTGCCACCATGTGGTTAATGCCCCAGCACCTCCCTGGTCACCCCAGCCCTGCCCGTGTTGGCAGCAGCATCCCCACCCCCACAGCGCTTTCCATTCCCAAACCAGCTCACCCGGAACCTGAGGTCACTGCACAGACGCTGCACAGCCTCTGCAGCCAGGGGCAGCTTCTCTGTAACAACGGGCTCTGCAAGAGAAGCACAGAAGCATGCGTGGAGGCACCACCCAGGTGGCAAAAGGGATCCCTGGAAAAGACCCGATCCATGGTACTGACCATCAGAGCGAGCCAGAGCGCCGAGCAGACCCAGGGCTGCCACACATCCAGGCTCCCATTCATTCTCCAGCTGCGACTGAAGAAACAGGATGGTTTCCTCTGGACAGATTCGGGCTGCAGGGAGGAAATCCCGCACTGTGTTAGCAAGCAACTCGTGCCCCTTGCTGAGGTCTGCGAGACAGGTTTTGGCCAGGGCACCGCCAAGCACCGCCAAAACTGCTCTCCTTACCCTGCAGCAGGATGCAGTGGGTCAGCTCTGCGCTATCAGCCTCGCTGTGCTGCTTGGTGTCATCAGAGAGCTGTGGGAACAAGGTCCATTTGAGAAAATCACAACAGCACTGAGGACGGAAAAGAAGCTGTGCTGCCCAGCTTTCCTCTTCCTTGGCACTCTTGGGAAGAGGACATGCAGACAAAACCCAGCCTGCCCCACAGCATCCCTGGGGGGAGGCAAACACACGGCTCTGCAGCAGCCTTGGGCATGCAGCAGATAGGGCTGAGCAGCCGTCAGAGGCTCAGAGACTTGCAGTCCTCCTGAGACTTAGCCAAGGGGAAAAGTGTGTGGGCACAAGGATAGGCTCCCCTTACCTGGTAGAACACAGCACTGGTGATGGCCAGAAACTTGTCCCTGGGGATGACAGACTGAACTCCCTCTAAGACCTCCAGGAAGGTAGTGAGGCTCTGCAAGAGACCAGGAGAGGAAGGAAGGGCTGAAGCCACATCTAGCCACTTGGGAGCAGAAAAACTTTTCCCAATGGTTTGTCTGCTGGGAAAAGCTCCTGTACAGGTGTTCTTGTTTGTCCCCCCCCTCCCAGCAGCACCAAGAGAGTGCAGTAGACCATGTCTACACTGAGCCCTGCACAGCATCTCACCTTGGCCACCCTGCAGGTGTCTTGGATCTCCTGACATGGGTGCATGAGCCAGAGGAACTGCTCCCAGATGTGCAGCTCCTCTTGCAGGAGGACAGCCATCATGGAAGCCACAGCCCCAAGGACAGCCTGTTTGTCCTGGAGAGAGATGGCAGAGGCCTAGCATCAAAGACTGAATGTCTGCCCTTCCTACTGAGAGGGCTTTCTCTTTTCTTTTCCCCTTCCCCATGCCCCTGTACAGCAGGAGATGGGCTCTCTCTGGAGGGCAGGGAGGCTTTCCCCACACCCTCATCCCCAGCTCTCCCTGCCACAGTGCTGTGACATGCGGCTGCTTCCTGGCAGGGAGATCCAGCCCCGAGCACAGAGCCAGTTTGGGGCCCTTTGCACAGCCAGCCCACTCCTTCTCATCACCCCTCTGCTCTCAGCCTGCTGGGCACAGAAAGAGCTGCTGCCATCCTGGGCTGGGAATGCAGCAGTGCTCACCTCTTCCTCCTTGCTGTCCTGCCAGTGCCTCACCACGGAGAAGAAGAGCTGGTGAAGATTCTCATAGATTCGCTCTTTCTCCACGGCAGGCCAGGGGCATTGCTTTCCAGAGGACAAGTGAGCCGTGATTCCATCTGACCATTGCTTCACAACTGAAAAAACAAAACAGAACCAAAAAATAAATGAATAATTAATTAATTTTTTAAAAAAATCTAACAAAAAAATCAAAGACAAGGGAAAAGGGAGCTTGTGAGTCTGCAGCAGGGTGAGGTGCAAGGGCTGTCCCGATCCGCCCTGCTCTGGGGCCAACACTCACCAGCACAAGCGATGCGCAGCATCTGGCCGCTCCTCACCTGGTCCACCACACTGCGTAGGCCGGCCAGCGTCAGCCACACAAAGGGGATGCACTGTGGAGCTGCAGAGGGGAAAGAGAGGGCCATGGTCAGAGCTCCAGCAGCGAGGGAGGAGGGGCTGCAGCCCTGCATCCCCCAGCTCAATGCAGATCACGCGCAGAGGGGAGAGACCGCTTTCCCCCATTGTCACAGACTTCAGGAGGCTGAGGGGCTCTACCGTAGGTGCTGAACAGTTTGCTCAAGGTGATGAGCACGAACTCCTTGGTCATCTCCCCCGCAGCCTTGAGGTGGCCCTGGAGCTCGGCCATCACCAAGCTGAAGTGCGTCCTGGCCAGAGACACCAGGACATTGCTGGCAGCCAACCTCACGTTGTCTGTCACGTCCTGAAAAAGAGTCACTGGTGACACGCGGCACAGGACACCTCCTAAGGCCTTCCCTCGGCAGGGCGAAGCCACCGCCGTCCGCCAGCAGAATAGCAGCGCAGGCAGGCCGCTCCCTTTGCCTTTGGCAGTGACCCCTTACCTGGGCAGCCGTCAGGTCCTGGGACACCTCTGCCAGCAGCCTGTTCACCACTCCGCATGGCAGGCGGCTGTCATCTTCACACAGGACACTCTCCAGCTCACGGTACACCTGCGCTCGGACACCCTGGGGACAGGGACCAATCATGCTGGCTTCGCCCTTGTTCCCAGGGAGCAGCCCGCTGCCACCCATCGCTATGTGGATGTGCTGCTGGGGCCTGGCACCCAAGGGACCGTGGCACTGGGCCAGGGCAAGGATTGATGGTCGCACGTCCCCAGCTCACCTCCTGGTCCTGCAGGCGCTGCAGCAGCAAAGTCGCGGCACAGGCAGGGACAGGACTTGATGCCCTGCCGCTCTCCCTGCGACGCGTCCGTCTGGGCACGCAGCACACACAGGCAAAGAGACCTGGAAGGAAAGAGCAGAGCAGCTGCCGCTGGTGTTGCTCGGAGCCAGGGCCGAGCATCTGGCCAGCTCTGGCAGGAGCGTTCCTCCAGCCCCACAGCACAGGTGGGCTGCACTGGCAAATGTGTGGTTGGTGGGGAGAGGGGAGAAAGCCTTCCCCTTGCTGGGGTCCTGGGGAAACCACGCCAGGCAGCTGCACTCAGCAGAGCAAGGACAGTGCTGCTGGCACGTCCTGAACCGGCACTGCAGGCACACATGTGCTCGGGCAGCGTCACGGTGTCCAAGAGGTGGAGGGACCTCACCTCGAAGGGCTCTCAGCCGCTCCATCATTGCAGGATATCTCCAGATAGGCACAACGCTCTCTCTGGTCCACTTCCCGCACGTCCCACAAGAGACTGAGCCACCGCTCCCACCACAGGGGTGTGAGCAACAACAACTGTGACATCACACTGTGAAAGGTCATCTCACAGAGAATGACATGCCCTGGGCTGGGGACCAGACAGCATGCAGGGCGAGCTTGCAGGTCCCAAAACATAGAATGTTTCTGTGAGGCACTCGGCTCTGGGATGGACACGTTCCAATACAGTTCAATAAACAGTTTCCTCTCAAATCAGTACAGATACACTTTGGAGTCTTTTTGGATAAATACACGTTCCCCATGAATATAAACAGGACAGCACAGCCATACAGATCTAGAAAAGTGATAGAGTTTTTTGCTCAAAAAGTATTTTTTACATTTGGGATGAAAATTCAATTGCCACATCCACCTTATCTATCTTGAATACTTTGTCTGCATCCATTACATCCATTACATCCAGCTTCTTACTGAATATGGATTTTTATTGGCTAGAAAACCTTCTCCCAGGTGCAAGCATCATAAATAATAGCCTGCAGGGCAAGCTTGCAGGCCCCAAAACACAGCATGTTTTTGTGAGGCATTTGGCTCTGGGGTGGACACATTCTGTGCCAAAGCAGGGAATCACCTCAGCGGGTGAGGGAGAGCCCCTGTTTGGGAGAAGCTGCTGGGAGCCAGTGCCAGGCATTCTCTTAGTGACTGGGGACTCCATGCTGGGAGGCACCGAGGCCCCCATTTGCTGCCCTGACAACCTTTCCAGAAGCTTTTCTGTCTTCTGGGGCATGTGTCAGGGACATAAAGGAGACTCCACAGCATCTGATCAAGCAAGAAGACCACCATGCGATTGTTATCATTCGAGTAGGGGCATGGGAGGTTGCCATGAGGAAATGGCAGAACATCCAAAAGGGGCTTTGCCTCCCTTGGAAAGATGCTAAAGGGGTTGGCAGAGACCTCACTGTGGCCTTCCAGTACTTGAAGGGAGCATGTAAATGGGAGGGGTAACGATTGTTTACATGGGTTGATAGTGATAGGACAAGGGAGAATGATCTTAAACTGAGGCAGGGGAGGTTTAGGTTATAGATATTAGGAGGCAGTTTTTTCACAGAGGGTGGTGACGCACTGCAAAAGGTTGACTAAGGAGGCTGTGGATGCCTCCTCCCTGGAGGCATTCAAGGCCAGGCTGGATGTGGCTCTGGGCAGCCTGGTCTGGTGGTTGGCAACCCTGCACATAGCAGGGGAGCTGAAACTAGATGATTTTTGAGGTCCTTTCCAACCCAGACCATTCTATGATTTTAAGAAGACTAAAAATTAAAAACTAGCAATTTTTCACCATCATCAACTACACAGTTACTTAACTCACTGAGAGTTCTTGTCTCTGTTTAACAGAAAAAATGACCCCATAAAGGATTTTTCTCCTCTGATTTTCTACGAATCTGTGATAATATCAGCAGTGCCCAGCAAGGACAGTTCTAAGTGCTTTGAAATTGGTTTGACTTTCAATCAGCTTAAAAGGGCCTCAGTTATGCCCTTTTGCTCTTAATTTTGAGATAGTCTTCATTTAAATTATGGAAGCGTGAAGACAACAGCAGGGAGATATGTTCCTGGTGAATTTTAATCATGGCAAATCTTTCCTAAAAATTTGAATTAATTGTTATTAATGAAAGCTCTCAAAAATATAATTATTTAATTGATTAATAGGAATACATTTACAGGGTCTATTTGAGACAATGATAGAACCATTCACAGTGACATTTTAATCTATGATAAAACCCAAAGACTTAATTCTAGGTGTATTTGTGGCTGGAGTCACAAAGTCGTATGAACAAAAGATACAAGATCTAGTCCATAATTATTCATTAATTTTGTCCATGGTAAAACATAGCAAACAGGAATGTTCAGTACTCTCCCAGTCTATGTGGTATCATGCCAATATCTATCGTACTGCAACCAGTACAGTATAGTTGAGAGAAATGTTGAACAATGAAGAAAATTTTGAGTCAAGTAGATGCAAATTTTCCTAGCATGTTAAAGATATGTTTTACAAGAAATCCTGGAAGCCTGATTTGATGTTAGTCTCATACAGATAAATATCAACCCATATTCCAGCTATACTCAAAATCAATCAGTGTTCTGCTTAGTAACGCATGACCCAAAGAGTTCTAAAAGTCAGTGCAAAATATGTAGGTCCTTTCACCAGCGTAGATCAGAGTCTGAATTTCCTCTTCAGAGGAAGAAGAGTGTAGAGAAATTCTATAACAGGAAAAGCCTTGTATCCTTCCTCAGACCATCTGACACATTGCGCTGGGGAAGAATAACTAATTTGCAGGTTGGAAAGTGCATATATATGATAGAACTTACCTATACACATATGCAAACACAAACAACGTATGCAATAGACTAATGGACTGTGCTAATCTAATATCTTCTGGATTATTCACTTGAAGATCATTGACTTTATATATATTCACTTGCTTAGCAGATCCCCCATCTGGTAGTAAAGGCTTCTCTAATTTGTGAATTTATAGTATTATTTACACAAACTCAAATGCTGTATTGTACACGATAATAGAAAATTGTAACATTTTGCTTACTGGATTGTAGTAGTACTTTTATTTCTGCCCAAGATATTTAAAAGAACGAAGGACTATTTTTGAGGTTCTGAATATTTTTTTGCAAAAGTTACATATTTCCCAGTCATTACTATGCCTGGAGTATTACTTTCGGATATTGAAGAGAAGGAGCACTTGTTTTTAACAGGCTTTGCATTACTCTTTCTTCTGTGGCATCTTTTCTGTTTTTCATGTTGTCTCCATTGGACCTTTCATAACGCTAAAACTGTTCAGAATGTTTTCCAACAGCTTTATGTTTAAGCATTATAAAATGTCTTTCTAGATGGGTGGCAACCTGGATTCTTTCTTTTCTTCTCAAGCATTATCACCAGTAATGAAGGCTATGTTAAATAAATTCCATTTTGGGGTATCTTGCAGCCTCCCTCTCTTTTGTGCATGAGTTGCTGCATTTTACATAATTAGCTTTTCAGTTCATGGTAAACAAGAAAGAGAAGAGTTTACTCACATCTCTCTCTCTTGTTTGAACAGACTCTTAATATGGCTGAAGATCTGCTGTGTGTATAAGTGTGATAGCAACTCTGTTTGCCTTCTGTCCCTCATTAATGCTAAAACACACGGCAGGTTTTTGTCCCTGCAAAAGTAGTCCAAAAGCATTATATATATATCGCAAGCTTCATGACTACTGCACCTAATACTCTGATAAATATGTGTTTATAGGCACCAGGCAACTTTCAGTGCTTACAGTAAATACTGTAAATTGTAAAAAGCATTCAAACTGAATCCTTTACATCTGTGAATGCTATGAAAGATTGAAGGTAAATTTTAAATAAAAGCTGTTATACAATAAACCTAGTGATGTTTCCCACACAAGTCTCTATTTTCTTGCTGTGATACATGTTCAAACACAAAAGCTTCAGCCTTTATGCCTTTACATTTAGGACAGATACGTAAATATATTATTCTTGTCTTCTTCCAAAGTGAATGACTCAGTATTTATATCCCTATGTGATGCATAATATATGTTCATTTTGCATCCTTTTGTCACTGCAAATCTTTTTATGAAGATTTTGCTTTCAAGTAGGAGCACAACTGGAGATTTGCAAAACCAAACCATGGTTTAACATTGGTCAGCTACTCTGGAAGAGAGGGCAGATATGGAGGAGAGATCATGCCAACCCAGAAGAAAGAGCCACACAGAAATGTTAATACAGTGTGGGGCCCTTGGCTAACTAGCCTGCATAGATGTGGAGACCGAGCTGCTATTTCTACTAAATGTTCATGATTGTGTTCAGCTGTATTTTTGTATGGATTGCTCTAAGAAACTTATTTGTCCTTTTTTAAAAGACAAAATATCTCAATAAAGCAGAGGCCCTATATGGGCCAAAAGAATAAAATTCCTCACATCCGTCACAGATTTTGTATGTTCAGCGTTTAAACCATAAAGTGGTACTGATAGAACAAGTCTGGTATTTATTAGATTTTCTTTGCTCTTCTGAAGGGAAAAATGCTAAAGATGCAAAAATGTGCACTTCTGAAATACCACACAGATGCTAGGTCACATTTGGCAATGGGATAATCCCACTAATTTTTCTAGCAAGGAATTTGGTTCCCCAAAAAGAAGAGACAACACTAAATGATCTGTCTACTCTCTGGAGATGAGAGAATCTCTGGCACTGACATAAAGTGGTACCATACACAGAAAGCCACATCTTCCTGGCTTCCCAGCCCACACTCCTTTTGTGAAGGTACACAGATTGATAAAGGTTTTATTTATTAATAATAATTGCCTAAAAATAGACATATAACAAAATCATTCATCTGTAAAAACCAGAATGTCCTAGGAATAGGAGAAGAAGGAAGGAAGTTAATAATGAAAAAGAGAAGGCAAAGAACTGAGCACAAGAAGTGGCCAAGCTCAATATATCTAGAAGATCAGATTGTAAGTTAAGAAAGAAGAAAGGATCCAATTACTGGATCAAAGACTAAAAAACTCTGGCAATAAATTAAAGTGATGACAAAGAATAAAAAATTGCAGTGGTGTTAATCATATGCAGTTATGCGAAGTTCGTAGAATCATAGATTGCATTATCATGGTCAGAGCTGTGCACTAATTAGTGAAGTGGAATAGAACTGGACAGTCTTGCAGGAACCAGGAGACAGTACACAGATGTTGGTAAAACGTACACAAGAATGATTTTTCCTGCAGTTTTACTTTATTGTATGGGTACTGATCATGACTGAATGCGGTTAAGTTGTCTATATCAAATTGATTAGCAGTGCTTTGCTGATCTTTTCTTCTCTAACCTCAGACTACTTAACTTCGTATTGGACAATAATTCACTCCCTCTACATCCTATCATCCTCCTGCTGACAAGGTCCAAGTTAGATCAACCGATCCATTCAAATTTGGCTTTAGAACTGCAGAATTCAGCAGATTATAATCACAAAAGAGACAATTACAATGGGACTAAAAATGGCCACTCTAAGAGGGCCATGATTTTAAGGAGACCAGATATCTGGCATTGACTGTGGCTTCTGAAACATACTTGATAGCGTAAGAGGGTCCTATATGCTCTCTGCTATGCTAAGCACATCTGCCACACCAAGAAGGGAGTTTTTCACAAAGTAGCATGCCAAGAAACACTGATGAAGAAGTTTAGGACACAACTATGAAACTGTTTTTCACTTTCAGAGTCAGATAACTAAATACAACCTTGATAACTAGACACAATCTTGGCCAGAATGCTTCAACAACCACTCCATTTCAAAGTAATTTCAAAGCATTGAGTTAACTGAATGTTGTCCTCATCAAGCTTAATTTTTCTCATTCCATTGACTTTGTGAAACTACTTACTTATGATTTGCATTAGTCTAAGACCAAATTAAGGTCTAACACCTTATCATATTTTTGAGATGGATCATATAGGGGCTCCTCCATTTGGAATGACAGTTTTGCAAAATCTGCAGTAAATGCAGGTGACTATTACTTTTCAACATGATTTGTTGCCTACCTGCACAGCTAGATGACAAACTTGTACTGATCGTCTGAGGATATCCAGATGTTCTGCTCTTCTTCCTAGATGGACTGGTCTCTCTAACTGTACACCAGCTTTGGATCTGGTAAGAGTAAATATTAAGGAAAGAAAAAAAGAACTTTTCTGTCACTAATTTCTCTTATTTTTCCAATGAAGTCTGAACTTTCAGTAGATGTGGAGAAGGCAATTACAATATATCAGCTATAAACACTGGTGAGGAGAAAGACAGATTAAAAAGTAGACAAAAACCAGGAAAAAAAGCACAAATCTAGAGTTATTCCTAAATGTATTAAATGGATCAGGTTTGTTTCAAGCCAGTTCAGCAAATTCTGGCAGGGTAAACATTGGAGAGTGCTTCTTAAAGCCTGGAGATTTGAAGGCCCCCAGTTGAGCTATCAGATGTTCTTGAAAACATCAGCATGATGAAAGCTTCTGAATGTGGGTGAGGTGATTCTGGCTACAGCATTTCTTAGAGGACCCAAAGAGGCCATATCTCGGGTACTCTGAGCCTGAGTGCTGCTGGGTTCACCAAGGTCCAGCGCCAGAGAAATATCATGCAGAGTAGTTTGGGAAGGTGCTCAACACTGTCACTCTGTGAAATGTTAAAAACATATGTGCTTTCCTGATTTTGCCAAAGGGCAACATGTGTGGGATGAGAAGATCAGCTTTATCTGTAGCATGTAGGACAATTATTACTGCAGCCCTATTCTGGCCTGTGGTTTCTCACCACTCCACTTGAAGCGGACAGAAGGAAGAACCATCAGCCTCTATGAAAAATAAAAATAAAATAAAATTAAAAAAAAAAATAGCACCAAAAAACTACAACCACAAAACCAGACCAAACATGCAGAAATGCATCGTCCTGAGACTCTGCCTTTTTTTTTTTTTTTCAGTGTCTCCACAGTCTGTGCTGTTTGCTTTGGCTCAGCGAACTCAGGAGGTCTGTGTCATCCTCATACACTTCCCAAACTAAGGTATTGCAAGTCTGTCCTTCCTTCTCCTTCATGCTCTTCCTGAAGTTCCCTTTCCTTCATAGTATAAGTAGCCTTTATCTAAATTCCCACCTGACACCATTACAGTGAAATTTTCTGTCCTACCCCCTGATCCATTCTCATTAATTATTTATTCTAAATGAACATAACTAATTCCACACATGGAAAAGTATTTCTTAAAGCTACTGCTGTCTCATTTCCAACCACATGACACAGACAGATGAACATGACACACACTACATCTTCCCTGTGTGATACAGCAGCAGACCTGTCGCATGGCACTGGAGAGGAGAATGAAATAGCCACTACTCACCCTTCTGCTTCATGTGGCAGACATATGTTTCTGCCTTTATTTGCAGTGTCATTCACCTGCATGGCAATCACTTCTCTGGTGGTAGTGGATATGTTTGGCATAGATCAGCCAGGTCTTTCCAGACCAGGGAACTAACATATAATGTAATTTTTCTGGCCTTTAAACTCTGTCAAATTGGTGTCATGGAGCGAATATAGTGAAGGTAATCTTGGCCACTGTCACTTTATAAGCACCTTCACGCCGTGGCCTTTCAAAGCTCATTCTGGCATATTGGCTTGATTGATTGAAACATGAATGTGTCCTTCCCAAATGACAACCACAGACCCCTGAGTTACTCCAGGATTTCTTGTCCTTGTTGCTCATCTGAAAAAAGAATCACAATTTCCTTTATCAGACAACTACCTTTTATCATGCCTGTTTTGCTCCATGTCATAACAAATGCATGACCTGTAATTCTTACAATGATAGCTGTGTGTACAACAACCTCTGTTGGTTAAAAGACTGACCTATGCTTTATTAATATTTATAGATTTAAATTTTTAATACACAACAATTCTGCATTATTGAATAGGTGACTTCCTGCATTTTAATGGTTACGGAATTGGAGTGGGCTCTTCGTAGTTAATGTTGCAATACATTTTTCATTATTAAATATCAAGTTGCTAGCACTAACCTCCACAAACAAAATCCCCTCAGAAAACATGTTGGTACTATGGTATAAATTCTCTCAGGAGGTATAGAATTTATTTGTGGCAAGTTTGCCTAGGGGATTTAGATTTATGGTATGAGAGTTTCCCATAGTTGGAAATAGTTAATAAGTTTCTCTTTAAAGTTGCTGAATTATTCAAACATCAGTTTGGGATCACTTACTCAGTTTTGAAGATGATTGGATTCTTATTTGCAAATCAATCTTCACATTTTAGAAGGTGAATGATGCCAAAATAAGATATTCCAAATATTTAGTTCTTGGGTTAGGATTGGGATGTAGATTCAGGCTTCTGTAAATTTATTTTGAAATTAAGACCTTTAGCAAGGTCTTTAATAATAGCTGCATTGTAAAGTAATTGCATTTTAGAGGACAACTTGGGATTTCCTGGGAGTTATATAAAAATATGGACCATATGGCATAAGATAAAGTCAGTTCATTTCTTAGGAAAAAAACTAAGCAATTAGTCACAAGTCACGTTCTAATTCTTCTCTGCCAGCTAAACATTCTATGAATAGTGTCAAGGTCCAGTTTGTGTGCTTTTGTGATAGTAAGACCTTCAGTGGTGGCATACGAACAGTGAAGAAGAGTTTCTCTGGAATAACAAACTTGACAGCGTTTCACCGTCAGGTGGGTCAGGTTGTTCACAGCCTGTTATTGCAGTAAGGACTATTGCGTTCTTCAAAGAAAAGAGTAAATCCAATGAATTTTCATTTCGGAAGGGATGCTCCATGTGAATACCACAATCACAATCTAGTCTAGTATAATCAACAGTCCTTTTTCTTAGAATGACTCTTAACATCAAATTTGTACTGCAGAAAAATTAGTCATGTCAAAGTTTTTTGTTCACAGAATCTTCAATATGGTTTGAACTAGGGTTGTTTGGATTTTTTTAATGGTGAAATACTCATCTTGAAAAAGCTGTTCCCCATATTAGCCTTCTTTTATGTGTCATTTTAATTTATATTTTCAATATAACTGAGTACATCTCTAGTGTATATATATATGCCAATGAACCAAAGATTCACCTGATGGATTTGCCATCATAATTCCTTATTTGCAGGATATCATGGCTGTGTTTACCTACAACAGATGTAAAGAAAGCTATAAATCTTGCAGTTTGTGCAGAAGAGTCGATGTTGCTTTGAAAGCCACTCACACTAATTGAAGAAAATTGGTCATATGTATGATTATGAGATACAGTTCAATATTCGGAATAGTCAATAATTCAAAACTGTATGTTATGAATTAATTTGGATCATGCATCATTTTAGAAGTTGCATGACTTCCCCAGTTTTAGAAAATAAATTGTCACCCAGAATTTGGAAATGGGACAAACTATACAGTTTTGTGATCTCCCTGTTGCATACCCACATTCCAGTGACAGTCAGATGAAAGTACTTGCACACAGTAACTGAGGCGTCTAATAAACATTTCATTACACTTAATGAAAGAGATCATGTTACCTTCCTGATGTTTTTTCTTATGTTTTCCAATATAAAATTGATAAATATACGTGTTCACAGAGAAAAACAACAAATACCACTACACTGTGATGATATTCTTAAAGAAATTATAATTATTAATTAAATATTTAAGATGCGTTTCCCTCTAAGTTCTCATTTCACAGCCCCTGAAATCCATCCCCAGCTGTGAAACTCAATTTCACTTCATATTTTTATCTTCACCTGCAAATAAATATTATTTTTTATGCATGAGTAGATCTAATAACCTAATGAAAGATCAAAGTTTCTGTACATATGGAATATAATTCATGTATGCCATTTTCCAGAAGAAGTGTATGAAAATGCAGCAACGCTTCAAGACGGTCACTGCTATATTTCATTTCTGAACACCATATAAAATAGCAAGACACCCACTCTCATTAGTCAGCGCTATAAAACAACAGGCAAGAACGTTGTTTCCTTTCATCTTCAGAAATGCAAGCTGGCAAGCTCTCCTGGGGTGTGATTAACAGTTTCTCAGCTGGGGGTACTTACAAATGAAATTATTTCTTTTGCTATTAACCTTTGATGACATCAGTAATTCCCACATCTAGGAGACAACAGTGCCTGGTAATGGACACGGAGGAGGAACACGCATTGATTCACACTGCAAACAGCCACACTGAAACACACTTTTGAATGGGTTTAGCTTCCAAGTCAGCTGCTAAGCAAACACCAAGTTTTCAACAGCACTCAGAAGCTCAGGGCTCCCCACGCTACGAGATTTTCAGAAATATTCAGGCACCGGCTCCTCTGAAAGAATCTACTTATTGCTTTAGGTGCTGGAAGCAGCTGCAGTCTTTTAATGAGCTGCCCCTCACAGACTTTTCTCAGCCTCAGGGAACAGTGGCTCAGAGGTACTGCCTTGCTCTGCCGTTCCTCTGCCATTATTTTCACTTACCCCTTCCCTCACAAGCCTGCACTGCCTGCCTTTTACTGCTGTCACAGCTCCTTCCTATCTCAGCAGTAAGTATGGACTGTTTTCTTTTGTGTCTGTCCAGCAGAGTGGTGTTCGAGCATCCTGCTTGAGTCCTCTGGGCACTGCTCCAACACAAGTAGCATCTGCTTGCAAATTACCCTAGTGCTAGGAGACAATGATGTATGACCTTTCACAATACTGGGCGAGGTAGTATCGATCAGCATCATTGATCCCATGTTTGAGTGACTGTCTCACCCAGGAAGACAAGTGAAGTAAAAAAAAGTCTGGCAGTGTATGCAAAAGCCCATGTCTGATTGGAAACTTCAAAACCTTTTTTGTTGCTGTTGTTTTTTGTTTTTGCTGGCCATTTGGCCTGGACAATGTTAACAAACATCACACTACTGTTTTACTAGGGGTGTGAGGCCCTAGCACAGACTGCCTGCCCTCCCCCTGTAGGCACTCAAGGCCAGGTTGGATGGAGCCCTGGACAGTCTGATCTGATGGGTGGCAGCATGGGTTGGAACTGAGTGGGGTTTGAGATCCCTTCCAACCAAAACCATTTAAAAATTCTTTGATTTTTTAAATTGTTTTTAAAAGAGCCTTCTCCTATGCAAACAACTTCTTTTATTTGGTTTGTTTGGTTTTTGAGTGAACAAGAGACTATTAGGTATCACACAAATGTTTACTTGTGTGAGCAATCCCTAATTACAGAGCCACTGCTCTTCCACATAGGAAACACTTTGCAGATGAGACACAGGACCGGTCAGTACATTTGCTAGGGCTAGGTTCACACATTGCATATATATGCTTTTCTCTTTTGGAAGATGTTTTCCTAATTTTTAACAGCCACATATAAGAAACAGTTCTTATTTCTTCGTGTTTCTTTACTGGGACATCATTAGTGGCTTGTTTTATCTTAAGGAGACAACTAAGATTGGCTTCCAAATGGCAGGAGATAAAACCTAATAAACCAGCTCTTAATATTTCCAGACTCACAATTGTAGCATACGGTGTTACCTGAAATTAAATGTTCCATAAAAATAAGCACTTTTGCTTCTTTTAGAACTGTTCTGCACATACCTACCCACAGTATGACAGCTGGCTAGGTGACGTTACGCAGTGACATCCCATTTCTGAAGGAGCATAGGTAAATTTCTGCTAATTCCATACAGATTCTATGAATAATGGATTTAGCAGGCATGCATGCTAAAGTGGGGTAATGAAGATGTTGTCCTTGGTGAGTGAATTCATGTTAAAATGGGAAAATAACTCCATATATCATTCTTACATCTGCAATTCCAAACAGAACTCCGGTATAACCTGGGCAGGGAGATTTGCAGCAGAATGGGTTTCATCAGAACATCTCAGGCTTTTGGGAGTCTGCAACAGAGTTTAAATAGATATTTTCAAATGGAAAGCAGAGCAGCAGCTAAGGAGATGGCAGAGAAATTTAACTATCAGTTCTGCATAAAATGTGAATATTTGGAAAATGTTTTCATAGGGAAGCAGAATGAACAAACCAATGCTGATTCCATGCAAGAGGCTTCCAGTGCAGATGCTCAATTGTTCCAGTGCACTCCACCTGCCAAAGGATATTCTGCTTTACCTCTCATCCCTAGTGGCACGTGCTATACTGCTTATGAGACATGCTGTGCAGAATTTCTCCAGTAACAAATCAAAATTTAATGCGTTTCCTTTTTTTTTTTTTCCTTAAAAATTTCATTTACACATATTATAAGAAATCTTTCTTTGATAAGGTCAGCAACCCTGCAGTCAGCCTCCATAAAACACCTCTCTTATCCCTGCTGGATAATGCCGTGTCTCACTGCTCCCTTTGCCAATACTTTGGACTGCAAACCACTGCTTAGGCAAGTCAGTCCTGTCCTTGTGTCCAGTCCTTTCCAGCTTCATTCTTAGATTCTCTGTTCAAGATTATTCTTGACTGAATTGATAAATACAGTTGATAAATTAAAACATATTAAGAGCAGAAGCACACCTCACTGAAATCCTACTCTCTTTATAATTTGCCACCATTAGAAGAAAACCAAATAAAACTCCCTCTGCCGTCCCGCCACACAAACATTCAAATGTCTGGAAATAAGACACTAGGAAGCCCAGCCTGATCCATATAGAACTGACATAACCTATAGTCTGTCTCCTTTTCTGATATTGCCTCCCAATGCCTGATAAAATAGGCACAGCAGAAGTAAATAGCAGCTTAATCAAGTTTCTCTGATTTAGTAAATGTGGAGTTACTTTTTACCTACCACCTAGTTACCAAAGCATTAAACAGGATTCTGGGACACCTTTGTCCATTAATTTTTAGCCTTAATAATAAAGAATTATGTTATAAGGCATTTTTTCAGCCAAGCTTCCCCCTCTGGGATATCTCTCAGCTTTCTTACCGGGACTCATGCATCGTTCCACCTGCAGTGCTTGAGAGCACCAGCCCATGCAACCTAGGCACTGTCAAAAACTGAACACAATGTCAACCCATTCTCCTCAGTGTGTCTGCAGGCTTCTACTCACCTCTGTAGAAGAAGGAAAGTAATTCCCTGCATAGGCATCTCCACGGTCAATGAACTCTTCCAGTCACCTCTCACATCACTTGTCAGGGAAATATGCTGGCACTAAATGCACGGAAATGAAAGCAAAAGCCTTCCCTGCTGGACCAATCAAGCCTGACAATTGGCTTGTGGTGGATGCCAGAGAGACTCTGAATATTTTGGCAGAAATGCAGGCTTTTTTCTAGGTGAGAATCTGCCTACATAGGATTTATGCAAACACTTCCTTGCTTGGTCTGTAGCCACCCCTTTGCAGCTAAGCAGTTCAGCAGTATCTCCATTTCTTTACATAATTCTGAGTTTAAAATACTACCATCACCTAAAATAAGAGGAGTTTCAATTACAGTGCTCTCTGAAATGAAAGAGGTGGAAACCAGTTTGACAGTTTAAGCTGATAGCTGAGGTACTGCTGCACTAGCGTTTTTGGCACCTGGCCTAGGGAGGAAGTAAATAGGCGAGGGGAAGCGACAAAGAGAAAGGAGGAATAAAGGAGGGTGAGAGGGATCCAGTCCACTGAATATAATATCATGTGTTTCTTATAAAGGGAGCTTTGTGGTCAGTGAAAAGAGAGAAGTGCTTTCAAATGCTCCACACTGCTCAGGGGGTATTCTTGTCCACCAAACATAGGCATGACTCTTCCTTTGCAGAGGTCCTGGTGTTCTCAGGAACTGATGAAGCCCACTGGAATGAATTGCCTTTCCTTCTCAGCGTACAACAAGGCAGTGGAACACAACACATGCTTTCATTCACTCGGACCTGATGCTCTTCTGCTGGAGCAGATGATTCTGTCGAGGGGTTATAAAACTTGGTTAAGAGAATGGTGGAAGAAATTGGTCCCAGAACCTGACTGCAAGAAAGCATTGGATGGGACACAGATTTACACCTACTTGGAAAAACACATCAGAGCCAGTATAGTCAACAGGCTAAATAATTCAAAACAACCAGTCTGTGAATGTGGTTTGTAGGTCCAAAGTCATGAGTAATGGCAGTTGCCAAAAGGACAGAGCAGAGTCAGGGCTCCCAAGCTGCAGTCCAACCTTCCAGCTGAAGCCGCCATATTGCTGGCCATGCTGAGAGCAGGGAGCCAGGTGTGTGCCTCATACAGCTGCTCAGAGAGAGAACAAAGGGATTATGTCTAGCATGATAGAAACAACCAAACTTGCAGGTCAGGGATGTAATGAAGGCACCAGCTGAGGCAGAAGCAACTGCCTTGGCTGATGGTCAATGCAAAGGGCCATTTGTCTAAATGCATGCAAGGTAAGAGCTGGATAGCAAACAGGTATTTCTGCAGCGTGTAAGAATTGATTCAGTACTCAGGAAGGTATACAAAATATTTAAGCAGAGGGCTCATAAGCCCTTTGCAAACACAAGGTCAGACATGTAAAGAACAATGCGAGTACGAGCAAACCATCTCTTGAGAGGGCAGGTACAAATTACTGATTTAGGCACTGAAGAGCAGCGACATGAGAAGCCCCAGAATGTCATCTTGGACTGAAGCAGAAGCTCTCAGGCTAAAAGCAGCTTTCCACTCCAGGGTGGTATGCAGGGGTGTAGAGAGCTCAGAAAGATGCTCATGCATGAAACTTCTGGGCATTGCTGGGCTGCCTAGGCATCACGTGAGCATACTTGAAACAAGAACATTACAAAAGTTTGTGGTACACAGAAGGATACAAAAGTCAAAAAATGTGAAATCAGTATTTAGCTCACAATTTCACCAAATCTAGCAGCACATTACAGAAAATTTAGAATGCCAGGCAGCATTACTCTTCAGAAAAAGGAAATTTGCTTTATCATACTGGATATGACAAGCGTTTCCCTCAGTGCAAGCAGCCCTGTGGAATTAAATAGGAAAGCAGCAAAACATTCCCAGGCAAGAACATATTCGCAAATGCGTCAGGCAGCATTTGTCTGAAGCTAAATGAAACATTTTTCCATGGAACCCAAAGTAACCAGTACAAAGATCTATTACTAACTGCAAAATATGTAATTTAGAAGGCCAAATAAAAACCACTTATGGCTTATACTGTCAAGACCAACATATTCAGGGCCAGCACTGCAAAAAGGAGTCATTTGCAACTGATCCACAGGATGAAGGGGAGGGGCAGAACCCAGAAATGGTTCCAGATTTATTATCCTCTGTTGACACACACTTTTCAGTTCCAATATGTGAGATTAGAAACAGAACAGAAGGTGCTGAAGCTCCTTTGGCCAAGTTGTGAAGATTACCAAGCACCAGCTGTGAGCTGATCTTCCATTATTTGGGCAAATGGCCACAGCCAAGGTAGCAAGCTGCTCTGGTATTCAGGGCTGTCTCCGTGGTGAAGTGCCTCTTCTGGAATCAAATGGCCACAGAGCAACTGATCTGTGGGTCAAATGATCATCTGTAATCTCTAAGGAAAGAGGTTTGGCTTCTCAGCTAGCTTAAATGTTAGGTTTTCAGACAAGGTATGTGATGACACAAAAAGAATGTCTTTCAATCCATCAGTTTTCTCCAGCAATGCCCAGCTTTCCCTCTGGTATCAGATGTGCTACCATTCCTATGCAGGCAGTGTGATTGCACTTGATTGGCAGAAATATCATGGATGAATTTCTGATCTTTTGCAATGGCCACCTCAGTCTCTTTATGATCTTCTCCCTCACACTTCTTGGGGAATAAAATTTTAGAAAATGTCTGTTTATCCAGTGATTGCTGGTTAAAAATAGAAATCTATATACGTACCATGAACACCAATGCTGTGAAAAAAACAAAACCCCACAACAGAATGTAAACTAGGTGAAGATAAACTGTGCATGGAGGTGTGCTGTGCTGCTGCAACTGCAGGCTTTGATGCCTCTAAGGGCTGGAGCAATCTTCCCAGTTAGCAGAGACTTCCACTGCTATCTTTGTCATTACTATCTTTTCTGGTAACTTCTCACTAGCATTTCTGAAGAATTTATGGCCCTGACCACCTTCTTTGTTTTTATAAATTCAGATCTTCAAATTCTGTGTAAGCAAGCTATCAGTGAACCATCCAAAATACAGTTGAAAAATACTTCTGTACTGTCACTGTAATTCAAATCACTGTAGGCTAGTGATTTAATATTTTAATGTCATCCTCTACACACCTACAATCAGCAAATGTGCATTTAGAAATAAAAATTGTTTCAAAGTGCCACCAACTGTTGTTTTTGCAAACTGCAATTCAAAGCATGCACTTTTGAAATGCCCTTCCTGAATGTTATCACATTTTGTGGCGCAGCACACAACTACGTGAATGAGCCTACATTATCCTTTTCCCAAGGCAGAAAAGCAGCACAACCCTTTGTAATACCTCCTTATGGCTAGGCTAGGTTTCAAAGACAACATAATACACTTTATCAAGCACACATTTTCTGTTGTTTATAGAATATGTTTTTTCAGATTTGCATGTTTTAGTGACAATCCCATTTCTAAAACTTTCCATAAACCTCCAAAACAATCTGAGAGAACCAAGTGCTAGAAGTTTGATCTGCTTTTTGAATGCATCTCCTATTATTGCTGCAGGAACTCTTAAGCATTGGGTATGTGCTGAAAACGCTGTGCTCCAGTGCTCAGCTTTCCCCTTTTCCAGAATTTAATTTTCACTCTTCTCTAACTTGGATTTCCTCAGTTCCATCATCCCCCCAATTTTGGTTCCTCCTGAATCAATCTGGACTCCTCACAAGACAAAATTCTTCTATGATCCACTGACATTGGTAAAGAAACAGGTTTACATGATGTGCAAAAAAGGCCCAGTGGTACTTGCCTCTTGGTGCCATGAGTAGGGTAAATACTCTCACAAGTTTGTCAGTCTGCACTGCCTGTGAGTAATAAGGTGTGGGACTCTTCCAGGAGCTTGAATGGTTACAGCTCATGGTGAGCTATCTCCATAAATATCTCCAGCTCTAAATCAATTCTGTTTTCTTGCTGTGATCATATGAAATGCATCAACTGTTGAATAAATCAATGTGACCCCACCGATTCCTTGGCCTAACATCTTATTATTATTTTGTGGCTATTGGCTGATTAGGCATTTAAATAATTTTCTGAGAGAGCATCTGCGTTATTTGAATGTCAGATTGTGAACACAAAGCTTTAGATTTCTTCAGTACTTTATTTGCCAGTAATAGCAATAATTGAAGTAACAACAGCCTTCCCTTGCTTTTGTTGATATCATTTAGTTTTTCCACTAAGGACAAAGCAGGCATTTTGCTGATTTGAAAGGAAACGTGTTCTGAAAGGTCTGAGCTAGTCATCTATTGACTGGTGGGAGCATTCATTTCAGAGAAGAGTAAGTTAATACGACATCCCCAGCCCAGACTGATCCAACAGAATGAGACCCCCTTTGAAGTCTCAATTCCGCCACATTTTGTCTATAAAAATTGCAGTCCTGGCCCCATGTAGACGTACTGGGTAGTCAGTGGTGACTGATTTCTCAGCCCATGGATGTAAGAGCAGGGAGAGAAATGACGCAGTGTCAGGAGTGTGCACAGAGTTCAAGAATGTGGAGGGGAGGTACCAAGGAGCACTTGTGTAAGAGCAACCCGATGACTGCAAAAAAGCAGGTGAGGAAAAAGAAAAAGATACTACTGAAGGATGAAATAGGGAGATTACAGCTCAGTGCAGTGATTAGAGGAGGGAGGTGTTTTCAGCAAAACAGCACATGGTTAAATGGAGGAGCTGAAGGAGATGAGGGTACAGATTTGCTGAAGTGCCTAATCATGTGGAAAGAAATCTGCTCAGTTTCTGTTCTGAGAGAGAAGGATTCAAAGCAGCACATATTGACAAAACACTAGGTGTCTGAGATGCGTGCCAGTTCCCCCTCTAAAAGTTTTGAAAGAAACAAATCAGTAGTTTGAATAAGAACAGCACTGAATTGCAATGCCCTCAATTCTCCTTGTAAGCAGAATTATGATTTTTAAGATTATCTCAAAATATAAAGTATTTTCTGACAGTATCAAATAAATTGAAATAGCCAGATACTTAAATCTGCCACTACCCTATTGGTAGCTGGCTTTGTTACTGAACTTCTTGTCAAAGAAAAGCAAAACAAACCACAGTAAACAATGCTTTTATTTCCACTCACTGTTCTACAAGTATCAGCTTGACAAATCCCAAGTGCTGTGCAGTCAGGCTTCATAGCCTTGGCTGGTCTTACTGGAGGAGTTCTGACTATGTAACATACACGAATGCCATTGCCATGGAAAAGTATTATATCAGATAAAAATAAGTCTGGATTTTGCAACTGGCATCACAAAAGCAACAGAGAACAGAGAAAGACAACTGGCAAACAAAAAAATCTTGAAGGCAGATTTCTATGGCCCTCAGTAGTGTGGTTCTACAGTTTTGTTTTCCTTTTCAGTTTAGAGCTAGGAAAAATTAATTGTGATTTAATTAAATGACAGTTCTGGCATCAGCTTAGGCTACAACAAATAAAGAACATATCATTTTCATTACTGATAAGTGAATCTGAATTTCGCAGAGCTGTAACCAGAACCTGTACACAACATTGGTTTACTAAAAAAATATTAGTTTTCCCTGTTTCCTAATCAGCTGCTTCAGTGTTCTTTCCCCCAGTGTTTTCAAGATGGATATGTCTCAGCATTTCATTAACAGCAGCGCTTCCTTTTGTAACAAATTAGCATTACTGTAGTGTACAATATGCGTTTGCATCTCATTTACATTAGGACCCTTATATAATTCTGGCAAAAGAAACATTTGTATAGGAAAAGTCTAATGCCTCCTGCAATTATTTAGTTGCACAGACAAGGAGGATAAGGCAGGCTCCCTGATTTTGCTGCAGCACAGATATATGTGGAGCACTACATCCTTTCTCAATACCCTCTCCCTGGCAAAGCCTTTAACAGTGCTAATCAGTTCAGACCAGGCTCTCTGCCTGTATTGGTGGCTGAACACTGACCCCCAAATACCTCTTATCAGATCTACATTGCCAGCCTTTTATTCTAGTTAATAGGGGCTAGGCAGGGTGAACAGGGACAGGATGTCACTAGAGCTCCTGTTCCATGAAACTACATTTTGCAACATCCAGTCACATCACCTCTCAGAAGTGCATTGGTGAAAAACTAAACTCGAATGTGTAACTACAGACTGCTTCCCAGGCTTATGGAAAACTCGGATATCTGACTTGAAATGAAGTAATTCTCTATTCTCTACTTCATGGCTGTGATTGTTACAAAACCACTTCTGCTGAAGTAGCTGGCTGTCCATTAAACCCAATATTAATCTCTAACTAGAAACCACTTAGCATTCCTCACAGTTCTATAAGGAAAGAATAAAAGCCCTGCTTCTCAGAAAAATGCCTCTGCAACCGAACCTCTTATGAAATCCTTACATTAGTGAGAGCTGTCCTGTCATGCAAAAGCTCTATTAGTATGAAACAAAAGTTAGAAGACACTGAATATTCCTGCTAAATGAAAGTTATGATGAAGAGCATAGGTTCCATGGGGTTTGTGTAGCACAAAAGCAATCTTTATCGAATTGCTCTAGACATTTAATAGGAACAACAATAATAGTAACTGAATTGTCACACTTTGCTTTCATACACGCTAAGGCAAAACTTTGCTTCAATCAATAATCGTCTAAACACAATTGCTTAAGTCCATCAGTTGTGCTTTCTGCTTATTGCAGTCCACCTTGAATCACACTCGGACCAGTGAAAAGGTGTTATTTCTTACTCTCTGGGTTCTTCCACATTCCTGGCAGCCTTTCATATCTCTTACTTCATTAGTCTGATCTCCATTTTCTCTAATTCCTATGATTTTAGAGCAATTCATTTTGAAAGCCAAGCAGCCCACGGCTAGAATGAAGTCGCCTTCATTTTGCTCACATGTAGTGCTGACCAGTGGCACAACAAGCAGGATGGACTTTCTACATGGATTTTACACCAGAGTTGATTCTTCGCCCTCCCACCTACCCATGTACAATACTGAAAGTGGTGCGCCTGTATCATGGCCAAAAAAAAGTTTTGCCTTGATATCTGATGCTATCCTCCCAAAATTCAGTCATTAATATTTATTAATCCTTTGTGGCTATGTTTAGAAGCCTTGCTGCATTAACACAACAAAAATAATAATAATTAAAAAAAAAAAGAGAGAGAGAGAGAGAGAGAAAAGAAATGCTAGTGGGAGAAGGAGCCTTTGGAAGCCATCCAGACCAACCTGTACCAGCACTGGATCGTAGAGACAGCTCCTCCTTGAAATGTCTCCCGATTTTGCTTCCACTGATTAGTTTATATAATGGTGGAGTATGTCTGTAAAATACTAGTGAACAGCTCTGTTACGTACATATATCTTAAAATAAAACAGCCCTGATTTTGCACTAGTTCTATTTTGAGTTTCTCCTAGAAATAAGACAGCTTGAGAGCCTAACTATTCTCAGGGTAGAATAAAAATTTTCCAAATGTGTTATAAAAAAAACCCTTTTCACTTGTAATCACCATGGTCATGAATAATAGATTCTTTCCTTCCTTTTTGTGATCATCTTTTATATATATTTTTATATATCAGACTTACATATACATGCACATATTTGTATTATTTTGTATGTTATAAATCTCATATATATAATTTATATATGATGGTGTATATATATATATATGTAGCACACATGTATATGGTATATATAATGGTATTTTGTATGCGAGATCTACCTATATCAACAGATATGTATTTCAGTTTTCCTGCTTTGAGACAAGTTAGGAAAAAACAACTTTGCAAAAGGTGTAGAAAGAACTAATGAGACTGAAAAGCCAAACAACACAAAAAGGAGATATGGGGATATAAGAATTGAAGACAGCAGGTCTCTTCTACCTTTGGAAAGAGGTTAAGGAGGATGCTTGATTGCAGGCTACAGAGAGCTATACTAGTACAAGTCATTTGATACCAGGTACTCTTTAACTTAACAGACAAAAGCATGCAAGAATCAACTGCTGAACATTGAAGTCACTAAAGTTCACGTTAAGAAAATGATGGAAATTTTTATCAGGGGAAGCAGTTCACTGCTGGAGTAGATTAAAAAGGGACGTGGGCGAATGAGTTGGGGTTGGTCAGTGTTCGAATGTGTGACCTGCTGAAGACCTCTCTCGTATCCCTTAGAAACTGCCTGCTTTTCTTACAGCTATCACAGCTGCAATGATAAAGTGTATTGCCTATCTCCCTTTTCTGTGGCCTGATTCTTTCTTTACTCACTAACTTTCCAGTCAGAGTTGGGCTGGTGAAATCATATAGCCTGTGGTTATAGAATAAACCCTAATGCTTCCCTAATTTGTGATGTTTATGGATTCAAAGAAGCTTCAGACAAGTATTTCAACTCTTACGTTGCTTCTGTGTATAAACAGCTCCTATTCCTTCAAACAGATTCTAGATGCACATGATCTACCATTCTGTTATACCACCTCCTACATTAGCATTATGTTGCCTTTCCCAGTACTCTTTGCCACTCTGATTGTTCACAGAATCACAGAATGGTAGGGGACAGAAGGGACATCTGGAGATCAAGTCCTGCAAAAACAGGCTCCCTATAGTAGATTGCAGAGGAAATCATCCAAGCAAGTTCTGAATATCTCCAGAGAAGGAGACCCCACAACCTCTCTGGGCAGCTTGTTCCAGTGCTCTGTCATCCTCAAAGTAAAGAATACTTTCCTCAAGTGCAAATGGAACTTTATGTGTTTCAATTTGTGCCCATTGCCCCTTGTTCTATCGCTGGACACTGCTGACAAGAGCCTGGCCCCATCCACTTGACACCCACCCTTTAGATATTTATAAGCACTGATAAGATCCTCTCTCAGTCTTCTCCAAGACTTTCCCAAGTCTTTCTGCCTTTTTCCTCATCTACCCAGCTGGTCACGACATCATAGAAGGCTACCAGACTTGTTAAACATAATTTCTCCCTGATGAATCCATGTTGACTACTTCTGATAATCTCTTCTACTTGCTTGCAGATGACATACAGATTACCTTCCCAGGGACAGAGGTGAGGCTGACTAGCCTGTAGTTTCCCAGCTCCTCCTTCTTGCCCTTTCTGAAGACTGGAATACATTGACTATCCTCCAGTCTTCATATACCTCTCCTGTCCTCTGTAACTTTTCAAAGATGATAGGTTCAGCAATTGCTTCTGCCAGCTATCTCAGCACACATGGGTGCATCCCACTGGGGCCAATGGATTTATGTGCACTGAGCTTGCCTAGACAATCTCTGACCAGATTCTCCTCGACCAATGGGCAGTCTTCTCTTCCCCAGACACTCTCTCTTACCTCCAAGGTCTGGGATTCTCAAGGGGCAATTCACAACTCAACAAACTACTTGTAATGCTTACTTTATTAGTATTATCTACAGTGATCTCTGATTATTTCAATATCAAGAGAAGGATCTCTTTCTCAAATAATATTTACTTACACTTTAATTTATGCTATGTAGACAGTGAGAACATTTAACCATGGCGTCCTTCATATTATCAGAGTAAAGGAACTTATGTCCCTAACAGCCTTTCTACTCTCTCATATTTGATTGTGGGTAAATAGGGAAGGAGTTATTCTAGGAGTAAACAACCATTTTCGTTCTCTTGCATATGAATTATATTATGGATAAATATTAGATGCCTTGGTCAAGGCTTGAGTCTTTATCCAAATTTCTTCAAGCATAATGTCATAGAATCATAGAAGTGTAGAATGGCTTAGGTTGGAGGGGACCTAAATCCAAATCCCTTGGTCTTGGCAGGGTTGCCAAGCACCAGCTCAGGCTGCACTGGCCTTGAATGTGGATGGGGTATCCACAGCTCCTCTGAGCATCCTGTGCCAACGCCTCTTCTAACATCTAACCTAAATTTCCCTTCTTTTAGTTTAAAGCCTTTTAAAGCCATTCCCCTGTCCTGTCACTGTCAGACCATGTAAAAAGTCAGTCTCTCTCCTGCTTGTAAGCTCCCTTCAAGTATTGGAAGGTAACAGTGAGGTCTCCCTGGAGCCTTCTCCTGTCCGAGATGAAAAAGCCCAACTCCACCCTACTTGTGTATGACTATCAATATTATTATTTTTTTCCATATTTAAGCTATCATGTCCTAACAATCTCATTCTGTGTTTGTCCAAATTTGACTTGATTCCAGCCTAAAAACAGTCTATCAAGATGTTGCCAATACTTCATTTTTTCTCCTGTTTGCAGTAAGTAGTTGCTCAAGTTCTTTAACAAATTTCAAACACTCAAAAAATGCTATCTTGTGTGTGAGTAGCGTAGGCAGGATTTAACTGCATATGAACTTAGTTATATTACTTAAATCATAGCAGGGTTTGTTCCTTATTTTGTCACAATTGTTTTTTGGTCTCTCAGGTCATTTGCTGTTCATTTCCTAAACTTTCACATTCCTGGTGTGACACAAACATTTGCAAATCACCTCTATTTGAATACTGTATAATTTAGTGAGACTACTGCTTGTACAATCTACTATTGTCAAAATGCAAAGATTCAAATTATCTCAAATAGTTGAATAAATATCCTCAGATTCATCTAGTGCCTTCCTCACATCTTGCTGTGCCCACTAAGTATTCTCAGCAAATTTAAATGACAGAGAACAAAATCGTGCCCTTCAGCTTGAAATATATCAAAATGTAGAAACTTTTCAAAAAAAAAAAAAAACAAAAAAAAACCCTAGGACTACTTCATCGAGTCCTCCACTTTCAAAGTCACATTAAGTATGATCATGATTAAACACCCAAGTAATTTTTTTTTTCTTGTTTTTTTTTTTTTTTTCATTGGTTTTGTGTATTTGATAAATCCAACAGTGGGTAATTCAATGGAAACTGCTGATACATTAATGAAAATCAAAGGAGCTGAAAAGCTGCAGTCTGACTCTGGAAAAAGAATTTGGTCCAGAAAACAGAGATGGATGAAGAAAACAGCAGATGATTTTAAGTATGCCTAATGTTTTCAAAACTTGCTTCAATGAAAGAAAGGAGGACATCTAAATTACCTAGGGACATATGCTGTAATAATTTTCATGTATCAAACCCAAGAAAAGGTGCACACATTACTATCAGTTCCAAGGAATATCTTTCCTTATAATTTTAAGACAGATAATATTAGGCTTAGCATCTGACTGACTTATTGCTCTTTTCCTGAGAGGCTTATGTCTCAGAGGACTCTGTGCATTTCCTGGCAATCAAATGGCAAAGATCAAAAAATACTATCAAAACTTGAAGTTTATGTTTGTTTGTTTTTAAAGGGGATTACTAAAATCTCACTGATCTCCTTGAGACTGTGAAACTAAAAACTTTTTGTAGAAGTTACAAACTGTCCCTGTTGTAGGAACTGTGCACTGTGGAGATCTCATCAAGTTCATATTGGAAGTAGTAGAAAAGCTCCCCTCTTTATCTGGTTTTCCACCACTAGTATAAAGGCCATTGGCAGACCAGCATGGTAAAGGACAAGAACAAATTAACATCCAGTGTTCCATACAGTCCTGAGCCAGTAGAGTCTGCCTTGCTGAGGCAAGTAACATGTCACTAATGAAAAAGCTTACTCAGTATGAATGCCAATATTTGCGCTATCACTGAAGGAGAGAGGGAGGGACCTGGAAAGCTGCTGAGAGTAGAATCCTGTCTGCCATTTCCTGATGCCCAAAGTTTTATTGTGTGTACACTTTAGACAGAGGTTAGGCAGAATCACTTAAGATGAAACCTGCAATTCGTATAATCAAACATCATGTGAGAAATTATTGACTGGGGAGTGTTTGGAGAATTTGACCTCAGTGCAGATGAAGTTCAAGCACATTCTGGAAAGGGCAATCATCATCTTTTGTTCCTGAACCCCAGTCTTTGGTAACATGTTTTGCAACCCTTTTTCCCCTTTTGTCTCTAGAACTTGGAATTCAGAGGTGCCATAAAAGTGAATATCCTGCTGCACATTACATTTCAATAGTTTGCTCTTCTGCTTTCTTTTGCTTCTAACTGGTTGCAGAAGGGAAATAAGGGACAGTTCTTATTACCTTTTCTAAACAGCAAAACATTACAGTTTTAATGTTTTTCAAAGAGAAAATGAGAGATTTGTACATTCTGGTTGATCTTATTTTGAGCTCACTGTTGCACTGACCTTATCAGCCAATCAGTCACATATTGCTAAGGATATGCCTTGTATCATTTTTGGATCACTGAAAAAGTGAGTTCTGAACTGCACAGATGAAAACCAGCAAAACCAGAAGATGACGGTAAGTAATTTTTGTTGATACAAAGATAATTTAGGAGGCCGCTCAAAGCCCACAATCAGGACCATTAGAGCTATTTTCAAGGCACTACAAACACTTAAAGCACAGAGGTAGTGCCTGTTCTAAAGAGCTGCAGTCTAAGATAGAGGTACACAGATGGAGGAACATAAGTAAACAAATTACTACACGTAAGAATAACAGGCAGCAGCCACAATCAACAGCCTGACTCTTGTTGAATGTGGTCTGTAGACATCACAGCAAAGCAGGATTGTTAGGTAAGATAATGAGGATGTCTGTGCCTGTTAAGGGAAGCTTCTCTCAAGCCTGAGAAGGCATGAAGACATCTGATTGAAATCAAATAAGATTGGGAGGGGCCAGCATCAGAGGCTAGTGAGAGACAGTAATTGACCTGAATATGTGATGAGAAAGGGATAAGCTACTAAAGACTCTGAAAGTTGTGTAAAGGAAATTGGTTTGTTAATGATATACTAGTGCATGGGTGAGATAAGGGAAGGGATGCACAAAGAAGAGATGAAAAGGGACTATGAACAGAACATCATGTAATAGAAATATGTTATTGTGTTGAACTGTAGTTCAGGCAGATATAGTGCAGTTTTCAAGACTAGAAAAAAAAGTAAATGAAATTTAACATGATAGAGACTTAGCTAGAAGTTTAGCTGCTAAACGTCTTCAGCTCCACCTAGAAAAAGGCAGCTTGTCCAATGAGATAAATTCACCCTAGGTTTTTCCAGCATCTTACAAGGGTCTTTAGGTTTTGGAATACAGAAATTTCTCAGTACTTAGTGCTGTGTTTTAAATATAAGACAAGCCTAGAGTCTTGGGGGAATGTGTAAGGATATTCTCCCACCTTCCCAGTTACAGGACTGAGAGCAGGTTGGGGGAACAGAAGGATGAGCTCCCATACAGAGGTGTGTCCAGCCGCAGGAGAAAGCCACTGAGAGGACAAGTTGAAAGTGGAGAAAGAATGTTTAGCCTTAGAAGCCTAGGCTTGCTCTTAAAGAGGTGAACCATACATCCACTGTGTCTTTGCAAATCTCCCAGAGAGCAGGCAAAGGACTATGAGAAGAGCCAGCACTGGGGAAGAGGCATCCAACAGCAAACGGTCAATAAGGTCTCAGAATGTACCAGTCAAGGCAAGAATCGGCCATACAGTTGGTGGACCTAGTTATATTTGTCAGTATATGGGACCACGTTTAGCAATCCATAATACAGAAACCTGGCAAAAGTTAGCTAGAAGGCTCTACCAGAGCAATATGACAGCCTAATGTGTTATAAGAAAATTTTTACAGAATAGATGAGTGGACAGTGAGGTGGACTGAGAACTGGCTGACTAGCAGAGCTCAGAGGGTTGTGATCAATGGCACAGAGTCCATTAACTCCACCACTAGCCCTTTAGCTAGCGGTGTTCCCCAGTGTCTTGTTCAACATCTTCATCAATGCCCCTTACAACCCTAAATAAAATAATAAAAATTAAAATAAATGGTTTTCCCACATCTGCTCAGTAGTCCACCAGATTTTGCTGTCTGAGACTGACTGTACCCACATGCTTCAGAAGGTAATATATCTACCACAGACTCACAAAAGATGATCCTGAAACCAGATTTTTGATCATGAAAGTAGTTATTAGCCTAGCATGTCCCACAAAGAGAAACAATGTAAAAAACATCTAATGTAAAATGGATTACCTTGTTGGCTGAGTTGTCTTAACCAGTGAACAGTTGGCTAGTGTTTAAACATGACCAAAAACTTCAGTGTTGACAACCTGTGAAGATAATGGAAAAACACGTGCAGAGAGAACATTTCTTTCCAACCTCTTTTTAGGTAGTTGGTGATTATTTTTTTTTCCTAAAGTATGATGACCTACATTTCTACTAATTTGTCCTGAATCCTGAGTAGCATGATTTCCTACTTCTAGCTATCTGTAGACACATTTAAATCTTTCAGTTCCATTAGTTGCATGGATGTAAGCATCTCTTACAAAGAAAGAAAGAAGCAGAGACAAGGCATGACAAATCAGAAAAAAACAGCAAACAAACAAACAAACAAACAAACAAAAACCCACCTACTTTATAGTGTTTTCTATGTAAGAAATAAGATTTTTCCCAAGGAATGAAAGGGAAACCCACGAAACTAAAAGCTAAAACCTAAAGTTTTCTGGTTCTACTTCCACAATCTTGGAAACTATCTGCAAAGGAGACAAGAGCAGGTCTCCAGCTTTTAAAATTTATTAGCATATCAAAGGCTGTACCCAGAAGCATGGAATTCTTGAGATCAGTGCAAAACCTTTATGTGGGCATGTTCTGACCTGAGACAAGAACCTGTTAATACTGACTTCCTCCTGTAAAAAAAACGAAAGTACTGTTCTAAACAGAGATCATATCTTTATCTTATAGTTAAGTATTCCTTTCCCCCAACAACACAGAAGTGCGCGAGACTTCTTGAGAAGTCTAAACTTGAGAAACACAGTTTTACAAGCATCAAGGACAGATGCCAATTAAAGAGTATTTGGATAATTAAAAGATTGGAAAATAACAGGCATTTGGCACAGCAGCTTCATTAAATCACTGGGGTGAGGCTGACCCGGACTGCTGATCTAGCTCTCTAGCTTTACCTGGTTACTTTTCTGAAAACCAAATGTGATATGGTTCTGCTATCAGTCAGTGGCAAGATTGAAGTGTCACAGTTTCATTTATCTACCTCTTTTGAGGCTTTTGCTTCTCAGTCTTTGTTTTCTTCTTCAAAGAAAGAACTGCACAAGGAGCACGACCTATGCTGGCTGGATTATCCCTTGGTGGAGTTAATCTCATGCACTGCAGTATCCAGACCTGCAGTTTCATAACAGCCCCATCAACTGATTGTGTTGGAACATGCTGTTTTGCAGAAATGCCCACTTGCCACCAGAAGGAGATCCTCAGCTGGGCACTACCTCACAAAGTGCTTCAGAGATTAAGGCACGTGCTTTGATTCCTGCAGAGGACCTCCTGATCTCGGCAGGCTCTGGTATTTGGACAGCCATTTGCTACTGCTTTACTTTTGCTGCTGTAGTCTGCATTCTCCATAGACCTACAAGATCTTTGTGGCCTTCAGAATTTCTTCCTTTTCTGATTTTCAGCATGCTGCAAGATCCTCTCCGTAAGCTTCTTGCTAAGCAGAACAGACAACTAAATTTTGCAATTGAGTCTCATACTGCAGAAGAAACTGTCAAGTGACATCCTAAAAGGATTCAAATTAATGGATAATGCATTTTATTAAATTAGCAGCCCAAATCTGCATACCAGCAAAAGCTCCTCGTTTCTGATTACCTCTGGGAACAAAGAAGACTACAGCACGCTTATACATCGTGGCAGTGGGCTTAGAATACATTACCTTCTTTCCTAGATAAATATTAATTAACCATGTAGAAGAACTATATTCTTAGTAAGAATAAATCTGTACTTCCCCTTAAATCAGTGTTGATGTGCTAATTTTACAAGGAAAGTAACATTCCTTATTTTCAGCATTTTACTTCTTTCCTGTGATTCACTGCATTGCACAAACTTCCTTTAAGCTTTCTGTATGAGTAGCTTGTTGCTTAGAACGTGTGCAGACTTCTTTTCCTGAACACAGAATTCAGTGTTTCGTTCCTGGAAACTTGGTGTTTGGGACATATCTGAAAACAACTGTAGATCCTAAAAAGAAACCATTGCCAATTTCATCCCGTAAAGCAGAAAGAAAGATCTGAGCATACTGAAAGGGGCTGAAGCTTTAAACCCAATAAGGGCTCACACCTGAAAGTGGGGGATTTATGTTCTGCCAGCTCTGAGCACAGAACATGAGACTTTTTTTCACTCGAATCCCCACAGAGTCGAAAAACAGGGACCTTTCTCTTCATGCTGAACAGACACTTTTTTTTTTTCCTTATGTGACAGGCTGGAGTTAAATGTTATGCCATCCACTTTCGGTCTTGGTAGACAGGCGTGTCTTTGTATTGTGTCACAGCCATTTCCAACAGTTCCCCAATGGATCTGTATGAATTGTGTTGCAGACAGATCCTGGTGGGTTTAAAATCCTTCAGGTGTACAACTGAAGCCTGCCTGAGGCATAGGGATGGTTGTTCAGCCACACTCTCTGGCTGCAAAGCAGGCATTTGCACTGATTTTAGTGCAAATTAGAGGCTCCAGCAACCTCAGATGGAAAGCACAATAACAAGGCAGCAGCAGCAGCAGCCGCCCTTTTCAGTCATTTTTTCTGCTCAGTAACAATGCCAGAGAATAACAGGAGTGTGGAAGGAGAGGCAATGGGGCAGAATTAAAGCAGTTTCCTGTGGAGCATATCCAAGTAGATCATTAGAGAGCAAACCCCGTAGCTGAACGGGGAACAGCCACCAAGCTCTACTACCACCTCCATGAACCAAAATCTGTCAGGGTAGAGGCAGTGTCTGGAGATGAAATGCAGAGATGGTATAAGAGGAACTGGAGTTTCTTTTTGCTTGACCCCAGCTGTCTACTTAAGGAGTAATTGAATACTCCTCAGAGGGTATTTGAATGCATCTTCAGGCACCTGTACCTGACCAGTGTGAAGAACAAGGAGATAACTCAATCTGGCTTTACTCCCACGGGATGAAGAAGTCCATGCGTATGCGTGCCTGCTGAGCCCACATGTTTTTCCTTCTTTTTCTAGGTCCTCAGAGTCAAAATCATAACCAGCCCCAGCTGTTCCTTATAATTAAATTTCAGTTGCTCAAGCTGGGTGTTTTTATTTTGACTAGTGACTTAAAAGTGCTGGCATTTAAATGGCCTCAGCTGTATTTCAAAGTTAGCACTGAGGAACTTCACACATACATTAGCGTTATTTTTCTGTTGGCAAACTCAACAAAATACCACCATGTTGATTTACATAGTGAAGGTTATCTTTGCTAACAGAAGGACTCCAAATTTCATTATTTAAAATACGAGGATGAATGTCATCACCGTGCAGGAGGCTACAGATGGTATTACACACAACTTGCCAACTGGGCCAAGGGCAGAGGTGAAGTTCATTTTGCGCACTGAGTCCTGTGCTCAAATGTACCTAAAGGATCCCAAAGCCAAAACCCACACAACATTATCTGAATTTAGGACAGATCTGACTGTAGAAGTTTCCATTTCTGACACTTAACGGTTGTTTCTGTGTGTCAGTCCTCCCTCTAATTTATTTACAAGTCATTGATGATATTTGTGCCATATGAGCCATTATTCATGGGCAGTTTGTGATGCAATAGACCAGGAACAGGATCAGTTTTCATTGCTATTTCTGCACTTTGGTGTGTTAATACATAAAAATCTAGAAATAAGAAGCATTAATAGCCTTATGCCAGCAGAAATAAATTAATTTTATGCTTGCATCTGCACAGAAGGCAAAAGCTTCAGGAAATGGAATCCCTTTCTATATGCATCTTCTCAGATCCAGTCAGGAGAGGGGAAGGTAAACAGTGGGCATGTGGCTGCTGCTTTTAAATGCAAGCTTCGCAGTGACAGCACAGCAGGGAGATACAATCACCCATGCGATGATACATATGATTCACAGTATGTTTCTGCCTGCTGCTCCAAGACTCCAGCACTTCAGTGACAACCCAGCTAGAACCTGCTTCGTCCTGCCATCAAATTTCAATTTATGCACCCAGCTGTGGCAGGGGCTGCATGCAGTCTGGACAGACAGAGAGGAAGGGTAACCTCCTGCTCTGACACCAGTTCTGGGAACCACCACCCACTGCCTGAAGAACAGCAGCTTCAGTGCTCAATGGCATATATTCTCTAAAGATCAGCTGCAGCAGTGTGCTGCTCTGGGGCATGGATCACCATTTGTTGGGAAGCTGGTTTTGTGTTGTAGCTGCAGCAGTTCCAAATACCAAACTGAAGCCCCAGGAGGAAGCACAGGGAATGACCTCTGAACCTGCCAGGGGACCAGGTGATCCCTGTGGGAAGCTGTCTGAAGTCACCAGAGCAAGAC
Source organism: Lagopus muta (assembly GCF_023343835.1). Taxonomy (NCBI): domain Eukaryota; kingdom Metazoa; phylum Chordata; class Aves; order Galliformes; family Phasianidae; genus Lagopus; species Lagopus muta. The sequence goes on along the minus strand of NC_064434.1, from coordinate 30,864,775 downwards.
CTCTGTTAATGTGTTCCTGACCACTGGCAGCAGCACTACATACTCAAGCAAAGCACAATGCAATGCTACAGCAGAGAACAAACAAGGAGGAACAAGAGGAAAGGTATCTACCCACCAAGACAAAGAAGGAAGAAATGAACAATGATCTCTGATTAAAAAATAACCCAGAATTAATGGAGGACAACAGAAAAAGTGGTGCTCAGAAAACACGAATATTTTATAACAATTGTCAACAACAAAATTAATGGGATGGTCAGAACTCATCACCTGTTCACAAAGTATTTGTATGACACAGCACAGCTGAAAGCAGTGCCAGAGAACCTTGCTCTTAGAGGCTATACAGCTTTATCAGACAAACCTTTCCACAAGAGAAAGCAGTTCCAAAGCTGAACACAAGGACCAGGTTTTGGTCTTGCTATTCCCTGTGTTTTAAATTTAAATCAGCCTCAAGTATGAAGCCCTTTTTGGGAAAAAATACTGAGCTACGGAGGCTAGAGGGCAGCTGCCAACTTAAGCACAACTAAATTCAGCCAGAAACGTTGAGCAGAAGTGGAAGCAACAGCAGACAATATTAGAAACTGGGATTATAAAGTGTGTGCTCAACAAAGAGACCAGAAGGATGTAGATAGCTCTACATTATTATTTGCAGTGCAGCAACGCATAGAGGCTCCAACCAATTATCAGGCTCTGTGGAGCACAAGGAGGCACCATAAGATAAAAACATGGAGACAGACCAAACCCTACCCCATGTACTGCTGAGAAAACAGAAAGGGTTAGTGATGTTTTACCTTCCTGTCAGATTGGTGAACTTGGGCACAATTTGACCACCGTACTGCAAGAGATCCAAGGCTGACCCTCTCTCTCCTGCACCCTGAATGCCTCCGGAACCGATCTAGGACCCACACAGTACCAAGCTCACTCCCTGCTTTCTGATCCCAGAGGACATGAGGGTGCTGAGCTCATCCTGAGATCGGGGCACCTTGCCCAGTACTGCAGTGGGGAGGAGAAGGATGGTCCCTGCAGGGCTCTGGGCCTCCAGGTTCTCTCAGCTCAGCGTTTCTTTTCCTGAACCCCGTTTCAGTACCGCCCCACCCTCCTTTTACCATCCTCCCTCCACCCGCATCTCTTCAGTGTGCTCGTCCCTCCCGCTGAAGGATTGCCAATAGGGTGCTCGTAGGATGATGGGGCGAGCAACTGTGTGTGCAGGTGTGCATAGCTGTGACTCCGGGCACAGACCCTCGCCTTTCTTTAGAAGATTTGCAGTGGCATCTCAGGGAAATGTACCAGAGGGCTAGAGCAGGCATTTCGCTGAGCTCAGAATCGCTCTAACCCGGCACAACGCTGACTCGCATCTCCTGTCGCGTGCGAAACTTTCTTGCAGCTGTAAAGCCAACGCCGCTGGGAACCCGAGGACGCGGGCTCAGCGCCCAGCCCTCCCCTCCTTCCTGCACCTCGAGGATCCCGCGGGGCAATTCGGGGCGGAGCACACTGAAAATTAATGAATAAAACAGAAAGAAAGAAAAGGAGCCCGGGAAGCGCCAGGTTGCCACACCGGGCGGGCTCCGCGGGCAACCGGCACTGCCCCATCCCCGTCGGGCCGCGCGGGACCGTTCCCCCATCCCGACCCCGCTGCCGGGGCGGGGGCCAAACCTCGGCTCCTCCCGCCGCCTGCAAAGCGAGAGGACTGAGGGAAGGCGGTGCGCGGGGCCGGGCAGGCCGGCCCCCCCCCCGTCGGGCGCGGGGAGGGAGGGGCTGGGAGGCAGCGGCTCCTCCTCCGCGGGCAGGCGGCAGCCCGCCCGGGAGCGGCACGCGTTGTTCGGTGGCGGCAGAGCCGCGCCGCGGGCTATATAAGGGGCGGCGGCTGCTCAGTGTTCCCTCATACCGGCCCTTGTCCAAGGCTGTCGGTGCTGGGCCGAGGTCGGGCCCCGACAGCATGGCCGGCGGCGGGATGCCGTGGGAGGGGAGCTCCCCCCCTGCCTCCCGCAGACCCTCCTCTTCCTCCTCCTCCCGCACCCGCGGTGACTGCGAACTCGTGGCGGCAGGCTGCGTGTGAAGGCCGGACCCGGCGGGGCGGCTCCGCTGCCCTCGCAGCCGCGCCGTCGCGCCCGCAGCCCCGGTGGAAGCCGCCGCCCGCGGGCATGCAGCGCTGCCACCGCGCCCGTCGAGACGCGGAGCAGGGCGGCCGGTGGCTGGGCAGCGCTTAGGGGCGGCCGGGCGGGTAGCCCCATGCTCGGGGTTCGGCGCGCTGTGCGGAGAGGCGGCGGGGCGATGAGCTGGCGGGCGTGCCTGGCCCCCGCTTCGCCCTGCGCCCTCGGCCGCGGGGAGTGAGGTTCCGCGCTCCCGGAAGGGCGGGCGGGAGGAGGGAGGTGGTGCCGGCGCGGGGATGAAGCAGCCCTCCCCCGGCGCCGACGGGGTCCTGCCGGGGTAGCCGTGCCGAGCCCAGCCCCGCCGTCTGCGGGGTCGGTGGCCGCGGAGGGATGGAGCCGGCGAGCCCCTGCCCAGCGCCGCTGCTCCCCGCCAACGACTCTTACCACGGCCGAAACTGCAGCGCCGAGGAAGGGATCTACCAGGATGCCACCCCCCTCTCCGGGAAGATCGTGCTCGCCGTCGTCCTGGCGCTTGTCACCCTGGCCACGGTGCTCTCCAACGCCTTTGTCATCGCCACGGTCTACCAGACGAGGAAACTCCACACGCCGGCCAACTACCTGATCGCCTCGCTGGCCTTCACCGACCTCCTCGTCTCCATCCTTGTCATGCCCATCAGCACCCTGTACACTGTGACCGGCAAGTGGACGTTGGGCCAGGTCGTCTGCGACATCTGGCTGTCCTCGGACATCACCTGTTGCACGGCGTCCATCCTGCACCTCTGTGTCATCGCCCTGGACCGCTACTGGGCGATCACCGACGCCGTCGAGTACTCCACGAAAAGGACTCCCAAGCGGGCAGCGGGCATGATCGCGCTGGTGTGGGTCTTTTCCATCTGCATTTCTATACCCCCGCTGTTCTGGCGACAGGCAAAGGCCGAGGAAGCCTCTAACTGTGCGGTGAACACGGACCACGTCCTCTACACCGTGTACTCCACGGTGGGAGCCTTCTACTTCCCCACGCTGCTGCTGATAGCCCTCTACGGGAGGATCTACGTGGAAGCCAGGTCGAGAATTCTGAAACAGACGCCAAAGAAAGCAGGGAAAAGACTGACTCGGGCTCAGCTGATCACTGACTCCCCCGGGTCGTCCTCCTCCGTTACATCCATCAACTCCAAGGCCCCCGAGGGCCCCAGCGAGACGGGCTCTCCTGTGTACATGAACCAGGTGAAGGTGAAGGTGTCGGACGCCCTGCTGGAGAAAAAGAAGCTGACAGCCGCTAGAGAGCGGAAAGCGACAAAGACTTTAGGGATTATTTTAGGAGCCTTCATCGTCTGTTGGCTGCCCTTTTTCATCATCAGCCTGGTGTTGCCTATTTGCAAGGATGCTTGCTGGTTCCACATGGCCATCTTTGACTTTTTCAACTGGCTGGGATATCTCAACTCCCTCATCAACCCCATCATCTATACCATGTCTAACGAAGACTTCAAGCAAGCTTTCCACAAACTCATCCGTTTCCGCTGCACAGGCTGAACATTTGGAATGCGATGTGTTCTCCGGGGCCGCCCCCGCGCACGCCCGTGCCCGATGCCACAGGTGGGTGCGATGGGACGAGGGGGAATCGGGGATGGGAGCAGCGAGGAGCGGGCTCACCGTACAGCTTTCTGTCCCGTCTCGGGCATGGCTGCTGGGATTGCGGGTCAGGCCGTCCCCCTCCCCGGCTGCCGTTTAGCTCCTTTGCGTTGCCGGTGGCAGCGATGCTACACGCTCCTGACATTTCACAGTGTGTGTCCCCCTCGGCTGGCAGGGAGTGACTCACGGCAATCTGCTCTTTATCCCACCTATTAAACCAATCTGCCGGCAATTCGTATGCTAATGGCCGCGCTGAGGCTAATTAGCGCTAAACGGCGCCTGCTGCCGAGCCCCGGGGAGCGGCGACGCTGGGCGGGGAGCGGGGCGGCCCCGGGGCCGGAGTCGGGCAGCACCGAAGGCAGACCCGTTGGCAGCCTTCATGGGTGTGTTACGTAGGAAAGGGAGGAAGGTAGTACAGGCTGTAGGCTAAGGTTGCTTCCAAACTTCAGCCTTTCTAGCCTCCTCGCTCTGACTGCTCTTCCTAGGAGCTGTCAGCTCACAGCCCTACTCGGTGCTATGCTTTGCAGAACACACGCTTTGCCTTTATTGGGATCCTTTAATAATTCTGCCAATCTCTTGCTTTTTGTCTGCAGAATCAAGTTGCTATTGTAAAGACCCACTGCTTGAAACTTCCCCAAGCCCAGTTGCCAGACTCATGATGCTGCAAAAACGTCAATACATACTGCCAGCAAACTGCTCAGCTCTGCATTTCAGTGTAATGACTCTGGCAGAGATGCTGTTCCAGTAGTCACGCAGATCAGTTGCAAAAAAAAAAAAAAAAAAGAGGGCAGCCTCGATCAAGGTCTATAATTCATCCGGACTGAAGAAAAAGTTTGAGAGTAAACTCAATTTATTTTGCAGGCTTAACTTCTTAATTTGTTCTCCGGCCAGTTGTAGGGGTGTGCACAAGAGCACAGTTGTCTCTGTCTGTGTTGGTAGCGTAGTTGTACTTCTGCACACCTGTAATTTCTTTCTTTCAGTGGAAAGAGTTGCTCACTCCTTTAGAGCCCTAGAAGGGGGGGAAAAAAAAACAAAACAAAACAACACAACAAAAACAGCTTTAAAAGGGAAAAAGAGGAGCATCACAGAGAACTGTGCACGACTCCTTCAGCTGAATGTGTGTAAGAAGTGGCAGTGTGCAAAAGCTATGTTTGTATTTCCAAACAATAGCAAATGCAAGTACGGTAGAAACGAGTTGTAGACCTGTTCAACTGCACCCGTATCTATAGCCTGTCCTCGTAGTTGTCTTCACCAAGTCAGTGCTTCTTGCTTCTACTCTGTAACTCAAGAGCAGGAAACAAGAAATCCATTGACCTTTTCCATAAACCAGCTGGGAATAGAAGTAGCAGTTTGCTGTTGTAGCCGTGTGTTCCATTTTGTGTCAGTTGCACACCCTTACTGCATGAACCACTGCAAAATTTAGAACTCTAAGTAATTACATTATTGAATGTCTATTTTGTAAAGAAGTGAAGCAGTCTGCTCTCACAGAAGAGTGGTATCACCTGCAAAATAAATACCCATAAATCATGAATAAAGTCATGTTAGTGAAATTACTCTCTTCCCTATTTCCCCCTTATTGTTTTGGTTCTTTTTTCCCTTTCTTTTTTTCTGATAAGACCTGAAGGCAGGTCTGCAAATATCCAGCAGTCAGAGTTAGTTTTGGGATATGGTCCGCCTGCTGTGATAGAACTGCATTGATTGTTTCTCCTCTGTGTAAATGAAAATGAGTATAAACAATAAAACGCTTTACTGTGTTCTCAAGAGTGTTTGGTAGCAATTGTGTGACTAAAAGGAGTATTTATTGGTTTACCTGGTTTCTCAATATTGACTTTTTAGCTAACACTGAACTTCATGAGTCACTGGAGAAAGCAATTGATGAAGGCTGAAATTGCAAGCTTAAATCTGTGGTCACATCTTTAACAGGCAGATTTGCTTTCATCCCAAACAGTACTGTTAGATAGAACTCTTATTTGTATATAATCCAAAATTAAGTTTTAGTTGTTTTGAGGGTGTGGGGGGAAGGGCATGTTTTTCTTACTCCATTAGAAGTAAACAAAACTTTTTTTTAGCACTTGGTAGAGATTGTATGCACATTTATTTTTTTTTTTAAGCTATATGTATGCATTCCAGATGGGGCCATTATAAATGCTGCAAAAATCTCACGTGATTTATCTACCTATTATTATTCAGAGAGTCATTTAAGTAATAAGGATTGATTTATCTAATTGAACAGTAATACAAATTCAAGCAGTGGAAAGTAAATGCTTTCAGTAATTTGAAGAAATTACAGAAGACTTGCCTCTAAATTGCATATCTTTGTAAAAAAAAAAAACAAAAACGACTATAATAGGCTTCTAGAAAGTGCTACCTTATGTTATTAATGATAAGTCTAATTAGAGGAATCTTCTAAAAGAGAAATTTAATTTATTGAGATGCTTAAATTGCTTTTAAACTTTTTTTTTTTTTTTTTTTTTGCATATGTTGGGTGAAGAAAGCAAGAAAGATAGCATTTAACATTGCTATTCTTAACCTGTTCTCTAGTTAGTCATTTTCTGATGCTGCAGTAGTAGAATAAGCTTGGTTACCTCATTGTCAGTGAAATCGAGAGATATCTTAACTGTCTAAAAATGGAAAATCAGACCATGAAACTAATACTTTCAGCATTTCCACAGGCAACTAAGTCCTTCATCAGTGTTTCATAGTTATATGACATGAAGAGTGTGGAGCTTGGGGGTTGGACTTCCCTGGTCCTCATGCTGTTGGAGTATTTTCAACTTGACAGCAGAAACTCTTGGCTCCTTTTGTGAGGTGAGATTTTTGGCGAGAAGTGGTGAGGCTGAATATCAAGAAATTTTCCTTCCCCGTTCATGCTGAGACTCTGAAATTTCTGCATAAATAGCTGATTCAGGTAGTGAGCTGATGCTCACTGTTGGGACGGTGACTGGGGCTGAAGCCAAGGATGGGTCTTGGGCCTTGTGCTGCCTGCACACTTTCTTCCAGATTGGGAAACCCTTCCCATAGGGAGATAGGAAGCCTGAGGATGTGTATCTGTTCAGAGTGAAATGGAAGAAATGTAGGGCAAGCACTGCACATTGCAATGCAAATATATGAAAAATGTCCTAGGATGGAAAGATTCATTAGCATGTTTGAGGATAGGAAGGGTGACCTGCATGAGCTATTCACTACTTTGTGACTAGTAGAGCTCATACTCGGTAGGTTTTAAAAGACATCAGTGTTCAATGAGCAGTAGTGAAGCTTTGTCTCTCTGGAGGTCCGAGGGATCTGAGGATGTCCTCCTGCCTCTCCATCCCTCACTCTGCGTGGCAACTGGAATTTCCAGCAGGAGAGGTTGCTTTCTCAGTCCACTGCATCTCCTGCAGAAGGGCCTCAGAGGGCTCTACCTCTGTGTTACTTTGCCATGGGAGCCTCTTCATGATCCTACAGGTAAACCCTAAAATCCAAAGGTGCTCAAGCCTGTGTTGTTTTGGTCTTTCATTCCAGAAGCATCGTCTTGCTTATTCATTTGTGGCATTGGGTTCAAAGACTGTCAAAAATAATGTTCTAAGAAATGTTTGCTGGGCATCAAGGTTTGAAGCTGATGACACATTTGCAAGCCCCGTGTTTCCCACTTTTCCTGGTGAGAGGTGTATTTGTGGCAGTGCTGCTGGCTGTGAGCATTGTCAGATATGTGACGGCTTGAGTGGCTGCACTGGAGGGAGACAGCTGCCTGCAGCCCCATGGCTGAGCTATTTTCCTAGTATTTTGCAATTGTTCTTAAGAGGCACTTGATTTTTTTCCTATTAATAAAACACAGCTGCAGGTTATAGAAATTGAGAGGGAAAATCCTTTGTAATGAACCTTCATTACCCCCATGCAGCAGTCAAGCCACTCTATCTCTTCTGCACACATAAGAAAAGGCCTCGGCTGCTATGCCAAGGCTTTGTGACACTAAAGGACTTTCAGCTAATTCTCTGGAAATCCACACCACATTCACTGTTGCAGCACCTAAGAGAAGTTGTGCCCTGTCACACTCCTCTGCCATGGTCTGCCCAATGCTCACCTGCCTTGCATTAGCTGGGCACTGCCAGCTTTCTGGGCCTCGCTTGATCAGAAGGGAATGAATACTGCTAGAAGTAAGCACTTCCACATCCCTCTAAAGCAATTCTTTCAGGGGATAAAGTGACAACAAGAAGTAGTTGTGATATTGGAAAACAAACGCTGTAGCTTGTAGTCACAAATAAGGCTGAGCAAGCAGGATGGCTTAGGGCAATCCTGTATTCAAATGGTGAAATCCCATTCAAATGAGACTATAGAAGATGGTGAAGAATGGGTTTCTCCAGCAAAGACACAGTCTGCAGCTAAGAGAGAGGATAAGGAAGTCATTACAGATCTACAATCCTTGACCTGAGAATAAGGAAAAAAAGGGGTTATTACTTTCAGGTCTCAGGACTCCAGCAGACAGGTGAGCACTCAATTTCAGAGAGAAGAACAGAACCCAAAGAGATGTAGGAAAACTGCAGGTGTGCGTTTATTCAATAAAGTAGGCTGACTTCTTTTTAGAATGTTTCTTTTAGAAACGTTTTGTCTTTAGGGGAACCACGTATTCGACATACATGCTTAAAAACCTGACCACATCTCACCAAAAAGTTTTGTGGCTTATATTACTTTGACAAAAAAAAAAAAAATTAGATGGTAATTATTGCGATAGGTTATATATATATATATATATATATAACTGTATAACATACATGTATATTATATATATATATAATTTATTTTATATATAAATATATATATATATTATATATATATTTTACCTATCTCAATAATTAGCATCTAAAACAAAATACATACACAAAGTGAACTGTTCTATACCAGTAGGCTGATAATAATAAGGATCATGAAATGTTTAAGCTCAGAATGATCATATAGAAAAGCAGGCTGAAAATGAAGCTTTTTAATCAATCACGTATTAAGCTTGAAAGATGTAATATAGCAGGCAACTCAATAGGTGAGGTGAAGAGGAGATCCACAGGATATCAAATTTACAATACAGAGATCAAAATCTCTTACTGAGTCATTTTCAGGAGCTGGAGAAAGAAATGCTTTGCTGTTCTTCTCAGAGATCAAACTCCTTGCAGTCATCCTTATAAAGGAACAAGACTTTTTTTATTGTCTTTATACAAATAATGCTTTGAAGGCTATAAAACAGTCAGAGTTCATGGCTGCAAGGCTTTCACTGAGTAATCATATGTTCTGTCTTTTAGGTTGAATGGCCATAGAATAATAGAAAAAACAGGAACAGGGTATCATTATGTAAAATAACCCGTTTTCTGCATTTCTTTCCCATAGAGAACTGAGGTAAGAACTACAGTAAAAAAAAGACAGTATCGGGCCGTTTTAGGCGTTTACAAGGTTAAATTAAATTTCAGGAACGTGGTAAGGTTGAGTGGGGCAAAAACAAACACATTCCCAGGGTTCAGAGAGGTGGAAATTAAATTAGAAATCTCCTTTCACCTAGGCACCTGAGGGGGGCCACTATCCTAATATTAATTTCATAAGATCCTTTCTAAAAATCTTAATATTCCCAGATTATATTATCAAATTAACATTTATAATAGATTGATACCTACTTTCATATTGAGGAACACACTTTCCAAGCTCACTTGTCCTTTTCCCCATAGATTTAAAATTTCATTTACTTGGTGCTTTTTTCTACTTGTATGTTATATTTAGAACATGGGTCTCATTTGGACCCAGCTCTATTCCAGCCTCTGAAAGAAATATTATGAGCAATACATTTAAGACAATTGGAGCAAAAGCCAGCAAGACTCCTGTTTCTTATTTACAAGAGAATGCTGTCCTTCCTTGAACTCTGTTCCTAGAAGAATTTGCTGTAGAGTTGAGGGACATGGATACGACATAAACAGAACCATACAGCAGTTCAGGCCACACACTCCACAGTAACTGGCCTTGGATGTGAAGTCCAGCAAGCAACTGGTTCTGAATCCTTACTATTTTCTGATGCTCCACTTCTAGGCCCCACATGCACACAAGGTCTTGCTGGAAACTGACTGGAAGTCCCTTGGTCCCACTGGTAGTTAATGCCTCCTGTGCTCTCACCCCTAGAGACAGACATGCCTGGCTCCCAGAATGTTTTGCCTACTTTTTAGCTAATCTGGCTTCATCTTTGTGAGCAATCACGCAACAGCTGTGCTGGTCTCTCCAGTCATTGCTCCTGGGCTACAGCAGTCCTGCTGATTCATGGACTTCCAGCCACACGCATGCACACAAAACAGGGTTCCTCATCCAGGAAAGAAGTTAGAAATTGAGTTTAATAAGACATGATAGACTGCAAGGATCAGGAACAGGGCATGACGGGAATGCAATATAACCAGACAACACAGGCCAGCCCTTTTTATCCCCTTATTACCATCTCTTGTTCCCACACTTGTTCCTCATCAAACCCCTTTTAAACCACCCTTTCTCCACCTTCAATTGCTCCCCTAAATATTCCACTTTAAGTCTCTTTCAAATCCCAAAAGTTCTTCCTTGAATCTCGTGTGTCTCATACCATTGTCAGTAATCCCTTCATTCCAGAAGGTGCTCCTGTTGACTCATTGTGATGGGTCTCAAGCCTGGACACATGGGTTCAAGCTTTTCTTCTAAGTCTTCAATTTGGGTTTCCCACTTCTTACGGGTCCTTAAATTAAGTTCCCCCTGTATCACTTGCCTGTGCTTCTCTAGGCTTGTGGAAATGGACTTTTTATAGCTTCCCCCCCACGTATCATCATCTGTGTTCATTTGGTGGTGACTGGGGGGATCAGAGGAGGTTTTCAGCATGTAATTTAACAAATAGATTCTATCAAGAGAAAATGAGAAGGAAAAATGAGTATTCAGATCTATTCTCAGCTGTGGGACCCCAAAGAATCAAGGTCCTCGTGTGTCAGGCCAGAACTGGATCTTGCATATTAGAAGTTGAGATATTACATACCAGATATATAGATCTGAAGTGCCTTTGTGTAAGTTTTCTGCACTTTGATGAATTCCACACTAAAGGAAAATATGATTGAAGGAGTCATCATAAGTTAACCAGTCTCTTTCATATGCTTGTGCTTTGGTTAAAATTCTAGCAGGAGCTACTGTTAGTTCCTTATGAAATTGTCAGTAAGGCACTGAGCAGGCATTCACATCTGGGCAATGTATTCACATTTAAATACTCACAATCAGTGTTTTTACATATAGCTAAAGCAAGATATCAATCACTTCTTTAATTTCAAACACAAGTAAAAAGTGATCTAAAAAGTCTGTGATTTGAAGCCTTACAGAAGCCTTGGGAAGAGAAACAGTCCTTCTCTTAGACTATAGACACATCCCAGAAATATGCTATTTAACATTTATACTAGGGGACTGGAAAATCAACAAGCAAAGAGGAGTGATGCTAAGAAGGCCAAAGTAGTGTAACACTAGAGAAAACAATCCTGAGTGTGAATGCACAAATACAAGTCACAAAAACGACCTCTTTTAGAGACATCAGGGAGTGTTCTTTGGAAAATGACTGCACTCAAAAGAACAAATAAAAGATTGGATGCAGAAAACAAAACAGAAGATGATATTAGTCCACCTTGTAAACTCCTATGTCCTGTATTCTGTGCATTACAAGAAGGTCAAACCTACCTCAGAAAGGGCACTGTAGAACTAAAAAACGTGCAGGAAAAAAAAGTATCATCAGAGTGTGTTTGAAGCCTCTTTTGGACACAAGCAATCCTGCACGCTCACTACCAAGACAGATGAGCCAGTGCTTCAGGCTTCCTCCTTAATTAACAGTGAGGCAGGAGAAAGCAGGCACATTCAGAGGACAAACATTATTACAGGAAATGGCACATTTCTAATAGCTGTCCTGTTCAGTCTCATTCCACCGTGCTTAAAAATCCCAAGGAAACATTTCTGATACTTTTCTTGTCTGTAGTTGTCCAGAGGAATGCTGATTCCCCAGCCGGGCTTGCCCTACTTCTGCTTTAAGCAGAAAGGAATTAAGACCCTTGACTATTCTGTCAAAGACTCCCAGCATGACTCCTCTGTTAGTCACTAAGTTGCAACTAAGATGGATATTGAATGACACAGTAAAGGTTGCGTTCAAAGCAAGCATCGCATTTGGTCTTCCAGCAGGCATGCAAAGAGTGAGATTGCTGGAGCTGGTGAACTACTTTGCAATTCCAGGGCCCAGTTCCTGGGGCCTGCTATGCCTTAAGTGAGTCTCTACATGCGCAGAAGGTCTGTGTATTTGGGAAAGTAATCACCCTGCAGTTTCCCAGAGCTGCGTACTGCTGGCTGCTATGAGGAAAGAAGGCTCTCACATGCTTTTCTGTATTGTTCCTCATCTATACACAATTAGAGGGCACTAGCTTTCACTTATGAAGGAAGGATTTTACCTTTTCTCTCTTTAATTAAATTGCAGACCTTCTCCCCAATACATAAATTGGCACTGCTATAACTCAGCTCCCACAGACAACAGTTGGATGTCAACACCCTGTAGGATATTCTTGCCCAGCTAGCCTTTTAAACAGCATTTATTTCAATTAAATAAGAGTTAGTAGAACTGAGAATTTTACATTTTACTATAGGAAAAGTGAATTGGTTTCTGCTTGAATGGCATGTTTCAGTCACACTTCAGTTAAAGTACGCCATATATTCTGAGAATTTAGCCAAGAGATATAATTGAGTTCCTTTAATCAAGCTTGGAATCAGGTCCTAAAGGGATTCTACCATGCTTTTTCCAAGCTGCATGGTTACTAGTTCATTATATAGAATGAAGCTTTTTGTGTTCTTTCAACTTCCTTTACATGAGGGATTTTTGCCTCTGTGATGTGTGTGGATTAAATTCTTGAGTTAGCTAGAGCAACCATTTATTTTTAAAGGATAAAAACTCAGAAGATGGTAAGAAATATGACACAGTGCTTCCAATCGTAGTTAATGAAGCAGTTGTTTCTAAGCAGAGGATAACACTGTGTTTTGTTTAGTCATAAATGAGTTTTATAAGAAAAATGTGGGGATTTTAATGCTCTAAAAATACTCCTACATATTTAATTTGATTATTTGAAAAATTGCAACTATCAAATTCACCTTTTTCAAACTCAAACTTCATGTGCTTCCCTTTCCATGTCACATACTTTATTTAAATAGCACCAAAAAAACAATGAAACTAAAATTGACAAAAAAGAGATATTGAGAAGGGTATGGGCAAGGAAAACAAAACATTCTTTGAAAGTCTGCCCAACAGTGGTCGTAGATTTTTATCCGAGGGACCTGCATTTGTCATCATGAACAGTTCCAACAAGAAAAACTTCGAGGGCTAAAAGACACATTTAACTACAGACTTCATATTACCTCATCCACTGGATTAGTAAAGACATAGTTTTTCAGAACTGTTGCACAGTGCATGTTGGCAAGTATTGATTTCCTTTAATACCTGTGATGGCTGCAGTTTAACTTTAAAGTAATGCATGAGAGGCTGCTGGAGATAGCTGGGGTAATACCACCACCTCTGATTAAGGCAGCATGTCCTCCATTAGTGACAAAAATTCTTGAGTTGGGAATGATTTTAGATCCCTGATGGACAGTGGACAGTGATATTATAGCTGCAAATCAGTCAGAATTCTACTTCCTAGATCTGACCAGACAGCTGTGGACTTGCAGGAGTAATTCCAGCTGTACGTCAGCAAGCTGCAGTGTGCTGCCTTTGGGGAACCAGCTGGCAGCCACCTCTCACACTTCTCACATCAGGTCCAGCAGACCGGTAAGGTTTGTGTGGTGCTGAGGGATGTGTGAGGCAGCTCACTGTTCCTATCCTGTCAGGAATTTTGTGTTCAAAAGAAACAACAGATGGAAAAATACATGTTAATTCCCTGAATTCTGTGAGCACTTTAGCAGCTCCCCATCCTTACTGCTTATGTATCATCAACTTCAGTTTTCCTCAAAATTCTAAAATGCAATAACTGTTTAGACATTCTGCCTAATGGATAATCATTTTTATTCTGCTCCCCATGTTTTAACACTCTTCACAAAGTAGTCCCAGTGGCTACCAAAGCTATATTTCTCCAGTCTTGCACTGCACCCACATGGCCCACAACTGCAACCTTCTTAGTTGCTTTGGACAGCATGCTTTCTAGGAGGGATTTTCAGCTGGATCTGGGAGCAGAGGAAAGGCAGAGTGGAGTTTGACCCGCAATTCTGTGCCTCAGTGCCCCTCTCTTAAGGAAGGCCGGTCTCCTTCCTTTGGAGAAGTAAGCGTTGTTATTGTCCTATGCTTTTCAGAACACATTTATGTCAGCCCTAGAAAGAGCTGATTTCCAAGGGAGTAGGAATTAATCAGAATACTCACATAATTTGGCCCTTAATGCTTCAGAAACAAAAATAATGACAGTTGCACCCTCCTACCCCATACACAGTTGCAGAAAACATGACAAGCAGGATTATTAATCCTTTTCACTTTTAGGTGCTGTTGCAGTCTGCCTTGTTGCAGGTCAGACTTAAAAGTTCAAGAATCATAGTGCTCTTTTCCTGTCATCATTCCTCTTTTGTGTGCCTCAAAGTTAGTTACCTTCTGTAAACTGCATTTCTATTTTTAATTGCAAAATGATGCTGGTGGCAGCTGGTGATTCACTTACTGTTTAATCAAGAAACAACAAATATAGTTGTTGTTCTGTATTTCAGAACAGAAATACAAAGTGATGCAAAATTCAGACCTGCTTCACAACTGGATAGAGCAGCCCACCAGTTGTCTAGTTTGTAACTCCATAGTGCTGCCAGTGGTCTTCCAGTTGTGAGTGCCAGGTGCTGTCGTAGGACTCTCAGTGTCCATGCATACTTTTCGCTACATTGCTGTATGCCACAGAACTTTTTAAACCAACTTTTCCAGTCCTATTTCTCTGTTACGAATTCTCAGATCATGCCTAGATTGTCCCAGCATCCTGATTTTGAGGAACATCCAAGCTGGAGGGATAAAATGTTTTGCTGTTTATCTCTGAAGCTGTTAAGCCCAGTTAAGAAAACAGAAGCACTTTGTACATATTAGACAGATCAGTGGAAAAAGCCTTACAAACAAAGCCAGAATGCAAGGAAATAACTCTACTCTTACCTGTCACTTATATTAGATTTCTTCCTTACACTGTACAGATTGGCCAAGACACAGCCATTCTTGCTAAAGGCTCAGATCCAGTCCCCTTTTATCTGATTCTAGAAGTGTCAGACCCCACTTTTTCTTATACTCCAGATATGGATCCAAACTTTCCTGTTAGATCCAACTCTTCAGAGTTAGGCCATCATTCTAAGTAATAGCTTCACCCCTAACTCAGCCAGGAAAGGCTTCTTACTCCCTTTTTACTTCCTGACAAAACTATTATCTGTTTCCTCCAACTTGTGAAATTCTGCTCTCTTTTGAGCCTTCAACTTTTGTAGTTCTCTGAGTTTTCTAGACAGTAAATAAAGACAGTTCACTTGGTCTTCTGTTCTTGAGTAAACTATTAGAAAATCACAAGTCCACTGGTAATTCTTCTATTCAACAGAGGAGTCTTCAGGTGTAAACCTCTCCATCTTTTGATCTTCACTTTTCATGTGTACACATTAATCAACTTGAAGTACATAGCAATGCAAATATAACTTGATATGATAGGAGAAAATCCATATAATCAAAAGCATGCAGTTGGACCTGCATTACAGAAATTGTTATGTACCTTTAGTTGTTTTATGTATGTTCTTTAAGATGGCTGTTAAACAGGCAGGCTGAATGTGCTAATTAAGAGATAAAGTAGCAGTTTGCCTTGTGGAAACTTAAGGGAGAGAAGGGGGAGAAAGTGAAATTGTTCATCATTCCTCAGTATTGTGTGGCATCACACATATGAAATGAGAAAGAGTGCTTACTTAACTCTTTAAGCCATTCTGCATTTAGATGACTCAGAAAGAGGTTAACTTTTGTCTTGTACTCTTCCATGCCCAAATAGATGTGCAACTGGAGAAGAAAGGACTATGGCAGATGAAGAAGCAATCATGACAAAATCAACCCTGTTTAAGTGAATAGCAGGAGGTAAGATCCCAGCCAAAGCTGAGAATGAGGTAGAGCATAACTGCTCTTAAAATTTGTTCAGGAAGAACATACATTGTTAAGAGCAATATTAATGGTGTATGAAGATGTATTAATAATGTATTATATGGCTGACAACCTCTATTTACAAAATAAATTAATTTTTACTCCATAATCTTGTCCAGCAATATATCTGGAGAGTCATCTGGTATTTGGCAGGATATTACCCCAGTTTGCTAGAAACCTTAAAAGCGTATCACTAATTGATACAGCAGCAGCAAGAGAAACAATCTGAGCAGACTGTGAAGGCTGAAAGAATTAAAGAAAAAAGTATTTTTTACCTTAAGGGAAAGAAAAAGTCCACTGAACTGTTCATTGCTCTTAAAGAGTCGTTCAGTGTGTTATGAGAAAGTAATTACTTGGCCAGCAATACATGGCATATAGGTTACAGATACTCTAAAGTCAAAAGAGAAAATATTTTATCAAAGTGTGGAACATTTTATTTTGGAATTCATTGACAACACATTGGTCGCTGCTACCCCCTCTTCAAGAGCTATAGTAGAAGATGTATGGAAGATACAAAACTTACAATGAAGTTTTTGTGTTCTAGAAGGGCATGATACATACAGGCACATATTACAACCTTTGCCTTATTATGTCCCTAACCATGAATAAAACACTGAATGGGTGTGAACCTAAGGAATTTAAGACAACAGATGTCCATTTTATTTTATTTTAGCATCAATATTTATAATTTACCTTTATCCTGGTCTCTCTTTAATTACATTTAGCCCCAGTAGTCCTTTCTTTATATCTTTGTACAGTCTATAAGTTAAACTCTTTCTTACTTTAATTTTACTTTAAACTATACTGATTAATAAAAAACCCTCCTTCACTTGAGTCCTTGATTTTCTTAATCTTTTTTTCCCCCCTCTAATTTAAAGGTTATTTTAAGCATCTTTCTCATGCTTGCGTTCACCACTTGCTTTGTAATTACCAGTGAGAGAAAAATCTACCACTGAGTCAATGGAAGGTTTGATTTGTACTGCTGGAAAGAAGCCATGTGCTTAAACTGATATCTGATGGAGAGGAATTAAGTTCTGAAGACTTGGATGAATTGGTTCCAACAAAGGCAAATGATGAGAAAATCAAAAGTGTGGGACAATCTGATGGCTATTGGCTCTCAGAGAGGTCGGGACCTCTATACCCTAAGGAGTTGAATGTGGCAGCTGTTATGCCTCATACAGTAGAAAATGACAATAAGGTCATGATCAAGAGAAGATTTGTCACTGTCAGGAAGTCCTAATTCTAGAAGAAAGGCTGCCCATTCTTGCACAATATCCTAGGGTACAGTTTTTAGTTCAAAACTGAGTTTTAAATATATAATCCATCCTACTCTTACTGAGGTCAATGGTGAAACTCACATACTTACAAAGCAGGCATCTTAGGTAAGAGCATGTCTGCCTCTTGTTTATGCAACAGTAAGGAAATATGTACCACAGCTGGAAATATTGAGAATATAGGGTTATGTTTGGTTGGCTGGTTTTGAGATTAAGTCAGCAAATTCATGGTATGACTGGCTTACTGAAGCATTTGTATAATTCATTAATAATCTTCATCATAACCTTTGACTTGAGCTGTCTGATATCACATGACTTCTGGTGAGCTTTTTCCACAGCTCAGCCTGCAGAAAATACCAAGCAAGCTGCATTTTAATGTTCAGTTGCCAGCAGTCTGGCTGCAGATATGACTGGATATTTGAAATTGATATATTTAGGTGGTGTGTGGAGAGGAATCTGAGGTATGGCTGTTTACTTTAATGTGGCCTTTAACTGTGAAAATTCAGTAAATGAGTAAGGATAGATCAGTCACAAAGCCTTGAAAGCCCTCTAAGTAG
Organism: Lagopus muta; assembly: GCF_023343835.1. Classification (NCBI taxonomy): domain Eukaryota; kingdom Metazoa; phylum Chordata; class Aves; order Galliformes; family Phasianidae; genus Lagopus; species Lagopus muta. The sequence continues at coordinate 30,847,083 of NC_064434.1, read as the reverse complement.
CTTTTGTTTGTTGTTGTAGGACACAAGGAGAAGAATGACTTAACCAAAACAATGAGCTAAGAAAACTAACTTTGCAGCTGACAGACTAGAAGCAATGCAAGATGGTATTTGTCAAAGTCAGAGAAAATAATATTGTGGAAAGTAAGTAATAAGATAGTGAGTGATGCAGTTATAAGTTTCAACTGTGAAAGAAGTGCTGTGCAGAGAGAACTGCAAAGTAGACAAGGAGAAAGAGGTCAATTCTGAGAAAATTCCTGATTTTGAGTCTTTGTAGCATTTCCCACAGTGATAAAGCTCTCCTCTCACAAGGCGAAAGACAGGATTCTTCTTTGGACATATTGCATTTCAGCTTTAAGTCTTAAGTCAAAGCAGTAAGAGGAAATGTCAACATAACAAACGGTTTAGTTTGGAAGAAATGAGAGATTTCTGTGGATGGATCATCAACCTTGAGCAGGTAGATGAATTTGTATTTACCAATATGATTTATTCAGAGACAAACGTAGAGGGAATAAGACTGCAAAGACTTTGCTGAGTGTTAAGTCACAGAAAAGATGAGTAGGAGTCTTCAAAGTTCCACTGCAGGAGAAATTAGAATCATAGAATCATAGAATCACAAGGTTGGAAACAACTTATAAGATCATCTAATCCAACCGTCTCCTCATCACCACTTCCACCATAAGCACTAAACCATATCACGCAGCACATCATCCAGAAGCCTCTTGAACACTGCCAGGGACGGCGACTTCACCACCTGTCTGGGCAGCCATTCCAGTGCCTGACCACTCTCTGAGAGAAAAAGTTCTTCCTTATGTCTAAATTTTAGGGGGAGAAGGCTAACTGGGAGAAGATCGGATTACAGACACCAAGGAAGAGCATTTCTCCTGCTTATTAGAAGGCAGTAACAGGATGAGCTAATTATAGTTTTTGCCCTTTGGCCACAAATAATATTAAAGCCTGCCACAGGATGATTTTGAGGGGAGCATGTAAGGTACAAATTAAGACATAGGGAAGAGGAACCTCAGATACATATTGTAGACAGCACTGTAAGGTGGACAACTAGTGACGATATTATCGCAGTAGAGTGAGAAGGAGTCTAAAGCATGGAGGCAGCAGCAGTTAGACCTGCTTTGTCTCTTACAACGATGCTTTTAAGGAAAAAGTTTCTTTCCTTATTGTCATGTTTTCTTGGTTTTTCGTTGGTATTCCACATCATAACATCATTCAGTACACTGGGAGTTAAAGAGTTAATACTGCAGTTCTGTGGATTGTTGATACACTTCATCTATTCTGGTCTGTTAGTCTCGGAAGAGAAGAATGAACATGTATATCTTTTGAATGTAGATTCTACATAATATGGCTACTGACAATCTGTTTCATTCCTTGAGAAATGTTCTATCTTACGCCGATAGGTGCTGTCATCTGCAAAGTAATCCCAAAATCAAACCGATAAATACAATTTATTTATTTGTTTATTTCTGTTCAGCACAGAAATGAATAATTTTTTCCTATTTTTGCCACTCTCCTGCCTGTTGGAGCTAAGTCAGCAATATCTGCAAGGCCTTTCTGGTCCGTGAGGAGCAGGGTTGCAAGCTGGACATTTTGCTTCCTGTCTCACAAGGCACCTACCCTCTGATCTGCAGAGCCAGAGGCACTGCAGAGCACTAGTGTGCAGAAGACAGAATCCTATGGGCACGGAAAAAGCAGAATCAATCCTCGTGCTAATGACCTTCTGTTGAGGGTCGAAGGCCCATACGAAGAGTAATTCCACCTCCCCCCCTAGTGAGATCAGATTGACAGGGAAGCTGTCTGAAACCCTATTGATCGCTCGTTCAGAAAGTTCAATCATGTCAGGAAAGTTGCAATACCTTTTTCTTCTTTTTGTATCAGTGTCTTGAAAGAAGGAAATGCTTGGCCCTAAAACTCCCAGCTCACTAACTCTCAGTTTCTTTTTTTTCATATATTATTTTCTTGTGTACTAAGTTTAAACTTGTTGGAAAAAAGCTTGCCTTTCTTAAGTACTCTTTGTGAAAACTTTAGAAGTAATCACCACAGCTACAAGGGATACACAGATTGAAAGCTGACCAAGCCTAGATAAAAAGTGTGCTCTTTCTTATCCCTGCTTACAGAAGAGGCAGAGGTACTACAATGCTTTCTCTTTAGGGATAACATGCAATGCCTACCAGTTGCATCCTACTGAGACTGACTACAGTTTGGCTACCTGGACTACAGTATCAGGGGACTCAAGAAAAATGAGAAGAACAACACATGGTGAATATTTGTGTAAAGACCCTGGGGAGGACTGCAACCTGGGCAGCTATTTTGATAGGTTGTTCACAGAGGTGAGAGTGGGATTCTTTACATATCCTCTTCACCAGAGTTTCTAAACACAATCTGGCATCCCATCTGATATCCAAATGTGCTGCTAGTGCTTGGGGAAGAGCAATGAAGTGAATTAGAAACTGGACATGAACTTCTTGTGCCACCTGAACATCTTTGATCCAAGCTGAACTACAGAGACCAACACATCCCACACCAATTTATTCCCTTTTTAATTACCAGTTTTCTTCCCATCCCTAAAGACACACATCTATACAGATATAAATGGCCCAATCTCATTGCTGATTAAAATGAGCTGGAGCTTTTATGGGTCTGTGCCATAAAACAAACCGAGTTGATAGCTTTCGTTAACAATATTTAAAAATCATTAACAAAGACAATAGGTCTGTAAAATAGATTTAGAGAGATGAAAACGCTGTTTTTGAGGAACATGCCTTTCAGGTCAGACATTTTCAAAGTGAAGGATTTGAATTACACAATTGTCTGATCTGACTTTTTGGCATTTTTGCTTTTGTTTGTTTGTTTTTAAATGATGATTTTTCATCAGCTGACTGTGAAGAGACTATGATTTGTGTCAGGGCACTCAGTGAGACATTTCTCTTGGGGATCTCTTTGAAGCACTTTAGGAAGTTATTGCCTTCAGATGCCACAATGGTTGATGTGGTTGCCTATCTCAATGGAAAGCCATCTGGGTCAGATTAAATTGACAAGAATGGCTATTCTTAAACCAGTCCTGCAGGAGGACATCTGTCCAGGCCCCACAGGTATGTGCTTAGGCTCATTTTTAATTTAAATTGCTTGGAAGGAGAGCTAATCAGAATCTCAAAATGTTTGAGAGTGATTAAATTTAGAATTCATGGGTTTGGGGGGAAAAAAAAGGTTATCTGCTGATGCTGAATTCTCTGTATCTCAGTAGAGCTCCAAAGGCAAATCCTGTCTGTATTCTTCAGAGCTTCTTTTTTGGGGTTGTCATGCAGTGTTTGGGAAGGCACTGAATAAGTAAAAAGTACTGTAAGTAAAGATAAGGCAGAACATCAGGGCTATGCTTAGACATCTCTCTTATTCTTCTGACCTTATAAAGACACCTTTATGAATCTATTCAACTTTTCAGAAATCCATTCCCAGGTAGAAAGGAACAGTTCCTACTGGGAGTTTTGTGGCGCTCCAAGAAACTTTTATCGAGTTCCTCAATAGTGGGGAAGTTCCTAATTGCTTTTAACTACCTCCTTCCTCCCTCCTGCTTTGTTACCTTTCCTTTGCTTTTGACTCTTGAGATATTCTGAAGAGCCTTTCACCTTTCAGAGGAAGCACCGGGGCTGGTTCAGAGATATCCACAGAGAATAATATTGGCAGTGTATGTGCTGTATTGATCTTAGCCTGAAGACCTAAGCTATGTATTCTTAAGCTCTACCAACTGGTATCTTATCTCTATACAAACAAACAAACAAAAAATCTTGCAATGATTCCTACTCTCTGTGGTTGTATTTTTATTTGAAAGGGGTGCAATTCAGACAACACTGATAACAGCTAGCAGCATTGCAGTGACAGATCTGCTGTTCTAGTGGACTCACTTTATAGCTCCCTCCATCTAGCCAACAAGTCTCACTTTGAGGCTTCTGAGCCTTTATATTTCTGTGGTCTGCCTTCTGTGGGATATTTCTTTCCGGTGGAAGCACTATCTCCACAACAATAACAACAACAAAAAAATGAAAAGGGCTTTTTAAATGGGAAGCGTCCATATCCAAGAATGAGATGAGATTTAAGAATGTGAGGTATCAATAAATTAACAAGATAAGCATGATTGCCCAGTCAAATCCAAAGAAAGAAGGTTTAAGGCAAAGGCTCATTGGTTAGACAAGCAGAGGGGAACAAAGGGACAATAATATCCCTGTCTGCAGAATTAGTGTTACTGCTACTGAAGACTAACTGCCCTCCTAAATCCCTATGATGAACTGAAGAACACTCAGATAAGAGCTGCATAAACGGTTTAAGATCTGTAAAAACAGCATTTTTAATGAGAACCTAGGGATGCCTGATACATCTTCAATCACTTGCTCAAGGCTTATTATTTGAGTAGGTGAATATTAATTTTCACAACCCATGGCTGAGCAACCAGGGGCTACTTTCTTCATGGAAATCAGGTGGAGCCTGTGCACCAGTAGCAAGAAAGCTGTGGGGATTTGGGCATGCTGCTCCTCCTGCTCCTGGAACAGGAAGAATGAAACTGACATTCTGAAAAGGGGTTTTTCTTGCCACAGCAACATTAATTATCCTATAAATGATTCCTTTTCTCAGGAGAGGCAGAAACATGTTGTCTCTACATGATCCTAGTCATGTAAATGCTAATGTCTGTGATGCTGTTGCCTTTTTTTGCTGTCCTCAGAAACTCCTCAGCCTGGCTGAATCCAAGGATACGTGTCCACAGGTCTGAAGGGGACCAGGGTGGTATTTATTCTCCCAGTGCAGAGCTGGAATGTAGTCGGAGCACACCCAATAAAGCAGGCTTGTGGCATACCCTGAGGACTGAGCTAGTCCTTATACTCACTTTTTCTTCCATTGGAACAATAACTCTTAAAAGAAATTTCTCCTTTGAAACATTGTAGGGAGTCCAGGCAGATCGAATCTTTCTTCCTGAAACTTATTATTTTGCTTCCTTTTCTAAGAGACTATTTGATCATTCTTCTCAATTAAAATAACTGTTTCTACTTTAACTCCTTGGAGATGCAAATTTCTCTTGCTAAAGAAAAGTCCTTGACTAGCTAATTAAAAACCCTTTGCATCCATGAGTACGAAAAGGTCTTCCCATTTCTCCTCCATTTTTGACTCTAACATGGAGAAATGTATCTTCAACTTATTTTATATTCTCTAATCTGATATTCTCTATCTCTGATCTCTTTATCTGGTACAAACTTATAGGCTCTTGACTGAAAGCAGACACAATTGTGATTAACCACTTTGGGGTGATGGGACCCCAACAAGATTCTACTGAGCACATACAGCAGTACTGCACTACACAGTTACTTCAAAGGAAGACAGAGAGCAGTAATGGACTCAAGAGATTTTGATATTTCAGTGATTCTGTGGAGGCAGACAATCACAGAAATAATGTTATGATCATTATGTAAACCGTAACTGTTCTCGGCAAAGAGCATTAGAACATCTTAGCAAGCTTTGATTAGCTGAGGCAATTTCAAGACTGTACAGAGCAACTACTTTTCTGTAAAAGCTTTGGTATAAACTGTGTACTTTATGCTGTGTCTTTTATTCTTATCTAATAGGGAGATGTTTTTCAGAATTAACAGGCATGCAGTTCAGTAAATGTGTTACTGGTACTATCACACTATCACACTGAACAGAACTTACTGTTAACAAGGTGGATGGTCCTTCCTGCCCCCTCCTTGTGACTTTAGTGACATTGCTAAGAGCTTTATACCATCATCTGTTTGCTATTTCTGTCTGTGTGGTGCTGTTATAAGGAAGTCCAATTTACTAACAGAGTATTAAGATACTGATTAAGATATTTTTCTGTAGATTTTTTTGCTAGTGTCAATGGACAAAGTAAGTTTTGTCTTAAATTGTATACCCTAGTGCATCAATATTTTCCCATGGCCTTTTTGGATACAAAAACAAACAAACAAAAAAAAAATTGCTATCATCTCAAGTTTCTCAACAAGTTATCAACACATCAAGAAATCATTAAAAAAATGGAGTAGATGTCTTTGCTTTTCATGAGGTACTGAATGTGTTCCTGCATGAACTAACAGAACCATTCAGTAAGCCATCCAGAATAACCCAGCTTAGTGAAAGGGATCACTTTGACTCTAGGCAAAGCAGGAAGTAACCCAGCTTCGCAGTGAGCAAGTTCAGGCTGCTCAGAAAGTAGAGAAGATGCACACAAAAGCCATACACACACACACAGATTCTAGCCCCCCCCTCTGTGTGCATCAACATGCTTACAAATTAAAAAAATATGTTGAAGCCACTTAATTTTTGAGAAAGGCACATATTTTTCAAGGCTGGAGGTGTGAAAGATTAATTGACTTTTTTTTTGCACTTTTTTTTTTTTTTTTTTTTTTTGAAGCTGCTAAACTTTTTGACCTTTTTAAGTGATTTAATTAAAAAAGTTTTTTAAAGCCTCAGAATTCATTTTCTAAGTTGATCAAAATTCTAGCATTTCAATGTTTCTTGTATTTCAGCATCCTAATTTTTATCACCGCAGAGATCAATACTACCATCCATCTCTGTTTATGCTATTTTTTCCTCCAGAAGATAACTTGAGTGTCAAGCAAGATTTCAGTAAGAAACAATGAAAAATATTTGTTGTGACTGATTAATAGATCTCTCTGATTTTGGTTCAAAATCACAACTTCATTTCTCTCAAACATTTCACAGCAATAGATAGAGAAATTCATGGGCCTAATAGCAAGCATGGATTCTGTTGCAGACAGGTTACCTGAGTTATTGAGTTTTTTATATTACATAATTCTGATATATGGCTTTCTGAAATAAAATTTCATCTGCTTCTACTTACTTTTCCCTGTTTTCTTCTCTAAGAGAACAAGAAAACACGCTGATTCTGAAAGGTGGTCCCTTTGTGGCCCATCTTTTTCCTCCATCTCTCTAAAAAGACAAGACACGAATTTGTAAGTGAGTTATCAGACAATTCAATATACAGCACATCAAAGGAGCCAAATAAATGCACTTTTTTTTTGACACATCTTGACGTAGCTGAAAGCTTGAAATTTGAATTCAGACTTACCAGAAGGCTTCTGGGAACACAGCCAGAAGTAGCTGACAGCCATATTCTCAAATAACTTTCTCTGTTTTCTCCAAGAGAAATTTATTCACATATCATAACACTATGGTGTGCATTGTAACCCCCTTATTAATGTGATATGGGGTAAAACATATCCTGGACAAGACGAATCAGAGTAAAACAAGATTTTCAAACTTTTTCATCTTCATGAAAGAAATATTTCACAACATCCTGACAATACCAGCTGACAGCCAAAAATTACATACAACAGATCAGCATCAGGGCTTTTGTAATATTTTAATATTTTTTTTATATATTGGGTTATTATAAGGATACTGCAACATATCAACACTGTTGTTAATCAGTAAATAAGGAAAATATGCACTGCAATTGACTCTTTAAACTTTGTGGAATTTTTCAGACTTTACCTTAATCCAATAGGAAAATTTGATTTTCAAATGACCATTGCTACCTGTGCTTTTTGTTGATAAAAAGCCATAGTATCTGCTCAGAGATCAATACCTGCAGGGCAATATTATCACACAAATAGAGAGATCTGATTAGACAAGGGTTGCCTATTATATGGCATAATTCAAACTTAAATGAAAATTATAGATAGACACAATTTAAAAGATCTTTATTGCATATTAAGTTTGGATAAACATATAAAAGCTATGAAGTTGGGATTTGTTATTCATTTCAACTTTCCTCTTGATTACTAATGTTTAAGATAACAGTAATAAGTTTTTCCAAAGCCTGAAGAGTTTACCTTCTAATGATCTTTTGACAAAATTAGAACAAAGTCTATTATTTCAGAACTCAAACCACAAAGACAAGAAATATCTATGTTCCACGATGTTGTTAAGGTCCTTTGATATTCTAATTCAAAGTTGTCTATGATCAAAATTAAGGAGAAAACTGTGTAAAATGTTAGATGATGTTCTCCTGAGTGTGAGAATCAATTTCATATCCCTTATAATAAAAGAGATGCAAGAGATGTAGGTTTTGAATCATAGGAGAATATGATTTGGAAGGAAGGTAGAGGAAGATGGTCTGGCCCTCTCTGCTTGCTGTAATGAACTTATTTAAGAGGAGGATTATGCTTAATAGGACATTATAAGGCACCCTGTGTGGAAACTGACACTGTAAGTGCTTGGGTGCAAACAATTTGCCTCATGCTGGGTGTTCCGTATGCCTGCAGCTCTCCTGTAGTCAACTGGATCTGAAGCCAGAGAGCTCAGTGGGCATGCTGGGTGAGAAGCTCACATAATGCAAGGAGCCCTGTGGCTGCAGAAGTTGTCTGGAATTTCAGACATGGAGGCCCAGGCTGAGGACCTTCTGTCACCCCAAAGCCCAAGGCTGCTGACGGCAGTTTCTATAGACCTGATTTGGGGGAGTCCTTCCTCTTCTTTACTGCAGTGAGCACTTATTGGGACAACAAAATTTTACAGTCTAGGCACTCACATGGCACGTTGGAACTCAAGAGTCAAGTCCACACTCTGCTAAATATTTAAATTCCACCCATATATTTTTACACTAATTCAATCCTTTGTAGCCAGTCTCAGCAGAAAGGCTGACAGCCAAATGGACTCAGAAAAGGAAATGTCCTCTCATGTCTACAGATGGTCTGGCCAGCTCAAGCATAAAGAACTTTGATGGGGTTGAAAAGTTTTATTGTCTCTGTATTCACTTTGGTTGTATCACAGATTATAAAGTTCAGAATTCCAACCATTCTCCATGGCAGAATTTTCTGAGTACTGAATCTGCAGTATTACATTTGGAGAATTGAATTTATCATAGACAAAAGTGACTTTCTGAAAAACATTTATTAAAAAGGACTGACTACAGCTTTCAGAAAGCTTGACAAGATTTGATATTTTGCTTTCCATCTTTTCCAAGTGCATTAATAGCTTTTAAGACTAAATGACATGAGTGTGCTAGATATCTCAGCAGTGCATTAGAGACAGAGAAAACAGGATTTTGTGGCTTTGTTTACAAGCCTGGTGATCAGGAGAGAAAACAGCTTTAATAGAACAATCTGAAAAATCAGGAATATCTCCTATCCAAACAGATTAATGAAGGAGTTTGCTGTTAAACAGCTGCAATTAAAATTAAATTGACATCACCTAGATTATATTTCATAGTATATCAGAAACGTTTTAATGGAAATGCATTCAAATTAAAAAAAAAAAACAACCAAGAAGTAAATTCTCAGTTTGTATTGTTTAGTACAAGCTGTCATTACCACTTTCTTTCATTAGTTATTTTCTATTTTTCCTTGCATGATTGGACACCAGGTGGGCAAATATCCAGTAACAAACTGCATAAGTGAATAATCCTTGAATACCTCAATCTCTGACAAGTCATTTGTTCTCACTAGCAGATGTTTACAAACAGTAAAACTGAATCTGAACAATTGAATCCAAACCCAGAAAAAGCCAAAAAGTACCAACATGTCAAGTGGCAAAGCAAGTGGCAAAAAATTGTAGCCTTTCCTAAAATTTTTCCCAGATACAATCACTGTTCAAACTTACAATTTTTGTCAAGTGAATTTACCTAATTCTAATTTAACAGTCACTCATATTTTTCTGCTGTGGCTGGTTGACACGATATGGCTGGTTGCCTAAAACAACTAACAGAAATAAAAATAACTTCAAGTAAAATATTTTTTTTCCTGCTAAGCTAAGCACCATATGAGCTATGGGTAAATTTTCTTTCAGTAAAGCTAGCATAGTAATTTTCATACACATTTCATTTTTCATTCACATGCAAGAGACTTGTTTACGGAGCAGCCCAAGATGTAGCATCTTTGCTTAGAAGAAAATTAGGCCACCTTTTATAACAAGATGAAGGCCTGTTGAATTTGTTGGTGTATATTTTAATTTATGGCCATCACAAAACCATTTCACATACTGATCCTTTTATGGGCTAGTGTTTCAGCCCCTGTGTCAATATTATTATTGATACAGATCAGCAAGGATGACTCACCGTGGAGACCAAGAATCCAGGAAAGTGCCAGCCTTTCCATGTTACTCAGCTAAGGACCACAGACCAAGGAGTTTAGGCTAGGCATTGATCCTCCATGAGCCGAAGATGAGGGGTGTCTGGGAGCTGGGCAGCAGAACTGATCTGTCAAGCTAAATACGAGCAGTTTGTTTCTGAGAGGATGAGCAAAATATATGGGTGAGACAGCTTCCAGGTAAGGAGCAAGCTGCTTCCTAGAGCAAGTTGTGATCAAGGGAAGTCGTAGCAAATTGTTTTAACCATCTGATTGATTAAATCTTATTAGATTGCTTTCTGCACTGTCTTTAAGTGCTAGCCAACAGCCATTTAGTTTCATCGTTTTCAGATCAAACGGAACACTGTGAGAGGTAGAATGTCTCACGGTTTGGGACTAAAGTCTGCTTTTGTCTATCCTCTCTGGGAATAAGAAAAATTTGCATCTGATTTTGACAGTGAGCTCTTCCTAAGGAATATGCATAAAGATTGCTGTTTCATCAGTGTTCTCAAAGCAGATAAATGAGCATTTTCTTCACTGCAGCAGATTTGGTCTCACACAGGGATAAAAGGAGTGTGGTGGACATTCCCTGTAGGGCACACATTCAGCTTTCCAGTGACATAATCATTAATCTCAGCCCACCTCTCACACCTGGTGAGTTATTCAGAAAAAGAATACATAGGCATTCACTGCACAGGGCTAAAACTTGTTTACTCTGTAGGAAACTAAAGTGACCAGTAATGCTGTACCTGCATATTCCAAACACAACCATCCTCCCATCCCCTCCAGCAAGGTACCAGAAATTGCTTCTTTTCCTTATTCTCAATAACATTTTTGATGACAGGTTCTGATAGGGCTGGCATTTTAGGCAATCTCTGTAGAAGACTCTTTCCTTGAGTCTTTTCTTGTTGATTTCAGAAGAGACAGTTAAGGAGTACTCTCATATATGAGCAACTCCCTAAAATAAGGCCAAGCCTGCAGAAACTATTATTAAATTAACCTCATCTCTCTCTGCGGAGCCCTTCACTCTGACCAGCTGAGTGCATTTCATTTCTATTATATTAGAATCCACTGTAAAGAATTATGTTAGAGTGATTTCATTTTTTCAACAAACCTACTCACCATCTGCATTTGGCAAAACTCATTGACATCAGTCTTTGTTGCTTAGCAATAAATACTTGTGCTGTCTCCAGTCACAAAGAGTGTTCATTACTTTGTCATCCAGACATTTTACATAGCCTTTACGGCCTCAGAAATCATTTATGCTGGCCTTATTGGAAGAGAAGAGTGAGATCTGAAAAAAACAATGTGTGGAATGAAAGGAAAGACACAACAGTCTTGAACAGGTGTTGCATATACATGGCAAAGAACCTGTAGCAGATTCAGATGTACAGAGGAAAGAAATACCTAAAGGAAATCAATGCAATACTATTACTATAAAATATTAAAGTAGTTTTAGAGGTTGCCAGACATCAATAATCTTGAACACTATTAAAGTGTATGTTTTGTAGTGGCATTGATGATTACATTGCATCCATATGTGCTAATCAAGATATATTTATTCTGCAAGAATATCTAGCATGAAAATGTTCTTTGTGTTTATATTCTATATCAGCATGTAATCAAGTATTCCAATTTAAACAAAATACCTACAAATTTCAATAGAGCTCTGTGATATTTATTTTGTTACTCATAACTTCAGAACTATTTGAATTTGACAATAAATGTTATACTTATTAGCCCAGAACTGAACTGTGTCAAAACCTTGAAGGAAAGTTTTTTTGTTTATAGAAAGATAAGTGATGAAGTTGCAAAATTATAATTGCAGTGTTTATTTAGCAGTTACTCTGGCCCAATTTTGTTAGATATCTAAATCTAAGATATCAAACTTTCACATTCAGATGAGAGAAAGTCAGACTAGAAAGTTCTAAAAAGGCAAAAAGAAAACTGAAAATGAAATGGGTCACTTGCTGTAGAGCATGTTCTATTTAATAGATGAACAAGTTAACGAATATGACAGTGAGTCATCTGAAGTCAGAAAACAGCATACTGTTAGAATGTCAGATGATTTATAAACTTCTTAGTTCTTGCTTGTAATTGTGGACGCGTTATGCTAAAAACAAAGCAGCAAAAATATAGCAAAATTCAGAAGATGAAATGAAAAGTCTGTCATGGACAGGGTGTCTACTGCAAAGTGCTACAAATACTTCATGTATTTTCAAGGAAATTATAAGGAAAACTTCTCAAAATTGAACTTCATTTCAGCACTGAATTTGGATCAGAAAAAAATCTCCTTTTGTTTTAAAGGTCATAACTTTGATCCTTATCTACCAATATAATATTTTGTTTTCATTGTTCAGCAAAATGATAATTATAGAAAACACATACTATAAGCCAGGTATGTAGATGTAGGCTAATGGTGAATTACAGTGACACACAACTGTTGTGCAGCCTTCAAGACTAGAAGGAGGGATTTAGGGAAGTGAACACTATTACAGAAGCCAGATTCTTTTAAAATATGCAGGAAAGTGAGAAGAAAATGGGCTTATTCCATATTAGCTATAAAGCAAAGTTTAATTCAAGTTCTCCACCAAGAAGGCGCAGTGTTACTATGTCAAGGCAATATTGACCTGAATTGCCTTGGGAGGTGCAAAATCATGAAGCCCAAGCACCCTGACACAGAAATCTTCAAACTGCTGCTCCTGCTCACCAGGATTTTCTTCAGGAATCTGTAATGCAGCAGTGCACTGTGTTGCATGACCATGCTCAGTGTGCCATGAAGCAGGGAATTTTTACAGCATTCAGCTCAACCATATGTAGCCGTTAAGTGCTGCAAACTTGAAAGTCTGACCCTCGGGCCTTTTAGAAATATCTCCTGCTGAAATACAAAGTGAAACGTTGTTCAGCTGTGCTGAAACAACAAGAGAAAACTTTCTTCAACGTGAAGGAGAAAAAAATGTGAAAGCAACAGGATAGAAGGGAAAAAAGCACTAATCAAAAAGTCACATTTAGGGGAAAAAAATGGAGAATTTTGAAAGATGATAGGTGACATTACAAGGAGTCAGAGGCTAAGAAAAACAAGAAGCCTAAGGTTCCTCTTTTGGCAAGGCTTCAGTACTCAAGAGCATCAGTAAACCTTTTCCCAAGTAAAATGCTGACTTTTCTAAAAGTGCAGTCAAGGTAAGAAAACTGATGTATTCTCAGTGAATGATGGGTTAGGCTCTGTGCTTCCAACAAATCAGAGATCAAATTGACTGACCAACAACGCTCACATAAGTTTGGAAGAAATCTACTCCACAACTGATTATACAAGAGCTGCTCTGAAAGTAATGCCCCTACTTTATTTTCTTTATCCATAATGTCAAAGGCAGATGTTGGTGGTATGGCAGTAGAAGTTTGAACATTCCTGCCAGTGTTCTCTAAGTTTTGTTTCTGTGCAACAGATGGCAGCAGTGAGGCAGTCTAACAAAGCAGCATCTATCGTTGGAGTGCAGATGAAGCAAAAGTGTGTCATTGAATTCCTCCATGCAGAAACAATTGCACCCATTGACATTCACTGACGCTTGCTGAATGTTTATGGAGACCAAACAGTGGATGTGAGCGCAGTGAGGCAGTGGGTGGTGCATTTCAGCAGTGGTGACAGTGATGTGAAATACAACCCATGTTCTAGATGGTCATGAACAGCTATCACGCCATAAAACAAAGAGCACCTTGATCACATAATCCATGTAAATTGGCTGATGGTGGTAACCATGTTGAAAAACAGTGTTTTGCAGCTGAGGATTTTCTCTATCAAATGTTGTTCTTATGCTCTCTGTATCTGTAGTAGTTTCCATGGAAATAAACAGGAAGGATTACTTTCAGCGCAACCTATGTTTTGATATTTCCCCTTCCTCCTTCACAGTTTACCCCTTCTCTCTGGGACAAGTTTTTCTTTTTGGCTGTTACCAGTTACTTTTTCACTACTTTTCCATCACACAGGAAGGCTCAAAAGGCCAGCAACATTGAACACTCTTTTGCGGAATAAATAAACCCCATGTTAAATTTGGAATCTCACATTACTTAGACAGTTCTGAAATCACATAGAAAAATACCATCCCACTCTGTCTGAGTTGGACCAAAAACTCCTTTTTTTTCCAGTTCAACAGATTGAGAAAGATCAAACAGGGTAATCTGATGATCTGATCTGGATTTCAAAGTTGCAAATAAGATTAATGAATGGAATCCATATTTGCAGCAGTATCTTTTCTTCACTGGGGTTCCTCAGTGCCAATTCAGAGCATTAGGGAGCAGTAAAAGGATTATACTGCAATATACTGCTGCTACCATGCACTTCAGCTGACTGCTCACCAGGCAACTTGGTAAGCAACAGCAAGTTGGTTCTTGAACCATCTCTTTTGGCCCTAAGCTCAGTGTTAGCAGGCTCACCACTTAGCTCCTCATTTTTGCCTGAAGCAAGCACTGGGTAGAAGGATGCTGCATTTGTTCATTTTGCATCAAGCTAAAGGCAAGAAAACACCAAGGGGGATATTTACATACCAGTTATGCCATTAAGGAACTGCACCTATAGCTTTCTTATATTTCTATAGATTAAGCAAGAATCATGCAACACTCAGCAGTCTGAGTCAGTGAAATGACTGTAGTAATAACACCAAATCAAACACCACAAAAATAAATTAAAAGGGGCTAGAGGGAAAGAGGAGTTGAACATCTATCATTCCCTGACTATTTCTTTTCCTTTACATATTTAAATTAATAATATTGCAGTGGTCCACAGGACCAGGTACAGCAACAGAGCTGCAACAAAAGGACTGTGTGCCTCATATTTTGTTCCCGCTGGAGGCGAAGCTCCAATTCAAGAGTTTATTTCCTTCTTGAGGGATTCTTCTATACTGTAATCAACAAAAGGAATCAATGACTCACTGCTTGCCAATACAACTCCCACTGTATTTGTTCATTTTCCTAGAGCTGAAATGCTTAGAATAAAAGTAAATGGCTGTTCTCATCACTTCCTGTTCTGATCTCGAAAAGAAGTGTTTAAGGGATTTACTTTGTCATTCTTGACCTTCCCAGTTTCTCTCTGTTTATTGGTGGGACAGTCCTGTGACAGGAAATGATCCTGTCATATAAGCTGTAGTGTGCTGAAGTCTTTTTCCAGTTAAGCAGAGATACAAGGGCTAACTTCTGATTTGTTTCTGTTGCTTTGTAATAAAATTCCGAATGCTAAATATAATACAGAACTTAGAATAAGCCCAACTTTTTATGCCATTTAAACATAGTACAATGCTTTGTAAACGTGCTTGAAACTATACACAGAATCACAGAATCACAGAATCATAGGGGTTGGAAGGGACCTCCACAGATCATTGAGTCCAACCCCCCTGCCAAAGCAGGTTCCTTACACCAGGTTGCACAAGTAAGTGTCCAATCAGGTCTTGAGTATCTCCAGAGAAGGAGACTCCACAACCTACTGTTTGCCATGTGGCTCATGACATGTCCACAGCTTGGATTGAACTGGTGCCTGCTTACTTGTTTTATAGATTAATATTTGCACTATGAGGCACTTCGGTGGCAGTTATGAATGAGACAACTTAGGATCAATATATGGACTCATTGCCTTAGCTCTGAAGTGAGGGAAACACCTTTAATAGTTCACTGTCTCAAAATGTCAGTGGGTTAATGGAAAACATTGTATGTACATCATTAGTGCTGTTATCACTGAAGTTCAAATCCCACGTATAAAACTCTTCACTGAATCACTGTTAATCACCATAACATTCAACCCCATGTATTTTAGTTTAGATAGCACATATTCATTCTGCACACGGAAAATATGGTTTAATTAGTTTTTTCTAAGAGAGGTGTAAGATATGCCAACAAAGTACAATGCTTGCATTTATTGTGTAAAATATTATGTAATTAGATAACTCCTGAGAGAGAATGGCTTGGAGAAA
This sequence comes from Lagopus muta, assembly GCF_023343835.1. Taxonomy (NCBI): domain Eukaryota; kingdom Metazoa; phylum Chordata; class Aves; order Galliformes; family Phasianidae; genus Lagopus; species Lagopus muta. The sequence goes on along the minus strand of NC_064434.1, from coordinate 30,831,038 downwards.
AAGACTTGGAGAAATGACTAAGAAAGTCACAGGTTCTGATTTCTTCTGTGTATAATTTTATTAGGCCATAGTTGGTATTTGATCTCTTTTCTCTTTTCTCTGTACATTAGTCAAACTATGTGGAAAACTGGTTAACAACAAACAGGGCTCTTGAATTTGTCCAACTAAGAGATAAAGAGTGCTAGTTAAACACATCCAAGTGTGACTTTGAAAGCAGTCTCTGTTCTTTCTAGCAGTTTGTTTCTAGCATCATCAGAACTAAAGCTGTGAAAAAATAATGCATGACATCAATGACTTTTGTTTATAAAATACCCATTAATAATTACAGCTCTAACAGTGCTGAACATTTCAAATCCAAATGCAGTGGAGCAGCACTAACTGTTTACTCCTCTTACTACCATCATTAACAGGTCAAGGATGAAGAGAAGGGAAAAGCTTTAGTTTTTGGAAGAAAGTGGAAGCAGAGGTTCTATTCGTGTTCTGCATGCCTGACACGCTGAATTTTTGCTAAGGTTGCAACTGAGGAAGAGGACGTGTTTTGGGGGATAGATGTGACAGTGATGAAAAGGAAATGGAACATGTAAGAGAAAAGGAAAGATAAACTTGACAGGCAGAGTGGGACACGTTTGCCAGTTTAACAACATCTGCCACAGCCAATGAGCATCAGCTGGCCAATACGACAGAAACTTCTTCAGCAGCATCTCAGCTCAAATCATTCATTACCAGTACAGCTGCTGAGATGCATGAGCACGCCAAGCATGTCAGCTTTGACAGGATTTTACCGGAAGGTTTCCTTTTAACTTTTAATCTAAAGTGGTAGAGTTCTGTGAATTTTTCATGATATTGTGTCTAAATCTGCCCCTCCTCATGTTGACAGGCCTCCCAGTGTGCCCTCCAAACCATCTCTTTGCATCCTACTTGTGTTCCTGCCTTCCTTTTGTCTGCCCAGAACTTACTGCTAGAACTGCTTACTCATCTTTGTATGTCAGATGTCTATATCTTCCATGCAACTTTTTCCTGCAGTTCACTTCTGTAAAAGGCCTATAATTCTAATAAATACAGGAGATTTTAATCATTTTTCAGCTCCAATTTGTTTTTTTTTTTACTTTGTTTTGTTTTGATAATCTTACCTGTAAGCTTCCATCAAAATGGAAGTAAGTAAGCAACAAAAATAACTGCTTAATCAAAATGAGCACATTTTTATTTACAAGACCGGACAAGCGATCAGAAGCTATATTACAGTTTCCAACAACCAGCGTTAGACAAATTACTTAATGACATCTTGCTTCTAGGAATATACAAATTTTATTGCATTAATGGAGGTTTTTCACCTTGACTTCATGAATAAGCTGAAATAGACACAAGGACATCTCAGAATTATAATTATCAAATGTGGTGGCTTGAAATTCACTTGTCACCTGCTGCAAGATGCCCAGTGATGTTAAATTCAAAATTAAGATGCATGCCTGTGGGATTCCTTAGCCAGGAAAGAATGTTTTCCTTGTTTGAATGTTAAAATATTTTTGTGGTATGAAGTTGAAAATTTGCGGTACAAAAAATCCCAAGAAAATAATTGACTCAGTGAATAATTTATTGAATTTACTGAAAATATTGACCTAGATTTAATGTTTCCACATTCAGAACATGGAAAATGAGTTAAAATGGCACGCTGAGTTAGTCTAGAGTGAGTCTGTTGTGACATGATTAATTTACGAGAATGAGGTGTTATGCAAGAAAAGCCGTTTAGTTATTAAACACCGTGCTTGGGTTATACTGACTTTCACAGTATAAAGAAAATATCACCTGTGGTCTGATCCTGCCAACTATTATTGAAGTCAAAAGTTGTCAAAAAAGGAAAGTAGGAGTGATTGACAGACTCAGGAGTGGATGAAGGCTGCAGTTCTGACTCTGCTTTTTCTCCATCACTTCTGAGTGGATCCCATGCTTGGTCCCAGCAGTCCTGGAATCTGGTTTTTGCAATGTCTTCTGTATTCAAATTCTGGATGCCATTTGAGAGTCTGATGCATTGAAGTTTAAAGTGCGTTTAACTTGCTGCTAGCATAGTTCTCAGAATACTGGATGCTAGACCTGCTTATGCTTTTGACAAAAGAGCATCCAATGCCACAGAAAGATCTGAACAGAAAATGTCATTGAGTATCCAGTTAAAGCTGGAAGTGGACAACTGAGCTGTTCAGTAGTATAGAATGAATATCAAAGCAAAACTATACTAAGATTCACTGTGTAGACTGCTGCTTCTTTTTTTTTTTCCTCACCAGAAACCCTCTTAAGTGGAGAGCAAATAGCCAAGCTGACATACTTTCCAGCCTTCCAAAGAAATATAATATGTCATGTAGAATACACAGTTTCCAGACCAGAGATTTACTTCATCTGTATACATCTTACTGTGCAGACATACCCCTCCAAAGCAGAAAGCATTTTGTCCTGGATGATTTACATGGATCAGGCAGCTCTTAGGAATATACAGCATTCACTGAGCCAGCTTTCCTTGGCCCAGTGCAGCGTCACTAAACATGACTGCTGGCAAATATCACCAGAGAAAGAAGATATTTGTTGCAATCTGCCATCTGGTATGTGGTTTTAACAAATATTATTTTATAAAAATACTCTCTGCAGGAATAAATTCACAATGGACACATTATTTTCAAGACAAGGGAAAATTATGTCAGCAAATGTTGGCTACAAGGGAATGCCCCGTAGGGCATGGGGGATTAGAAGACGAGTTTCTGCACTCATGAAAGGAAGTGTTTAAGTGAAAGAAGAAGTCAAAGAGAGGCAGATAGCACAAAAATGGTGGGGGAAACAGAGAGGACCTCCAAGATGATGGGAGGCAGGGCTTAGATGCTTGCAGAAAAGGAATCCCTGATGTGTAATTCAGATTACAATATCACTCTTTTCAGACACCCTCCATATTGCTGTTTGTCACTTTGAAATCTGGAAGTGGACAAGGAGAAGCAACTCTGCATGTACTGGTAGCTTCAAAATGATAATGGTTTAAAGAGAATGGGAAGGTGGTAGAAAGGATTATGAATTATAAGAGGAGCATAGAAAAGGTGTTCTCGTGTTTGTTTCATAGAAAAGTGCCCAGGAGTGGGAAGGAATATTTGGAAATCCCCTAGTGTCACCCAGTTCCCACTGTATCTCCCCAAGCAGTCATGTACAGTGTCTTTAACTCCTACAATAGCAGTTCCCTTTCATGGAAATGATATCAGGGCATTCAGGGAGGCGTGTAATTTGCAAATGCAGACAGCCAGTTATAGCTATCTGCTAGATGTTACTGTTACAGAGACAGGCGCCTGAGGTCTCTTCAGAGTTAGTGGAGGGAATGAATCAGATCAACTCCTAGTCTCTGCCTCAGGGTGCATTGAATTGCTCACTAGACTCATTGGCTTTGTAGAAACTCAGGTTCTCCTGTACCCCAGAACTGCTGCTGCTGTGTGAGCCAAGCTGTAATGCTGACAAGATTTCAGGAATGGCAGGGGAACCTATTGCTGACCACCAGCTACTGAGTCTCTTTTGGAAAGCACATAATTTTTATTTCACAGGTGGCAGGCAGAGAAAGAATTGACTTGAAAATGACAGCAGTTGTGCAATTTCTTCAAGTTGACATAAATCAAGAAAAGACTACTTAAAGTAACAGACTCCTTACTCTAGTACATTATCAGAGCTAGGAAATGTTGAAGCTGGGAAGATGGAGAAATGTTTGGAAATGATGCAATCACAGTTTTCAGCTATAAGCATGCAAGTGTGCACTTTGAGAATGAAGCAGATGCTTCTAATTATCTGCAATAAGGAGAAGACAAGACATTTGAAAATGTAGCAGGCATCAGGTGGCTGTCAGAAGACTCCTGGGTAGGAAAGAAAAGCGTACAAAGCATACATTTTACAATCTTAGCATGTTAACTTTTCAACTACAAGTTGAAAAATTTATGTGTATTCAAAGACTGAAAGCAAAACAATCAAACTAGATATTTTACTATCGCATTTTTCTCTTGTTTTAACACGACAGGTGAAAATCTTTGCTCTTGAGATACTTTCCTTTGATGTTGTAAGACATTACTCAGGTTTGAATAATTTACATGCCTAAATGTGGCTACTGCTTGCTTGGAGACTTTTTGTACGTGAACTAAGATTTGCACAGAAAGGCACGGTTTTCAAAATAAGGAAATGCATAGCATAGAAGAGTAAAAACATAAATATAGCTCTTTTATTCACCATTTATTAAGTACTGCCCCACATGCTGGAGCAATGTTTCTGAATCACTGCGTGCTTAGCAGGATGATGGTGAGGAAGTCCAAACTATACATCTGCTGACTGGCAAATTCACATCCTATTTCCTGTTACTCCTTAATCTGTTGGAGCTCAGGCATGCCTATAGATTCTCATGAGACATATGAAGATGAAAAGAACCACAGGCAGTCTTACTCTGCTGTGAGCTGACTTATGGTAGGCATGTGTTATAGTCAGACTGCACCACTGTGCTTGCTTGGTAATTGTAAGGTTACATGACACATAAAGTTCTGTGTTATTGTGAGATTACACAATGGTAAATGCAGACACACAGATTTTGCATAAAGATGCCATCACCAAGCCAGCAGTGCATTCAGGATCTGTCCACTGCCACCCATGCAGCCAAGCATCAACAGCATCAATCAAAGGAGCCACCAACGAATACACAGTTGTGAATTTCTTCTCTTAATACATAAGGCTGTACTAAGAATAGACTCTTTTCATCTGTTCAGTCTTGTTGCTTTTCTTTGTTTCTTACTTCTTGGAAGAAAAAGGCTCACACCTGGTAATAAACTGCAACTCACCTATCTGTGTATTTATTCTGCTTCATCTGGGACACCTTGGAATGCGCAGTGATCAGTGAAACAAAAGTGTAATGTTCTTAGGCTGGCTTTTACTTAAGATGGATAAATCTTGACTGTGGTGAAATAACTCATTTCAGTTTTCCTCTTCAAAAAGCATGGGAAAATTAAAACATTTTGCTAAAATTATTAGTAAAATATGAGCTTTTTGACAATTGAGACAGCACTTTCCTGATAAAATGAATGTTACCATTAAAAATGGCTTCTTATCCATTGCTTTTAGATGTCATTGCTAATTTATATGCAGTACATACTAGAGCTTATCCACACTTTCAGAGACAACTTAAAAATCCTATAGGGAAATGCTCTTTTCTTGGCAGGTTGTTCAAAACCTCAAACTCTTATAACTGAAATTAGTTTGGAAAGCATTCCTTTGTGGCTATACATACTCAGTGCATTACCCAAAATTATGCCCATGGATAGGAGTGCTGAAATTGATCTAAGAAGGTATATTCTTCATTAAGCAAACCTCTTACTGTTTATTCCAAGTCAGGTAATTGTTCTTACTCTCAGTACTCTGCCAAGCTCCCCTGACGATTTGACATTGGCCTCTACTGGCTAATTTGTGGTGGCCTGTAGAAGGAGAGGATAATGAATTCTAAATTGCAATTAGATGCATCATTTACTTCTTCTTCAAGAACCACAGGAAACAGCTCTGAATTATAGGGAATTAAAGGAATTTTGAGGTGCTAAATATCAGCTCTTCCTCCAAACACAGAGCCACTACAGATAAGCCAATAAATGGTAAAAGTTTGTCTGTTTGGATGAATAGACAGAAGTCTTAGTACTTATTATTAAGATTTCAATATTTAGTGAGAATTTTATTATGTAAATAAAGTGAGTCTAAGTCAGCTGGTTGGGTACATCATAAACAAGTAAGATCATTTGTCCTTATATGTATGCCTGAGGAAAAAGGGCATTGAGTTTAAATCAAGGAAACAAATCTGAAAGGATTAAAAATATGTAAAACTTACTGAAAAAACTTTGCAGTAAGCCTCTTAATATGCTTTCTGTTATCTGAACTTCATTGAGAAACAACAGTTAGCACTGGTTACTACAATGGACTACACATTCCAATGCCTGCCAGTATTACATACCAGCTCCATGGGCCCCATACTTCAGCCTTTTCTGCCTTACTACTGTACAAAATACACATATAAATTGTAAGTTTTCTTTAAGTTTCTGTATCTTGAGAAGATTAAAACAACACAGTATCATGAAAAATTATTACAAAATTAGAATACAATTAATGACATTTTAACTTAAATTTCAGTTAAAACTCTACTTAGTGTGGAGTAATATCAGGAGTGCAAAAAGTACTCAGAGTTGAATTCATAAGCAGTTAGAGTCATTTTGGATACCATTTTAGAGTATCTGAGGCATCTGCAGATAACCTATGGGAGACCTGGGTCCTTCTGAAGAAACACATGGAGATAGAATGTGTAAAATGATGTTAAATATCTTTTTGTTTAGCAAATCTGACACCTTCTTTCTATGAATGCCTTTGAAAAGGATCTGCAAATAAAACTCTTCTGTTCATATCTGATTTCTATCATGTTTTGTTTCTAAATAACTTATCAATATCATCGAGTAATAAAACAGTTGAAATACAAATTTCAAATTTTCATTTTCAGAAGTAGCAGTAGTTACATCAACTTCTGAAATTCTACATAGGGTTATTGTACACTTTACATTCTTCAATAGCAACTCTGCATATTAAATGAAGGTGGTGAGTGATTCACTAAATAAGTAAAGTTATTTTTAATCTCAGCTGAGTACTGTTCTAATCCATTGCCATGTGACAATAAAAAAGAAAAGCCAAGGGAGGATACAGCTTGGACTTCTCAACAAAAATGCCGGTAGTATGGAGAATGCAACAATATTATTCTTTCAGAGCAAAAATGAAGTAAATTGAGAGAAGAAAGTAGTGACATTAATACATCAGATACATATGGTATACAGATTAAGGGAACTTTCTTCTGTTGCATGTGTTCTTTTGTTTTCAGTGACATCTTGATTATATCCTAGCCAGATAAATATGTATAAAAAGCACCTCATAACAGTATGTCCTTGCATACTTTGAAGAATGTTAGCACTTCAAAGGTCACAACAATCCAGCATAAATTTACCTCTATGGGTTATCAATAGCTTCCCATTAAGTATTTATTAACAAATTGTTAAGACAAAAATAAGAAGTTATTCAGTCTGAATTCAGATATTACTACTCATACAAACTTGGCCACTTAAGCTTATAACAAAACTAAGAAATAAAGATTTGAATTTAGATTAGGATCTAGAGCAAGAAAAAACAGCAAATTTAAAGCTGTCTGCTGAGGAGATTACTTCTGACTGGAGAACAAGTGGAACACAGGGCAAGCTGACAGAAAAGCAATCCTTGAACATGACAACTTGCTGCTCTGTTCAGTCAGTCGAGCTATGGAGGTGTTTTGAGACCCTTTTTTCCACTTTCTGTTTGACCACTAGCTCCTACTAACTTTCCGAACAAGATACACATATTCAGGTGGACAGAACACATCTAAGTGTACTGGAGTCAGGGTAAGAAATAGTAAATACTGTAAGTGGAGAACTAGGCTTTGCTGTCATAGAAAACTAAGACCTTAGCACATAGAACTGTCAAACTCACATAGTGCTAAATTCAAGATTAAAAGAAAAAAAAAATCAAAACAAATAAATACACATATATACAAAATATTGTTTTTTAGAGCCTTCTAAATCACAGAGACTTACTTTTGACAGTGATGAGAAAAATAAAATTTTAAAGGAGATATGAAGATATTAGAATGAATATTAGAAGTTTAATTGACTTCTAATTGAAAACTAAAACACTGAGATGAAAATTTCCTTTATGACAGCAACCACCCATCAGTCTTTTTCAAGAGAATCATATGTTCAATTCAGGTTGGAAAGAAAGACATCACAAGATCTCTAGCCCAAAATTCTTATTGAACCACGGTTAGATTTGAGTTCAGGTCAGGTTGTGATTTACCCATCTGGGTCTGCAAGCCCCCTTAGGATAAAGACTACTTAATCTCTTTGAACAATCTGCTCCACTGTTTAACTGTCTTCATGAGTTTCTCCTTACATGCAGTCTGAACTTCTGTATCAATATCTGCTCACAGTTTCTTATCTTTCTGCCATACACTGCTGCAAAGAACCTGGCTTTATCCCACTGATATGCTCACCAGAGTAACTAGGGGTGGCTGTTGTGACTGCAAACCGTTGGCTTCCATCAAGCTTTTCATCCACTGGAACTTCCAAGTCTTCTTCCATAGGACTGCTCTCAGAGAGTTCTTCTTACAGTCTGTACACATATGTTGGATTTCCTAAGAGTTAAAAAATTTTAACCATTAACATCCCATATCACCCCTGTGACTTGGCCACTGCCAACATTCTACATGATGCAACATAGCCATGATGTCTTGAGGGCCTGGTGCCTGCAGTTAGTAATACGTTGCTGTAGCCTCACTATTATTTTTACCCTGCAAACAACAAGAAACAGCTATAATAATAATAATAGTAATCCCAAACTCTGTGACACTAGGAAAAAAAATTAAGTAGCTGTAACAATAATTTAAAGAACAACGGCTTAAGTTGAAAGATAATTAAAAACAGCAGGTCCTGTCCACTGCCAGTTTTAAAGATTTGTGTAGTACTCACTGCTGAGATTGATGGGTTTGAAGCCTAAGATATGGAAGAAAAACAAATGCTTGCCTGTTTGACTGAGGATAATATTTCACAACTTGGTAATTAAAGACATGTCCAATGTCAGTCTCTGCATCCATGAGTGGCAAACAATGCTGAAGATGTTTGAGCACGAACTGTGAGATTCACATCTTTCTTTCCCTGAAATGGACCAAAGACTCTTCTGTATTGCAGTGCTTCAGTTAGACATGAGAACAAAAGACATGAATTGACTACCATCTAGTTGGTTCACTGTAGACTATGATACTCATTTTAACTGCCAGGGCAAAAGGAAATAGGCAAAATCTGTTGCACGAGAGATAGTATCTGAGCATTAGGAAATACTTTTTCACTGTGAGAGTGACCAAATGTTGGCACAGATTGTCAAGAGATGTGGAGTCTTCTCCTTGGAGATTGTAAAAAGCCTCTTGGTCATGGACCTGAGCAACCTGTTATGGGTGTTCCTGCTTGGACAGGGTTTGGAACAGGTGATATCCAAATATTTGCTACCAGTTTCACCATTCTGTGATTCTGCAATCTTTGGTGCATTTATGTTGTGCATTGCTGCCTCTATACTTAATTTATCATTAATTATTTTAGTTTGACAGATGTTAAAGCAAAAACAAAAAAAGACCCGATTACGTGCAGAAGAGAGCTGACCTTTACATAATCAAGTACAAACTCAAACAATAATAATTTTCCTTCGCTAATTATTGCAGATTCTTTAAGTGCTTCAGACTGTGTGTGTCAACTCTACCTTCTGTTGACCTTCAGAAACAAGCAAGCAGAGAAGTAGTTGGAAATCACAGAACTCTGTTGATTGGAGATAGGGTAGAGGAGTAATTAAGACATGATGCAGCACTCCCCATCGGGAGACAGCATTCAGCTCCTCAGCTGGCAAACATAAAACTGCTAGCTGTCCTTCCATGCCCAGTTTAACACTAACCTCAGAAGGAACAACAGGCAAAAAGGTCATTCCAGTTTCCCTTTTCATCATCCTTTTGTTTTCCTGGCTGCTAGTACACCTGGTCTGATGGTGTTCAAACAGCTCCTTTGTTTTCAGAAGTTGCAGGAATCCAGCCTACTGCCTATGGCACTATATTTCAAAGAAAACACTTGTTGAAGTAAGCTACAAAGTGATGCTTTCACAGCAGATCCATGGGGCTCATGTAATCAGGTGATGTTTTATGGTGCATCACATCTGACAGCTGTGGAGTTCTGGTTACAAACAGTCCACTGTCAGAGGCAGCAGATGCTGACATGCTTTATCTTCCGGCATGTATTACACACGTCCACTTTCTGGTTCTGTTTTTTGGTTGGTTTTTGTTTTGTTTTGTTTGTCTGTTTTAATTTAGGGTGGAGGGGGAAGACAGAGTGAGAGAGAGAGAGAGGAAGCACCATTTTATGAATAATCCCCATGTTTTAGCTGCCTCAGCTGCTTAACATGTTAACTTTATCTGCTACTTGCATATGCAAACAGCCTCTGGAAATGCAGTTGAAGTTCAGGAAACAAGGGTTGTCTAAAAATAGTCACTGTAGTAATAAAATATAGTAGATGTCTACAAAGATGGAGAGAAACATCTATCTGCTACACAAAGGAACCTATGGTTCTACACATACTCTGGCACCTGCGGGGTTGTTCTGAGAGTATTTTAACATTTAGTTATCAGGGCACACACACACACACACACACACAAAAGTGTGAGAAAGAAAAATAATAATAATACATCCAAAAAGGAAAGGGTAGAACAGGATACAAATAAGAACAAAACTAAACAGAAACCACAGAAACCCACCGCAAAAATTACTGGTCTGTAATCTTTTGTTTGTTTGGTTGGTTGGTTTTGCTTTTGCTTTTGTGATGGTAGGCTCCTCCCTGCTTCCAGCTTCCTCCTTTGGCCTGGCTGTTATGCCTAAGGTCTTACTCAGGACTGATAATACCATTCTGCTAAACACTGTGAGCCAATCATCTTACCACACAAACACTGCACAGCCCAAGAGCCTCTCGAGCTCTGATCCTCCTAACAGGACTGCATGTGATCTCCCTAGTTCTTCCTAAATTTTGTGAAGCTTGAGTGACTTTAGCCTCAGGGTGGGTTATATGGAATATTTACTGGGGGTGACTTATTGAAATGAGATGATCAACCTCCAGCGTGGAATATGGTAGATAATTATTTTATCTACTTTCTACGTTCCCTAAGCAGTGTGACCTGGCAGCAAACAGTGGAGGAACTCTGAATTCTTACTGTAAGGAAAAAGCAAGATGGAGTGTGAAATGGGATAGAAGTCTCCAGGAAAACCCGGGATCATCCTGCAGACTACTGAAATCTTGTCTTTCCTAGTTAGCCTTGAGCCAGCAGTTTTCCACCTTTCTGCCAAAAACAAAGATATATTTGACCTGAATCACTCAAGCTTTACCTGAAAGTAAGAAGATACAATAAAAGTGTCTTGAGAGAGAAGGATTTTTGGAGAAGATACTGTCACAGATAAGTGAGGAGGACACCAGTGACTTCTGGGACCAGTTGATGGACTGAGCCAGATTTGCACATTTAGTGTACCAAGAGCTTTTCTCTGGGAAACCTAGAAATCTCTATAGAGTTATTCCATGATTTAACATGTTTGTGGTTCATCATTTTACTCGTTCTTGGTAAACTTCAAATGCTTTGCAGGCAGTGTATTTATCATCAGCAATGCAAAAGAATTTGTAATCTGTTACTCTAATAAACTGTACTATTCTTTAATCTATCTGTGAGAGTTCTGTCTGGGTGTGGACAAATTCCTGGTTGTGGTGGTTGTGAGAGCCCATTAGAATGTAACTAGATTAGTTGGGCAGTGCACTATTTCTGAATCCGTAATCAAGATAGTTCATGTATTGAACATGATCAGACTCAAAAGTGCTGGATTGGGCATCACTCAGAATCTAAGCTAAGTTGCCTCCAGCCTTTGACATCTGAATACAAGCTGGAATGTACAGGGGTTTATTTTCTGCCAACCTTCTTTGCCCTTTTCATGAAACAGCTTAAATCAGATTCTCACTTTCCTCCCCATGTAAGGATGATTTGGTTGTTGGAACAGTTTGAGGTTGATATCAATAAAAGCTATGACCTATGACCTATCTGCCATCTTTCCTTCTTATTCTCTTTTCAAAAGCTGGTAATTTTTTTAAACAGAAAAATGAGAAATTGTTGTTTCAAGCTTCAACGATGTATGAAACAACAAGGAAAACATTTTAATGTGATTGTCTTCCTATTTTACATGGAAATACAAAAAGTTAAAAGGGGATTTAAAAGATCACCTTTAAAGCTTCCAGTTCTAAGGTATCAATAGACAAATACACTGCTCACCACAAAACAAGCTCTGATTATTTTCCAAGCATCCAGAGAAGGAGCAGTAAAATCATGAGGACCATTATAAGATGTAAGAAGCAGCACCCGAGGAAATGAAAAAAAATATTAGAATTGTTATTATCTATGCTTACAATAGAAGTACTGCATAGTAGATAAGAACACTGGAAGGATGCTTTTTTCCTATCTCACATTATATCTTTCTGAACAAAACCCCTGTGTAGACAACAGAAGCTTGTTCTAATAACAAAAATGTTGCCTGAAATGAAATTCTTGACATACCAATCATTCTCAGTAGCAAAGCCATTTTTCATATAAAACATGTTTTGGAGTAGGCTTTAATGAATGTCTCAGACCAACTCATCTGACTTATTTTCTCAAGAATGGGAGCATTTACATAAGTTTAATAGAAAATTTACCACAGAGACACCACAAATGTGCCCTGCCAAATCAGATTATGTACTTTTAAAGGATAGAAGAATGCATATTCTCTTTAAAACTACGTGAACATACAAATTTGAATTTAAATCCATAAAATGGATGATTGTTTTGATTAAATTTAATTGCTGTGAAAACTCTTCCCATTGCATAACAACCAAAGAGAGAGCTTTCAAATAAAAATGCCATGGACTCCATGTTCTGAGAGGAGAAAATTTATTCTTTTGTAACTATAGCTTCACTTTCCCTCTGAAGGAACCCATAGGGTATATACTGTAGTTGAATAGCTTTGTATATTCCGTTGCCTCAGCATGTTAATTCAGCTGCTATAATTAGTGAAGAAAAAAAAATGTGACAGTTTAGGAGTGAATTTACCATGATTCTACAGAGGTCTGTATTTTAGCACTGCTGAAAGAGAGTTATTGCTTCCAAGTGCAGTGTTTCCTTATTCATGTTGTAATTAAATTAAACCTTGCAACCCATCAGTGAATAATAGGGGGAAAAGACTATTCTAAGGACCCTGGCTCAAGGCTAAAAAAAAATCATCAGGAGAGGACAGTAAAAATTCTTTAAAGTGTTGTTTTTTAAAGTGTTGTTATAGATATAAATATACACATACAGGTACATTTTTTTTTCTGTCCTTCAATATTATTATTACTAATTTCACCCCAAAATGTTCCATTCTTTGTTACCAGAATTGCATGTAATAATGCTCTTTCCATACTTTGTCCTAAAAGACATATCACAAAATACCTAACTTGTTTTTTGAACAGAATTCCAGATTACATGTCAACTAGCTCCCAAAAATTTAAAAGGGAAATATATAATCATTTCATTACTCCAGAATAGTTAACATTTATATACCAACAAGTCCTGGGTAAACAAGTAGGAAAGAGTGATCTTTAGGTTTAATTTCTTTGTCAGTCAGTGATTGTTTCATGAAACATTTGAAGATGGGAAGCAGAAAATAAAAAAATTATAAGTGGACGGCTTGACTTTTAATCTAGCTCAGTGATTTTCAGAAATAGAGAAATGGACTCAATTCATCTCTTATTAGAAAGGCAATTTCAAAAAAGAAAGAAGAACTGTAGCTTGTGATCTGTAGCTCACTGTTGCACTGTGTCTCTCCAAAAAGTGAATGCCTCCACACTGTTTTCGTTTTCTAGATGCTTCAGCATTCCTCAGGAGGGTGAGAAATCAGTAAGGATCTAAAGAAAATTACCCTTATGACTGCAGGCTGGTGGAGAGCACCAGGAAACACTGCTGACAGTGTAATACACACAGAAGTAGCTTCAGTCTCCCATCTCCAAACCATTCAGATGGCTGTATTTTGGCTCATGAAACGGAAAGCTCTTTACTATGAGCTCTGAAGACACCAAGCTGTGTTGTGTGGTCAACATGCCTGAGGGGTGGGATGACATCCAGAGAGACCTAGACAGGTTTCAGTAGTGGGCGCAGGAGAACCTCATGAAGTTTAACAAAGCCAAGAGTAAGGTCTTGCATCTGGGTTGTGGCAACCCCTACTGTCAGTACAAGCTGGGGGATGAAAGGACAGACCACAGCCCTGCTGAAAAGGATTTAGGGTTACTGGTGGATGGTGAGCCAACAATGTGCAATCACAGCCCAGAGAACCAAACACATCCTGGGCTGGTTCAAAAGAATTGTGGACAGAAGGTCGAGAGAGGTGATCCCTCTCCTCTACTCTGCACTGGTGAGACCTCACCTGGAGTTCTGCATCCAGATATGGAGTCTTCAGTACATGAGAGACATGGACCTGTTGGAGCGCATCCAGAGGATGGCTACAGAAATTATCCAAGGAGTGGAACGCCTCTCCTATGAGGACAGGCTGAGAGCTGGGGCTCCTCTACCTGGAGTAGAGAAAGCTCCAGGGAGACCTGAAAGCAGCCTTTCAGTTTCTAAAGGGGGGCTGTAAGAAAGAAAGGGACAGACTCTTTAGCAGGATCTGTTGTGATAGAATAAGGAGAAACAATTTCAAACTAAAAGATGGAAGATTTAGATTGGACATAAGAAAAATGTTTTTTATAGTAATGATGGTGAGGCACTGGAACAGGTTGCCCAGAGAGGTGATGGCTGCCCCGTCCATGGAGACATTCAAGGTCAGTCTGGATTGGGCTCTGAGCATGCTGATGTAACTGTAGGTGTCCCTGTTCATTGTAGAGGGGGTGGATTATATGACCTTTAAAGGTCCCTTCCAATTCAAGCAATTATCTGATTCAATGATCTTTTCCTGGCCTGGTTTAATAAAAACACCATTAAGAAAAGGTATTGGGTCTTTTAAAGGCAGGGAATCTATACCAAATATAATGATTAAACCAACCTAACTAGTTGGCCAGGAGACTGGTAGGAAGGACAGCCAAAAAGGAAAGCAAAAGAAGCAGAGGTTGCTGCATCAGAGTTCAAGAAAAAAAAAAAAGAAAAAAAAAAAAAAAAGAAACTAAAAAATTCTAAGAAGTAATCTAAAAGAGGAAATTGGTTTCTGTCATATTACACTTACATTTTATGCTGGAAAATAAACCAGGTCCCAGAAACACAACAGTTGGCTATAGCAGCAAGTTACTCTCAAGATAAGGAAAAAAGCCAGATGTCTTATAGACAGGCAAGTAGTTGCTTTCCAGACATTTAGTTGCTATTTTACATCCAATACATAGCCTAAATGGGCCACGTGGCCATGATGTATTTATATCACATGACTCTTACTTACAAGTTGTAAGCCAGCCTACTAATTGTTGTTACAGATCTGTGTTCAAGCGTCCTTCACCTGCCCTTTATTTACATGTCATCTGTGCCCCTAGACCATAGAACAAAACATTTCTTTATTTAATGAAATGTGTAACTCAAGTTCTTATTCATCTGTATCTAAAGAACAAAAAGTCAAATCTCTGTTGATAAACAAAACTGGTATTACAGCTTTCATCATCACTGAAGCGAAAACATATTACTGTTTATTGGTTTTTACTATTGGTATGTTTTAAAAATGTAAAAATTTCTCAGTGCAGTTTTTCCCTTATGTAAAGCAGTTCAGTCCCATACACAGCATCCATTGTCAGTTATTCTTCTAGCTGGGGATGTGTGCAGAAACACACTGGGAGAGGAGCAGAACAATCAAGCCTGTTGCAGTTCCTATTTACAGTCCAAGTGACAGGGTTCTTACACATCAGCGTTGAAGAATTCCATAAGTAATCCACTTCCAGGTGTTGAATCCAGGTTCCTGAAGTCCAGGGAAACTGCAGCTGCTCCTACTAAAGCAATGTGGAGATTCTTCACATTCAGGACAAATCAATACAGTTACTCATAGACTTTCCTATGTGAGGACTGTTCTGAAAAGCACTGCCATTTGCTTTACTATGTTAGCCCATGACATTAGAAATGGATATTGACAGTATGGAAGTAGACGTTGAACACTCCTGCCAATATTCTGTTGCATGTTGTTGCCATGTGACAGATAGCAGCAGAGGGGCAGTCCGACAAAATGGCAACTGACATGGAAGTGCATATGAAGCAAAGGTGTTTCACTGAGTTCCTCCATGCAGAAATAAATTCATTGACATTCATTTGTGCTTGGTGAATGTTGCTGGAGATCAAACTGTGGATATGATCACAGTGAGGTGATGGTGCATTTCAGCAGCAGTGACAGTGATGTGAAATACATGTTCTGGACAGTTATGCACAGCCGTCGCACTGCAAAATGAAGAGTGTCTTAAGCAGTTCAACTCCAAAAATGTATGGATTACAACCAGGGAACTGTGTATGGAACTGAATACCAGCTTCAGTGAGTTGGAAACACTGGTGGCAACATTGGAATATCATGAAGTTTGCACAGGTGGGTCCCACAAATGCTCTTACTGAAACAGAAAGAATACTGTATGCAAGTATGTCAGGACCTATTGAAACCAGTGCGAGGCTGAAGGTGATGGTTTCCTGGATTGCATCACTAGCATCAATGAATTGCGGTGTCACCACTATGAGCCAGAGTCAAAACAGCAGTCCATGGAGTGGCAGTATGTGAATTCCCCATTGACATGGATAAAACAATGTGCACTGTCTTTTGTGATAAGAAAGGGGTGATCCTTCTGCATTTCCTGGAACCTGGACAAGCCACCAACTCTGACCACTACATCATGATGCTGACTAAGCTGAAGACTCAAACTTTCAGAGTCAGACGAAAGAAGAAGACAACATTTATTTCAACACAGTAATGGCAGGCCCCACACCAATTCGAAGACCATGAAATACACTGACAGTCCTGTCTGGGCTGTCCTACCATTCCCACCACATAGTCTGGATTTGGTGCCTTCTAACCTCTATTAATTCAGGCCAATGGAAGATAAAACAATATTTTCCTAGCAACAATGACATTATAGCAGCTGTGAAAGAGCAGGTCACCTCTTGTGCAGACTTTTATCAGCATGGCATGTAGACTCTTGCTTATTGCTCGTGAAAATGCACAGCTAATGGTGGTGACTATGCTGAAAAGCAGTGTTTTGTAGCTATGAATTTACTGAATCAAATAGTGTTACTATGGTTTTTGTATCTGCTGTAGTTTCCATGGAAGTAAGTAGGAGACATTATTTTTGGGGTGACCTATGTAATGCCTGAAGCCTCCTGATTTCCCTTTGAAAAAAAGTCACCAAAACCAAGAGAAAAATAACAACATATCATTTGTTTTCTTTGGAAGTATTGGTTTATAACTGTCTTATACACATATCAACCACATTCTGACATTACTTTAAATTTTAGGGTCACATGACAAGAATTCATGATAACACTTGATCTCATCTGCCCAGCAATCCGTAATCTCTGATTAATTTAACATCTCAACCTCTTAAGCAGCTTTCAACTGCTTTTATTCAAAACATTAATAATTTGACATGTGTAGAAGAATAGTTTGCGAGAAAATGTATTTCTCATATTCTTTTCAGTTACCTTTTTTTTCTTCTTTTTTTTTTCTTTTTTTTTTTTTTTTTTTTTTCCCCAAATAAGTGACACCATCCTGAGGACTTGACAGTGAGTACTTCATGTGATTTATTCATATAGAATCCATTTGTAAGGCTTTAATTCCTCAGCGTTAGCAGCCGGTTCCATTTTTGCAGTAGACCTTAGTGCTGATTTTTAAGGTTGAGGATGGATAAGAGTAATGTATTATGCAGTGGTCTGGTCATGTATTAGAGGTGCTTTCTGTCACCGTACACTTTCATATTTCCGCCTGAGAGACTGACTTGTTTAGCTGCGCAGCAACTAAACCATCTTTTTGAGAGAAAGGAAGGGAATTCAACATAATTCAAATGTAATTCATAAATACCCTTATGATTTTCTTGGAAACTTGTACTGTACATTGTGTTTTACCATCAGAAAACGTGCCAGTCTGCTGTGGTATAGTAACTCCCTGGATACTGGCAGTGCTCTGAAAGCTTATCTTATTTCCATTACTATGATACATTTAGAAAATAACAGTGGCAGAACCCTTCAAAATCTCTTACTTTTTTCTAATTGTATCTATTTGGTAAAAGGCTTTGCAGGAGTTTGTCTGGAACAGTCCACTTCAGTGGCAGCTCTACTCTTACCAAATTGCTCCATGACTCTCTGTAGTTTCAGTTCCTCTAGCTCTCCTTAAAAAATGTTCAGACAGGTTGATGCTTTTTGGACTTAAATACCTAAGAACAGTCTTTTAGCCAGGAACTGTGTATAGAAACTAATTCATTTGCTATTCTGGGCAATTTTATATGTATATATATATATACATATATATATATATATATATATGCTATGGAGTGTGAAGAGTGTGAAAGTAATCAACTGATCAAAGATGAATCTTAAATAGAAAAAAAGAGTGAATCCCCTATGAGATATTCTAGGTAGTCCTAAAATTGAATTTTTACCCTCTTTACAAAATCCTGTGTGATTTTTTGAATCCAGTGCATTTGAACAGAGTACTACAAGTAGGGTCTCATGAGAACAAATTAAAAGAGGATGAATAAATACTTCAACTTGTGCTGGCCAGGCTTCTTTGATGCTGCCCAGTATACAGATGGCTTTCCTGGCTGCAAGTGCACATTGATGGCTTGTGCTGTTTCTCATCAACCAACTCTCCCAAATACTTTTCCTTGGATCTGTTCTCAATCCATTCTCCACCTAGCCTGTAGTTGCACTTGGAATTGCCCTGATCCAGGATTAGGACCTTACACTTGGCCATATTGAACTTTATGATGTTTGCATGGGCTCACCTCTCAAGCCTATCCAGGTCCCTCTAGATGATGTGAATAGTTACATGGGCACCTTTACAACTGTGCTTAGGCAGATGGTGATTGCCACTTAAGTAGAGAGTCACACACACTTTTTTTCTTTTTGAATTACGTTCTGCTTTTTCGCAGATCTTTTCTGTAAATTAACAAGAATATTTTCAGTTTGAATTCTCTATGCGCATTTCCTTCTAGCCAGGCATCATTTGCAAATATGAGCTCCTCTCTTTTTTGTCAGACAAGTCATTGAAGAAAATATCAACTAATTCTAGAACAAGAACAGATTATTGAAAAAACCCACTCAACGTATTGCTGTATCTTGATTTCTTTCCCTTACAACATTTTCATATAGACCATATGTTCCTAGCTTTCTTATGAGAGTGTTCTAGGAGATGTCAGAAGACTCACTGAAATCAAAATGTTGCATTAACTGCTTTCTACAGCCATATTATCCCATAACAGAATGAAATTATTTTGGTTTGATGTGATTTTTATTGACAACTCCTTCTTCTTCATATACTATTTTCTAAATGTTCACAACAAATATGCTAATTGTTTTTCTCCACTATGTTGGCAGGAATTGAAATTAACTGCTTGGTTTATAACTTTAAACCATCTCTTCTATTTCTTTTTAAAGATAGGAACTCTTTCTAGCCTTTTTGAAACTTTGAGAATGTCATATTGATCTAGCTGATCAGAACATATTTTGTTTATCTACACAAATCAAAATATCTTCTTTCCCTCTCAAAGTAGTTCTTCCCATTTTTGTTTCATCATGGGTGCTAGTTTTGATATGTCATCTGCTCACAATTGACCTTCATTCAGAGTAAAGCAAAATAGTATTAGGCTTTCAGGCTTTGTTTGTCAGTGCCTTCACTCTGTAGAGAAGTGGACCTAGCTTTTCCTTAGCTTCCTGTACCTGTTAGTGTTCCAAAATGCTGTGAAATAAACATCATTTATGCACTACTTGTTTTCTGTCTCTGCTTCACAATTTCTCTCTTTGGCCTCAAATGTCCAGCTATTTATCTTAAAAGTCTTATCCTTGTGAGGGGCCTACATCTCCTGTCCTTCTTCCATTCCATCAAAATTTGCTATTTCACATAGTTTATTTTGCATGAACTTGCATTTAACATAGTTTTTTTAAAGAACCATCTTCTATTTTTAACTCTCTCTTAGAACAGTCTCCCACAGTTTCTCACTAGTTCTCTGAATGTCTATGATCTGTTCTGCTTAAGCACGTTGCCTCTTTTCCTGCTTGTGAATTCTGCTGTTTCATGATAACTCACAAAGTTCCCATGTTATTTTTAATTGTTGTTTTTTCCTTCATGCATTTACCTGATTATGAAAATCAAATCAAAAAAGTATCTGAAAAGATAAAATCTGAAAATATTCATCACATCAAGGACAGCTCCTTGATAGGTGTCCCAATACTGACTGCCATCAGAACATTAGCACTTTTCTCTCTTTGAATGTTATTCAGGAACAGTGAAGCGTTCCATGCCCTTTTTTATTCCTAATCTCAGAGCAAGTAAATTGTCATGAAGGGTAGCACATAAGGTAACACCTGTATATTTTTCTGTTATCTGTCTGTCCTGACTAAGATATACTGTTCATATTAATGTTTCTGATGCATGAATCATCCTATCAGACAGTTGTTACTTCTATTAAATAACAATTTGAAATACTGCAATACTGCAACACTTCTTGCTGATTCCCAGTGCAATTGGAGATCAGATATCCCAGGAATAGAAAAAACAACCAAATTAGAAAACAGGCACTCCTATAGAACTGCAGCTCTTAGAGGCACACAGAAGTGCAAGAACCTCTGGTAGGATTCCCTTGTACTCATCATCTGTGGAAGAAACCACCATTAAGCCTCCAGGACAGTTTCTACCCATTCATTCTAACTAGAACCCAGACTGGCTTCAGCCAAAGTGCAGCAGCCTGTTACAATCATCTCTATGCACTGATTTAAACCTTGAGTCTTTGATTAGATGTCTTTAGATCAGACTATTACTGGTGACTCAAAGACCTAGATTAAATTCTGTTGGACGATTGTTAAACCAAGCAGCAGTGTGGAGTGGTTTATGGTGGTAATTTATAATATAAACACTATATCCCAAAATAAATAAGAAATTAAAAAATAAATCTAGAAGTTTTAAAGTACTAGTATTGCACAAAAAAATGAGGTGACAGTGATACAGATTAGAAATCTACATCTATTACAGACATAATTATGGAAGAGAAGCAGGACTAAAAGTGGACAGAAAATTTACTGTCAACAATATTACATCATTGACTGTTAGATAACTCTCATATGTACATGTATGAAACAGAAACATTAATGACTAGAACATCTTGTAAACCAAACAAAGTTATACTGGATCAGTCTCGGATTCACAACACGACCACTCTGAGCTGAATCTAACCAGCCATTTGATTCCACTTTCTGGGATATTCTGGTGTAATCTGAGAGTATTTCCAACAACATTAAGAAAGCAAAGAGATCCAACAGCACAGAATCACAGTGAGGCTGAAATCAGATCTAGACTGTGCAAATCAGACTTGCAAATCCGTATCAGTGTTAGAGCATTTAATGTCATATGATGAGCCTTAGCATCCAAGCTAAGGGAGGTTTGACACATAGCCACAGTGCCTCAGGGAGACTGACAAAATTCTTTTTCAGAGGTTTTTGGTGAGGAAATCCTCTGTACAGCAAAGATACTGACAATAGAGGAGGGAGTCATCTTCTGTACTCGCATAGTAGAACATTATCATTTCATGTACAGAAAGAAATACATACTATGTCTGTTTCCAGATATTAAGTTTGCCTTAAATAGTTGCCATATTTTATAAACTTTCTCAGGAATAATACTTTTGAATATAGTGCAAAAGAAACTGCTTCTGATCTCTTTCATGCTGAAGTAAAACTGAGATTTTTTAAATTATGTCTAAAGCAATGAAGATGTGTACACAGAAAAACTTGTCACTTCCAGCAGCAGTTCTTTCAGATTCTTCAGTGGTTCGGAAAGCAGGTAAGGGCTCTGTATTATTTGATAATATTGACTTTAAAATACATTTATATATATATATAATGTTTATAGTAATTCAATACATACTGCTGAAAAAATGTGAATAGAGCCTTTTCTAAATCAGTAATTTTTTCTAAGTTTAAAATTGCTGCTGAGAAATCTCACTGTATCTCTAAACTATATTCCAGAAACAATTCAAAACCAAATATGCTGGATGCATTTATTGATTTAAAATATAAAATTGAAACATTAAATATTGCTAAAGCAGCCTCAGAAGACTCGGCACGCTTTGTTCACTCAACACCAGTAATTACATTGAAAGTAGTAAGCACAAAGCAACCAAATGTCTCAAAAGGAAGATGTATCTTTCCACTCTTAAAGTGGTTTGTGCATTTGATCAGTTATGGAATGCTTCCCATGAAGCAAAGTTTCAGCATGTGCTGTAACAGCTTAGTGTTGTACCTTCCTCGTACTTTTTCACCTGTGCTGGACAGCCAGTGAGCAGAGAAAATCTACCATATTCAAGTGAGTGCTGCTGGCTTAGCGCCTGCCAGGAGTCTGCTCTCAGCTTGTGGAGCTGGCCAGGCTCCTGGGTGGCTCTGAATGCAATGTGCCTGGGACGTTCTGTAGCAAGGGTAACAAAAACACGCCAGCTTCTTTCTCAGACAAAACAGAAACAAAATAGAAAATAGTGCTTTGTGCTAACAGAGCTGGCCATGTGTGGTTTTGTTGTTGTAGTTGTTGCTTTTGTTTTTGGTGGTTTTGGTGTAGTTTTGTTTGTGATTACTTTCTCTAAATATTTCGTGTATATACTTTTAGCGCAGTATGAATTCACTAACCTCTTTACACACACACAGTCCAAACAGATACAAGTCAACGTTAAAAATATCACCACTTCATGAAACAATGCTTGCCATTGTTTCATATGCGAACAATTAATTAAGATTTTGCAGGCAGCTCTGTAATAAAACTATGTAGGGCTTTGTGCAATCCAACAGATGCTGTGCCAATTTGAGCAGTGATATCTTTCTCAGAAGCTGAAGTAGAATGCTACAAAGAACTTTGTTTGATAAACAGCTCAGGAGGAGGTGAATGTACTGGAAGACTTCTTATTTCTGTTTATTACATTGGAGCTGATGTAGGCAACAGAACATACTCTTTATAAAAGCTATGTAAAATTCATTAATGATCTCCATTCTTAGTAGATACAAATTAAGATACACGAGATCACACAATCAAAGAATGTCTCAGGTTGAAAGGGACTTTAAAGATCATTTAGTTTCAACCCCCTGCTGTGGGCACAGTCACCAACCACTAGATCAAATCTAAGAGACATTAAGATAGACAGCAACAGAAGACTTCTAAACTTGTCTAATAAAGCAGTAATTCACTAAAAATAATAGAAAGAGAAGTTAGAAGACTTTATGTTCCTGCTTAACTTTAAGCACACAATTTTTATTTTAATAGCAGCTGGACTTCAGCATGTTCCTCACATAACATGAACAGAGGCCACATGGAATTTCTGTTTTTCAAGTCAGCAACTCTTTTCTCTGGAGCACCACAGAAAAGTCCGGATGACTACTGCCCAGATAATTTTTTTATTTTACTATTATTTTTTTTTTACTATGCCAAACACGTCAGTCTGGATTTCATTCTGAAATAATGCACAAACACCCACCTCACCATCACAATTTAGTTCAAGTCTAGTCCATTGCAGAATCTCACAACTCTAATTTTTAAATATGCCCTTCATAAACGTTTAAACACATATACCCTTAGACAAACATACATGCTTAAGAGACCTGATTTCATTGAGTGTTTTTTTGTTTGTTTTTTGCTTGTTTTTAAATAAAAGAAACAGTAATTTCTTATAAAGTACTGTGATGACAGAGGGCTTGTGGCTTTCATGAAATTTGTATTTTTAAACTCTGCCTTGTAATAAATATAATGTTGAGTAGGATCCATGGGACTGCACACTTACTTTGACATTAACTACTATAAAAACAGTTCACTGTTTCCTAGTTTTTCTGTCAAATTTTCCATGCAGAATATCTATAATTTATTACAAAACTGATAACATTCTTGAACACCATCATAAGAGCTGGTCACACTTCATGACTAATTCCCACTAAACACCATAGGAATTTGCTGGAGTGAAGAGTTCAGGATTCCATTTGCAGAGTGATATTTGTACAGACTTTTACAGTTATGTGCAGTAACAAATAGCAAAGTTATAGAAATTATCTAAACTAAAACTTGAAAGAACAACATTTGCAGCAAAAGCCACTTTTAAAACTGGCCACAACCTTGCACAAACTTTTTTCTTATCTTAAGAATACAGTGATCTTTTAATATCTGTGAAGTATAGCAATTTTCAAACAGCAATCTTACACAATTTGCTGCCATGCTGATAGCTTTATGTGGGTTGGTGATTCACATATATTTGTAAATTACCTTGCTTTCAGAAGGTGTTTGCCAATTATCCTCATATATCCCTCTAGATATGCAGCAGAAGCTGTGAAAGAAAATGCAGAAACCATCTGAGACTTTAAATGTCATTAACATTACACTAAATCCTTCATTCCCACTAAAAGGGAGAATATGCCTAAGCATGAGTTCAACTGCTTTTAAAAAGCGTTTTGAGCAGTCATCTATGGTTTGAACTCTATGTTTTTAAATTCTAAATCTACATCCTATAGACTGAAATTGAGATCAGACCTGAATACATCCACTGCCTTAGCTGTCCTCCTTGCTGTCTGTAATTCTGCATCTGCTCCACTGTAGTCTTTGGCTAAGTCTGTACCAATACACAAATACCTGTCTGGGCTCTGGAATGTATTCACACTGTACAATAGTAAATTTTGTCCCAAGCACACTATCTTTCCTTCAAGGCATGATGCTAGGCTACAGATGGTTAGCGACTACATCCTGTAGGTGTGTGGATGCTGCTGTTTTGTTTTGGGATGAAGAAAACTCAGTCCTGTGGATATGTTGTGCCAGATGGCCTCAGGAGCAGAGAGCAGTTCTTGGCCTGTTCTATTTACTACATGAGCTGCCACCACATTTTCAGACAGTCCCTAGCCTTCCATGCATCTATCAAAATTCACTGCTTCCAGAAATGTGGTAGGATATATAAATTATCTTCTGTAGTAGGTACAGTATATTCCTTACCCCAATAAATCTTTAATAAGCGTGTTGATCTCTGCAATTTCAACTGCCTAAAACCAGCCTCTTCCTGGGAAGAGTGGGTAAGAGGGCTTATTAATTACTCAATACTTGGGGCTTATAGGTAGGGAGCTGCTGGCTTCTACTTCTTTATTATTGAAAAAGTGCCAGATTGCCAGAAGCTATTTCACAACATTTAATAGTTCTGAGGAGTCCTTAGAGAAGATCTCTCACAGTCCAGTGTTCATCATATAAAGTGTTTTAAAATGAGAAAGAAAAAAAAAATGCCTAATATACTACTGTGCTACTCAGTTCAAGCAAAGAAAGCTAGCAAATGCGACCTGCTTGGGGTGATAAAAATGTGCCAAAGCTACTGAGACCAAAAGATGATATGAGTTACATAAAACAGAGACTTAGAAATCATTTTTAAAAACTTATAACCCAGAGTATGAGACTCGTGTAACACATAGATCAAGGAGTCAAAATGTTATAAAGTGATTTCGAAGTGCTGGTTTTACACTTCATGTCTGATAATTCAATTTCTTTGTTCTGTGTATGCATGATATCTACCACACAGAAAGTCTTTGTGGTACGTACCGTTATACATCTACTGGTAAACTGCATACAGTTAGACTCACAGAGATGTTTACCCAGAAGTGATTATTTTATACAGGACAATTTTAATTATTATTCACCCATTTTTCTTTTTAAAGGACAATGAATCTGTTAACTGTGGGCTTCTTGAATAAGCATTTTAAGGAGATCATTAAATGATTAGAAGGAAATGTACTTTTTGCACTGATGTTGTTTATCCATTCACTAGTTACTCTCCAATTTCATGATCTATATCTGGAATTTTCCAAGCATCTTTTTCAATTGCTACTTTTAAATTCTATTTTCTAGGAGGATATATAATTTATCTGTCATAAATATTGTGTAAATTCATGTATTTTATTTTCTGGCAACGATTTAATTAGCATCTCATTTACTTGCTCTTCAGATAAACATTTTGCTTGATTTGTTCCCAAAGAAGGTCTTCGCTGTCCTCTATCACACTCTTTTCCCAAAAGTAAGTATTTTTCTTCAGTTTGTCCTTATCCATTGCTCCCTCAGCTCCCAGATACTTTCTCTTTCAAAACAAAGTCCAGTTATACCTCAAGCTGTGACTTAGAAAGTATTTGATTTAACATGATTTGAGCAGCTACTATTCCACCTCCTTCCTTTACTTAATGCTGGTACTTTTTTTTTTCTCTTTTCTTTTTCTTTCTCTGCAATCATACAGCAAAATCAGAAAATACATACACATTATTCCATGTTCTTTCTAACCTTGCTGAATCCCCTGACGTCTCACCGTGCAGATTCCCAGTAGCTGACTTAACATAAATCTAAATAGCACTTGAACAAGAGCTAGCAACCAAGGTTTTCAGAAAGCTGGCTCACTTACAAAATATTATGCTCATCAGAGTGCACCCTCCATCTTCTCCACTCACATTTCAAATACTACCATATTGAAATACTTCATGGAATTTTCCTTCACAAAAGTCATGTGTGA
This sequence comes from Lagopus muta, assembly GCF_023343835.1. Classification (NCBI taxonomy): domain Eukaryota; kingdom Metazoa; phylum Chordata; class Aves; order Galliformes; family Phasianidae; genus Lagopus; species Lagopus muta. The sequence goes on along the minus strand of NC_064434.1, from coordinate 30,804,659 downwards.
TAGGTCTCTATATAACACTCTGCGCTGCGTAGGAGAAGAGAAACTGTAGGTAATATTTTTTTCCTAAGTGTTTAGCAATCAAGGACTGGAAATATCTCTTCTGCCAACAAGCGACAATCATGACGAATTCCTTGTGATGACATCTGAGTTCTCACACAGCAGGAGACAGGGTCGGAGCAGTGAAAGATATGTATACTGTGGGATGAGGTCAGGGATATCTTTGATCCTTTTCAGAAGTCTCCTAATGTGTCACATTAACGTGCTCCATGTGGGCTTTCACACTGTCAACTGCAGCTCAAGCTGGCCCTCACTACATCCCTGATTGTGGCACTTGAACATTATTTTTCCGGGGGAACTAGTTATTACTTCTCAAGAGCAATGTAACTTGGTACCATGTAGAGACCTACAGAAAATACACACATACACACAGAGTTTTTAAGGCAGATGTAAACAGTGATTGCTCTAAGTAGTTCTCTCTGAAACATGCAGAGGCAAGAGCACTTTTGAAGAGCACAGTTGTAGGGGAACAGTTATGTCAGGACTTAAACTGGTGATTGAGCACCTGGTAAACTCACTCCCTGGCAGGGCCAGGGAGCACAGGCACATTGCACCTGTGCTGCAAACCTACCTAGAAGGGGTGGACCCATACAAGGGCAGCCACTGAAGGGTAGTTATGTCTTGAGCTCAGGCTGCTCTGTGGGGGAGGATTGCTGCATGGCCAGAGAGCTCCTTCACAAGCTTGGTGAGTTCTGTTCTCCTTTCTATGTGATTATTGGCCTGCTTGCAAATACTTTACCTGGTATTGCCAAGAACCTGTCAGAAGCAGTTTTTCTTTTTTGGAAGCAGAACAATGCTGAAATCATGGCAGTGAGGGAAGATGAGTCTGGGTGGGTGTGGGAGAAGCTGTGATATGATACTGCTCCATCCTGGAGATTTTGTCAGAATCCACAGAGAGCAAAATTAATGATAGATATTTTGTTTGCTACTTCTCCTAGTAGTCAGGGAGCTTTTAATATTTAAGAATGTAAAAAAAGGCAAAAGAAATGATAGGAAGCTGTAGTGCTTTGGTACACCTAAATATCTGGAGCCAAGTTTTCTATATCCCTGTCAGTAATTCTACTAAGCAAGTAACTGCCCACTGTTGCCTGGCCTAAAGCCAGTTCTGCAGTTAACCATGTTGCACAATTCCCTGAATACACTGATCAAATCCACTCTAAAAACGGCTAGTTTTTTTTGCCCAGGTTCTCCAATTAAAAGAATATTCTCTTTTATGAAGAGTTAAACTCTTCAGTACAGCTATTCCTATCCAGCTCCCACAACAACGTGAATTACACTTCTCTACTAGAGTGACTGGGTCAGATCAGTTTTAAAAATCAAAGCAACACCATGCAGTAAAATCTACCAGCTCAGAAAAACAGCTCAAGGTTGGGTTTTAATGAATATTAAATGTAGCAACTGTTTGGACAACAAGCAAGAACTTGAAAGGAAATTAAAACCTGTAGAGGTCTTATCCTTCCTTCTCATCTGTTATTCCCTTACTCTTATCTGAACTTACCCTTCATGCAACAACAGGAGTTGGGGATATGATTTTACTGTAGGTGCTTTTACTGTTTGCTAAAGCTATAAGCAGATGAGGAGCATCTTCAAATTTGGGCAGTCTTGCTGAGACTTAGCAGTCCATGCTTTCTACTCCAGCTATATTGAAACTGTAGTGTGCAGATACATCTTCTGTTTGCAAGGACTAAAGGTAACACATATGTATAGGTACAATAAAGAAGTGATCACACTTCCTAGTTTTTAGTGTAGCTATCAGTTTGTTGATAGGAAGGTGCAATCTGGCATAACGTTCTGAGAGCAGACATTCATGCCTAGGAATATGAAAATATAACCAAATCCATCTCAGGAAAAGTAGCGGTCCACTAATTTTGAAGGTGCAAATAAAAGGGAGATGTAAACTTGATCTTTTATGGTTCAAAGTGAAGCTGTCACTGTAGATATAACTCATGAAATCCCTTAATTTCCTTCCTTTGGGAATTCTGAAGTTAATCAACATGAGAAAGCAATTTAGTTTAGCTAGGTGTATTAAGGTATACTAGTTAAATGCTTATTTTCCTTTCTCCTTTCATTTCAATCAGTCCTGGTTGACAACTAATTTCCCCTTCCTTTATCAGAGTAAATACATCAGATGACATCTCGAGATATTGTAAGGAAAATGAAAGTTACTCTAAAGACTCAGAAGCAGAGCTTGTCCATCAAACACTCAACAACTAAATCTGTCTAGAGACAACAATTTGGAAGGAAAATTTATAAAAAGTGTGTATAAGGTTTCAAGTTTGGCTGGAAGTCAATCCATAAACTCAGTGGAGAAATTTAAGGGGGAAAATCAATTTCAGCTGAAATTAATACTGTACTGTCAATACTCTTTATATTAGAAATAGCTTGACTCACTATGTTCAGGCTTAGATCTATGTTTTCCTTGTATATTTTTGGTACTTTGAGTCAGGTCTAACTACTTTTTCATGAATGACCTCTTTGCATTCCTATCCATGATCCATTATAATATCAGTATTGATAAACTATGAGGAAAAATAATTTCAATTGTTGATATCTATGCTCTACTTGGGCCACTGGACTACAGCTAGAAGTCAGTATGGGAGTGCTTCTATTTCCAAATTAAATAAGAAATGAATCTGAAACTTGTACGAGTGATAAATTACTGCCAAATATGAGGGGTTTTTATGAGGTAGCAGAAAAAGTCTGTCATTTCTTTTAGTATAGGGGACTACTGAAAGAACTAATTTAACAAAAAAGAAGTTTCCTGATACTGGGACAAGCTTCATATGTTGGGATCACTTTTCTGTGCTACCAATTAAAACAATTGCAAATCAACTCACTCTTTGTCTTATGTACTACATTACTGATTGTCTGCAAGATTTATGCAGGACTTCCATGATCGGCCCTGCCACATATCAGGTGGTGATCTCTGGGTGACACTGGGCATCATTTGAGGGATGCAAACAATCAAGAATTCCAGTATGCACCAGAAGCTTCTGTAGATGAACATTCCTTCACATTACACAGTCCTCCAGTGCTGTTCTGTCAGGTTTAGCACCAGCAAGCATCCATGCATGCTTCAGCCATGGCTTGAGGGAATACTGCTCTCAACTTTATTCTAGAGGGTTGCAACAGAATACAAACATCAATTCATTGACTGTAGAGTTAAATTAAAAAAAAAAAAAAAGAATTATTTATCTGAGGCAGTCATAAATATATCTTGGAAGTGCCCAAGAGGAGACCTGGAAACAAGTGGGGCATGTCTAGTCTATATAATCTGGCATTAGGGCCGGTGATCTCTGATATGTTCTTTAAGCAGAAGTCCAAGATTTCATGGGAAAAACTATATGAATAAATCTCTAGAAACTTGAAAGAACACAGGGAATTCCTGGAGATATGGGCACAATGCAGATGATGTTCTGTATAAATATTTTCACTTGTGCTATTCCACAAATAATAAAAGATAGGTAGAAAAATGATAAATTAGACAAGTCTTATGATTTCCCTTAGATTACAGTATTTTTCAATATGAGGTGATGATTACATAATTCTCCATCTAAATATGAAGGATCTTGAGAAATGTTCTTCTCTTTCTTAATAAAAGTTATTTTAAAGAAGCACATAATATTGGCATTTCTACTTGTTAATACAGATAATTGTCTTTCTTTCTTCCATGTCTGTCAGTGATTACAGTAAATGTAAATTGAATTCTAGATCAGATAATTCTTAGTAAAACGCTGAAGTTTTTGTGTTTTAACTGTTTCAGGGAAGTCATTCTGTCTGTCACTTTGAGGACTGTCAGTAAGATATCTAATGTAGAGTGTCCTGTGGTGATTCTGTGTTTAGCAGACTGTCACTTCCATGGCAGGAACACGTAGAGAAAAATTTTTAGGGAAATAAAATTGTTGGGAGGAGGGGGGAAGATCAACCTAAAGGATAGTGTAATGTTGCTTGAAATGTATAAATGTTTGTCTGTATGTAAATTACAAAGTTAAAATAGAACCCAAAAAATTAGGGTAATCACTTGAGTAACGAAGAGGAGATTTTGACTTTTAAATGCAGCAGTAGTGCAGTACCTGCACTCCTGCAATCTGGAGGCTTATATAGCTATTACCTACCTCTATGTGGTTGAAAGTCTCTGGTATTATCCCAAACTGTGTATCCACTTTATGGAATTAGTGGGAGGAGCTGATGATTTAAAAAAAAAAAAAAAAAAAAAAAAAAAAAAAAAGGCAATGGGAATTGCTCTTACAGCATAGAGAGCACTGCCAGGCAAGTAAGCTGGTAAAACTGATCAGGGACCAGTAAAACAAGAGATGCAAGCACATTCTACAAGTATGTGGAAGACAACATGTTGAAGTATTCCTTTGAACAAGTGCAATTTATATGAAAACTGAAATATTTGAGTAAAATTCATGTGACTGAAACAGTATTGCTTTAATACCAAGTAGTATTAGACTTCCGTTGTCTGTGTCATTTACTTTTTAACATGTGCTTATTTTCCCCCTCAACTTTTTAATTTTTTTTACAGTTTCATTCTGCTCTCATTCTGTGTTTGCAGAATACCTCTGTGTACTGAGTGCTGCCAGGAGCAAGTAGTGACTCCTAGTAATAATTGAAATGTGAATAATTGTTGTGATAATTGTACTCAGTATGCAAAACTGCCACTCCAGGCAACATCACATACATTCATATAGTCTTCAGGGATCTAATTTTTTTGTAGATGAAAGTTCCTGTCAGTAGGAATGTGACACTTCTTTATCACATTTATGTTGCAAGTCTCACTGGATAACATCACAGTGGTGATGGTGAATGGTGGATAAGGTGGCCAAAGAAGTACTGCAGTAAGAATATATAGAAATACTTGTGCTCAGAGAGATGCATGAGATACTACTCACTTTCTCTGATTAGGAAAGTTCTGAAAAGCGTGTGCTAGAAGGAAATTGGCTTAACACCGTGCAGTGGTGTTTGTTTATTCCAATATTCACAGACTTAATTAGGACAAAGGCAGCACTGCTATTGGCACAAGTGTGTTCATCATTTCCTTCAACACTCCTACCTCTCAGGCCTGTTTCTGAAACAAACAGCAGCCTTTGCCTTTTGAGTAGCTTCTGCCAGTGCTGTGACAGGAAGATGTGTTCCCTTTTGGTCATCTTCTTTCTCTAGTGCATTGCCCATAACAGACATTTTAAAGATGTGCCTTAAATATGAAGTATTTTCATAATAAACATAGTCTTTGCTCTGTAGTATACATGTGCCATGTATAAAGCATCTTGGCTTTTCTTCATAACACAGAAGCTTAATTGAATGCCCTCAGTGAGCTTCAAAATATTATATCCTGTTTCTATGCTAACACACCATCGGATTTTTAAAAGCATATATTCTTTTCATCGTCTGTTATTTCTGGTGACCAATTCTTTCTGGACTGTATAAGTAATAATAAAATATTTGAATTTTAGATAAATAACAATAGAAACATATGCTATTAATACTCAAAGACAGATGAAAGTTAATTTGTAGAGTACATTAAACATTCTTAAAATAGTTATTTATTGAATGTAAGAACAGATAAAGTTCTGCTGAGGTCAATGGCAAAAATGGCATTAACAGGAAATTTTTCCATGGGCTCTAACAGACTTGACAAAAGGCCAAACTTTTCCTGAGGGATTTCTGCACTGTGATGTCTTAGGAAGATATGAAGTTAAATGAGACTTCAGGGCATGGGTAAAGCAGAGGGTTAGTTGGGCAAAGTTTTATTCTGCTTTTAAGAATTTGGAATGATCCAAATTTCTCAAAGGGGTGTGATTTTACAGATTCTCTTGAGTGGTATTTCTGTGAATCTGCTGTGCAAAACTGTTTGAATTTGAAGTGTAGAACTATCTCAACTCTTTCTTCAGCAGAAGCTGTGCATTTTAATTCAGCTTGCACACTTAAATAGAAGGCAAATAGTCACTGCAATTACATTTTAAGAACTCTTTAGCAATTCAAGGCTCATAGGAAATGTCATACAGAGTCCCTAAGAAAGCAGTATCCTTCAAACCCATACAGCACAGCCACAGAGAACGTTCTTCTGCTAGCAACCTACCAACAAAACATTTCTTCACTCCCAAGGAACATGAGGTTTTATTTCTGTTATGGGAAATAATCCATATGTAAGTTGCTCAAAGGAAAGAACTATACTATTGCTAGAAGACAGAGCTTCAAAAAGATATGTAGAAGTCTTTCCCTCAAAACAAAACAAAAACAAACAAACAAAACCCCTGTCCTTGTCTCTGAAATGTTCTCCTTCATACTTAGCAAAGAAGTTGTCAAGTCTTAACTTGTTTTAATTGATTTTAAAGTGATCCCTACAGACAGTTCATGTTAAAACAGTTTTTCAACAATGAAAGCCTTATTTTGAGAACAGTAACACAAAGAGTTGATGTAAAAGGGCCTAATGGGCTCTTCAGATCTTGGGAATTTTTTTAACACTTTTCCTTCATGTAAGAAAAAGTCTTTTATTAACAACCTTCTTAAACATTCCCTGTGAAAGGGAAACATTAAATAGCAATGTCAGCATTGCTGCTGGTGAATTTCAATGAATGGGTTGTTGTGCTTTTCAGTGTCTGACAATATTATGGATTTTATCAGGCTGGAGTCTCTATAATAACCTCAGTAATGTAAACAGTCAGTCTCATGGCCTTCAAATGTACATCAGAAATATGATCTCGGACTTCAATAGCCCAACCAAGCAGGTTTACAGTAAGTTTAATCTATGTGTAACAGTAAAATAGAAATTAGAAAATAATTGCCTAAATTCTTCATGCTAAGTATTTGTTTATAAATAGAATTACCATTGTGGTGCTTCACTTCTCAGATTACAAATCTGTTTGGTTCATGGGCACAAGACTCTACTGAAGGTAGAGATTAAAAGTTATTCTAATTTCAAGTATGAAGAAGCTGAGCACTGCCTATACGTTGTTTGCTATCCAATACCAGAGTGAGGTAATAATGATATTGGACTGTTTCTGCTCAACAGCTTGTCAATCATTTGCTCTGACAATAAAAAAAAATCTTAAATAGGAAAAAAATCTGCTTTATGTATACATTATTCTGAATTGTTTGTGTTCTCTAGTTAATTTGCTGTAGCTGTTTACAGTAGAAAAGTGCATTGTGTATTTTCAGCATTTTTTCGAAGTCAAGGTGAACAGCCAGTTGTGTTCAAAAGAAGAATAAGAAAATGACATGCAAAATACTGCTTTAGAGATTCAAAGTAATTAGCTAGGAGGACATATAAACAATATAAAAAATATAAATTTATTGGAGGGAACTGAAGCTCACATACTCTTTCCTCTGCTTTGTATTTCTTAAGAGGAAAAATCTCTTATGTTCATTTGCTCTTGGGAAAATCTGGTATCTGACTACTGGCCACTGCTTTGGGGATATGTAGGTACAGAGTGAAGGAAAAATATTTGATGAATTAAAACTTTCTCCAGTGGGGGTGGGGGAGGGGGGAGATCTAAAAGCTTTTATTGGATCTGAAACTAAATGAAAATTACTACTGCTAGTATAAATACAGGGAAAAAAAAAAATCTAGAGCAAGGTAAATGTATAAACAGGAAAAAGTTTAATTTTTGTGTAAGATTTTCAATAGCACAGCAGAGAGGAAACAAAAGCAAACAAGGGAGAAAAATATTTAGTTTATTTGCAAAAGAACTAAGGCAGATCATCATTAAAAGAATAGCATTATTGAAAAACTTATGAAACTATATTAAAAATTAAAAATCTTGCACGTGTTTTTATACTCTTGATAGGACAAGAAATATTAGAAAAGAAAGTGTATAGAGAAAGAAAAAGAGAGAATATGGAAAAGACCAATGGAAAATTGTTCTTATTTATTTCATACAAAGTATTATGACAAAATCATAAATTCACAGGATGTTTTAGGATGGGACTTCAAAGATTGTCTAATTCCATCCCCCCCGCAATACTCAGGGACACTTACCACTACAAAAATTTGCCCCAAGCCCATCCAGTCTGATCTTGAATTCTTCTAGGAATGGAATTTCTACAAACTCTCTTGTCCTGTTTCAGTGTCCCATCCTTGTTATGCAAAACTTATTTCTTGTGTCTAATATAAGTCTTTCCTCTTTTACCTCATTCTACCAGTACAGGCCCCACCAAAATGTCTGTTTCCATCTTTGCCTGTGGTGAAGCTTTGTTGACTCTTTTGTTCACTCATCTCCCTATCTTGTATGTGCCTTAACATCTCTTCCAGGAGGATCTGTTCCGTGATCTCTGTGGGCACAGAGGTGAGATTCACTGGTCTCTAATTCTGCAAGTCTTCCTTTCTACCCTTCTTAAAAATGGGAGTGATATTTCCCTTTTTCCAGACACTTCACCTCTCAGCCATGAATTTTTGAATATGATGGAGAACTTTGCCTTGGCTCTCCTGATTTCATCCCTGCACATCTGGGTGGCATCCATCTTTCCAGGCTGCATGTCCCTGCTTCTATTGCCTATGCATTTATTTCTTACAACATGCCTTGACCAGCAGGTTCTTACTTAGCTGTGTTGGTTGCTTGCCTTCTCTTCTTAATTTCTTACATGTGGGAATTGAGTACTCTATCTGCTCCTTTATCCCTAAGGACAGTTTTCCAAGAGGTGTCATCTGTTAATTCTTCAAATAACTGAAAATTAGCTCTCTAAACTTTAGGGTTTGAATTTCACTTTTTTCTGGGCTCATTTCACACAAGATCATGAACTGTACCAGGGCTTGGTTGCTTCTGCCAGGCCATTTCAATCTCAACGCATTAGCATTTTCTCCCTTTGGCCTTTGTGATTCTGTTCCATCCTGCTTGGGAGATGATGAGCAAATTGCTGGGTGGGGGGCTTATCTGTCAGTTGAGATCAAATCATCACCACCGTATCTTTGTTTTTAATGACAAAGGACTAGTACCTTTATCAGAGCTGCCTGTGTTTGAACTTTCTTGCCTGCTCCCAGAACAGGAAAAGTTAGAGCTTTAGGGAGGAGCAGAGCCCTGAGAAATTCAGCTCAGTGACTTTTTTCCAAACACCTGCAAGACAGCAGGTAAAGCAATTGCAGCTGCTGCTGGAAGGATGTAATCTTATGTCTCAGCCATCCTCCAAGAATAACCTTTCCTGCAAACGCTTTCACTTGCATAGGGATAGCAGCATCATACAGCCCAGTATTACAAGGTTCAGAAATGAGAGAGCCACTGGTGCCTTTGCAGTCCTGGAGAGCAGTGGTTTTAGCCTCAGAGCCAGCCATGAACATCAGGATGCTTTTAGTAGGTGGAATGTTTTTCCGCACCCTTCAGGATGCCATTGTCTTGAGATGAAGGAGCATACATCATTAGCCACCTTCTGCAAATACTGTAATGGAGATGACATCTTCCAGCCATTCAGAGATTCCCCTATTCAGAAAATGCATTCTATTATAAAAAAAAAAAATTGTCTAACCTTTGTAACTGTGTGAGTCCCTCCTGATGTGTTACTCATGAGCACCATACAGTCTGGAAGTCTTATGAGCTCCTAAGATTTTGAAATTGGTTTGTATTTCACACTGGAACAAATCCCATAACTTCTTGGTTTCAAAAATGGCACTCTATCAAAACCATTCAGTTTAGATCAATAATACCAGGTTTTCATTTCAGATCTCTCTACTTTTCTGCCATCAGGAGTGACTGGAGTGCTCTGGATCTCATAAACCTTTCTATTGCAGGAACTTCCTAAAAATCAATACCTCATTGCAAAAGATGTTTTTGCAGGCAGTTCTGTATTCTTCTGGATATTCTTAAAGTAATGGGGAAAAAAAGTTGAGTCCTGTTTATTTGAACTGATAGATGAAGATTTCACACACTAATAACGTTTTGATAGAGTTGTTCTAATACTTGCCTGAGATACTAGTGACATTGCTTGGAGAGCTGAGTTTATATTTCTGACTAGCTTATTTCTGAAGATGGGATGTTGCTGAAAGTTTTCCTATCTAATGAGGCAAAAGAGAAACAGGACAATGATTCCTGGAAATTATAAATGGAATGTGGAAAATTCCCAGGAGGCAGGGAGGGTGGGAGAACAAGATCCAAGCCATCCATATGGCTGCATTTAAAATGAATGGCAGTTCACAACACAGGATAACATGACTGACACAGGGAGAGAAGAGCTCAAAGAGCTCAGGTGACACAGTGCTATCTTAGCTGGGATAAGCAAGTGATTGCAAGAGCCAGCAATGGATAAATTAATTCTTGAGATGGTAAGAACAATTCACAAAAGCTGAGTTCAAAGGCAGAGTTACTAATGTGATTACTGGAACAAGCAGGTTAATGATGTTCTGCAACATCTTATGCAATTATATTCTGAGTGTTTGTAGTAGCAGGCTTTGACCAACCAGGCATATCTATATACAGTAACAGAGAGGAACATTTCTTGCAATTTTTATATCACCACCTACAAATGATGCTCTGTATACTTATGAGACTATCCAGACCTTGTTGTTCGTTTTTTTTTTTTACTCCCACTTCTTTTACTCGAGTCAGGAGAGAGAGAGGGAGAGAGGGAGAGGGAGAGAGGCTACATGAAAAAGATCAGAAGTGTTTCAAGAATGCAAAAATTTAATAGTGCCTCTTGTGCATTTTGTAAATGTGACTGGAAGACTGTATACAGGTAAGGCCACTGTATTTGTAATGCCAATCTGCTGATGTAGAAACCCCAGACAGAGGTGGCCACAAATTCCTAATATGTTCACCTTCCTCCACGCTTCAGTGCTTGGGGTGCAATTGATAAAATCAGCAAGAGCAGGAAGTTCCTGCTCACATTTGGACAGATGTTATCAGTTGTTGAGACAGTCTGCCCAGGCAGGTATTCTGTATGCTGCTGTCTTGGTTCATTGGAAAGTGCACTCACCCACCACCTAACTCCAGTCTAACATAAGACATGGGCCATTCCTCTAGTTGTCTTAAGAAGCCTGGGTGCATGAAGAGTAGAACTGCAGTGCTCAATAGTTGTCCTGTGCTGTGGGCAAATGAACTGTGAGGATGTGAGAAGCTGGAACAATTTTTTCCTCAAAGCTTGTTCAGTAGCAACCAGAAGAAGCTATTTTTTGCTGTTGCTCCTTTTGGGCATTCAAGCTGACTAAAGGAGGTCATCTCAGAGGAGAGGATCACCATGCAGTCAGTGTACATACCTAGCAGCCCACCGTGTGACAGTTGTGTGATCAACTGCCAATTACCCTGGAAGGTAATTAGGAGGGGCCTGTACTATGGTCATGCTGTTTTCCTTGTCAAACAAAACATAAATGCCCCCTGGTAAGTAAAGCAAGCCATGGTGAACTAAAAAGAAGTCCCCCTAGCAACCAAAGTGGCACTATAAAATCCAGAAAAGTTCTGAAGTAGAACAGATATGCCCTGCAATGTACTGCAGCTTTGTGGGTTGATGAGATGTCACTGACCAACTTGCTACATCCCTACATACTGAGACATCGCTAGATCCCTGGTGGTGACTATCCCTGCTTTATAAACCATTTTCTAGGATTTCTTTCTTTACTCACTGACTTCTCTATCTTCCCCGCATTCCTTAGCTACTTAGAACTTGTAATAATTGGACAATTGGACAGCATTTGGCCTCTTTTGCTGCCTAAGTCTTCCTCCAGGTTTATATATGTCAAAACAATTCCTCCAATAATTGGAGTGAGACAAGAGAGCACTGAGGAGTATATTTGCCCTGTGGCACAGATGCCAGCCACTGTTCACCAAACCTTTCCTGTGTGTATTACCTCCTCCTTACCATGCATCAGCTGTAAGGGAGGTATAGCATCCTCGGGGAGTGGACTGAATAAACCCATTGTGACATCCATGAGCATGCAGGAGCATTAACTTCTCACCTTCCCCAGAAGCCCAGCTTTCCACCAGCTGTATCTCATTTTTTGTTGTGGTTGGTTGGTTTTTACCTACCCCACTCTTTCCTCACTTACCTTTAGCATGGTAGATGTAATTTTGTTTTCCTGAAGATCTGACTAGTCATCTGGAATTGATTTTGTGTTAGATTTCATCTAACACAAGCATGGCAGGTACATGTATTCTTCATGAATCCTCATGGAGGTGCAATTTGTTAGGCAAAATAGCTTTTTGAGCATTTTAACATTAGGGGAAGAAAGACAAAATACTTCACCTAGATGTGTGTCCTGTAGGAATGTATTCCTTCACCCAGTATCTTTGGAGGCTTGAACTGTGTGCTTTCCCAACTCTTCAGCATCCCCAGCTCTCTGTGTACAGTACATGGAAAGCATAGGTACCTGAGCCAGTAGTGCAAATGCCATTCTTGAGGTTGCTCTACATCCAGGGCTGGCATCAGACAACTTGCAGGTGATATACAGCATAGCACTAAGCATTTCAATATATAAACCATCCCTCCAGGGATGCTAATTCTCCTCCTCTGAAATTCATCTCTCTAAATATTCTTTTCTTCCTGGGGATCCTGGCAGATTTCTTGTTGTACACTGGCATATTTCCACAAATGTGGGGGTTTTTTTGTTTGTTTGTTTTTGTTTGTTTGGTTTTTTTTTTTACCTGAAGAAGCACCATTTTATGAAATAAAATAATTCTGCTGAAAAAAATTATAATGCATGTAGGAAAATGATAGATTGTTTCCTTCTACTTCCCTCGTTTATCTGAAAAAATAGAAACTGGTTGGAAAGAGTTGGATGTCTTTTTGAGAGAAAACCATTAGGAACCTGCTAGGAGGAAGAGAAAGATGTGAGATTGAAGAAAGAACACTGCCTTTTTCACCTCCTCCATAATACGCAAGGCTGTATTCATGTCCCACAATTCAGCTGTGAAGTAGCTTATAGATTTCCATTTTGGTAATTGTCATTGTCCTATAAGCCTCTGCTCATATCTGCTTATGGAAAGTGGATCTGGACAAATGTCAAACATAGTGAAAACAGCACATTAAAATGTCATGAAAAAATCAAAAGCCGGGAGAGCCACATTCTCTTTCCATCCTCTCAAGGATTCACTTACTATATTTTCTTATTCCTAAACCATAGGAATGATGAGAAACTCTATGGAGTTTCTGAGACTTCTCACAGACTGTTTGAAAAGATCTTCCTTTGTGCTTGGGACTCAAGCTGTTTAAATTTGGAAGTGGAAGAGTCACAGACTTATACAGGTTGGAAGGAACCTCTAGAGATCATCAAGTCCAACCCCCCCTGCAAAGCAGGCCCCCTTATAGCAGGCTAATAGATAGGAATGCAGGTGGGTCTTGAATATCTCTAGAGAAGGAGAATCCACAGGTCCCTGGGCAGGCTGTTCCAGTGCTCTATCACTCTCACATGACAGAACAGCTCTTACGCGTGTTGGTGTGGAACTTCCTATGCTCAAACTTATAGCCATTTCCCCTTGTCCAGTCCCTACAAACCACTGAAAAGGGAATGACTATGTCTCTTTGGCTGCCACACTTAATATATTTATAAATATTAATAAGATCACCTCTCAAGTCTTCTTTTCACAAGGCCATTTACTCAGTCTTCCCTCACAGGGAGATGCTCCAGGCCCTTTATCATCTTCATGGCCCTCTGCTGGACTCTTCCCAGGAGACCTTTGGGTTTTTTTTTTGTATCAAGAAGCCCAGAACTTGGTACAGTATTCCAGGTAATCTACCCACAATAACTTTAGTTGAATTAAAAATTATTTATTAGCAGTCATGCACTCATCAGGGAAGGTCTTCTCTGTCACCAGAATGAATAGCACTGGAGAATTATTCTAAAATTTTAAGATGCACATTGGATCTTGTTCATGTCAATCAGTTAACTCAAGTTCCTGTTAACACTAGTTCCAGTTGGTAGATTATTGCAGCTTTGGGACTGCAGCAGAGGCTGTACCTATCTTTTATTTTTAAGTGATTTGAATTGATTAGTTTTCTACAGGTTATACAACTACACTCCAAGGATTTCATCAAGGCTTCAGTTGGGCAGTTGGATGGCACACCTAGCTTCCAGAGCTACTGTTCAGATTTGTTATACAAGTATTTAACTAGTCTTTAAAGTCAGCTGATATGCAAAAAAAAAAAAAAACAAAAAAACAACTCAGTGACATGTCACATACATAAAAGCAAAAAGAAAAAAGAAAGCAGCTAAAAATATTAGTTGTCTATTAAACAACAGACAACTAATCATTTTTTTAATCATTTTTAATCATTTTATCATGCTAATGCATGATAGATATGAAGATTATTCATTCTTATTATCTCTACTATGCATAACATGATTATTTCTTGAATTTTCTTTAGAATTAATATGAGGAAAATCTTTAATGAATTCTCCTAGAAGTCAGTTTTGATCACAGCTGCTGTTTGTAAAATGTATCAGTTTTTTTTTTTCCCTTCAACATGAAGACAAGGTACCAAATGACTCATAGGAAAAAGTCACTAATTTTCCTTCATTTCATAGAAACATTGCCTACACATAATAGTGCCGTCAGCTGACTAAAGTGAAGTTTACTCTTAAAATACACATCTTTGGTAACACTTACTCCTGCAGTTTAGGAAACAAATACACTCTGCCTCCTTCCAGAGATCCTTTTATAGTTTATTTAACTTGATTTTATGAGGTTTGACCATAAAATTCAATACCCAAATATTTTAAGGACAAATTAGCTAATTAGTTTCCATTTCAATTGACTGAAAAATATTTTTTAATCATACTTACTGAGATACAGAGAACAAAAATCCACATTTTTGTTTTTGAAACTTGGGTAAGCATCCTTAAATGTTATTTTCAGGATATATATATATATATATATATATATATATATATATATATATATATATATATAAAAATAGATTTTGAAGGCAAATCAAACATCAATAATACACTGCAGTGTTCTATATCTGCGCTCAAGTATCTTTATCCATGTTGCTGTCTTACTTTTTCTGACGTAGCTTGTTTAAACTTAAGATGAAAAAAAAAAAAACCAACAACCACCAAACATGAGACAACAAAAGGCACATGGAGACACCCAAACACATCTTATTTAGCAGATGAGCAGAGCCTACAGTAGGAGGAAAAATTCTTCTCTACATTAAAGTTTGCCTTTAAGATCTCTACATAAATCTGTTGCATAATCACATATGGCACTATCCTGCAAGGTGGCAGGTGCTCTATCTGAGATGCTCTGTTCTTTGAATGGTGAGTGGGAGTAGAGAAGTGGTTTGTACTATGTTGCGCTATGATGAAAAACTGAGTGAGGGTTGTTTATTTTCATGTTTCCAGTTACACTTGTAACTTTTTTGGAAAGTAATAAAATAATTAAACAGGCAGAGGAGAATAATTAAACTCAAATTCCTGCAATTAATTGACCCACCTGAGAGGAAAGAATCAGTGTCTCATAAAAATTCAGAGTGCTTAAAAACAGATGCCATGGCTTTGCTTAGCCTTTCCTCAGAAACCTTCTTTGAGGAGGTTTTTTTGTTTGTTTGTTTGGTGTTTTTTTTTTTTTTTTTTTCCCCCCGAAAGATGCAAGAGGTTTAAAAAAAAAAAAATTCAGAACACTGAACACTTTGTCCAGCTGAAAAGATAAATACTTGGGGGAGAATTAGATCGAGAAAGAGACAAAGGAATAAAATAAGACACCACTGGCTAGGAAACATCTCCTCTTCTGTACCTTCCTGGTCTTTGACACCAAAATAAGAACTACACTTTGAGTAAGATGAAAAATGTCTCCTTGATGTGCTGGTATCCCTGGCAAGAATGGCCCACAGCCATGAACAGTTTTGGAGCCTGACTCACTGCAACTTCCTGATGCTGAAGCAGGGTGAACGTGCCAGCAGGCTGGAAAGCTTCACGGGAGAATAATGCTTTCTTGTTCAGTCACCAAAAGGGAAATTATTGCTAACAAGCTAACAGTTGTTGTTCTATTTAAATTACCCCAGTAAAATCATCTTTTCTGACACCTATTCCCTGCACTATGTCTAAACACCACATGAGCAGGCAACATGCCATCCAATAACTTAAGCAAGACAGCTGTAAGTGCAGGCAGCTTGCAGATGATTCATTTTTATGATACTATTGCAATGAGTGGTACTTCTAGAGATGCAATGATTTCTATTGACTTTGCTCAGTGGGCATTAATACAAGTCTGAAAAGAAGTATCTTTACTAAAAGCTTGTTCAGTAAGCTATGACATTGGGTGGTGAAAAACTGATGTATTTACTGGGAATTTAACACACAGTGTTCTCCAGCTTAGGCACAGACCATCAATGAGGGATGTCATATATGCTCGGTGTCTCTGGGAAAGGTGAACTGGCAACTCCCACACACTTCAAAAAATAGGAACATTAGACAGGTAGAATGTGACAGCTGGCCTTAATAAGGACAGAGTTGTAGTCTGCTCCATCTATTTGGGCAGGAAACAGTGCTGGCCATAGTCTCTTTCCCACTTCATGAGTGCAGGGACAGAGATAGTAACCATCCTTTATATAGCTGCAGAGAAGATGCATGAGATTAAACAGATAACTCTCCTTCTGCATTCATGTGAACCTAATTATAGTCTGTCTAATAGTGTCTGCATCTCATTTTTGGTTATTCTCGAGCCTTTGACTCAGAAATAGATAAAGAATGTTTTTCTGGATTGAGAAATTCTCAGAACCCTGTTTACTAGCTTCATCTAACTTTTACTATGAAAAAAAATAGAAGATGCCCACTGAAAATGAAAAAAAAAAAAAAAGTTAACTGAAACTTTTGTTTCCTGGAAGTAAGCAACACAGCAGGCCACCTTCATCTTTTGAAAGGTTTGTAATTTACAGACAGTTTCAAATGTTTAAGACAAAGACAATTCTCACTGATCTCCCCATCATGTGGTTACTATATGTATTTGCTTAACTATTACAGACACAAACAGAAATATAACAGGCTTTGTCTATAAGACAATTTTGAAAAAGAAAAAGGCAAAAATACAGCATGAGATAAAATGAAATTATTACCAAAAGACAGCAGTAAGAATCCCAAACAACTAGCAAGAGTGTAAGCAAAGATAATACTTTAAAACATTAACAATTCATGATACATTGTTTTTTTAGTATACAGGTGAATGTAAGGTCTAGAATACATTATAATAGGGAATGACTGTACAATAAGGATCTTGCTAAAATATTCCTAAATTATGGTAAATTCTAAAGTATTTTGTCATATCTTTTCTAATCTTGATTTTGCTCAAATCCAGATTTGACAGAAAACCAGTTCTTTAACATAGACCACTAATTTACAAAAGAGTTCTAAATCAATCACAATTAAATTCTGGTATTATTTTAAATAGCGTGAGAAAGAGCACTTGCCTTTGCAGCTTTGATAATAGGGTGGTGGCATGAGCCTCATATTTTGAGTTTTAACAGAAATTTGAATACAAGAGCACAGCTGGGGTACAATTTTTCCACTACATGGAAACATTCAAAGTTCTTGAGCCATTTGGAGGTACGAGTGTGAAAAACTACCAAGGTTCTGCTATTAGAAATTCATATGTACTCAGAAGGGAATTCCCTGTTTTTTCCTCTTTATTCCCTGACATTAAAATTGAGATTTGAGAATATAAATATAAGAAAAATAAAATGAGAATAACCTAATCTGGCAAATTATTAGTTCTTTGGATGTCATGACAACTTAAATATGCCTTCTGAAGGCAGAGATCCTGTAAATGTTTATGTTTGAAAAAAATGCAAGTTTCATAAGCACTCCTGCAGACATCAGATGCTATGAAACAAAATTCACTGGCAGAACTTGGTGTAAGACTGCTTCAGTAATTCCCACTGACCAGTGGGAGCATCAGGAGCTGATAGTCCTTATCCCAGTACAGAAAACCTTTGATATTATTGAATCAGGAATGTGTGATCTCATTAAAATCACAAAACATGTATTGCTTAATTTTACTGAAGTTTTGAAAGGTAATAGGAATTTATACAATCTCTGTTCCAGTTGAATTGAATGTCTTGTTCAAAAATGTGCTCTTGATGTTGACAGCAAACATGAAGTACACCTTTTTTAAAGTAATTAGCAGCATGGCTTACAAGCGGCAGAAAGGCAGGAAAAGCAGCTCCTCTTGGTAAGACAGAAGGAGAAGACTAAGAGTGAATACAGGTAACTTCTATAGACAGAGGGGCTGACTCACAGTAAAGCCTTGTGCCAGGGCAGGCCTGATGAGCATGTAGATTTGGAAACTACATATAAAGATGGTAATACAACTGCACTGAAACAGCAGAGAGAAGCACATGCTGCTTTACTGAGATAGCACAGCCTTGGGGAAAGAGTCCTTTTGAGAAAAAGGCAATTATATCAAATATTTATTACTTAAGCGATGCAGATTTTATGTGGACTGTATTACTGAATGGTATTATAAACTAAGAACCACCCAATGCAGCTGCAAACTAGCAGCAAGCCAGTGGCAAATACAGTGGAACACAGACTCAGCAGGAACTAGTGCACCATAGGCATAAGTCCCTTAGTGCATTAACCCCTATGTGACCTCTCTGTAGAAAAAGTGGTCTGGGAGGTGCTAAGAGCTGCTTTAGAGTACCACGATATGACATTTCGCATGGTATCTCAGTTTTCAGATGTCCAAGTTGAAATGCTTTTAAAATTAATAATTCTTAGAGTAGTGGCATCTGGCAAATATTAAAATCAGCCTTAAAATACAGCAAAATTTCCATCTTCATACAATATTCTTAGTACACACGAAATTAAACTGATGTAACGTACAGGATATGTAACATTAAACCACAGTATGGTCTTACCAATGTTGGGTCTACAAGAGGCTTGATTTCTAAAAAAAAAACCTGTACACAGTCCATAGATAGTAAGTAACAGCAGTAGGAATATCATTGCTGTTGTTTTGGAACTAGTCTGCTTTTGTTTGCATACTTCAGTGTTAGTGATATTAAACTGGGCTGAAATTACAAGAAGAGTTTTCAGATACACAGATCACGTTTAAGCTTAGGCACTGGATGGCAGATGTTATTTGACTAATGTATGCACTTTCTTGAAGCAATAGTTTGAACTAATTATACTGGCTATTTTAAACTATAGTCCAGATAATACAGTTTTAGTTTCTATTACTTCCCCTCTTCAGGGAAAGGGAGAGGTGCTACAAGGAGTAGTGACTCACATTTTATTTCCAAGACAAATTGTGTATCTTTGAAACACAAGAAAGCAAGAAAAGATTCTTTCAAGACTCTTTGTCTCCTTCCACAATCTTTTTTATCCATTTACAAAGGCAGAGACCCCCCTGTAGCATAAGAATAACTAAGAACAAGGCGAGTGCTGCTGTACAGTTGATGGGTGGAGAACCATAATCAGGGCTCACATCTTACATCACCCACAGCGACATTCACCTCTATGGGTACGTACAGATGAAATAACTCCCAGCTGAAAAAGGCAAAGTGGTAGTGATTGAAGCCTTCTTAATGTGCCTCCCTCTGAGAAAGTGTATTTCTTCTCATTATATTGGGGTTTGTTTTTTTTCATTTTCTGAGCTTGATTAAGGGGAAACTAGAGGTAGAGATAAGCTGAGAGGATCGATCTGAATAATGCTTTGGTGTTGAAAGACCAAAGAAAGGGTGCAAACACAGTATTTAACATTTTTGAGTTATAGTGGCAACAGTTCTGAGTTATTAGTGTTCATCAGCTTAGTCCATGCCTGTGTACTCCTAGCACAGCCCAGTTGAAAAATGGACCTCCTAAAACTGGCTAGCCAAGACGTGTATATTTTACCTATGAATGAGGCAGCCTACAATCAATAACACTAAACAATTACAGAAACTTCACTATCAAAGTGTTGTCAAAACTTGACTGCACATAACTACGTGCCCATATGCAGATACTCTGGAAAAATTCCAAGCTCTTGACTTGCTCTGCATTGAGACTGGTTGTTGTGTAAATTTAGATCCTGAAATTAGATGAGGCTCATGAATCCTCAAGATCTTTCCTGTCAGAAGCTGCCCTTCTCACCTGATCTGAAATGTTTCAAGTGCCTTAATTTAGGCAGTATAAAGTCAGTAAAGCTCAACTGCTTTGCTGGCAGGTGTAACAGTCAGAAAGACCAACATAATGGAAAGGTGATGCAAGAGGTGTGATGGCAGAGGAACCAACACAACAGAAAGAAAAGAAGGAAAAAGGACTGCTCACCCATCTCCAAAGATCTGGCATCCCAGAGGATAACTCCACAAAGGAGTGCTCTGCAGAAAGAGATTGTTCCTCACTAGCAATCAGCTGTTAAATGAGGTCTAAGAGATGTGCAGCAGGCTCCACCCCTTCACCTTTGCCTTCACCTGTGCTCTCAGGGCTGACTGGGTTCTTTCCCAGGTGCTCAATCTGTGGTTCAGGTCATGACTCAACAGTTACCATACAGCAGGATATAGAAGTTAATTAAAGTTAAGAGACTATTTTTTAAGCACTTAACACTTAAACTAGTTTTTCACCCGTGTCTTCTACCTAGGCTGCTGTAGGGATCCAGTAATACATCAGCATGGGACAGAAAGTATTTCTCTCTTAATACTGACAGGGATATGCCATTATACATATGTATGCAATCTCTATTTGTTTATTTTTTATATAAGAAACATTTCAAGGAGATGTTAAATGTTGACCACAAAAGGTGCACTTTGTTTTAGACTAGAAATATGCATGCTAAAGTCACAATATCCATATGCTTTTAATCTTGAAGTCATTGCATAAAAAGCAGAAAGTGCCTCCTATGTTCACAAATGTTTATCAAACAATGCAAAGTGAATTTTTACATTAGTAATGCTATTGTTTAAGTATTCTGAACTGAAAACAGCCTAGCAGGTGTAATAAAGACCTTTATATACTCTGTACAAATGACTAGAACTGCAAATAGATGGTGTAGCAAATAGAGAATAATTAGTCCTTTAATTGTATATTCCTGATCCCCTGAGATTTAAGAAATGTAATGTGTTTTCTGCACAGTTTGTAAGATAAGTGTATAAGTACTAATGTGTTATTTTCATTTAATTATTCTGCTATTCTTCTATTACTGTTATTTATCAAAACATGTTTTTCTCCTGAAGGCTAAGAGTTTAGTACAGGTAGGGAATTTAATGCTTGTGGGTTGTTTTTGTTGTTGGGTTTTTTTTTTTTTTTGTTTGTTTGTTTTTTTTGGCTCTGGAAACTGTATTTTAACAAGAGAAAAACCAACATAAACCTGCACATATCTGCAGAAATGCAAAAGAGAAAAAAGAAAAGGGGGAGGGAATTAAGATACTTACAAAGTTGAATTTTGCATTCTCTCCATTTTAACTAACATTTGAACAGGTGGGAATAGATTCTGAAGATGTTCCTGAAGAAATTCAAAAAGAAAAGATAAATTATGTGAAAAGCTGGAAGAAGAAAAGAATGACAGAATGCAGATACCATCCAAGTGATACAGACTAGTCTCTAAAGGCAATTTTGAAGAGTATTATTTTGTGCCCAAATAAACTCAGCAATAATTTTTCACATATTATCAAATATGGACGTTAATGCTATCAGGTAGACATTTTTATGTTTGGGCATCACAGTTGAGTAGTCGGAGAGCTAACTGACATATTTTATGTTTACAATTACATGGAATAAAATTATGCCTATATTTTTGGTAGGGATGAAAGGAAGGTTTAGAAGTGTAGTTTCACTTGCCAGGTTTCCTTTCGAAATTGGTGAAATGTGACCTAAGTGCCAGTGTCAGATTTTGGCCCCAAATTAAACTGAGAGTTTGTTGAGCTTTATTGGGTAGTGTATCTTTAGGAACTGATTACCTGTGAAGATAAAATATGAAATATCTCTTGTTGATGAAAAATATATGTAATCAGATTTTGGTCCCAAGTTAAATTAAGAGTTTGGTGACCTTTACCACTGTCTTAGAGAACTGAGCTCCTGTGAAGATAAAATATGCAGACTTTGAGAGAGCTATGTAAGTGTAATGTGTCTATCACCTAGAACCTTGCATTTTTAAATATGGTTTTATAGAGTATCTAGAATATGTATGAATAACCAAAAGGACTCTGGATTAATTTGTATCTGAAAGGGAAGCAGTCTGTATTCTCTGCAACACTCAAGTGAGTAGGAGGAGATCAAAGGTGAAAATATAAACTGTTAATATAAAAATATTAATATATAAAATATATAAAATCTTAATACTCGTTTTCAAATATTTCTGCTGCCTTGTATCACTGACTGTCTAAAATGACTGCATCTAAAGTCAAATCCCTGAACCTCTGCTCATGTATTTACTGATTTTAAGATATGATGTGAGCACCATAGTGTACCAATGTGTCCCTAGGAAAAACATATTCTCCAAAAGAGTGGCCAGCAGCGGAACAGGCTGCCCCAGGAAGTGACAGTGTCACTGTCCCTGGAGGTGTTCAAGAAATACTCAGATGTTGTACTGAAAGACATGGTTTAGTGGGGAAATATGGCTTGTAGATGGGTGGTTGGACTGGATAATCTTGGAGATCTTTTTCAGCCTTGGCGATTCTATAATTGTATGGTTCTATGAGGTACACCTTCAAATAAATATTTAAGTAATGAATGTGATTATTTCCATCCTCCCAAATTTCTCCCTCCTCTCCAACCAAAAATGTGGGTTCTAGTACTTGAAATTTTGTTCTATTTATTCTCTTCCTTTTTGTCTTGAAATTCATAATGGATACATTTTTTTTGACTGCTTTTTCAATAATAATTATCAAAATATTCATACAGAAATAGGAAGGTTTTATCTTGTAATTATTTGAGGACTCACTATAAGTTCCCATCTGTTAAAAGCACTAATATTATGAATAACACAGGAATATGCTGCACACATCCTTTTTCAAGTACAATCAAACCCATTGCCTTCTTTATAAGTATTTTCTGTTAAAGGCAGCTGACTGAGTTCAACCTCACACACTCTACACTTATACTGAAGAATGGAATTCTTCTATGTTCAAAGTGAAACAAACCTATTTTTTTCTCTCCACATGTTTTCTAGCTCCATATGTAAATATATTTATTCGTTCCTGTTTTGTAGGAGAATATGTTCTGCATTGGAAGAATCATATTCTCCCAATATAAAGTATGTTTTATGCAAAACATCGTTACAGCCACAGTTACCAACTAGTTTTCTATTTTGCTGTTCTAGTTCACAGTGAGCAATGACCCAGACTCTCCAAGAAAAATGGTATTTTCTTTGCTGGGGACGTAAGTCACCATCCAGCATGAACAAGGTCTATTAAGTGAGCAGTCTAGTTTATTTTCCAGTTCTTTAGTTTTAAGAGACCTTGGAGACTGCCAGTGTCCTTAGGAGAAATAAACAGAAAAGTTTTCTATTTGTTTGTTTTTTAAAAAGGGAATTTGTGGCTTCTTGAAGTCTGAATCAGATGCAAAAAAAAATTGCTGCTCTGGAAATTTGTTTTATTTATTATATTTCTCTCTCTCAGTTGACACAATCTACTTATCTCCTTAATGTCTGAAAAAGCTGAATGAATTGCTGATTAGTACACCATGACTTTTATTCTTCATTTCATTTCTGTGTCTAGTTTTGGCTTTGTTCACACCACCCCTTGCAATCCACACCCCCTCAAAAAATGTTCTGACTGAAGCCATAAGGCAGCAATCTCATTTTCAGGCAAGTTTCAGCATGTCCGTATGGTTCTTGGAGAACTTCAAATTTTTTGCCAGGTTTAAGTCTGGATGGGACACTGAGAGTAGGTGTATGGGACTACTCAGCCAATCCTCCCTGCAGAAAGCTGAATTAGTCAGAGGTGCAAAGGAAGCTCATGTGATGGGAAGAGCTGAGGGAACAAGTTTGTGCACTGAGATTGGGTTTACTATTGAGAAACCATCAAAGCAAGCTAGGAGATTATTTTTATACACACTGTTTAATGTCTGGGAAAAAAGTTTAATCAGAATGCATTGTCTTGGTTTTAGGTGGGACAGAATTGATTTTGTCATTGTGTCTGGTATGATGCTGTGTTTTGGCTTTAGGAGGAAAACGATAACATGCCCGTGTTTTATCTCTTGCTGAGCAGTGGCTTCACAATGCTGAGGATGTTTTAGTTTTTCAGCATCTTGTACTGGCATGCCAGCAAAGGAGCTGAAGGAGCGCAAGGAGCTTTGTAGAAGACAGAATCAGTAAAGCTGACCTAAAATGGCCAAAGGGATATTCCATTCTGTGTGATGTCATGTGAAAAAAACCTAAAGATGTGGAGAGTTGGCTGGAGGGCAGCAACTGCTCAGGGACTGGTTGGGCATTGGGCAAGAGGTGATGAGCAATTGCATGGTTTAGTAAATATATATTATCATTACTATTAGTATTTTCTGGAGCAAATAAATAACACAAATCTTAAATTAAGTACTAAGTCATGGTAACAAAGAATAGCTCTTCTATCCTGAATTGTGGGGACTCCTTTTGAAGTGGTGCTACTCTGACCTTGAATTCCTTAAGGATATATTAAATACGTGCCATTTCTATTTAGAGAATCCCTTTCAGACTACTGTATAAAATATTTTTTCGTGGGTCCTTTCATGCCAATTGAAGTGTGTAAGCCAGATATGGCTTGCTTTGACAACATATGTTTTATAATTTAATGCATTGCAGAAGAACTTACTGTGTTGGTTACCATTTTAAACTGAGTTCACGTTAAGCCCAGCTACTATTTATCATTCCTGCTGAGCAGAATTGAAATAAAAATATTAGCTTTCATTTTTAAATGATCCAAAGGAAATCTCTAACTAAACAAAAATATTTGCTAGGAGTTTGCTACCCTTGTCATCCTCATAATAATTTCTTGAAAAATCTGTGGTAGCCAAGAAATATTGTGTCAGCTGATAGAAAGCAAGAAGTAATTACTTCTTACACAAGTCTTTTCATAACCGAAGCTATTTAATTTACATATTCACTTACAGCTCAGCAGAGTCATAGGTTCTTTTTACATTCAGTACTTTACTCAATTGGTTAAACATTCATTCATTTGCATATTTTATCACTTTTGTATTAATGGTACAATTAAGGTCTCTGGGAATTTATAAGTCATCAAAATACCTGCAGTAAGAACCAAATTTTGCCGATGTCTTTTAAAATAAAAAGTATTTTTAAGGGTGATACTTTTATCACTTTTCAATATCCCCAACCAAATATGAAACAAAGCTTTACTATGCCATATGCTATTAATAAAGAAAGCAAGCTTCTGGGTTCAGACAGTTCTTAGCACCACTTCCATTTATGATGCGCAGAGTGCCCCTTTCTGTAGGTCTAAGTCCCATCCTGTCCATATCCACCTCTGCGAGAAGAACTTGCACCAACAGTCTTTAGTCTTTCCCAGTCATAACACGGACAAAATGTTCATGTGGCTCAGATCAGTCATCCTTTCAAGGCCCAGAAGACAAATGTAAAAAGGTACAAACAAAACACATCCATAGATTCTCTTCTGACAGCCCAGTGCAGCTTTAAAGAAAGTTCCATTAGTTCTTAACCACAGGAAGCAATTTAGCAGTTATCTTACAGATACTCCCATAATTTCAAATATAAAATTATGTAAAATTATTTTTATAGAGAGAGATTCACATTTTCACTGCAGTAAATGTCAAAAATGAATAGGAGCACATACACAAGTTTATCACAGAGAGTAGCATATTTTATTTGACATACCTGACATTTTTGCCAAGCACAAGCTCTCTGGAAAGAAAACCTCTCTTCTAACATTGTCTAAAGCCAAGAGCAATTTTGAACATTAAGCCATTTTGAACTAAATTCAGCAATTAAATTTGTATTTATGTAAAGATAAATGGAAATAAAGAACTGTCAGATTGTAAAGAAAGGACATCTGTACTTAAAATGTTTACCATTTGTTAATATTTTAAAAAAGGAATGGAAATATTTTTTTGTTTTTTTTGAAAGAAAAGAGAGTATGACTAAGGAAATGATAACTACAGATTAAGAAAAAGGTTTCAGAAGTCAATTAAAACAGAATTACATGATCTTTCACAGCATTTTTGATCCTACAGCATGCAAAACCAACATATCTGAAAAAAAGGGTACAGATAAGTTCACTTATCTTCTCTGAACAGAATTGGCATGTCCTCATGCAAAGCATCTTTACAGAGTTTGACTTCATATGTAGCTCAAATAATAAAATTCCTGCTGCCTAAGACAGTAGAGACAAAATTGTATCTTTCAAAGATTTCAAGAGGGCTTCCTATGTTCACATGAACAGCACAAGGCCTGAAACAGGATGTGAGCACTGCATAATCAAGACACTTGACTGTGAGTAATGATGAACCATTAAGAAAGTACTTGAGGATTCCCATTTCATCCTTTTCCATCTCAAGGAATCCATGAAACTCTGAAGAGCAGGCATCTCCTGCCTCTGATTTACTTATAGTACTTCCTATCCACTCAGGTCTCAGTAATATAAGTTATGATACTAACAGCTCTTGACCATATGAGGATTTTAATATGTACTTTGTGGACTGGGAAATTGAAAAAAACATAGCCTCAGATTTCTTTCTTACTCATTCAGTCAATCATAAATATTTTTCACGCTGCTGTAAAGAGCCTCACTCTGTCTTCTTAATATTTTCCTTGCAGGCTCTGGTGAATGCTATTAGGTCCCCCCTCTGAGACATTTCTTCCTCACTCTTACTAAGTTCAGCTCCCTGAGCATTTCCTCACAGAACAAGATATCCAGTCCTCACCATCTTTTTGAACTCCAATAAACTTATTCCAATTTATTCATGTTTTACATGTACTAGGAAAACAGAAACAAGTCTGCTATAGCCTAGATGTGATGAATGTGAGTAAAGGGCAACAATCCCTTTCCTCCATCAGCACACCGTGTTCCTTTTAATACAGTCTGGGATGCTGTTGGCCCTTGGTACTGCCAAGGCCTCTGCTGGCTCACACTCAGCTTACTACCCACCAAAGTCCATTAGGGCCCTACTCACAGAGCTGCTTCCTAGTCAGGCATTCCCAACCTGATGCAAGGAGTTCTTCCTTTCCAGGAGAGGGATTTTGCATTTGCTGACTTCTTAAAAAAATTGGCTCTTTTCTCCAAATTCCCTGTTCCTCTGAATGGTCAGCCTGCTGTCAAGCATACTGAGTTTTCCCTGAAACCATTTGCAGTATAGTTGAAGGTGTCCACCATTAGCTCCTCCATTACACTGCTAAAGAAGACAAACTGGTTGTGTTCTAGGATAGCCCATCATAGTAGTCCATCTGTCTCAACCTCGAGGTAGAATATGGACTATTAACTTTGTGAGCCCATCCTTCCAGATACTCAATCTATCTGTTTGCCCATCCATCTATTTGAATACAAGATTAATCCAGATACAGTTTAAAAGTCTTGCCAAAGATGAGGTAAATGGCACCCAGTGCCCTCCCATCATCTATCTGTACAGTTATTTTATCATACACATATTGTAATCAGTGGCTAGGCAGGATTTACTCTTGGCAAATTCATGATGTCTGTTTCCAGACAATTTTTTTCCTACGTGTACCCAAAAAATATGCTCAAAGACAACTCACTCCTTGGTTTCCCTGCAGTTCCCTAGGCTGAATTGTTGGCCTTTTTCAAAGTAAGATGCAACATTTATCTTGGTTCAGTCACTGAGGTCTTTCTCTAGTCTCCACAATCACACTCAATATATATGAAGCGTAGTGGATAAATTATCTCTATAAAGCATTTTGGTAATCAGTGTCAAGTGTCCAAAAGTATAGTACAAAAAAAAAAATCAATAAAAGTGGTTCAGTAAATAAGCAAAGCGCAAAAATACAATCCGCAGTGTTAGGAGAATTTTAATCACTCATTGAAACATTAGGAAGAAAAGAAAACCATCTAGACTAAACCCCAGTATGTCCATCAGAGAGTCTAACTTCGATGTTGATGAGGATTACTCCAAATAAATTTAAATAGTTCAGTTAGTTGGACAATAGATACTCTATCAGGGCAGATTAAAATTAAGTTGCATTAGTTTTTCCTGCTGAAGTGCTCAATGAAAGTTCAAAGGACTCATGCTGTCTAGTTTCTTTGAAATTGGTCTCTCTCAGTGGACCGCATTATTGATGGCATGCTATTACCTGCCTTATTGATTGCACCTCACTAGTCCAAGCAAGCCCAGAAAAAGAAAAGTCACATTGAGCAGATCAGAAACATGTGGTAAAGTGCACTTCAATTTGACAGGTTAACCTACATCTTTCAATATGAGAACTAAAAAAATCATTTTCCATTAAAAATAAAATAAAAAATAAACATCCAGATATAATTAGTGAAAAATATCACATCAATTAAATATCAAAAATTCAGATTTTCAATCAAAAAATAAAATCAATAGAGACATTTTGTCAAAGTATGGTAGTAATTCCATTTACATTTTAAATGGAACATTTAATATCAGAGTTAGAACACTAGAAATATATTTTGGAAAAGGCATCAAGGCCTCTGACCGACTAAATTCATATGATTTAACTTTCCTGTCTTTTTTATATACTTACTAGAATTTCATTTGCAAGTTTGGTGCCATTTGAAACAAAAACATACTGCTCATTTTAATGGGCTCCTCTCAGAATATAACGTTTCCAATGAAATAGCCAACACCTACAGATAAGGCTTGAGTCAATAATGTAGTCACTTCTGAATATAAAATGGATACGGTCAATCACAAGGCATTCAACAAGGCCGAGTGCCAGCTGCTGCTCTTGAGTCACAACAATCCCATGCAGTGCTACAGACTTGGAGAAGTGTGGCTGGAAAATTTTCTGGCAGAGGAAGATGTTGGGGTTCTGGTTGACAGCCGGCTGACTATGAGTCAGTAGTTTGCTCACATGACCAAGAAAGCCAGTGGCATCCTTACATCAGAAACGCTGTGGTAAGCAGGACTGGGGAAGGGGTTGTTCTTCTGTACTTGGCACTGATGAGACCACACCAAGTACTGTGCTCTGTTTTGGGCCCCTCTCTATAAGAAAAATACTGAGTTACTCAAGAGTGTGCAAAGAAGAGCAGCAAAGTTGGTGAAGGGACTAGAAAACAAGACAAATGAGGAGCTTATAAATGTACTGGGGCTATTCAATCTGGAGAAAAGAAGGCAGAGGGGGGATGCCAACACCCGCTACAGCTACATGAAGGGAAGCTGCAGAGAGGAAAGTGTTAGTCTCTTTTCTCAGGTGACAAGAATTAGGAGGCAAGGAAATCATTCCATGTTGCTCAAGGGGAAATTTAAATTGGATCAGGAAGAATTTATTCATGGAGAGGATGGTCAAGCACTGGAGCAGACTGCCTAAGGAAGTAGTACAGTTTCCATCCCTGGAGGAGTTTATTTAAGAGGTATGTGAAAGTGGCTTTTAGGGACTCAGTTTAGCTGTAACTTGTAACAACTTGTAACATTACGAGGCTGGTTGGACTTGATGATCTTAAGGGTCATCTCCAACCTGTTATTCTAAGATTCTATTATTTATAATCATAGAATCACTGAGGTTGGAGAAGACCTCCAAGATCATCCAGTTTAACTGTCCACCTATCACCAGTATTTCCCACTTGTCACTCAGTAGAGCATCTAATCTAATTTTGTGAGCACATCCAGGGATGGTGATTCCACCACTTCCCCAAGCAGCCCATTCCAGTGCCCAATCACTCCTTTGGAGAGTAAGTTTCTAGTAATGTCCAATCTGAATCTCCCCTAGTGCAAGTTGGGGCTGTTCCCTCTAATCCTATTGCTAGTTACATGGAAGAAGAGGCTGACACCCAAGAATCTTTTAGTCTTAAGTGATACACACAGTCCTGGAAGTATCAAATTCTGAGCAACACATCAAATGGGGGTATGGTTTTGAAGTTACCAGGTAAATTCAAGTAAGTCCAATATTATACTGAAATTTATGAAAATTGAGTTTTTGTTTGGTTGGTTGCTGTTATCTGTTTGTTGATGCTGTTTCTGTTGTTTGTTTATTTTCCTTCCAGTTTCTAGCAATTACCATTCTTAACAGCTGTGGTTTTAGAATTTGCAGCTGCTTATAAGATTAAATTCCTGGCAATCACTTTGATAGCATGATTAAGAACCATGTAACCAACTGCATAGCATTTCAAGGTCTTCACCTTTGAAACAAACAATATTGTAGGTAAAAATATTTGCAAAAAGTACAGAAGCTTACTAATGAGAGTAGTGGCAGAAACAGAAAGAAGGTTCAATTTTTTGAAGCTAGAAGTGGAATAACTGTGCTTTTTTATGATTTTATACTTCCTGCAACAACAAAAAAAAGAACAAAGGAGAAACTTCCTAAAGACATATGAGTGGGGCCAATATGTGATCTCAGATCATAGACCTTGTGATACAACCACTAAAATATCTCCTTTATGAATTTAAACTCTTTATGGAAGATGATAATCCAAAGCCATATATTTAACTAGAGTAAAGCTTTGTAAATAATATTTTCATGATATTTCAGATAAATATCTCTGCAAATTTTGAAAGCTCAAATCCTACAGTCAGAACATTTCTAAAAATAAAAGTCTGTTAATGCCCAAAACTAATAATATGGATATACATTTTTATGAGTTTTACTAGTTTTAATGGCTGTCAATTTTGAACTAGAGTCATTTTCTTTTTCATAACCCACATGAGCAAGAGCATATTCTAAGATTTCACAGAAGAAAAATGAGGTGAATGTCATGCATTAAGACATTTTATCTCACTAAAATTAAAAAAGAGAGAGAGAGTGAGAAATAGAAAGAGAAATACCAAGCCAAAAACAAGAACAAAAATAGCAAGGAGCAAATAAATACAAAGAACTATAAATATGTATATAACTTTTAAATTATTATTATTATTATTTTAATAAAAGTGACACCTGTAAAATGATGAAGTGTGAAGCTAAATTCAGGTGACGTGCTCCAAATCTCCTAAGAGTCTCCAAGAAGAGAGATTAATGAAAATTACAGGGGTGTAAAGAGAGCAGTCTCTCTGATCAAGATATAGATTAAAATATACCTTGTTATATACCTTGGTGTATCTTAATTTAAGTCAGCTGAGTAAAATAGCTGAAGTCTGCTTACACTGAGTATTAGAAAATCAATATATGCTTGATTTATTCCTTCCTGCTTCCAAGAGGTATAGAATATCCCCTTGACCAGTTTGGGTCAACTGTCCTATTCATGTCCCCTTCCAGCTTCTTGTGTTCCCTCAGCCCCTCACTGGCAGGACAGTATGAGAAGCTGAAACATCCTTTAATCTGTGTAGCACTGCACACAGTGATAATTATTGCCAACTAATGCTGCCAAAGACCAACTACTACCACTATATTACGTGTCAGGTCTGACTTTAAGGCATAGATTACTGGTGTTGTAAACTCAAAGATAATGCAGGGTAGGACTTTTAAGGATTGACTGCTGTGAGTAACTTATAGTAATGATTGTTAACAACTGAGAATTGATATTGACAACCTACATTGTTAATGACTGTCAAGTTAGCAAAGTTCCATTGTGAAGGGCTGCCATTGCCTATATGCAAGTCTTCTATGCACTTGTCCTGTTTACAGAGTTTCCAGATTGCTCAGATAGTGAGACAACAGTGTTTCGTCCAGCAACACTGACAATACTGAGCTCTCCTATTTCTTCCATATAAACAAGCAAACATTTCAGTCCCTATTCTTCCTTAATATTAAAAATATTAAAGGGACCCCATACTCAACATCTGCTTGCTTGACAAGATACAGTTTATTTCACCTGTTCTGTCGTTCTCAGTTTCTGCCTCAAAGCAGTACTGTTCCTTTCAACCTTTACTGAGAATTTAGGTCTGTATAATCAAGATGTTATAATCACAATATAATTGTGTAATCAACAGATATCAAGATGTTATAATCACAATATAATCAAGAGAATTAGGCAAAGTAGACAACGATCACAAAAGAGAATAAGTGGAAGAGCTTACCCTTCAGCTGAGCTCACCAGAAAACACCAAGAGAGGTGATCTCCAGAAGAGATCCTTCCCTTCTGGTAGCCAATAGGTCTAGGAGGAGTGGAGCCTGGCTCCACCCCTTCCGGCAGCACAGGTGAATTGCCTTCATCTGTGCTCCTCTGGCTGACTCATGGCTCGCCTCAGGTGATCAATCAGAGGTTCAGGCCGTGACTCAGCAGTTCCCATACAAGGTCCTAACTATCTGTATGATTAGGGTCACAAAATATCAAGCAGTGTACCTGCTACAGAATTACTCCACAAAGTCGTTCTGCAGTGGCATATAAGTCAAAGTTAAAAAAAAAAAAAACGAACACATTCAACCCCCTACTTGACATGTTAGTATTTTAACAGCAGATATATGAGTCAGCAATCCAGACAGGGAGTCCTGCTCAGAAACCAGCACTTAACAGTTTGTTAAACTGTAATGAGCTGCAAAATGCTATGTTGCACAAGGAGTCTAACCCTCGAAGGCACACACCTGTGTGACCTGCTGTAGGGAACCTGCTTTGGCAGGGGGGTTGGACTCGATGATCTCTGGAGGTCCCTTCCAACCCCTACAATTCTGTGATTCTGTGATTCTGTACCTTCCCCTTCCAAAATGCTAGTTCCACACAGGAATCATTTGAATATTCCCAGCTAGTAAATACCACTCCATGCTGTATTAGTTTGTGAAATCGCGTAAATAAAAGTTGATGAAACTGAAAATTCCATGGAGTTCAACATGTCTCAAGGCACAATTCCTGCCTTCTGGCACTGATCCCAAGAAGCACAAATACTTTGTACATATCTTACAAAAGTGTATGCTAAAATTAGGCTATAGTAATAGTAGCAGGGAGAGGTGTGCTGGTGATAAGGTTAATTTGTTTTGAACACCGTGTTTCATTAAGATGTAAATATGTCAAGTGCAGGAAGAAATAGAAATAATCATCCCTGAAGAAAATTAACTTTTCTCTTAGTTTCACAGCCCGCAGAAAGCATCCATGTAGCCAGATACTCTTCATATAGAATTAAAAGCCAAGCACAACTCAGTCATAGATAAGAGAAAGCCTACAGGAAGCTGAAGAATTAGCTACATTATTTTAAAACACAAAGAAATTAACAAAATGCATGAGTGTTTCATTAAAATTTGTTTTAATAAACATACATGAGGAATAGAGGAATGAGACTCCCAACCTCTACTCCCCTCTTAAAGCTCTACAGTGCAATAAAATTAGTACTAGTTACTGAGTTGCTTAATGTCCTTGTTGTTTTAGGTGATGAGTGCTCCATACTCTGAAACTTGACAAAAGCACCAAAGGGCTGTGGAATTTTTAGCATCTTATAAAACAATCCCTCATTTGGAAGGAGACTAATTAACAAGTTGCCTTCAAGATTCTGATGAGATAAAGGTTTGTAGGGAAAATATCTGAGCTTACTGTTTTATGTAGAAAATAATGGGCAAACTTTTGTTTATAAATGCCCAGAAATGAAATTTCAAAGCTAAGTATGAACCGAGAAATACTGCCTTGGATTTAACTAGTTTTAATTCATCACCAAAGGGGAAAAATTAATTGTAAAATGCAGGATTTGGGACTTGGTGGGGAAAATAATAGCAGGGAAAGGTGAGAAAAGGATTATTTCCTGTGGATATACGAGGCAGACAGGTTATTTATCACCAGTAGTAAATGGAGGCACTGTTGAGAGAAAAAAAGATTATAATGCATTTTAAGACTAATATTCCTCTCCAGTCTGGGATTTTTAGTATCTTGCACACTTAAAGCTCTCGTATGCTTTCTTTTCTAGTGTTTTCTAGGTTTCCCCTGAGGATTAGGAATTAGATTGATTGCTTCATTAAGAAAAAAACATAGTATCTCCCTGTTTGCACACTTTATCAGCTCTTTGCATGACTTAGCTTGGATAACAACCACGTACATTTCCTCACACTTTTTTGAAGAGAATTCAATAGCTTGCTGGAGCGCATTAAAATACAGCACACGTATGTTACACCCATCTGCAGTACCTTGGTAGCTCTGTTATGGACAGTACTGCAGGTGACTGTAATACCACTCCGTCACTTGCAGAGTTTCACAATGTACTGTTTTTTCTTCTTGAAACATCCTCCTGATGTGGGGAATAAAACAACATACATGGGAAATTTAAAAATTATTGTGACATTCTTTAATAAAAATAACTTGAGGAGTGAAACCCAATTCTGCTTCTGTGTTAGTATTTCAGTCTGTATGGAGAAATAATTTGCATAGGGAGGAAATAATCTTGATTTTTGTATACATAAAGACAGGCTTTGCTTTAGCAGCTGTTACTCAGGAATGAACTCTTGGGACGAAAGTAGTTTGATGAAAAGGAGAATTCAGTTCTTATCAGCAATAAGCAGTGCAAATAGGATGTAGGAGATGGGAATAAAAAATGGG
Organism: Lagopus muta; assembly: GCF_023343835.1. NCBI lineage: Eukaryota > Metazoa > Chordata > Aves > Galliformes > Phasianidae > Lagopus > Lagopus muta. Next base: position 30,770,243 of record NC_064434.1, on the reverse strand, counting down.
GGGAGAAAATGTACCACCTTAAAATTATATAATGTGAAAAACATCTTGAATACCCTGTGCAGTCCTTGTCTATACTTTACAAAATATGTTCAATTTGAAATAATATGAAGAATGGCAGCAAGTAAAAAGAAAAGGGTTTGTGTACGAGGAAAAATGGAATGTGCAGTGACTTCAGCATGGAGAGACAACTGAAGGGGGGGTAAAACAAAATCATGAGTGACATGGAGACAGAAAATAAGGAACAGTTGGTTATTGTCTTCTCCACAACCAGAACTAATGGTTTTGAAGTATAATTAATATGAAGCAAGTTCAAAAGGAATAAGAGAACATTTTTCTGACGCTTATTCATAGTGTAGAATTATGTTTGCTGGGGAATGCTGATGGTTAAGTTGGATTCACAAAGACTTTGAAATTTTCATGGAACACAAATGTCTTTAAGATAGGAATGCTACATGATTTATGAAGCTCAGGAATAACTAGAAACCTAAAGACTGTGCCTGTGTAGTGGACTGAATTAGATTTCTGCCTCATTCAGTAAAGAATTTCACTGTCAAGTTCTCCCATATTTGGTCAAGATGTCCACTGAATTACGTCAGGGACCTCAGTAAGTCTCTTGAATTCTTTATGCCATACAAAACAAACCAGTGATGGCACCTCCTGGGTGTTTCCCCAAAAAATCCATAATGAATATTTCTTATGTGGTGTATAACAACTGATTTAAAGAACACAAATAACTATTGGGATGCTCAATCATAATTATTCCGATATAACCAATCCTGTTACAAGAAATAATGTTTAAACCAGCATCTGAGTGTAGAGAAAAAAAAAATTAATTTCGGTTAACTGTCCTTTTCTATAGCAGGAAGGCTATTACAGGGGAAACAACTTTCTGTCTCTTTTAAATTTACAGTGGCTATTGAAAAAAGGTAAATATTCAGAGAACCCTCATCAGAGAATTTCCCAAGTTGCAAGAGACTCTGAGGGACATCACTTGTCACTGGTCTCCACTTGGACACCTTTGACCACAGTAGTCTGGCTGCGATCATCCAACAAATTCCTCATCCTCAGAATAGTCTGTGATAGAATATCTATCTAGCTATCTTTGCCTTATTAATCATAGTATGCTTGCTAGTGATGATCTGTAAGAAATAGAAATCTTTAACAAATAAAGCTTCTGTACCTGTATGTATTTACAAAGTCCACTGAAACCTCTGTTGTGGTCTCTATATAAACCCACAGGCCAGCTAATCCCATTTTGATAGTGGTACTGATAATACTATTTAACCAATTTAGCAGCACTAGCTGTGGGAAAAGACTTCGATGGTCATCCATATGAGTATTTGATGACTTTCCCTGTTTTGTATTGGATAGCCAAGATTGTGAATGCAGAAATCAGGTTAGCTGTTCAAGTGAAAATCATTAAAGAGTCGCAAGCCTCTTGGTGATGGAATTCATTTATTATTTGGTAACAGCTTGGGAAAGTTTATGTATCACAAATGTTTGCTACAGACTAATTCACTAATCATTATTGCACTGGGAAGATTGCCAGAAGAGAAAAAGCAGTAATTTCTACAGCTGAAAATAGACTTATGTAGTTCATGCCCTACTTTCTTGGTGCAGCAGTGAATGTCATACTGCTATGCCATTTTGTAAATGGCCTGATCAAAGACATACGATCAAGAATATGCTCAAAGGTCAACTCCTGGGAAATTTCATTACTCTGGGGCATGGCCAAACAGTTAAGCAGCAGTGACTCTTATTATAGGATAGCTTAGATCAGGCAGTTTTCTTGGTACCTTGTCTTTTAAGTCTGCAGTCAAACATAATAGGAAAGAAGACAGGGAGTGAAATATGTAATTAATGGTTGCAAAGCCTTAAAAAATAAGATAGTTTATATTTCGAAAAACAACATAAAATAATCCATAATAATTATATACAAAGTATTTCAAGGCCCGATGTTGCTTGCTTGCTTGTGCTATCAAAGTGGCAAACATGCAGCTTGATAGCAAAAGGGTGAATTTCTCAGATTTAGGTATTGGGATTGTAAACTACCTGCCTTGCCCAATTTGAATCCAGCAAAAATAACTACTTTTTTACTGCATTGAGTTCTGAACTGTACTTAAAATGTGACAAATTACAGACCCAAATCTTTTCCCAGAGACCTTCTATTTTGTAAAAATAAATGGTAAAAGCAAAGTAAGTATTGAATCTCTTATCCTATCCTCTTTGTGACTAGTTTTCCTGCTGTAACATCCTATGAGAAGAAAAAGGAGAGTGGACAGTTCTCCCAGGCCAATATCTCATGTAAAGGAGAATTTTTCATCTGCAGAAAAACACCAGAGACCAGGGATTGAGATGAATATGAAAAATTCAGATTGTCAGAAAGACGTTCACAAGAATTTTATATGATCCTTCAATCAGAAACAAAACAAGGGGATCAACACAAGGATTTACAGAGTAAAAATATTATTGTCAGATCAAGAAAATATTGATAGCTGCACTTTGAGTAGTTGGGAAGGGGAATTACATGTGCATTAGCTCAGAAAAGAAACATTAAATTCAATCATTTTAAAATCTTTACTTGCTTTTTGTCCTCTTTTCACCCTAGACAACTTTCTCTTTTCTTCAGATATCAAAAAAATGTCTAGCCAACAAGGAAAGCAATTCTTAGTTTCTGTGGGATCAACAGGTCCCAAACAGAACAATGAATGACATGTTTCCATCTAGAAGTAAAATTAAAGAGAGAAAGGACAATTCTTTACAACTCTCGAGAACAACTCTGGAATCAATGCTGCATTGAATCCTTACCATAAAATCCTGGGAGTGCAAAATGTATTGAAAACTAAGCTTTTCTGTTAGTTTTGCAGGTTTTACAAAAATTTCTTTAAGTTTCTTTTCTTTTTTCTGAAGAACCACATTAATTCCTGCTTTCCTTGTTGTCAGCTTTTATTGTTTAGTTACACGTATAAGCAAAAAACAGTAACATCCTTACAGGACATACAAATATAATAGAGCCAAAGCTCACAGATTTCAAAGTTAGCAAATAGTAATGCCAGAGCATCACTCTTGCTAGATTCTGAATATTGGCTGATATTGACAGTAATTAATTCATCAAGCATAATGCTTGTTATAAAGAGTGCAAAAGAAAATATTTCCATAACGATTTGGAATACACATAGTTATTTGCAATGGACATGAATTGATGTAGATGAGATTTATGCAGTAACAGGGCAGAATTTTGTCTTATGTAGTTAAGATCCTCCCTTTCAGATCCCCAGACTAACAAGAACTCGATAAAACATCAAAGTTTTGCTTTGAGCAGGAGGCTGGAGAGATGACCTCCTGACATTCTAAATTATTCTGTGATTCTATGATTCTAACTCCCCTAGATAAAAACATATTTTCAGAAAAGCACAATCTCAACAAGCATTAACATTAATATAAGCTCTGCCCAAAAATGTTTGTTTTTAGAGATGTGATATTGCATTTCTGATGCATTCGACCAAAATATAAAGATAACCCAAAGGGCCTTGAAATAGGTCAGAATTTTTGATTCTCTTCCTACTGCCCTTCTTCTGTGTCATTCTGAAGTAAAACTACTTTGATCCTATCTTATATCTTTGATTTTTCTGAATAATAAACATAACTTTGAAAAAAACACTCTCTATAGAAAAGTTGGATGCTGTTGCACATAATATTTCAGCACTCCCTGAATGTTTAATTCTAATTCATTTGAAATAATTAATTCCAAATAATTAAGATGCCTGCTATAAAGATATGAATATTTGAAGAGCCTACGCACAGTCAGTAAATCCCAACATAAAATTATGGTGACTTTTACCTATGTAATCACAGAACAAGTGCCACTGCTCTACTGCAGAATGGTAATGACAATGATTATAGAAGATCATAGTTCGCTTAGTTAAAGAAAGTGGCCAAATGTAGGAAATTTACCTACTTGAAGGCACAACCAATTAAGTAAAAGATAAAAGGTTTTAAGAAATGATTGAGATTTTACAAAATTAGATGACAGGAAAGACTGAAGAAACACCTTTTTAAGTTTTTTGAAAGGGAGATAATAACATGGAATTCAGGCAGTCTGCCTCCAAGCATGAAGAGAAGAAGAGGTTTGGAAGGACAGGATCTGTATGCTAGATTGACTGAAGTAAAGCTTAAGTTTTGGAAATCTTTCTATGCGCCTTCTGCGTTACAAATTTCAGTGATTAGACTGCAAGACAGAGCCCTGGGAAAGTATGTAACTAAACAATAAGATTATTTGGGGAGATTATCAAATATCCATGGGTCTTTGCAAAAAAGAGGTTCTGAAAAACACGGAGGACACCAAGGTGGTGGTAGGAAGAAAAGATCTTAGGATTGAAATTGAAATAGTGTTTGCTTCTAAGGAGGAGATATGGCATGTGGAGCCATATTATGGTGAAAGAAATCCTCAATCCGTATATGATTGTGGGGATGACTAATGGGTGCCCTGAGGACAGGAAGGTGGAAAGGAGGAGGTGGAGGTACTACATGCAGTGAATTCACTTGGGAAGAAGTTATTAAAAGGTTAGATATTAGGAGGAAATTTTTCACATTGAGGTTGTGGATGCCTCATCCCTGGAGGCATTCAAGGCCAGGCTGGATGTGGCTCTGGACAGCCTGGTCTGGTGGTTGGTGACCCTGCACATAGCAGGGGGTTGAAACTCAATGATCATTGTGGTCCTTTTCAACCCAGGCCATTCTATGATTCTATGACACTATGAAAAGAGATCTGAAAAGAGCTAGTTTTTTTTTGATAGCTGAAGTGGTTTTATCCACTTGAACAACAATTTCTTCATTATGCATCCACCTATAAGGTACAGATCTTTTCCTACAAGAAGACAAAAGCTCACATAGATATTTGAGCTGATCCATTTGATCTTGTTTAATTTTGGGACTGAATTTTTCAGTAAGCATTTCTTAAAAAGATGCTTGCTGAAATGCTGTATAAACTAGTACTGGAATAAAGCACATTCCACCTCTGCTGTTCACAGTTACAAATGACATTTACTGCAACATCATTCAGGTTTCATTCTTCTTTCTGGATTATTTACAACATAGTGCTTTTCTGAAGTGTCAAACTTCCTCACTTTGTGGAAACACAACACAATTAACAGTGAGTTACCATTCTTCAGTCTAGTATTTTTTCCTGTAGTATTTCCAAAGCAGCAGAAACAAATTCACATTTTTCAATTTGTTGATATTTAGGACTTCGGTGCCATGTTAGTTTTCATATATTTTCAAGTTCAACCATGCTTAAAATCTTTTATCTTTTGCAATTGCAAAGGCGCAATCATAAAAAGCATAAAGCCAAAGAAACAGCACTTAATGGCACCTAAATTGCAGGTATTTAAAAGTTTCAGTATAATGTTCCAGGATACTTCCAAATTCACATAACAGTTTTCAATTATTGTTTTTCAATCCAATTTTCAACTCTTACACAAGGAAGCTTGATAAAATAGAACTAAATATCAAGAGAAAGAAGAAAAAAAAATATTTTTGCCCTCCCAATTTTCCACCTCAAAAAGCAGAACAGTAAAAGATATAAATGTGTTTTCACTACATTAATCCCATGTGATTCCTTTTGCTCTAAAGAATCTTCTACATCCCTTTAAAATATCCCACAGTTTTAAAATGCCTTTGAATACATGTAACTAGAAAAATGTATATTTGAAAGTTAAGCAGAAACTCTTTTCTTTTCTGCAGGTACCTCCATCCTCTTAAAATTGAAAACTTTCTTTTTGAGAATGCTATTGTAAACTCTATCAGAAGGTATTTTACACTCTCACTGAGTTAGGCTTCAGATTGCTTTCTCTTTCAAAGGGCTTCCCCACAAGCTCTGGCTCCATGCTGGAATGTGTTGTCAGCACTGGTTTAAAAGGCTGCAGTGCTGTTTATGAGTAATCAATACCACCTCCAGCAAACAGGAGAAAATGCCATTAGCCAGAAGATGCCCTCCTACAAACCCTCATCCCAGTTCCTGGTGGAAGATGAGTACCTGGATACCTACCTTTCTTCAGCCTCCCCAGCAGTGCCATGTCTCATCTCCTTGTGTGCTTGCTGCCTTGCTGTTCTGACAGAGAAACTGGCATGAGCAGTTTTGAGGAGGAGGTCTTCATGGCAGCTCTCTGGGCTCCAAGTAATCGAGGCAGGGAGCAAAAAAGGTTGCCTGTATCTTCTCTGCAGCAGCCCCCCCATGTGCAGAATGAGGCTTTAGTTGGTTTTGACATATGATCTGCCCCAGCAGCAGAGGTCAAAACATCAAATATAGTGAAAAGGAGAACCTGCTGTCTCATTTATGCAACCTGAGAAAGTTGGTGAAAAAAAATTACATGTGAATGAGGATAATGAGTTCAAGTAGAGTGGGAATTCTCTATGCCCTGTCCTGATAAGGGCAATTAGAGAAGCATTATCACAATAAAACCAAGTGTTTTTCAATTACCAGGTCAATTTCTAAGGAGTGTGCTAGTGCTGACAGATCACAGTCCAAAGAAGGCAAAGGCATCATCTAAATAAACATTTTTTTTTAAAGAAAGAGAATTTGAACACAAAAATACACAACTTTAACAGGGCCTTAAAAACAGAAAAAGGAATTAGGTGCTGTCAACGGTTTTCGGGCTGGTTCGGCCAGGTTCCGTGACCAGTGGGGCGGAGGGATCTTTGGATCCGCGCCTCCAGAAAAGGGAAAGAGGGGACCCCAATATAATTGAAAAAACGGCAATAATCTGAGGTGGAACAAATGATTTACTAAATATAGTATTAGCAAAGTACAATGAGGGAGAGAGAGTTTGTCTGAATGGTAGATAGGCCTCACCACAATGCTGAGATGAGAAGTGCAGTCCAGTTGAGTGAATGAAGAAAAGCAGACGGCAAAGCGCAGATGCAGAAGCGCAGATGGAGAAGAAGGAATCAGGTGACCTTGCACAGAGTTGTATCTCCTCGCTGACCATAAAGCCTCCTGGGGAAATGTAGTTCTTCTCCTTCGGACAAACATTCGGAACTCAAGCATCAGAAGTCAAACCCCCCAGTGCATCACATGATGTTATGGTGTGGAATACTGATAACCAAAAATCATAAAACCATGACAGGTACCAAGGACAAGAAAAAAACTGGACCAACTACAGAAATAATAAATGATGTGATGAAAAAACAAACATGATTGGAAAAAAAATCTTAATTAGACAGCAGAAGGAGACAAAGAAGCTGTTACCATGAAATTGCTCGTGCCTCTATGGCACAGCAGCACAGCAATTTGAGCTACCTGAGAAATAATTACGTCCTGGTAGGGTGGATCAGAGGGTGCTCTTTCTGCACACTCATTTTCTGTATGAAGCAGTTTCTTATTTATTTTTTTCAGTGTATTGAAAAGAAATAGAACTAAATTTTGAAAAATGTATATAGAAAACTAAAATTGTCAACTGTCGACAATGGTTTTCCCAGGTGGTTTAAGAAAGCCACGAGAAGACTGGTGCCAGAAAAACATTTTCAATGTCAAGATACTAAAACAGCAGCCTTTGACAGCTTTTCAAAAATTGGCAGATGATTTCTGCCAAAATTAGCATGCTAATAAAAGCTTTACTGAATCATCTCTTTCATCAGGTGTCTATTCATCTTCACAGCTTAAGTCAAATTAGGGCTCTTGGGACACAGTTCTCTAGCAGGGGGCACAAGTATCTCTTGAGGCACAGCATGCTCATCGTCTTCAGGAGGACAAATAAGGATCCCTTAGGGATCCACATAGTGTTTGTACAAGCCCTGTGATTGCTTGTCCTCCTTTGCACAATTATAGCTTTACCATCCACATGGTTTTCTGTGGTTGTGAGATTATTCCAAGCAGCCTTATTTACATCTCTCCTCCCAGCCTCTTCAGAGAACCTGAAACCCATCCATAACCAACAATTCCTTCCCACACCCAGATCCTGATATAAGACAGGAATAAATATTCACATCTGAACTTCCTGGAGTTCCTATCTCTCATTCTCAAGATCTAAGTGTTATGTTTCATGAGTACTCATGTGTAATACTCTGGAAGACTTAAGCTATGTAACCAAATCTCTTCTCTTCTGTATTTATCACATGAGAACCATTTGCGTTGGAGAAGAACTAAGTGCAATGTAGAAGTCACATATTCACGTGTCTGAAGAAAGTGCAACAACAAAGCTTCAGAAAATAGAAAGCAACAAACAAAATCCCCCTCTCCACCCTTAAAAAGGTGGCATTAAGTGTGATAGGTAATAGACTACACATTTTCAGAAGCAGGAAGATTTTAAGGAAAATAATGGTACAAATGTACTACCAGGAAACAGAGAAACTCAGAGATGCAGAAGTTTAACCTGGAAAATCCTTGCTTCTTCTGAGTAGTTCTTCACACCTCCAAAATTCCCACTGATTTCAATTCCGGTGTCCAAAGGAACTCTGGTGGGGTGTGCAGCATAAAGTGATTCTCATGAGCTAGCCCTAATAATTTTTCTTGAGTTTAATATTGAACAATATTTAATATAGAACAATAGGAAGTCATTTGTGCAGAGAATACATATTCGTTGCTGGATTAAGTATTTGTGTTTCTAAGACGTAGTGCTTTTGCGCTCAAATATTCAGCCATTGTGCAACCAACATTATTATCTTTGCTAAACAGAAAATAAACAAGAAAACATAGATAAACATTGTGTTAATTTTTGAAGGATTTATATCTGGGTAATATTTAAAAAAAAAAAAACCTATCATATCAGGGCCACTAATTAGCATTAATCATATTACTTATGGAGTGACAGGTTTTTGAGATGTAAGTGATGTATATCTCTAAGTTAGATTTTGTGATAATATTTAATGATATTTGACTAAAATTCAGATTTTACTTACAGCAACATTAACAAAACTATTCAGTTGAATATGTTCCAAAGGTATCCTTTTACACCAGGAGATGTATAATAGATAAATACAGGAGATAAATAATGACATAACTATACATATACTATTATTAAACGAGAAGTCATAATTCTGCTGTTAATATAACAGTCTCTCTTTAAAGGTTGTTTTTTTCCTTTGGTCATAAGACTAAATTACAAGTGCATAATACATTCCAAACTCTTCCCAGAATATAACAATGCCAAAGAAAGAGCACAAAAACACACAAACAAAACTTCTTGGAATGTTTGGAGGAAGATTCATAAATCTATTCAAGGCCCCTATCTGGAATCATTAATAACGAACTCTATCCTAGACATAATGGGTGATATCTAAAGACAAAGGTGTAAATTGGAGCACATGTAAAGGCTATAACTCTGGTGAAAAGAAAAAAAGGAAGGAATGCATAGTTGGTTTTATACAAAGGGGTATTCTGAATATAGGAAGAAAAAACTATAGGAAAGGAAGATACATCAGCAATGAGTTAAAACCCTGTAACTGGAACAGTGAGAGAGAATGTATGAACTGATGTGAAATAAAACAAAAACTCAAATTAAGTGGAGGTCAAAACCTCAATTCTGTCAATGTGGTCCAGCTTTGTGATTGTTTTCATGACTGGCATCTATATACATTAAAATCTCTTAAATTATCACAAAATCCCCCATATCTATCCTTTTTAACTGTAATTTCATTCTTTGTGAGCAAGACACAGTTTATAATCATTTCAACCATTGCTGTCATTTTTCTTATAGCTCACTCAGTATTGAATTTCACCTTGAGCACCTCTCCTGTTACTTCTCCCATTCCTGTAGTCTTGTCATTACTTTACAAATACTTAAGACACTGATGTGAATAGGAGAACTGTCAGGGCTTGAACTGGTGATCGTGCACCTGGTATGGACTCAGGTTGAAGACATGGATAGACTCAGGTTGAAGACAACCTGTGCTCATGTAAGGGTAGCCACTGAAAGGAAAGGCATCTCTTGGGCCTAGGCTGCTTCCCGAGAAGGAGTGTTGTGTTGCTAGAGAGCCCCTTCAGCTGTTGTGTGAGTTCAACTCTTCTTTGTATGTGTATGACAGTTGTCTTAGTAGCAAATACTTTGCCTGGCATCACCACGTACCAGCCAAAAGTAATTTTGCTTCCTCATAAGCAAAATAGTGTGTTCAACTGACTGCTGCCCATCCTATCTTTGTTTAGGAGCCTATCAGTCCAATTATCACTGGTATCAGTGATACTGCCTTCTGCATTAAACTGTTATTTTATGTTTAATGATATGACTTCATCCGCTGTCACATTTAAATTGTTCTTTGTTTTGGTGGAGGTTTACATCCCTTTTAAACAAAGTTCCATGATCAGCCATCCTAAAATTTGGCTCCAGTTGTCCTTTGTAATCAGAGGCAACTGACGCAGAGAAATTTGAGATACATTTTAATCATCTTAGCAACTTGAATGAAGGTCTTCTGAAATCCAAAAAGTGGTTAATCTAAGCATACTCAAAGAGTGGTTCAGGAAAGTGAAGGGTCAATTTTAGCAACTACTTAAAATTGTGAAATTGTTTAACTGTTCTTAGGTTGGAGAGAGACTGCTATACAAGTAGAATACGAAAGCTTTGTTCAGTTGTTTTTTATTGCATAAGATGGGAAAGCTGGATAATGAGCATTAACATGGGTTGTATTGTTCTATATTATTTGAGCCAGTGATGTTCTTTAATTAGGAGGTACTTGAATTTGGGACCAGGCCATCCATCGAAGTTAGCAGAAATATTTGTATTGACTTTAAAATAATATTTAGATTTCCCTGTAGTACCAGTGTCTTGAGTTTTATACAGCTGTCAGTGAAGTTAATGCTTCTATGATTACTGTGTTGAGGGAATAGAAGTCAGTTCAAAACATCTCTCATCTAATCTGTACAGCGTAGTGTTCTGCAGTCTCAAACATATACATGTATCTCAGTAGAGTTATGCACAACATTAAGGGTTGCTTTTCCCATCAGTTTCCTTAAAACTTAACTAGTCTCTACAGGTTTGGGCCACTGAGAAACATAATTTCAGCAGTAGAGGTTTGAATAAGAATTTTTCTTTCAAATTCATTTTGAAATCTCTGGAAGAACATTTTTAAAGGGTTCAAGCATTTTAAAGGGCTCAAACTGAAGAAAAATCTTTCAAGTGAATTATAAGATTCCTAAAGAAGCAAAAACAATTTAAAACAACAACAAAAAACAACTACTTGAGAAACTATCTCACTTCAGATTCCCCAGAATACTACCCCAAATTTATGAGATTTGCTCTCAAAGTCCATGCATCAATTCAGGCACAAGTCCAGTTCTCAGTTCCTTTGCCTTTTTTTCCTTATACACAACAGGTAATGCTGTGAAATGTCCTGTTTCCACAAAAGAGGACTCCCTCAGTAAAGAATTTTTTTGTATAAAAACTGCAGTCATTTTTTTTTTAATATATATTCTGAATTGTATGCATGAGAGAGACTTTTGAAAATAAAACTGCTTTGAATTGGAAGTAAAATAAGGTCATTAAAAGTTTCTGTCAGGAACACAGCAGATACCTATTCATACTCTAACATAACTTTGGGGATAACCCTTTATTGAAAACCCTTAATAAGAAATTGTGAGAATTTTATCCAGTAAATGGCATGGTTAATTATTTTAAGCATATTTAACCCACTGAGTTATAATCTTCATTAATTAGTTCTGAAATGTTATTTCCTTTTCAGATATTGTACATATGAAGGGAAATTATGGGCTGTAGAATAAGCCTGACAGCAGATAGAGACATCTAAAAGAAAAGGTAGAAAGCAGGAAAGCAAAAATAACTCTTTTCCCCAGAATTTTTATTTTGGCCCTAAAATGTAGTTTCTGAAGATGACAGCACAAGGAAAATTTTTCTGTGTGTTTGTGCCCCCAAGTCAGGATAAAAACTGAGAAAGTTTTTTTTCAACAGCTTATTCCAACCATGTTGCAGGTCTTATGGCAATATATATTTATGGCCATAAAACTTCTAATACTACTCCTAGAAAAAGGTGCTGCACAATGTAATGTAAAGGCCGTTTATTGTGATTCTGGTAAATATATTGCAGGGGTTGTTGTTAAATTCAGACTTAGAATTCTGACTAATTGCAGAAATAAATTGCCACAGTTTGACTCAAACTAAACAAAAGAAGCAGTTTCCTCCAGGGAATGTTGATGTCCTTCTAATCTGTCTCATTTTTCTAATTCCAGATTTACCCTTGTGATTCCTGCTTCTTGCATTTATCTCCTCCCACCATGCCGTAACCACCTTCTCTTCATCCTCCTTCAAATTTCTCACACAGCTCCTCCCTGCTGGATGGTGAGGAGGCATGTCACATGTCTCGTTCTGAATCACCTAGATACTAATCAGGTTGACACTGGCACAAATTAAATAGGAGGCAGCAGTTATTCCTTCAGTTAGTGAAGGATGGGTAGAGGGGGAATGAGCTGCATGGAAGCCTCCCTAATCTCTCTGTCTTGTAGAGGAAGTTAAAGGAACATAAAAGGTTTGTGATTTCTACTGACCTATCAAATAAAAAGTATTCAGCATGTTCCCAAGTTCTGGGGGAAATGAGGATTGAGAGGGGCAGACAAAACATATGATTTAAAAAGCCTAGTTTTCCTACAAATCAAGGTTAAATAAATCAAGACTGATGTTCCCAACAATTATGCCTCTAACTTAGATGCCACATAGCATATTGAAGTATTCTGTTCTCAGCAAACTTTGCAGAATATGGATAGTAAGGAAAGCATCCAAATGTCAATGTCTAACTGCTCTCTAATGTGACATTTTCTGAGGCTTACTGAGTTATTGCAGCATAGATTGCCCTGAAGGTGCACATTTAATACCAAACTGAGAAAACTGTTGGACACAGTGGGCTTTTCTAGCTAGTGGAGAAATATATTTAGCAAGAATCAATGGCTGGAGCTTATAGGTAAACATATTTGCCTCATCAGTTTGAATTGTTTAACTGTAGTGGTGATGAACTATCAGAATTATCAAGGAAAGTGGAGGTATCTTCCCAGTTCCTGATATCATCAAATCAAGGCTGATGGCTGTGTTGAGACATAAGCTGAGCCTGTTGTAAGTTATTTGGCTTACTACAGAGCTTAAGTGAAATTGAACTGCTGGTGTTATATTTAGCTCATACTAAATTATCTAATGATCCCTACTGGCCTTCAAATGTGTGAACTGATGAAGTGAAGCTGACATTAAAAGTTGGAGTTTGCAAAAAGCCAGAATTGAGGGAATATAGTATCTTCAACGGCTGAATAGCAGAGAAGAGTGGCTTGTTAAAACTGAAACAGGTTTTATGCAACATTTTGGGTGCTTCTGAAAGAAAACTGGGAAAAGCAAAAATGGATTTCCCTAGCAGCAAAAAAAAAGTTTATATATGCTATAGTAGCAAGGGGCTTTTTCAACTTTCTTTTAAAGGCTCCTGTGTGACAATGGTCTTCCACCGATCATTTGCCTTCCTAGATGGACAGGTGCATTCTTTCAAGTTTCTTCAAGGAAGAGCAGGGTTTTTTCTTAAGATAGAATGAAGAGTATAAAGAGCTAAGAAGAGGGGGCCTAGATTTCCAGTATACCTGCTCTACTTATCTCAAGTCACAAAATACCTAGATTTGCCAGCTCCTTCACAGCTGCCCTGAACTTCTAATGCTAGTGGAACCAGTCCCGGTAACTTGAATTCCAAGGCACATTTACTTCCACATGATACCAATAAGAAATGGTCTTGTGTTTTCATACAGTTCTAGACAAAAAACATTTTACAGCAATAGGCAGATATAAATGTTATTATGGTAGGACCAGCACGATCACGTAATTCTTATTTGGTTTCTTCATTAAGGTGGTCTCAGTATTATACACACAAATCATCTAACACTTAAACTCCTAACAACTTTTAAATCCTCAGTGAAAACAACTGTACTTTAAAACACGTTAAGAATAGCAAATAGAAAAACATTACAGCAGAACTGTGATCAGGTACACAAAAATAAGAAGACTGAAACAAAAGATGTTCTTAGTAATGTAGAATGTTTGCCTGCCCTGTGTTTTCCGTCTCTGACCTTTTCTTTCTCTACATCAAGGAAGTGATGTTGTTATTAAAATTATACCTAATGCTTTGACAGAGAATTTGCGCTTTAGATTGCATTAATCTTCTCTCATTTTTTCAAAAGGGAGTTATACATGCACAGAGAGAGAAACAAAATGAACAGTAGGATATTTTTTTTCCTTAAAATGGATATCCTCTCTAAAGATTCTATTTACGAAGAGTAATGTGTGCTATAAAAGTTTCTTTAATTGAAAGGAAAATCACGCACATACAAAAGAAAAAAAAATTCAAATTCAGAAAGCTGGATTAAAAATCCCTGACATCATTGTCTACTGTCTTCTGTGCTTACCCTCCAATCTTAACAAACATCATTCACACAGTTACTAGGGCTCAGAGCATTCCTGACAACTTCACACGAGTTTAAATTTGGCTTCCTCTTCTACAGCATTTCAGCTTCAATCTTTACCTTTCTGGTTCTAAGTTCAGCACTGATATCGACTTCCTTCTGAGTACTTCAAGAAGCTGCTGTCACAGGTCCCTTGAGACTGCCCTTTCACTCTTCAGGTCAACTTCAAAACAATTTTAAAGTAAAACACACATTTCATTTTCCCCAGTCCTCAGAAGAAAAAAAAAAATCAGGCAATAGTGACCTTGCACTAAATGTAACCTTGATTGAAAGTTCACCTGGAAACACTCACAGAAGGTTTTCATTTGTTATTGTAGGCAACTGTTGGCACCATTATTTTCATTAGTGAGATCTATTAAATCATTCTTTAAAATGTCTCTAAAGGGAAACTATTTCAAAAGCTAAAGACCTGAGACTTTTGGGAAGAAAAATCAACTTCTGTGAGAGCACTGAGAAAAGGAAGCTGTGGGAAAACCTTCAGATAGTTCCTGCCAGAATTTAGTCTGGCAGATACTTTGCAGAAATTAATCATATTATTCTGTACAGGAGTTGAACCTACTAAATAAAAATTTGAGATGCATACAAATGTCCTGCAGGATTTGCTACTGCAGAGGCAGAAAAATGCCTACATTGAACTATGTCTCCAATTAAACTGTGAGTCTAAGTAAAGGCCAATCTTAAACAACATTTAAAAAGCAGCCTTATCTTTGGAAAGCTACCAACAAATCCAAAAAGCAGGTTATCCAATTAAGGGGAAGACAGCACTTCTCCTTTCTTTAACACAGAGCACGAGCGTGTACTCAAGTCTTTTAAATCTGCATTTTGTGCAGCAGGAGATTCTGCAAGCATGGTTTTGTCTAGAGGCTCTCCAACGTATATCCCAATACTCCCAATCAGGAGTTCAGCACATAAGAAAAATGAGGAAGGCAAAGTTTCTTGTATTTTTTCCTTCATCTCTCTTAAATAAATGTTACCTAGTTTGCTGAATGCCAGTTAGATACAGGACATAGGAGAGATTCTGCTCTTGTCTCAGTTCAACCTCTTGAACATCATGAAAATTACCCAGGAATAGTAAAAATAAAATAAAATAAAATGGTTACAATGCTGCTCTATGTGCGAATTAATTCTTCCTCCATAACCCAGTGTGGATTCTTTATGTTCTAATATAATACAACTGTAATTTCACAAAGCTCCTGCTGAAGACAATTAGATATTTACATGTATCACTAATCACTTTCTGCTCATCCAACTGATATTTCTGACTCCCTTTGACCTTCATTTCAATGAGAAGTTGGAGATATTCTTAAAATCAGACTGTGACTTATCTTCCTGTGGTGATATTGCTTTTACAGCACAGGTGTTGCCATATGGCTCAAAGTAGTCCAAGGATTGATGCTAAATCCACATATCACATCTCATAGGATGCTTTGCTAAGCAGCTGAGATAATGATGTGAAGCAGCTTTTCTCCACAACTAAAACCAACACCTTCATTTCTCCACATGGCATGAAATTAGCTTCCAGTGAGCACTGGAACTAGCCATATTCTGGTGTGGACTAATAAGGAAGTACCCATATTTTTGCACTTTCCAGTCTTTGCTGAGCAAAACTATCAGGTTGTGCTGAAGCACTACTTTCTCCCTATGCCAGAAAGACTGGATTCAACTGGATTCACCATCTCGTCTGCTCTTAGAGGTACTTCAGGCTTTGTGATGGCTCCTCACTTTGAAGGATGTTCCTTCACATACGTAGGGAAGGCAGGCCAAGGACACATGTTGAATGTTTCCTGTTCAGCTGCCTTGTTTTGTGCAAGTCAACCCAGTAGCACCAGTGGCCTCTGAAAGGTGTGTGGTAGATGGGAAAGAAGAGGTCTCCTCTACTCTCCTCCATCTCGTTGGCTATCCCCTCTGAGTGAAGTCCCTTCAGAAGAACCATTAGGGTTTTCTTCAGGGCAGCACCTCAGCCATTTCAATACCAAGTCTAAAGAGTGGGCATACAGTGCACCATCATAAATTACCAGGTTAAGGAATCACAGGAATCAAATTGTGTGTTCCCACATAGTTTCTTGTCTGATAACATTCTGGGATGGACACACTTGGCAGGGTGCTCTGCATGTGTCAGCAAATGTATGCACTCACTGAGATCAAGATAGAAGGAGTATGTGGTACAGGAAGTACAGTTAGAACAAACGTTTCACTACAGATTCAACTACCCCTCTTATAAAGCCACAATGATTACATGCTGCTTGAAATGTGGGTCAACACTGTCCATCAGCACATTACAATGCACAAAAATTAATTTAATCTTGTACTTCATGATGAGCAGTCATGACACAAAAGAGCAGAGCAGAAGAGAGTATCCTGAGTTGGAAGGGACTCACAAGGATCATCAAGTTCAACTCCTCTCTCCACATAGAATTACTCAAAATTTACACCAGATGTCTAAGAACTTCTTCAAAAAGAAGTCCATTAGGCTTGCTAACATGAGCATTACACTGGGAATTACATTGTATTGGTGTATGATTAGTTGTCTAAAGTACAGTTTTAAGCTGTTTTCAACAACCAGTCTTTCCGTCAGTTTCTTTATGGAACTTGTAGTTTTAGTTAACAATATAATTCTTGTACTTTACCTGCGTTATTTTGAAATTTGAATATCTCTCTTTCTTTCTTTTCTTTTTTTTTTTTTTCAGATTACACAAATTTAATTTTATGTTTAAAAGATTATATTATGTACCATAAGTATTGAATATAAATTCAGTGGCTGCCTTCTGTTCTTGAAGATCCTATTCTCATTCTTATCATGGACTACTAGTCTCACCCATGGTCAGCCCTAGCCTTTTTATGTGTCGTTATCAGTGTTTTACTGTCTTAATAACATAGTAGCCTGCGCTTGGTGTTGGGGATAGTTTCAAGATAATTGTGGATCATTTTTTCACAAAACTGTAATTCCTTAGCCTTTTGGAAACATTCTCTTTATGATTACTTTATGCATGGTAATAAATAGAATGAAGTAAATTCACATACCTAAAAATAAATCTGGAAGATCATCATTAGTAATACTATAAGCACCTAAGAGTGGAAGTAGCACAGCTTTTGCAAAAGGGAGAATGCATTCATTCCTGCTGGATAAAATTTTTCCACTAGCAGATTCAGGAGTTACATGAACAGCCTGATGCAATGGGGTACTGTGGAAACTGTAGATACATAAAAGTAACAAAATGTCCTTTAATGAAGGCAAATAGTGATGATGTACTCCCACCTAAATAACTGGAGTTTTCCAATTTAGAAGCACATTATTACTGACACCAAATAAAATTCTGTGAAAACTCATCTCTTTGAAAGGTGCTGTTCTTCACTAGCACTTCAAAGGTGCTATTCATTGAGAGAAAGAATAACCAGGAAGACAGGACAAATATTGATTAAAAAAAAAACAAAAACAACACGTGGTCAGGTAAAGGGCAACATGAAAGCTTCAAAACTTGCTCTAACAACTATTACTCCAAAAGCCCATGGAGTCTAGTCTCCCACTTTTGAGTGTGATTAGTAGGAAATGAGGAAGAATAAAAAGCAGACAAGTATATAGCTGCCCCCTCCTCATGGTAAATACTTCCAGTAGCTTAGGGACTTCCTAGAAGGTGGTCTATTCAGGCATACCTTTTCATGTTCATCAATGAGTGTATTATCAAACATTTGTCAAATAATAAATGAGAATCCCTTCATATTTTGATTATCTGCAGCATCTTGTGATACTGCAATTACTCAAGTGTCTAAATACTTCCTTTTTAAAAAAAAAGAAAAAAAGTTTATAAGCCCGCTTCCAGAATGCCGTTAAGCACCTCTTCATTCTTATAGAGAATTAGTTTTCTGTCCTCTATGGCATTTATGGAAGAAAGGTCTCAATCATATTCCCTAAAACAAACCTTTAAACACAGAAGCCACAGTAAAAATGACAGTCTGGAAAGATACAAGACATCTGGACTGGTCTGGATTCTTTTTCCCTGCACTTTCCACATCAAAGCCCAGTATTTCAACCTAATGTTAATGAGCACTTGGAGTAGTATTACTGCAGTTTCTGTGAGTCCAGTATTCAACTAGACAAAACTAGGTCCTTAAATGGCAGTTTTGAAGAGATACTGGGAGAGATAACTTCAGAAGCAAAATGGAACATTAGAATCACTGAATTATTAAGATTGGAAAAGACCACTAAGATCATATAGTCCAACCATCAAACCCTCACCACCACACCAAATAACTATGTCCATAAAATACCACGTCAAAATGTTTCTTCAAATGTTTCACGTCCAGTGATGGTGACTCTACCATCTCCCTGGGCAGCCTGTTCCAGTGCCAGAGCTCTCTTTCTGAAGCTTTTCCTAATATCCAAACTGCACCTCCCTGTCACAACTTAAGCCCATTCCCTCTCATCCTATTTCTGTTACATGGGAGAAGGGGCCAACCCCCACCTCACTACAACCTCCCTTCAGGTAATTATAGAGAGCAGTAAAGTCTCCCCTGAGCCTCCTCTTTTCCAGTCTAAACAGTCAGTTACCTCAGCTGCTCCTCTTAAGTATGTGTGCTCCAGATCCTGCACCAGCTTCATTGCTTTTCCGCCGTGCTTCAACACCTCAATATCTTGAAGTACAGCCTCGCTAAGGGCCAAGTACACAGGGATGATTACCTCTGCGCTCCTGCTGGCAACTCCATTTCTGATACAAGCCAGGATGCCATTGGCCTTCTTGGCCACATGGGCACACCTCTGGCTCATGTTCGGCCAGCTATCAAATAACACTCCCAGATACTTTTCCTCTGTGCAGCTTTCCAGCTACTCTGCCCCAAGCCTTTAGTGTTAAGTATGGTTACTGTGTTGAAAGTTCAGGTATTAAGCACCTTAATCTTTTCCTCATCTTTGGTGGTTTCCCCACTGCATCCAATAAAGGATGGAGATTCACTTTGACCCTCCTTTTGTTGCTAACATATTTGTAAAAATATTTTCTGTTATCTTTTACAAAAGCGATCTGATTAAGTTCTTGCTGGGCTTTCACCTTTCTAATTTTCCCTCTGCATATCCTAGCAACATCCTAATACTCTTCCTGAGATTTCTCCCCTTTTCCCAAAGGTGTCAAACTCTTTTCTTCCCTCCAAATCTCTGCGAAAGCTCACTGTTCAGCCAGGACATTCTTTGTCCCCACCAGCTCATCTTAGGGCAAATGGGGACAACCTGCTCTTATGCCTTGTAAACTTTTCTTCTTAAGAAATGTTCAGCCATCTTAGACCCCTTTGCCCTCCAGGACTGTCTCACAAGCCAGTGCCATAGACAGTTAAAAGTATGCCCTCTGGAAGTCCATGGTAGTGTTTTTACTGATCCTCTCCCTCACTTCAGCAAGAATCAAGAACTCTGTCATATCATGGTCGTCATGTCCGAGACAGTTTCTACCCAGCACATCTCCCATCAGTCCTTCTCTTCTTGTGAACAGCAGATCTAGCAGGGTACCTCTTCTGCTAGGCTCTCTTACCAGCTGTTTCATGTATCCATGAAAAGAGTCTTAAATAATCCACATGATATACAAACTCTGTCTGTGTTAACCATAAAACCACAGCTTATTAACCATAATAATCACATAGGAACATCGTGAACTAACAAGTGCTATTACCATTGTCAGTGCAAGAATGCAGCATGAGAATAACAAGGAGGAAAGAGGATGATATATAATTATTTTGTGAAAAAAATTAAGGATGTTCAATTTCGTTTCTCCTCCTCTGCTAAATGATTTAAATCCCTTCAAAACTAATGATCAAATAACACTTTTCCTTTAGTAGCAACAGAAAAAATATCTTGGAGTTGTCTGAGAAAAAGGAAGAATTAATCTATGATCAGAAGAGATGTAATTAGCAAATGTTTCAGACATTTTGAAAAAGTAACATCAACAGGAATACTTAGAATTAGGGGAAAATCAACAATATTTGAGCAAGTCATAAAACAGAAAAAAGCAACAAGAACTTCATGTTCTCCAGGTAAGAAAAAACTGAATATATTTCAAAATATCCTTGTAGACAGATGAAGGAAAAGTAGATGGTGGGAACAGAATAGGAAAAGAAAATTACAAATCTTAGTTATAGACTATGTTGAGAGAGTAGTGAAAATTAAGGTACAATACTTATGGCTTTATGCTCACAGGAAGACCACACAAGTTTGATATATGGAATATTATGTAGTCCTTCCAGAAATTGCTAGGCAGCCTATTGTTATGAGGGACTGGGTAACAGAACATAGCTAGACCTACGTGACGAGGGTTGAGCAACAATTGGGAAACCAGTAACTTTGGAGGAGTTGTAATGTTGACACTGCAACCTTGGAGATTAAGGCCAGGGTGTCTTAAAGCAGAACCTTCTCAAGGGGATGCCTTAAAAGGAGATAAATTGAAAACTCAACCCCGGATAGGCTATAACCCTGTTTGCAGAGCTGGGGGAGGGAGCTGTGGTCAGTGATAGGAGTATAAGTATTTGATGATTGTTTGTTATGGTGTGCCTACCCATTAGAACACCAACTTTTGCAAAAAATGTTTGAATAAAGAGTGTTCACTGAGACTGCAGCCTGAGCCTGAATAATTACTGGACACGAGCATTTCTCACCCAAGTAATTCATCACCTACCTCCTAAACTTGACAAGGGTTAGATGCTTACCAGGAAGTCACAAGAAATCCAGCTGCAGAACAGCTTTTTAATTTTTTTATTCTGCTCCATAAATTTCATAGCTACTTCATTCTCTTAACATTAATTTATAGTCCCGAGCCATTCTCAGTGATTTAACTTGAAGATCAAATATCACACCCCTAATAAAAATATGTTAATAATCTAAGCTCAGCCTAATGGGAGTATGGATGTTCTCCCTATCCACGTAAATGCTTCATTATTTTTGCTATCTAGTAAATTCTTGACATTGGTGACATTTTCTAACAGATAGTTTCATGGATCAAAAAATCCTGAAAGGAAATACTGTTTTGAAAAACATATAATTTAACTAGAAGCTGTACTTACTGAATGGTAGCTGTCAAACATGTATTTTGCCTCATCAGTCAGTATGATTAGTTGTTCAAAGCTCTGATGCTTCAGAACATCTTTAATAAAATATTGCTTAGCAAAAATAAATAAAATAATAATAATAAAGAAATCAATGGTTTGGAAAAAAAATATTATCTACTGTTCTAAACCTTTGACACCACACAGCCTCAGTCTTCTGAATTTTGGATGTTTGTTTTCTGAAGCATTCTATCAAAAGCTATTTTAACCGGATTTACTGCTTTCAAAATATTCACAGCTCATTTTCACATGCAAACCAATAAGAAACATAGATCTTATAACAAATACCTGCTTTCAAATTTATCAGCAACCACTTGGTTGCCCATTACACTGAGTGGAGGAGTAGTAGAAGGCTTTTTGTTTGTTTCTGTTCTGAACATGGCTAGTCTGAGAACAGTCCAGTATGACTCAAACTATTTGAGGATTGCAGCCTTAAAATACTTAAGATTGAACTCACATTTGATAGCACAAGAAACGAATTTATCTGCTTAATAAGTAACAAATAGATTACATATTTTAGCACTCATGTTCTTTCATGTTATTGTAACAACACTGTGGAAAATTACTCATTATTTTACTGCCTGCTTCAGTTTTGTTCTCCCTTCTGTACAATCACTCAGTGCAGGTAGGTATGCATATTATATTTCTTCAAATTGATAGAGCTTCAAAACTAGCAATACCTCAGACTGCCACATAATGTAACTCATAATCTTTTTTTTTTCTAACTTATGAAAGTCTTCTAGATTGGGTCCTCAAGATTTGCAATGGATGGCATTTGGTTAATTTGTTCATCGTTTACTATGTCCTGTATTCTGTCTTCTGAAAGGCTGGACTGCAGGCAGGAAGTCTCATGAAGGAAGCTGTACTTTAAAACAAGTTGGTCCTCTTGGACAAGGTGCAAGAGTTTGCCTATTCTGAAACAAAGCATGCCAAGAGCAAGCATCTTCCCAGGGAAGGAGGCAGGCAGCCAGAAGAGAGATGCCAAGAAAACAGGGCCAGAAGCTGCTGGCCAGAAGAAAACCCGCAGCCAGGAATGATGGAAAGAAAGAGTCATACTAATGATGCACAGGCAATTATGTAATTTATGGCCCACGGGAAGCCCCTGGGAGATTTTTAAAGTGACCTTAAAGAGGAAAAACACATCTGACAATGAGCTGATGTATAAACTCTTACCTTTGCTTTACTCACTGCCCACTGCTTCAGTTTTAATTAGTTCTTCGTTGGCATAATTCATGTTCATATAAAAAGTTGTTTCTGAGATTGAAAGACACATTTCTATGAGGACTGCTCCAAAAGTAATGCCTCCTATTTTATTATGTTGGCCACGACTTCCAAAGTGATGTTGGTGGTATGGCAGTAGTGGTTGAAGCTTTTCACCAATATGCTGTTGTATTTTGTATCTGCAACAGATGACAGCAGAGGGGCACTCTGAGAAAAGAAGACTGAGAGGGGACCTGATCCAGGTCTATAAATATCTAAGGTGTGGGGGGCAGAATGGCGAGGCCAGACTGTTTTCAGTGGTGAGTGGAGACAGGACAAGGGGAAACAGCTGGAAACTGCAGCATAGGAAGTTCCGCACAAATGTGCACAAGAACTTCTTTACAGTGAGGTGACGGAGCACTGGAACAGGCTGCCCAGGGGGGTTGTGGAGTCTCCTTCTCTGGAGATGTTCAAGACCTGCCTGGATGCCTACCTGTGCGACCTGCTGTAGGGAACCTGCTTTGGCAGGGGGTTGGACTCGATGATCTCTGGAGGTCCCTTCCAACCCCTACAATTCTGTGATTCTGTGATTCTGTGACATGGAACTGTATATTAAGCAAAGGGATGGATCTGAATTCCTCTGTGCAGAAAAAATAGCACAGTCAATGCTTGCTAAATGCTTATGGAGACCAAATAGTGGATATGAGCACAGGGAGGCAGTGGGTAGTGAAATACTGAAACAGTGGGTCACCTCTGTTTGTGCAGATTTTTACTAGCGTGGCATGCAGACTCTTGTTCATTGCTGGTGAAAATGCATGGCTAATGGTGATAACAGTGTAGAAAAATTGTATTTTGTAGCTGAGAATTTACATCAAATAGTGCTGTTATGTTCTTTGTTGATTTTCCATGGAAATAAATAGGAAGCATTACTTTCGGAGCAACCTATGTAATTTTATAGAATCTCAAGGTAGAAACAGTCAGGCTATCTTGGTCAACATAGAATCCCTACTTTCTTTGACTATTTTTAAATAACACTTTAGCCACTTATCAAAGACAGTTTTAGCAGTAAGAGACTAAGGGTATCAACCAGACGTTCATAACTTGCCTGGTTACTAATAGTCTGAGAGTAAGCTGATAGAATAAGGAAAGAATCCCCTAAAGGGTAAATAAATACATGTGAGTATTGTTCCTGTGAGCACTGTAGCAGTGAATTATCAGTTATATGGTTCAGTCAATACCCTTTCAAGACAGATTGCAGCTGGGGAAGAAAGCTTTGCCAAGACAATATACAATAGCTTGGAAAAATCTTCCAGTTACCCTGCAAACTGAACAGAAATCACAGAATCACAGAATTGTAGGGGTTGGAAGAAACCTCTAGAGATCATAGAATCCAACCCCCCTGCCAAAGCAGGTTCCCTACACCAGGTTGCACAGGTAGGTGTCCAGGCGGGTCTTGAACATCTCCACAGAAGGAGACTCCACAACCCCCCTGGGCAGCCTGTTCCAGTGCTCCGTCACCTCACTGTAAAGAAGTTCTTGTGCACATTTGTGCGGAACTTCCTATACTGCAGCTTATGTCTGTTTCCCCTTGTCCTGTCTCCACTCACCACTGAAAAGAGACTGGTCTCACCACTATGGCCCCCACACTTCAGATATTTATAAACCTGGATTAGATCCCCTCTCAGTTGCCTTTTCTCAAGGCTAAATAGACCCAGTTAACTCAGCCTTTCTTCATAGGGGAGATGCTCCAGGCCTTTCACCATTTTTGTGGCCCTCCACTGGACTCTTTCCAAGAGATTCCTGTCTTTTTTGTACTGGGGAGCCCAGAACTGGACGCAGTACTTCAGATGAGGCCTTACCAGGTCAGAGTAGAGGGGGAGAATCACTTCCCTCAAATCATATTGGACTGACATAAATATTTTCAATCTTTTGTTAAAAATGTTCCTTGGCTTTCTTCCCCTGAGTTGGAAGACCACATTCTTATCCTGGTCACTACAGGTCCTTAGTGAGATCTGTGGTAGAGTATCTGATGAGGGTAAATGACATACAATCAGTAAGTGGTTTTTATATATTTTATATAATTTTTCCTCCCAGCACCATCCCCAGCTATTAGTCTGGCATGCATGTGTTGGGAGGAGAGGGTAAAGGCTCAGAACACACAGAGAGCTGTAGTAATCCATTTCAAACTGATTACCGATGATCTATATCTGGCCCTGAAACTTAGTGGGCTTCCTACCTGCAATAGTTAACCTGTCACTGTTGTCACGGGAAGTGCATAGGACACAGAATGTTGCACTGTATGTAAGCAGTAGGATAAAATACCTTAGCAGAACAGAAAAAAACTGTTTTAGTGCTTAATCATACAGCCAATCAAGGCCTCCATCTTGCCCTCCTAAAAAGAG
The DNA here is from genome assembly GCF_023343835.1 of Lagopus muta. Lineage (NCBI taxonomy): Eukaryota > Metazoa > Chordata > Aves > Galliformes > Phasianidae > Lagopus > Lagopus muta. The sequence goes on along the minus strand of NC_064434.1, from coordinate 30,745,142 downwards.
GACTCTGATAACTCCCTTGGAAAAAAGAAAAAAAGCAGAAAAAAAAAAAAGCAGTGCTCTCTGTTTCTGAAACTTCAAAGAGTTATCATCTTTCCTCAAATTCGAACAGGTACAGACAAAGAGAATGTCATTTTAATGCACTAAAAATCTAAGAGGTGCAAATACTCCTGTCATTTTATTATATGCAAGGGAAATTTTAGATTTAGCATGTAGAAAGATAGAATTTTGGAAGCTCAACAGAAGCTAGACTTCTTTTTCTCCAAATTTTAAAGGAAAAAAATTTTTCTCGTATAATGTCGTTAACTTTTGAAGCTGGGCTACCTGCTAGAAAGCACAGACAGTAAGTACCACTGTGAAAACTGATGACACAGTAGGGTGGTGTCACAGTTATAATGAACTCTGTTGGGAAATACAAATCTGCCACCACAGTCAAATTCTGATGCAAACTTTTTATACTAATAGAAAGAGCTTGGAAGAAGGTTGGAGAGATGACAATATAGTCAGAATAAAGAAAACACTTCCTGAGAAACATCCAACATAGAAGGAATATGGAAGTTCTTCTCTTTAAGGATCAGAAGACCTTGGGATAATTAAGCAGAGCTCCTTCAAGAAAGTAGAGTTGAGAAAGAACTACAGATCCCATTGTAAAAAGGGCGAGTCACACTAGTAGTAGTTGTCACTCCTCTCAGCCTTGAGATCACACAGTTTCTGTGATTCTACCTTTTTATTCTCAGATTACAAATCACTGCAGCAAAGATCCTTTGCAATGCATATTTTCAAGGTTTTCTTCATCCAAAATGGAAAACCAGAAAAAAAATTCATCCTTTGGATTCATATTGCAGAGGATCCCTTCTCCAATTTCAGTGATTTAAGAAATCTGACAAAGGGTTTGAAATTAGTCTTCAAGTGAGACAACTGATCACTGTAAGTGAGGAGATCTACAGAGAGCAAGAACTTGCAAGAAAACATTAATGCCTGTTATGTGATGTGGGTAGGGAATACAGTTTCACTCAACCTGTGCTGTATGAAGACTTAACCTTTTATCTCTGTTGCAGTGGAATTATCTCTCAATGGGTGAAAGATTAACTGAGATCTTTTATTAATTCAAAACTGATTTCTTTATGCAGCTGCATAAATGCATTATGAAGCTGCATAAAGAAATGAGTTTTGAATTAATGAGTTCAATAGAGAAAAATAAAGAAAAATGCTAAAGACTGGTAACTGGAGGCAATCAAAAATCAAGTTTTCATGACCATGGATTGTGGACATGCTCCCTGAAGCTGAAAGGAAAGGTCAAGAAAGTCTTTTTGATAATTTTTACTGTTCTTTGGCCTCGTTCTGAGATATCATCTCCGCTTACTTTGAAAGACTAGGATCAAGCTTGCCAAGGACAACAGAAGTGCAGAGATTCACAGTCAGAGTTGGCAGCATCTGTACCTAGAAACAAGTATTTTAATGAACACTTCAATACCATTCCACTACTCAAAGCTCTATTATAGGCAAAGCTAACTGTATGTCATAAATGCGACAATAAAATGCATCCAAACAGAAATAGAATCAAATATCAGCTCTGTAAACAGTGAAACAAATAGAATACTTTTATTTCATTTTCTGCATCACAAAATAGAGTTGAGGAGTCAGCTGATAAAAAGCACTAATTACTTTGACTCAAGAAATCCAAGGAATTCTCAGGAAATGCACAATGTAAAAAGGCGATTTGCCCGTATGCATCCTGGCATGGTCTAAGCTTTTTTGGCTGACTTGACTGAAGAAACTAGCATAATTAGAACACTGAATAAAGTTAGGTAATGTCAGGGATAACATGCCTTTCTTCAAGCAGATAAAGAAATGGATTGCTCTGTAAAGATAAAGCAGCAAGCAAAAGAGAACACTGACAAATATGACTGTGATTCAAACCCAAATTATTTAAACTCCAGGAAGCAAATCCTGTGATTTCAGCTATCGTGGATTCAGAAAGAATTTATAAATAAAATAGAGAAGCTTACCTGCTGCAGGATCCTGGAATATCTGAATGCACAAACACTGTTACTTCAGCACAGAGGTACATAACCATTGTGCTGAGGCACAAAATCTTCAATTCCTTTCAAACACATTTAGCTGTTATCCGTACTGAAGTACTAACCTTTCTCACCTTTGTGCTTCCTTGCAAAGCATGGCAGGAGGCCAGTGAAAGGATGTCTTTAATGATACCAGAGTCTATTTCAAAACTCAAAGACTTTAGAGATTATAGTAGTCATAACTAGTTCTACACACATGTCCCTAAGGAGCATGGAAAGTGGGGACAATAAAGGAGGAATATAGCAAAAATAGTACACAGGAAATGCCACAATGAAAAGATGGGAGTTTGAAGAGAGAAAAATGTTCCCCCGGAGTAACAGAAGACCTGCTTAACCTCAGCATAGTATTCAGAGTGCTGTATACAGCCATAGCATGTTTCATAAACCCCAGAAATAACCACAATGAATCACAGTGAGCTTTATATCTATGCCTGTACTCAGGCTATTTATCAGCTCTGTTTTACATTCATGTCATCTGCCAAACACAACATCCTAGAAATAATAATGCCTGTTTCACCTCATTCTATGCAGTCCCTTTACTTACAGTGCTGAGTGGTGACCAGCTAATTGGAATTGCCATGATGGGTCCAGGTCATATTCAGGCTTTCCTCTCACTCCTGTTTCTGAGTGCAATTAGCATCATTCTATGAAACATCTGTTATAATGGACTCTGAAGTGGACTATCATAATAGTGTAAGCTACCTCCAGGGACACCTTTCTCATCCATCACTAGCAGAATTGGCTGTGCCCCAAAGAAAGCTGGATGCCACATTTTGCAGCTGGAGTTTGCAGGGAAGTGTTCAGGTCTTCAGTGCCCTTCCTTCCCTGAGTCAGAAATACCCCTTCTCAGACATGGCAAGAGAAACGATATCTGACAATGCTGCTCCCTGAGATATTTAAGCTTATTAATATGCCCTGTAATATCTGCGTGATGTCCTGGATTTTTTTCTGTAAATATTACAAAGTGCTATTCATCAATAAAGGTTAATAGCTACAGCTTAAAATCACATATTAAAGGGAAAAAAAAAAAAACCAACAACAAAACCCCCACAAACAAAAAGCACGCAAACAATCCACTTCATGTTTCTAAGAAATGCAGTCTCTGGTCTCTGGTTTTAATTCCTACTCTCTGAAAGAGGTTAATGATGATCAGGCTTAGTCACAAACAAGACTAAATTTTCTGCAGAAAATAGAAGTGAATCAACATTACTCTTTTAATCACATTTCTTTGCAATGGACTTGTTATACACCTGGAGCACTTAGAATGCTAACCCTCACCACCGGCATTTCCTGACAAGGCTCAATGTCACAGCATAGTCTTTGACTTCTTAATAGTACACCCAGCACTAGACTGCACAATATTCAAAATTCAAGCACTTGACAAAAAGAACTGCTCATGGGATGTAATACTAATTCCTGAGATAGTCGAGAGACGTAGGTGTTTTTTCTTCCTCTATCTTGTCAGTGTGATCTAAGTGGACAAAAGTCTGGGGGGAAGAAGAGTCATAAAAAAAATGGTACCAGGGAGACTGTGGATTGCACTGTGAGGACGACTGTGATGCTTAATTGTACTCACTGATAATTTCCAGATGTAGAAAGCTCTGAAAATACAACTGGCAAGGGTGAACACACATGCACAGAGGAAAATTAATGGAGGTTTCCTATGGAGTTTATTGACTAGAACCTTTGCTTCTGAAGATGCTGTCCTAAAAAGTGAAGTTGCCATGAAGAACCATGTTAATGGTTCACACGTATCACCCAAGAACAGTATTTGCACTGCTCTCAGATACTTGTCCTTGCCAAAAAATACTGACCAATTCCTTTGTGACCCTTACCTGAACTGCCTCTCCCAGACAAAGAACAGGCATCTTATTAACTGAGGATCTCCATAAGGATGCCCAAAGATTGGTACTTAGCCTGCACAGCATTTAATCTACAGAGACATTATCTCCAGCCCATGTGTCCATAGCCTGTCTTGCCTCATTTGTGAAGCAGAGCCACACTGAAGCTGTCTTATGACCCTCCTATCTGGCCTCAAAACCAGCAGACTATCTCAAGACAGTCTGCATGCTTTCTTTTTTCCTCTAATGTCCAACCTGCCCTCTACAGCAGCCTCTTTTCCCTGTTAAGACACAATACCTGCCCGCTGACCCTGTATCTCAAATCTATTACTGAGTCTGAGCATAAGCAGGAAAGAAATCACAGAATGAATGGTAACTCCCCATCCCTGCTTTCCTTTGATGACCACCAACCCACTAAACTTTCCTTTGCACTGCCTGCCTACAGCCATATTTCTTTTCAACACTGATTAAATACAGAGCTATAAGACAAGAAAAAATAGCTCACTGGTCAATCACCAAGCAGTGCTCTTCATTCCATATTGCCCATTTTTTTCCTCTAAAATGGGGAAACAAATGAACAAAATGAACAAAAATCCTCAAGGATTTGGTCTTTAAACAAATTTGTAATTTAAATGGAAAAGTTTGCCTGCTGCAGGCAGCTGGAACATCTAAATGCAAATTCCACGTGTAGACCCCTCAGAAGTGGAGTAAACTCTCTTAAACTGGATTTTTACCTAGGGCTGTAACTTGGCTACCACAATAACCTCAGTTATATGACTCCCTTTGGTGGATAACTTCCCAGCTCCACCAAGTTACTCATCTTCTCATCTTCAAACAAGAAGAGTTTGAGAGCTGAGCCTTGAATTTGACACAAAAACTCTGCTTATTAGCATTTGCTCTCCAATCATATTTGCACCCATCATTGTGTATATTGTGGTAGGTGATTCACAAAAAATGAGTAGGATACATATGTGAAAATCTAACAATACCAAAATCTAAACGCCAAAAATTAAAAGAGGTGTACTACTGACACTTCTACAGCTAGAGAACTGAGACAATATAGATAGAGAGAAGTTACAGCAGGAGACTGAGGAATAAAACTAATATAAGTCCTCACCTCCTTGTCCTGGCTTCAGCTGACACATCATTAATTACACACAGGTACTTCTGCTACTGCTGAGTGATAGAAATACATTGAAAGCCAAGCCACTCAGACAGGAAGATTCATCTCTTTTATAGGGTGGAAGCAGGAGGTGGGGTGGAGGCAGGTTAGGTTCCTGAATAAGTGCAGAGGTGATTCCATGCTACCTGAAGCTGTGCAGAAGGCCATAAGGCTGCAGGCAATTAAATGAGTGGTAGGAAGGATGCTGCTTGGGGATTGTCTGGGTATCAGTCAATAGGTGGTGAGATGTTTCATTTGCTAGTGTGGCATCAGTCAGCAGGTGGTGAGTAATTACATTGCAGATATAGACAATGGTATAATTGCCTTTTTTTCTGTTTTCCTTCTCTGTCTTAGTAAAGAAATTGTCTCTCAACCCACAAGTTCTATTTTATTTCCAATTCTCTCTCTCGTCTCGCTTTAGGGAAGTAAATGAACAGCTGTGTGGTGCTGAGCTGCTGCTGGGTTAAACCTCAACACCTCTTTACTGTCAGCCCTGCATCTAAATGTCATGTACTCAAATATCAAGGCTCAGAAAGAAGTCCTAAGGCTGCAGCTCTCAAGATAGTTCAAGAAAATAACACTGATTTTGGATCAACCTCCAACTTTTAAAAGCTCTATCCACAAGTTCTCAAAACGCAGTTCCCAGCCTCAGTTAACCAGGTCCCTTATGACTCTCAGCAGAAACCAGTATCGAGTTCAGAGTTTTGCCAATACCGAAGATCAGTAGATCAATTTGTTTAAGACTTTAAATATTGACTTAGAACTGAGCAAATGCTGCAACCATCAGTAAATCTATGACAATCCTTGTATCAGAATAAAGGTTTTTACTACAGATTTTCATACAGGCTTTAACACATTATAGAATCATGGAATGACTTGGGTTGGAAGGGACCTGGAGGATAATGAAGCTTCAACACCCTGCAGCAGGCAGGGCCACCAACCTCTAATACTAGACCAGGCTGCCAGGGCCCCATCCAACTTGGCCTTGAACATTTCTAAGAATGGGGCATCCACAACCTCCCTGGGCAGCCTGTTCCAGGCTTCCAATATCTTAGCTACTTCTTCTCGCTGTGAAAATATATTCCTGCTAATCAAGGTAACTGATCACATCATGATCAGAGCATGGGGACTAACACAAATAGCTAGGAATCTGAGTCCTTGAGAATTTTGACTTCATTTGTGATTAATATAATTGGGTAACAGTTATCTTAAAGAAGCATGACAAATATCAGCTCCTACATTTTTTTGTGAAAATCCTGAAAAAAATTCCAGCCAGTAGTTTGTGGTGGGTTTTTTTTTTTTTTTCTTTCCATAGCCACACAATCTTCTTTAAGCGTGGAAAAAAAAGAAGTTGTTTGTTTTACTCAAAATCCCACAAGTGCTGTTAGAAGGCATAAGTTCACCAGAGGAAACTATTGTTGGCTGTAACATGATTTACAGTATAGACAATGTTGCCTCATCCTATGTTCCTGCTGCTTCAGAGTTCTTCAAACATAGCAATGAAATGAATGGTGCTTTCCAGGGACTGCATCATTAGCTGGTGCTCCTGCAGCTGTTCGAAGACAGTGAGCCTCATAATTGATTTTTACAAAAATAAAAAACTGCTGCTAACCTGCTGCTGACATACCAGTGTTGTACTGCAAAAACTGTCGTTCCACTGAAGAGGAGATACTCCTCTAAACTGAAATGTTGTGCCATCTTTTTCAGCTGGAAAAAGCGAGTACTAACTAGAATTAATTTAGCCTGTACACAACTTTAGAATGTACAAAATGTCTATTGCTTTAGGATTTATCATTATATACATGTCTATGTATATTATGTAGATATACTGTATGTATAAACCTATACATCTTATATAGATATATAATTCTTTGTATACATATATATATATATACATGCATATAAAATTACATACACAGAATCCTAGATGTATTTGGGATGGAAAAGACAAGTGCAGTCAAATCTAGCCATCTACAAATCCGTTCCTAAACCATCTCATCTACATGTCTCTTAATTACCACCAGGGACAATGACTCCACCATTGCACTGGGCAGTCCATTCCAATGCCACCCCTTCTGTGAAGAAATTGATATCAAGTTTAAATTTCCTCTAATGCAACTTGAAGCTGTTGCCCCATGTTCTATCACTTCCTGCAAAAGAGACCAATACCCTCCTCACTGCAATCTCCTTTAAGGTTGTTATGCAAAGTGATGAGATCTCCACTATATCTCCTTTTCTCCTGATTAAATAACCTAAGTTCCTCTGGCTACTCCTCATAAATCTTGTTTTCTAGTCCCTTTACCAACCCATTGTTCTTCTCATTATTATATAGTGCACATGTAATCTTAATCCTGAAGCAATAGGTATATGTTTCAATCTCAAATGCTGTTTCATTATCAAATTTAACTAAAATTAACCTAAAAACCTATTCCTGTGAAGAAAAAGACTACCTTGACATTTCGTTTTGCATCTTGATAATTTTTCGTAGCTTAATGGAAACCAAACTCCAAATTGATCTTTCCTCACCCATCCAAATTCATCTTGGTTATAAGACTCAAGAAAAGCTTTGTTCTGCTGTGCTGAGCATTCAGCTTTTCTTAAGATGCACTCACAATCCTCCAAATCACTCAGCTGATGAATTTTAATTTAATAAGCTACAGTGACTAGAATGTTTGCAAGCAAGTATATATCATATTGTGTTTTTATAGTAGGATGTTCAATTCGTAGTATGGTCAATTTAGGAGTTTGTTTTTTGAATTTGTCCTAAGCTGAGTAATTTTCCTTGAATATGGTACTGCAGAATTGCACAGGTTTTCCAAATAACTGTTGTGTAATGTAGCACTGTGACTGACAAAAAGAGAATAGATTAACTGTTGTAATAATTGCAATGAATTAGAGGGCAGTGGGCAAATGACAGTGAGGTGTTAAACCACAACAAATATTCAATACCAAATCTTTACTTCTTTTTTAGTTGAACCACACGATGAACATAAAATTGAATTCACTGCTTCAAGTGAAAGATCTGAGTGATATGACTGTAACTGACCATCCTGCTATTTAACTCTAGATACATTTATAGCTTTAAAGTGCTAAACATCAGTAATGTTTTCCCACCACAGGCAGCGATTTTTCTTTTCTAGGGAAGTCATACATGTCATCTCTTTTGTATCAATGGATTTACTGAGAATTAAGTGCTGACAGGAATAATTTCTCAATAGTAGGATTAGTTCTGCAAGCTTTCGTGTATCTTCTAAAAATAAGCAATATATTCAGCATGAAAACATCAGATGCTAAGATTTACCCCAGATTCCTTCTTTGAGTTGGCACGATTTTTCATAGTTTTTCTGAGTATATTGTGTTTTATTATCTGGTTGTGAATGGATGTTAAGTTTAGAAAAACTGCTGAGTAACACTTAATTTCAAGGCCATAAAATTTTAGTGGTCCCTAGCATAGCTCTAGCAACTCTAATTCATGAAGATGAATTTGAAATCTCTTCCAGAAATAGAGCGTAGCTGTGCAGATCCTACCTTATTATGTATCTGGACTGTCAGGTAAAGCTTGTGTACTTTACAGTGATCACCAAAGGAGAAACAAATCTTACAATTAAGTGAGTTTTAAAATTAGTTAAGTAAAAATTCCAGAGTTACATTCATATACTGATTACTATGAAATGATAGGAAGTTGCTTCTTTTGTTAATATAAGAATATCAGGGCTGGGGATGTCGCTAGGCTACAACAAGTAAATGTGTTATGCTAATGAGAGGATCAAGAGTTCGTCTCTCCATCTGTTGAGACTTTGTATTGTTACATGTATTTGCATGTAACCTGGGACTTTCTTTAGCATGAGGTCACTGAAACCAGCTGAGCTGTTTGTCAGGAGCCAAGATTCAAATTCCATGCATCAGAGTGGACTTTACCCACATGAAGCAGTTTGTGAGTGTTCAGATTCCGCTCCTTCTAAGAGTCCAGCCAAAGTATAAAGCAGGAATAGAGATGGTATATTTATTACCTTGCTACACACACATTTTTTAATCTTTAATAGTGGCACTAGTATGTATGTAACATACTGTAGGTAGATTGGCAGCGTTATGCATGTGTACAGCTGAGGTTCTCTGACAACTGCTTGTCCATCCCTGGTTATCATTCCATATAGTTTTTCCAAGCTTGAATCATTGAGCTTAGATTTCCTATATCAAGTATCTGCTCTGAGCAATTTTCAACAAAGAAGGTTTAAAAATATTTCACAGAGCTTGGGAAGGAAAACATCATGCATTTCATAAACAGTGAACTTTTGAATTGAGAAATAAATGCTGCATTTGAGGGAAGAAAAAAAAAAAAAGGCAGTTAGTTTAAACGCTAAAGTACTGCTCTCAGCATGGTCTTTCTTAGTCTTCTCCAACATAAGCTTAGTGTTTCAGAGACCTTAATTATTTGAGTGTGAAGCATCCCAGATTACCTGGTCTTATATTTTCTTTACCCCCTAGGAAATAAAGTTGAAAGAGGTAAAAGTCAAACCTGTCAAAGTAACTACTAATGTGGGGCACCTAATTTAAGAGCATGATGCCATGATCCTCCTGAACACTTAGCATTTCACAGGCCCTTGTATTTTCAAAGCAAAATTTTAAGTGATTTCAGCTATAGGTATATGCTCAAGGCTTCCATAGGTCTGCTGTTGGATATCTCATACTGAGCACACGGAAATATAAAACTAACTCAGTTAGTTACCAACTGTGAAAGAGCTGTGGGGTTTTTTTTGTTTGTTTGTTTGTATTTTCTTGATTCTGCCTGAATATGCTTTGCTTTTGAAAACGGCTAGAGCAGAGCATCCTGAACCGCACAAACCAGATTGAAAAACAAGGGTAGTATAAAATTACACAGTTAAATACAGTCACTGTAGCGAGCCCAGAACCTTTCAGAAATTTACATAGTTAAGGTAGACCCTTATAGCCCAAAAACAAAATAAATTTCTGTCTGCTTCCATGACACTCATCACAGGCATGGCCATCGGTAAGTGTGGAAGAAAGAAGGGGATACCACAGGATGTAGTCCCAAGGCATGAAAGAGAAGCCAAACTGTACTATTGCAGTGATTTGAATTTCTTTGCCTATTTTTAATTGTTATTTATTTACATATTTGGAGGGAAAAAGAGCTCTGTGTGAAACCAAAGAGCTAGAATATATCAGCTAAGTGATATATCAGTGAGAAAAATATACAAAAAGGAAAGACTAGGGGTAAAGTTTGGGTGAACTTTTGTTTCCCTCCTAAACATTTCTCATTATCCTTCCATCTTTCATTTCAGCTGATCTAGTCTGTTATCTCCTGTCCCCACAGGCTGACATACCTGCCTGCGTCCTCCAAGATACTTCTGCAGCTGAGAGGAGTGACTGAAAGTCATGACCCCATAGCAGAAGGTTAGGACAGACTCTTCCCACAGGAGCTGAAAAGAGACGTGGGAAGAAATGCAATGGCAAATACCACTGAGAGAATGACTACCCTTCTCCCAGAAAAGCACAGCACTACTTCATGTTCCCTTTGCAGCTGTAGCTGCAAGCCTGGCTCTGTCTGAGGCCATGCAAGTCAGAGGCAGATTGGAAACAAAGTTAAGGAACATTCACGGAGTCTCCATATAGCCATTCCAAGGAATATTTTATTGCAATTTTCAACAGGCAAATGCCCCGCAGAAAAAGGAAAAAGTAGGGAAATGGGCCTGGACGAAGGAAAACAGCTGCAATTAGATAAGGGAAAAAAAAATTAGTTTCTAAATATTGTATTGGAAATAGTAAATAGTGAAATAGTAAAATAGTGAAATAGTAAAATACAATACGTTTGGAACTGAAGCTAATAAATCAAATAAAATTAGAGTTTTCAAAGCCTAAGTCCTTACTCTAATGCTCTAGATGAAATGACCAGAAAACCATAAAGAGAGCAATATTGACAATCCAAGGAACTGCAGCATTAACTCTTCAAATGCCAGTGCATGGCATGATGGCATTATGGTGTGGAATACCGATGAAAAACCGTGAAACTGTGACAGCTGCTTTGAGAAAAGCATGACTGTCCATAAGGGGAACAGAGCATTAAGCATTACAACATGATTTCCAAATCTGTTTTTCATAGTTCTTCTGTGACTGTACAGCTGTATTTACTATCTCTTTCTACAGAGTTATCTACTGTGTTGTATACTACTAATTTCATTTTCAGCAGAGTTTGGTAGCATCATGATTGTTGTGCTCAGTCAGAAGACATTTGGGACCAAAAGAAGCTATAGAGCTTAAGCTTGCTAAACTGTCTATGACACGAGTGAGAGTTGCTTGCAAAGATGAGAGACAGAGGATGACCTCAATGAATACAAAATAAAACAACTTTAAAAGATGGTTTGTCTACAAGAAAGTGCATCATTAGCTGGCTGTGTAGCTTGAACCTGTCTACAGGGACATATATATGCATATATGGAAAAAGAAGAATGTTTAATGCATCTAGCCTTGAAAAGTCAGTAAAACACTTTCTTCGTTCTTTAAGTACACAAATTCAACAGGAAATGTGTGCACTTAATTTTTTTATTTTATTTCCTTTGAGGAAATGATGGATATTTGAATATAGTTGATTTTTTCAATAGAGAAGAAATGTTATGTATTATAAAAATACCCTCCCACACACACATTTCTATGTTCTCAGTTTAACAGCCAACTTTTTTCCCGTTTTGTTATTCAGTGTGTGCTTCTACAGCCCAATTTGCATGTGTTTACATAATTTTATTTGTTTTATCTTACCCTTGTATGTTTTATATGCTGTCTAAATTTATGCAGTACAAATCTTAAGGTTGAAGAAAATGTCATAGATGCGTGGTTCTGCTAATTAAGAACAATTTTTTGTCTTCTCCATGTATGTTAATTGTTTCAGTATTTTTTTACAGATTGAATACACTTATTTTACAAAGGATCACAATCAGTTAATATATCTCAATTCTTACTCCTCTTTCTAATTATCTGTGTTTTGCTATTGTTAGCAAGCTCTTGAATCAGAGCCCCATCTCTCTCAATACAGTATATATGCTTAAGAAACTGTTTTGTTGTTTTTTGTTTGTTTTTTTTTTTAATGAGAAACTCAGACTATGAGGTATTAGGATTTTATAGCAGTGGTATTCATTTTGATCCCTATTTCCAAGACCTTATTTATGCTTTAAACTAATACAACCTTTAACTGGGGCAAAATTTCACTTGCAGTTTCTAGGTAGTTTAAGTTGTTTACTTAACGGCTTAGTAGATTGCTAAATTCACACATCGCATCTTCATTTTCTTCCTCAAAAGTGCCAGCTTTGAAGTGAAAGCACTACATAGATTTGGCATTCTGAAAACTAGGGCTTCCCGAGACCTTCTCTGACTGTGCAGCTCTGGTCCGCTGAAAACTTTGCTGGATCAGAACTTTAGGTATCTGAATGTTTCTTTTAATAGAATTTGTTTACCCATATCTCCAGACTAGCCCCTTACTGCACAACCTCTTTTAAATTAGTATTTAAGATTGTGCCATAAAATGAAAAAGGCAGGAGAGACAAAAACTGAAAGGAGGAGCAAAGGCAGCCATTACAGCAAGCTTGGAAAGGAGAAAGCATGAGAACTCAGGTGATGGTGAACTGTGAAATAAAAGACGTTTTTGTAGAGTGCGGGAAGGAAGCAGTGGAAGCTGAGCTGATGAAGTGAGTTAAAGAGTAAGATCTTTTGGTAAGAATGAGACTGAGACAGAAATCACAGAATCACAGAATCACAGAAACACCAAGGTTGGATAAGACCCATAAAATCATCCAGTCCAACCATCCACCTATCACCAATAGTTCTCACTAAACCATGTCCCTCAACATAACGTCCTAATGTTCCTTGAACACCTCCAGGGTTGACTCAGCTATCCAGCCTGTCCAGATCCCTCACTACCCCCTGGCAGATTGACATTTTCAGATAATTTGGTGTCATCCGCAAACTTACTGAGGGTGCACCCAATGCATCCAGTTCATCAATAAAGATATTGAAGAGGAAAGGCCCTAGTCCAAATCAGGACTGGGGAGGAAATATCACAGAAGAATAAAACACATTAAGCAAGTGCAAACCTGTGAATATCTAGAGAAAGGAACAGAAATAACAGCAAAAAGACTGGGGGGGGGGGTGAAACACTGCAGTATGAGAAGAATAGATGGGCTGAGTAAGGGAAGGACCCTGGCTATCGAGGCCATGGGGAAAAAATGCCTAAAGATTTTGCAATACAATGCAGGAGTTCTTATACTCACTAGCCTTCTGGCACTAGCATTAGCTGCATCCTGTGCAGGGATGCAAATCATAGAACCATGGAATCATAGAATGACTTGTGTTGGAAGGGACCTCAAGAATAATCAAACTCCAATAAGCAGCTTCGCAGACAGGGCCACAAACCTTCATATCTAATACTAGACCTGGCTGCCCAGGGTCCCATCCAACCTGGATTTGAGTCCCTCCAGGAATGGGTCATCCACAACCTCTCTGGGCAGCCTGTTGCAGCACCTCACCACTCTCTTAGTATTTATTTCCATGGAAATAACAACAGATACAAAAAGCACAATAACACTATTTGATTGAGCAAATTCTCAACTACAAAACATTATTTTTCCACATAGAAACTACAATTAGCTGTGCATTCTTGCCAGTGATAAATAAGAGCTTGCATTCTGCGCTTGTAAAAGTCTGTACTGTTGGAGATGACCCACTGTCACCATTGTCACTGCTGAAACACACCACCTACGACATCACTGTACTCACATCCACTGTTGGTTTCTGTAAATATTCAGTAGATGCACTGCACCCCATGCCCTGGTTTCATTACGGATGGGGTTCATAAGTGCACTGATTTTCAGTTAGTGCTGAGGGGCCAGGCCTTGCCACCCAGTGGGAAAAGGGGCAGCAGCATTTTGAGCTGTGCTAGTCATCATGCAGCCTGATCCTTATGTGTCTCGTAAGAAGTCCTGGATGAACTGTTTGGAAATACATGTCTTAGTGCCTGTAAGAACAAAGTATGAGATTTAGAATGAAACCCACTAGAGGATGAGTGTGAATGACAGAAATCACTGATACTTAAATTTTGTCTCCCTTTCCATAATATTTTATGTTCAAATTTATTACATTAATTTCTTTAATCTGATAAACAACAGTTTAGGATTTTTTTCAAAAAAAAAAAAAAAAATTGAATAGAGCTTAATGTGTACAAAACAGTGAACAGCATAAAGTGAAAACATCCATGAACACTATGTGATACATTTAAATTGGAATGCAATTGATTAATCACTGCTGAAGTGAAAAAGAAACATAGGTAATAAGATACTGATGTACACCTTATAGCTTTCATGTGAGTAGACACAGGGAAATACAAAAACAAACAGCTTCAGGTATACACATTCCTTTTAAAGATTTGTTTTCTTTTCCCTTTTTTTCTTTTTTTTAAAGTTTTTGTACTCAAAAAAATGTGAAGGACATGTTTTTAATGAAGTAGGAACTGCTGTTAAATTTTTCTGTGTCATATTTTATTTGTACTAGAAGAAACAGTTTATACATTTCCGCATAAGTATACATTTTAGATCTCACTGTGTACCTATAACATTCTTTCCCTTGTATGTGAATCAAGGACTATTTTACCCTCCCACCTTATTGCAGCAGAGATTTGCCATTATGTACAAAAGCAACATTTAGAACATAGGACAAAAAACACTTCGTGCAGATTCAAGATTTTAAATGAAAATAAACATATCACTCTTCAATCTGAACTGAGTGCATTTCTGTAAATTGCTATCCACTACAGTAAAGGAAACATTATGATGTTTCTTTCAGTACGTCACATTATGAAAACAAAGCCTGGATGAAAGACATATGGTGCTATAGTTCAAAGCAGATGTTTTCAAATGGTGTAAGAATATACTAGATTATTTGACCTTTTATTCATCTGTGCTTCATATTATCTGAGATATAATGATGTGATCACAAATGCAACCATGTAGCTAACTGAGTCACTCTAACCTTGTAAAAAAAATTCAGGCATCTACAGGACATGTACTGTATTCAGATACAACTTACTCATGCTGCAAACTTAAAGTGAAACAAATACAAAACTATCTTGGCTAATGTTTTAGTCAGGTTATGTGATTTGATTACCAGGTTGAAAACAAAATAGAAATATTAATAGAAGTATATCTGTGCAGTGAAACTGAATCATTGTTATTGCTACAACCTTCCATTTTCAATGTACAGAGGTATTTTCCAACTTTAGTGAGTCTATGATTTGGTGATTTGTTCTGAAAAAAATCTTAAAACCACATGAATGCAAGTTCTTCATATTATTACTTACTAATATTTGTCTCACGAAAAAAATATTACGGTACAAAATCTTTAAATGTCTTAAAATAATTCAATTAAAATAAGTATTCTTACATAATTTTGCCCAAATAGCTTCATAAAACCTCTGGAAGACCTTGGATATAGGCTGTGGTCTCACAGTCTGCAAATCCTCGGGGCACCTTAAATGTCTCGTGCTTACCAACTGCTTATTTGTTTAAACAAGTTGAATAGTTTGAATGCAATAAATGTGACAAAAAACAGCATTTGGGGTCACATCACAGGGACAGGTAACACACAATAATTGATATACATTGTACAGAGTATATATAAAAAGTGAATACAGAAATAGATGACCTAAAACTCTGCAACATGCCAATTCAGTGAAGTTTATTATTGAAACTATACAATTATTAATTTCTACCACTTAATTTTGGAAAAATACATATTTAATTTCTAAAATTTTCTTCATGGAGACAAACCTAATTTGCAGCTACTGGATTATGCTGCCTCTGTCCACATGCTTCCTCTGTAATGTGTTAATTTCAGCTCTAAAAAATCTGCTTTTGTTGTAAAAGATCTCAAATTTGGAAGTTATAGGGTAGCAGCAATTCCAGTGGACTTGTATACTTCTTTTTAAAAATTTACACAACTCTGCAACGTTTTTGAAACCCACTTGTTCCATCTTCCCCTCCCTTCACTTGCCATCTTTGGCCAGATGGGAAGGGAAGGGATGGGAGGGGTGTGTAGAAGTGCAGAGGCTTTCTGAGAAAAATCTGGGACATTTAAGCTGTGGAAACATATACAAATGTCTGAAACACTTAACCTATATAGAAGGATATCCAGATGATTACTTTTACTTGAATTTCAGTGCTTAAGTTATTTCATTTGGACAGTCTAACTCAGGGTCAAACTTGTCTCCATTGAAAGTTTCACTTACCAAGCTGTTTTCAAAGAACAGAGCTGCAAGAAAAGGGGAAAGAAAATGAATACAAAATTCAATTTATTTCCTGGAAAGGGTAATGTCTTTTGGGACATACTTTTAAGGCAATGAGATTTTTGGACTTCAGCAGATCTGACAACTTGGCAGTGGCTGCACAGATATCTCTACCATCCCAAAGGTCATTTGCAAACATCAGTAGCTCTAAAATGTCACCTAACAGGTGATGGATGCAAGTGCCCTGCATTTAACTTGGTGTTAGAATTCTGAACTCCATAAGTTGCAACCTGACTATAAGATAAAGGAAGTTCTATATCTATATATACACAAGGTGCATAGGGCATTAATGAACAAAGACAAATAGTGCATCTTGCCTACATTATTTGCTGGTATGGATTTAAAAAAACTGCTATGAGCTGAGATTGCATGCCTTTTCTTTCTTGACAGAGAAAAGCCCTGATGGAAGGGGAGATATTATTCTAGTTAGGTTTAGCAAATAAATATATATGTAGAAATAGAATAGACCATTTGTGTACATTCTATGATTCACCTCTATGTGGAAGAGAAGGATGTATTTAGAGTTTCTGTACCAAGAAAACAACTATTTTTTTCTGCTAATTGTTACCTACCTGATCAGTAGAACCAGATCCAAATTTTAAAAAAGGTTTTGTAGTGCATATGTATTCAAACTCTTGGAAAGCTCCCATAGATCACATAAAACACTAAAATCATACACTCTCATTGAAAAGCCCTATGTAGTAGAATGGAAATTAAGTAGGTGGATTTCTAAGTGAGTGGCATGAATTTCTAAACAAATCACAAGAGAATTTACAGAAGAGAATTTACAGCTTTTAAAGACAATTCAAGGTGTCTGAAATACATTTGTCCAGAGGCTCTCTGTTCAGTGGGACTTCAGAGAAAAGTCTCTTGCTGACTTTAGTTTTAATTACTTTATTTTAATGTGAAACAACCTGTGCTCAACACTAATAAATTAGTCTTTTCTCAGGTTACAATGATTATAAATCTATTCTACTGTGTAGACAAGGAATGTGTACAATTAGCTGAATTGTAGGGGGTTTAAGAACAAGCATGTAAGTTGCTACATATTCTTAAGCTGACAATATTTTGACAACCACTACAGAGAAACTCTAAGGAAAGCCAGAGTCTGCATATCATTGTGTTATAGGAGCACTGAGAACCAGCTGAGCTTGCTTACTTTATTTCAATTGCACTGGCCATACACTATGTACAGAAATATGGTCTGCATCTGTTCTTACAATCTCATTCTATTAAGGAATTCAACTTCAAGAAGTACAATTTTGGTAAGGAAAAGGAAATGAGGAGAGCTCTGGAAACCTAAGTTGCATTTACCAAGAACATTTTTCTGTGCAAGTACTTTGTCACAAAATTCTTCATATAAAGTGAAATACTTTCCAGTTATTCTTCAGCATCAGGACCTGCTCATTTCTTATTCACAGATAAACCGCTTCACCCCATGCCTTGCAAACTGCTATCAACCAAGATCTTCTGAAAGAAGTTCATGAATAGAAACTAAAACTCATAAATTGAAAGAGAGTCAAGTTAAAAAAAAAAAGTAATATAAAGATTTATTGTAATAAAATATTTTCCTACTAAACTCTCACAAGTTCTCTCAATTAGCAATTTTTAAAAAATAAGTAATCACATAAACTTGAATGAAAACATGTAACTATTAATCATATTGAAAATTAAGGCAGATACTTTTTCCCCTTTATCTAGTTGTTTAGTAATAATCTGAGAATCTGACCTACACTCCATGCCATGAAAAAATTAAAGAACAAGGAGATTAATTCATCTGAAGTTTTCTTCTCCATATATGCACTCCCATATTATATCACAGAATCATGGAATCATAGAATATCTTGGTTGAAAGGGACTTTAAATACCACCTACTACTTCCAATCCCCTGTTGTGGACAGAGTTGCCAAACATCTAGATCAGGCTGCTAAGGGCCCCATTCATCCTGGCCTTGAATGCCTCTAGAGATGAGGCATCTGTAGCTTCTCCAACCAACCTGTTCCAGCACCTCACCACACCCTGATTACCTCTTAATATCTAACTTATTCTCCCCTCTTTCAATTTGAAGCCATTTCCCCTTGCCCTGTCCCATCACTATGGGCTTGCGTAAAATGTCACTCTCCTCCTGTTTGTAAGCTCTCTTAAAGAACTGGAAGGCCACAATGAAATCTCCATAGAACCTTTTCTTCTCCAGGCTGAACAAACCCAGCACCATCAACCTTTTGTTGAGGTGCTCCAGCCCTTTGATCATCTGCTTGGCTCTCCCTCCAACATCTCTACAACTTTCTTATGCTGGGGACATGGATGCAGTCCTTCAGATGGGGCCTCACAAAGGCAGAGTAGAAGGAAGACAATCACTTCCCCCACCCTACTGGCTACACCTTTTTCGATGCAGCCCAAAATACAGTTGGCTTTCTGGACTGCAAATGCACACGCTGCTGGCTCACATCAAGCTTCTCACCCACCAGAATTTCCAAGTCCTCTGTAGGGCTGCTCTCAGTGAGTTCTTCTCCCATTCTGTACCCATATCTGGGATTGCCTCAATCCAAGTGCAACACCTTGCACTTGCCTTGTTGAATCCCTTTAGGTTCATGAAGGCCCACATTTCAAGGTTGTCTGGGCCTCTTTGGTCACCATCCCTTCCTTCAGTAATATCAACTGCACCATTCATCTTGGTGTCATCAGCAAACTTGCTAAGGGAGCACTTGATCCCTCTGTCTATGTCACTGATAAAAGTGTTGAAAAGCATTGATCCAAAGATAGACCCTAGGGGGAAAATGCTTGCCACTGGCCTCTACCTGGACATAGAACCATTGACCACAATCCTCTGGCTATGACCATCCAACCAATTCTTTATCCATGGAATAGTCCACCCTTAAAATCCATGTCCCTCCGACTTAGACATAAGGATGTGATGTGAGACCATGTCAAAGGCCCTGCAGAATTCCGGGCAGATGACATCAGTTACCCTTTCCCTGTTCATCAGTGCTGTTATTCCACCACAAAAGGCCACCAGAAGGCTCAGGCATGATCAGCCCTTCTTATAGGTGAGTTGGCTTGGACCACCTCCTCATCTTGCATGTGCATTAATCCATGAGGATTTGTTCCATGATCTTCCCAGGCACAGATATGAGGCTTGTTGGCCTATAGTTTCCCAAGTCTTCCTTTCTTCCTTTCTTAAAAATGGGAGTGATATTTCCCTTGTTCCAGTTACCAGGGATTTCACTTGACAGCCCTGACTTTTTGAGAATGGTGAGAGTACCATGGAAACTACATTAGCCAGTTCATTCAGGACCCTTGGATGCATGTCATCAAGTTCCATAGGCTTGTATGAATTTAATCTCATCAGATATTTCTGAACTTGCTCTTTGCTTATGGTGGGAGGAATTCTGCTTCCCCAAAGCCTGCCTGGTTTCATGGCTGCAAGAGTTGTGAGGACTTAAAACTCCAATTTATTGATACTAGGAAGTCTAAAGATTGGAACCATTAAGTAAATGTAAAAAATACCTTAAAATAATTCATTGTAGCTTTTTTACAAAAGATCAAGAAAATAACCAAAGCAAAAATAGAAAAGGGAATTATACTGTATCCCTATATACTTTTTCAAAAAAAAAAAGGGGGGGGGGAACAGAAACTTAAATCAGAGACTGTTTTATGCATAGGCCAAGTTACCCCACATAAAAACCTTTGTAAAGAACAGTCATTGAAATATCTAGTCATCAGAAGCTTTAGGTTATAGCCATAATTAAATGTTTTCAGAATTGAGATCTAAAGCTTGTATTTGCAAAGTAATTAATGAAGCATTATTCTCATTTATAGTTTTCAAATTTCATTTGTGCTTGAAGAAATGACATAAAAGTATTCATTCAACCAATGACAAGCCAGATCATACAAAATACTCTCTTTGAATCCAACTGCACTAAATATCACTAATGCAATAGTGTAGAATAAACCCAAGGCAAATTTTCTGTGGATATATTGTCTAAACAAACATACACAGACGATTTTCACTCATTGCTTCAAACTACCATTTTCATTTAGAGTTGTGCAAATCATCATCTGAGTTGCATGGAACAGCTCCTAGTTTTCTCACTAGATGACAGAGAACTGAAGAAGAAAGGCTGCCAGATTGATTTCAAGCTCCTTATTCTTCTGCTAAGAGTCAGAGAAATAAACTAGGAATTGTGACATAAATAAATACACAAATGAATAAATCCTTTACCTGTATTACCAGTCTGATTAAACTGCTTTATCTGAGATGTGCTGTAGAGTGGATCTCTTCCAATTGAGAAAGCATACAAATCAAAGCATTTAGCTGTGTGCTATGTATCCCGTATCTTTTTATCACAGCATGCATCACCTGTAGAAACATCCTGCATGGTGCTACAACTGTGCAGTTAAATTTGGTATCAAGAGTTGCCATGTAACTATGTATCTTGACTTCTGGCTTGATTAGTTGTATCAACATCTGACATTTGGTCTTGAGACCTCTGACATGAGTTTTCTTAATTCCATACTGAAGGACTTTCCCTTTTCTTGCAAGAATGAACCATCAATTGAAAATAGCACAGAAAAGGAAATTATACTAATAGAAAATGTGTTTGTAAAATACAGTTTAGCATAAAACTCACCCTCTGACAAACATGCTGATGAAGAGTCCCTTGAAAGAGTATTATGTTTGTTTGTTTGTTTTTCTGACATTAGTTATTCAGAGTAGTAAAGACTGTTTATGTGAGAAAGAAAAAGGTATGAACGGAACTATTTTTTGGTAATGAGCCAGCTGAGAACATGTAGGTGAGGGATAAGGAGAGGCTGCTCTGGACAGGAATTCAGGGTAGGATGAGACAGATACAGAGAACCTGCAGGGCTCTTTCCAGATTTCAGTAATAAAGGCAAGATAAAAATAATAATAATAATAAAATTGCTGTTTCAGTAAGATAGAGTAAAAAAGGAGATATCTTAATACTATTATTAATTTGCAGTAATATCTGAAGCCCCATCAGATAGTAGGAACCTCATATTTGTGTGGCACTGGATGGAAAGGATAGGCACAGCATGCTGTGTGAAAATTCGTCCGGGATGTTTCAACTCTCACTTTATCTGCACTCTTCCACTGCTCAGTGTAAAACATCAACTACCATAGCTAATGTTGACTGCTGTAATAAAACAATGGCCACAAGTTAAATTTCAGGAAATTCCATGTAAACAATAAAAAACATTTTCATTGTGAGAGTAGTCAAACAATGAGGCAGGATTTATAGAGTAGCTGTGATATGTCTAGCATTTGAATTTTTAAAAAAATTCATTTGACACAAGTGTCTAAATCTGATCTGATTGAATCTGTTTTGACAAGAGGGGATGGCTGAGACCATCTCCAGAAGTCATTTCTCATGCTCTTTTTCATTGATTCCATTAATTCATTGAGTCCAGTGGAGGACCACAAAGATGATGAGGAGCCTGGAGCATCTCCCATATAAGGAAAGGGTGAGAGACTTGGAGCTGTTCAGCCTGGACAAGAGAGGGTTGAGAGGTGATTTCTCAGTGTTTATAAATACCTAAAAGGTGGGAGTCGAGTGGATGGGGTCAGGTTTTTTTCAGTATGCAGTGACAGGATAAGGGAAAATGGGCAAAAACTGCAACACAGGAAGTTCCATATAAATATGAGGAGAAACTTCTTTTCTATGTCATAGCACAGGAACAGGCTGCCCAGAGGTGTTGTGGAGCCTCCTTCTCTGGAGATATTCAAGACCTGCCTGGATGCCTACCTGTGCAACCTACCATAAGGAATCTGCTTTAGTAGCAGGGTTAGACTGGATAATCTCTAGAGGTCTCTTCCAATCCCTATACAGATTTTAATACAAAGAGTAGGTGGTTAAAGTTATTAAAAAATTAACTTTTATTATTCTCACTTTTACATCTAATGAACAAACAATAGTATTTTAGTTACTATTAACTGTAAAGTAGTAAATCTGAGGTACTTCGGTACCTTTAAGATAAAGAATAACTCTTCATAACAATTTATATATTCAAAGCACATCTCCAAGCAACTCTGCCAGCAGCTGTGATTGCTCAGCAATTATTAAAAAGAGGTTTTGGCTATCACAACTTAAATCCCTAGATAGTGTACTTTCAATGTCCAATTCCAAAGATTTTTACTTAAGTAATTTGCCCTTCCTCATGTGCCAACTTTACAGCATAGGCAATGCTAAAAAAAAAAAAAAAAAAAAAAAAAGAAAATTCCAAGCTTATATTTATCTTCCTTAACCTTCAGAGACTTTTTTCTCTCTGCCACTTCCCTCATTCTCTGCATAACACTCAATTTCATTATCAAATGAGGCAAGGGCTCTCAAGCCTTCACTACACAAATACAACTCATTGTTGTGCACTGGACAGATGTACCTGGTGCAGTAAATTCACCTATTGCCTTCTGCAAACAGAAATGTGACTGTTGAATAAAAGAACCCTCAAGAAGGGCACAGTCAGGGAGCTAAATTACATCTGTGCTAACAGCCCTGTTTTCCCAGGCTTTGCTAACAACTCTAAGCCATTACTTAATTCCCTTAAGCCCTTCCAGCATTGTTCATGTATATGGATAGATCTCCACAGTCTCCTGACGTTAGAAACCAGTACAAAAGAAAATAATCATATGGTAACAAACTGAGTTTAGCTCCTTCAGATCAGTAGGATTCTGGTTACAGCTTTTCTACATCCACCTGTTAAACCAACACACAGCTGAAGCTGTAACATTCTTCCATATGGAAAAAGCACTAGATCGGTGGAAGCTGCTCTTTTCATAGACAAATTTCAGTGATTTGTTGACAACAGAGAAAGAACAAGGCACCATCTCCCGAGCAGCACTACTGTAGTGGCTGCACACTAGTTTTTTATGGACTCAGCCCACCTTTTCAGTTCTTCTTCTCTACTCATTTTTTCTCATAGATGACTTTCTGTGGCTGGAGTGACTTTTCAGTGCAGTTTAACATTATCTGTATGGGTTTCAATTTCCACTATATTCTGCAGGAAGCTTTACGTGGAGTCTAGCATAGTGATAATTTTAACCAAACACATGGAGACATGCATATTTCTTTTCCCTGAATAATATAGTAGCTAGAGTAATCTTCCTTCTATCAACTGTATCTTTTTTTTTCTTTTTTTTTTCTTTTTTTTTTTCCTTCAGCTCTTGAAGGTTTAAGGTCTGCACAGAAGATCTAGCTTGTGGAGAACCAAAAGATGTGAGTGTACACAAAAAGAATGCCCTTGCCTGCCAGGAAGATCGGAGCAAAGTCATTTTTAGAAAGAAGCCGCTAGCAGGCAAAATTTCCTAGAAATCATATACACATCAGTCTCCTGGGCTAGTTTTGGGCATGGTGCTGAAGTAAATGCTAACTGAAATGTGATAATCTGATACCAGTATCCATCCTTACATCCTGAACTAAATGAAGTTACTTTTTCTCCATAAAATATCTTCATTTAAAAAGAGAAAAGCTGTAGAGGAGAGTAAGAACTAACTTCTGTACTTGTGAAGATTTTCAGGAATGACTGAATTATTCAGAAACAATACTCTCTAAAAAATATATTAATGGCTTCAAAAAATACCCATTTATTCTTTCCTTCTTCATTCTGAAAACAGAAATTTCTCTTGCTGGTTGTATAGGAACACATTAGTAATGAGTGGTTTAATGTTCCTTGAAGATGAATGATTCATCCATTGAAACATGAAGTCATTTGAATTATCTCAGATCAATGCATATGAAAAATAATTCATTTCACAATTGAGTTAAAATTTCTCCCAGTGTAAGTTCTAGTTTTGCCTAGAAAATTAATGGAAATTGAGCAGAAGCTGAACAGAAACAGTATGAAATGAGTATTTCAATGTAAGGAATTTTCCATAAAAAACGAAAATTACCCTAAAAGTAAGGCAAATTTTATCTTTTACAGTCCTCTTGTCCTGCAGTTCTAATGCAAATACTCTTTTCAGACAACAATCTACTGTTGCCAATTAGCTATATAAAAGCTATACCTCAAGTTTAAATGCAGCACTTGTTGAGTTTAAATAAATTTCAAGCATGATAAAATTAATTTTATGTTACCATTTTTTTGCATAAATGTTCATAACTCCATCACAGATAGAAGAAAAAATAGCAACAGTACTACCCACACAACCATTTCAAGCACTGTTGTGTTACAAGGTAGTTATAAGTGAACATAGCCTTTTCATGTAATTTTTTAGAAATGGTAATATGCTTTTTCTTGACTGACACCTTAGAACAAAGTACCAGTCACTTAAATTCCTGGGATTTTTAAAAATAACTACGTAGGAAATCTGAGGAAACAAAAGGATCCACTGCTTCTGTTAACAAAATGTGTACCATCACATTCCTATTACAGAAACACAGATCAAAATAATCAACATGGCAGACAAATGCAATTATCTCTGTTGCAAGGCAGTACCTCTTGTATAAATATTTGGGAGCAGTAGACATAACAGCAGTGTGAGAGTGCTCATATTCCATATAAATAGTGAAGTATCTGTCAATTAATTCTCATACTAAATATTGAAACAGACGATACAAAGTATTGACATAAATATCTTTATGGGAAAATGTCTCCTGTTATACAAAGCGTAAGGAAAATAACTCAATGTGCTTGAATAATATTGACTTAAAATAAATTTCCAGTTTGTTTTTTTTTTAAAGCAAAACCTGTTAATTTTAGTATTAATGGAGTGAATAACTTCTGGTTATATTTGACACTATGCAAATCTCAATAATTTCATTCATGTTTTCATTTCCTTCATGCTATGAATTAAACTATATTAATAAGTGTTTCAATATACTTATGAGACTGATTTTAGAATATATGATGATTATTGGAAATCTAATGGCATAAAATGAGATCTGTTTCCTGTTTTAATTACCACTCAAATCTGTTTATTCTTCCCTCCCTCCTTCTTCTCATGTTCTCCAATGCGGATGATTACCACTTTCATTTCAAGGGAAAAACAGGGTAGGGAAAAATAATCATTCCTAAAAGCTAGATTGGAAATTATTTAGCAACTATTTTCACAAGAATTTTTTCCAGGTTTTAAGAGTAGCCCCTCTCATAATGTAAGCCACTAACAGAAAATGATTTTTCCATAACGCAGAATTATGAAAACAAACCATACCAAAACCCAAGAATGTGCTGCAGGAATATCATAACAGAAGGAAAACTTCATATAAGTTTTCCCTCTCAAAAAGGCTTCTAACAGAGTAGAAGGAAATAAGGCAATGTCTGAACACTATCTGTCCTGCTTGTTAAATGAGGTCAGGACAAGTAGTAATGGGTTATATTACTGAAGCAAAGGATATTTGTGATAGTGAACCACAGAATCATTTAACTATCAATCAACCAATGCCAATGAACTATGTCCCTAAAAAGTCCCTGAAAGGTTTCTTGAACACCTTCAGGGATGGTGACTCCACCAACTCAACAACTGGACAGTCAGTTCCAGTGTATTTTCATTCCTTCTGAGAATTTTTTTGAAATATCCAATATGAACCTCCCTGCCACGACTTAAACTCATTACCTCTAGTCCTGTTGCCAGATACGTGGGAGAAGATGATACAGCATTCTTTCAGGTAGTTGAAGGGAGAGATAAGGTCTTCCCTGAGCATTCCTTTTTTCAGATTCAATGATCTCAGTTCACTCAGCTGCTCCCCATAAGATTTGTGCTCCAGACTTGTGCATTTTAAGAGAGGCTTCCCCCACATACTGCCCTGACAGTGTCCCTAATCAATTTCCTCATGTCTGAAACCTCAAATTGTTACTGAAATAAACACATAATCACTCCAAAATCTGGGGGGAACCTTGCCATTCCTATTTGCATGTGTTCTTTTTGCTCTTTTTTTTTTCCCCCTAGTTTTAACCTGACATGTTTTCTTATGATAAATTTTTAAACAACATTTTGGTATTTCTAGGAAAATGAAGTAGTGTTTGGACAAAATATAATGTATTCACCGGTGTTCACCAGTGAACACTGAAATTCTGAATCAACATGGAGTGTCTGTCATCATACTAGGGCTAGAGCAAATAAACCCTTACTTCCTTCCCAGCTCCTCTCAACTACTTTTGAATTTTGCCAATGCAAAACACTATTCATAGTTGCAATCCACGCCATTTCCAAAGATAGTGACAGACCCACTAGAGAGCCTATTAGACCTGTGAAAAATAGGACTTAGATCCCAGGAGACAGAAGTGGTGAGGCTTCTGATGCATTAAATGTATTATCATAATCATAAGAATGTAGGAATGCCAATGAAGAATTTATTATTGTGCTTAAAATGGGCAATCAAAATATTTTCTTACAATGCCACAACCCACACATTTTCAGGTTTAAAAGTAATTACTACACATCCATTAAGAAAATGGGTTATGGTTTTTGATAGACTGTGTCTGGTTTGAGGAAAGATGTGCTGTGCCAAGAAATTAATGGTATGAGTGTTCACATAGGAGTGACTGGGATAATGATAATAAAGTTGAGAGCTGCATCAAGGAAATATCACCTCTTTTTGTCCTCTACATCTGCTTCAGGTCAGCTTCTGTTCTCACAGGCCAATACCTTTTTCGTGGATTGTTCATCCAATACTGATTTGTTGTTCTTTGGGCTCTGGGCTATTTCTTTCTTCCTCTAAGAGTATTTATTTAAAAAAAAAAAAACATGCAGTCAATAACCAGTAATCATAAAATTCACACTGCAATGCAGAAGATGTACCTATCATTTTACACACGTTTTCTCAAATAACCCTAAATTGACTTACTCTTGTAATTGTAACAGAACAGCTACAGAGTTCAGTGCAAGAAAAAATTAATGAGGATTGTATGAAGAGCTAATTTACAGGACAATGCACAAGTGTGAGGCCCCTGTGTATTAAGTTCTGTTTTCCTCCCAGGTGTAATAGTGACTTTGAGTCCAGAAAGTATTTAGGTGGCTGTATCTGGGATAGCACAGGTATTACAAAGTTCAAAGTCAGTACATGTGCACATAGAGTTTTTGATTACAGTATCAGTGAAACCAGCAGAACACTCCTTGATGCAGGCTGAATTTCAAATAAAGACCTCCTTTTTATAGCAATGAATTATTGTTCTGCTCCATACACTCCAAATGAGGAAAATTAAGAGGAAAAAAAGAAAAAAAAAGCTGTTCGTTGCAGTGGACAGTTCCTGTGAACTGCATCAAACTGCCTAATTTAGCATACTTGCAATAAGGCTTTTCAGTTTTAACTCACATTCCACATATTTAAATACTTTTCCTTACAGTTCTTCTGTTCTTACTAAAGCCACAGAGATCTCACTGATGAAGACACTGATTGTACATTAAAAAATTCTGAAGAAAGTAGAAAACATTATGTAAGTGACAAAAAGGTGCAGAAATAAAAATATTTGCATATTGGAATAGTCTGTCTGGAGATCTGCAAGACAGAAATGAAATACAAACCATTTCAGAATGTCCAACCTTTACCTGTTACATATGCTCCTTAGAATACACTTGGTACTTCACAGAACAGCGGAAAACAAGGAGTGGATAGCTCCAAATCATGAGAGAATATCCACTATCTGCCCCAGTAAAGTAATGTAAAGTGAATACTAAAGCACAGCAAAAACAGCTAGGAGAACAGCATGAAGGAACTACATAATCAGCATATGTTTAGTTTGTAATATTGGGAATAAGTCATAAACTGTACTCAGTTTACTGCAGAAAAATACTACAGCAAAACAAACATCCTCCACAAGAAGGTGCTGGTTTTACTAGAAGATTTCTGCTTGACTTGAATCTTGTCATCCATTAAACTCTGGACCATGTGTGAAAGACAGGCAAGGCAAGCTGCTAAAAGCATTACTGTCCATGAGTCCCTGAGATATTCAACCAACAGCCAACCCCCAGCCGAAACCATCCTTCAGTGTCTCTTTTTGGCATTGCTCCAGAAACATTACCAAAGACATGAATTTAACCTTTTGGTTGATTGAAAGATAGCACTTGTGTAAGTGGATATTACTTCATCCCTGTGCACTACAGAGCAGGTACTAAACTCATCCAAAGGAAGCACTCCCCTTCTTTAAGGAGTTAGGGTACCGACCTCTATTATCAGGTGATGCAACTCTAAACTTCTCCAAAGCAGAACATGGCTTGTCCTCAAGACTCTTTACTCTGTATATGTGCTGATGCTCAAATAGTTCTTCCATACCTATGAAATAAACTCATTAAAACTAGAACTTGCGATTTCCATGCTTTTTTTCAACACTCAAAACATGTTCACACAGTCGATAAGACCAAGCTTTTACGTGTCCCTTCTCCATCTGGCTCATCTCCAGAAGAAAAAAAGGAGATAGTGCTCTAATACAAGTGGTTGAAATCTGTATCACATCAATACAACACAGCAGGACTAGACAAATGCTTAAAAAGCAAAAGTATTTTGGTCACATTACTACCCCTAGCGCTAGATGAATAAATAAATATTTTCTTCTTTTTCTTTTGTAGAGAGCTTCTTAATTTTTGTGTATCACCTTTTGAACGAATTTATCCTCTTTGTACTGAATGCTGCCACAAGACCCAACAGCACAAAGCTCCTACCATTTCCTTTCTCAACAACCTTTTTTCCAGCTCACTGGAGGCAAAAGCATCACCATGGCTGGAAGGGCAGATGCAGCCCTTAAGTTCTTTTTTTGCATGGAGGGAAAAAATATCCTTGTATTATGCCTCCCAGTGCAGCCTATTTCTTCTGTAATAGAGCAGGAGTACAAAGACTTCTCAGTTAAAGTGCTTTCGATAGAAGAACTAAGTTTAATCATTACTGGTTTAATTTCTACTCCTTTCTCCACACAAATATATACTGTTGAGCCCACAGGCAACAATAAGAACAGTGGGCTAATTCCTTCTGCCTAATATTGACTTTAACTAAATATTGCCTTTTCCCTACTTAGCTAGGTGGCATGGGACATGAGAGTTATTTGAAAGGACTGGGGAGTTGTTTCAAAGGCTAATGCAATAGAATGAATTTTTTCCTTGCAAAAGGAAAGACTGATTTTCTGCCAACTAGTTTCTTTGACTTGCTCCTGCAATAGGACAGTCAAGATCTCATGACTGAAATGAAAATGAGCTTTCATTTACCTGACAGTAAAGAAGGCACAACTGCTCAATTACTTGTATGCCTACCCAAGGCTCCTCTGCAGCGCACACCTTGCAAAAATGCTTGCAGTGTACTCACATAGTCTTTTCACACAGGGAAAAAAAAGGAGTTTCAGATGTTTGTGAGATGATCAGTGTTGCTCAAAGACAGAATTCTGAGTCCCTGCACTTTTTACCCTTAATAAGCTATTACTCCTTGTGAAACACTGATCTGGAATTGGTCACCCCAAGGCAAAGAGTAATGATAATTAATTCACTGCTGCAACAAGAGCTATGCATTAGAACTTATTTCTCAAATTTTAGGTTATACAACCAAGGTAACCTCAAGAAAAATACTGTTCTAAAGATTCAGGCTTTTTTCTCCTTTTTAAATCTAATTGACGGGCAGATGCTTAATTAAAGCTAATGCCAACACACATGGGGATGGTTTTTATTTTGGAAAATCTTGTGAGGTAGGAACAATATATAACAGGGAAAAAAAACTCTCTGCCACAATGTGGAAGAAAGATGATAGTATTCTGTCTCCAATTAAATAAAAAATAAAATAATACATAAAATAGTAAAATTCCTTTCAGAGTTAATAGCATGGGCTCTAGATTTTAGAAATTCTGAAAATTTATACCAAAACTCTAAGTCAATGGTTATATTCATAAAGCATACTGAAGGAAATGCCTATACATTCCATTAGTATTAAGGTTATTTATTTTTCTTAACTAATACTTCCAGTCTTCACACTAATCATAGCTAAACAGGGATGGAAAGAAAGAAGAGATTCAGATTTTGCATTTGCTAATATTGAAAGCTAGGAGACTGATTTAGGCTTTGCAAACAATAGGAAAACAGAAAGCCATGGGCAGTTTGGTCAGCACTTCTTGTCATTCACAGGGGTGCATGCAATAATGGGAAAAACACATGTAATCAAATCACACTTTAACTCCTTGCTACACAATACTCAGTGTTTAGCCTTTATGTTATCTTTACGAGTTGCTTCCAGCAGCTGCCTCAAATTCTTGCTTCCAATAATACCATCCATTCCCAATTCTGTGTTGCTACTTCCTTTACTGAAATATATTGCTTTTCAAAGTCCACTTGAAGTAGATTTTCTCTTCATATAGGTTACATTGTGGTATAAGAGCTATTATGACAATACATGTGGTGAAGTATGCTCTTGGTATTGAGTGTGAATGCAGACCATTAGACACTGAAGAGCTGAATGCATTCAGGGGCTGGTGGTAGTTCCCTAGGGCAGTCAGATTGCAGAAAGACAGTGCTAGATGGCATCTCCCTTATTCCTCTTGAAATGCAATCCCTTTGACAGAACTTAGAGACAGAGGATGGTTTACCCCTGCCACAATGATGTGCTGTAAGCTATATTCTTCTCTAAAAATAGCTTGTCTCCAGTCTGTTCTCTTGGTACAATATGTCTTTCTTCTGCAACGGCCAGTTTTCATTTGTGTAATTAATTATTGTTCCCTTGAGAAATTGCTAGCTCCCTCAATTCATTTACCTTAAATTAGTTTGCCAGGGAGCTTTATTTACTAGCTGATAATTGAATCGACTTTTCCTAAATCTAAATTTTTTTGTTCTGCATGCTTATTTTTGGTGCAAATTGGCTACTTCTAAACCGCTGTTATTGATCACTTAATTACAGAATTGTAGGAGTTGGAAGGGACTTCTAGAGATCATTGAGTGAGTCCAACTGCCCTGCAAAGAAGGCTCCCTACAGCAGACTGTACAGGTGGGTCTTGAATATCTCCAGAGAAGGAGAATCCACAGCATCCCTTGGCAGCCTGTTTCAGTGCTCTGTCACCCTCACTATGAAGAAGTTCCTTTGCATATTGATGTGGAACTTCCTATGCTCATGTTTATGGCCATTTCCCTTGTTCTGTCTCCACAGACTGCTGCAAAGAATGAACTTCAAAATTATATGCTTACCCAAACAGAAAAAAACACAAGCCTGTATGCATTGCCATCACAGTAAAGACTGTCACCTGTTTAGATATAAACCACTGAAACTGAGGTCAAGGTAAATGAAAAAGTACTGTGTAGATAATAATGTGCAAAGATGGTGGAGACACCTCAGACCACATCTCCATGTCTCATTCTACCAGATGACTGGAGGAAGGGTCACGTCACTCTCATTTAAAAGAAAGGAAGCAAGGAGGACCCAGGAAACTACAGGCCGGTGAGTCTCACCTCTGTGCCTGGGAAGATCATGGAACAGATCCTCTTGGATGACATGCTTGATCACATGAGGAATGAGCATGTGATCTGAGACAGCCAGCACAGCTTCACCAGGAGAAGGTCACGCTTGACCAATTTGGTGGCCTTCTATGATGGAGCGACAGCATCAGTGGACAAGGGAAAGGAAACTGATGTCATTTACCTGGACTTGAGCAAGGCCTTTGACATGGTCCCCCACCACATCCTTATCTCCAGATTGGAGGGATGTGGATTTGATCGGTGGACCCCTCGATGGATAAGAAACTGGTTGAAAGGCCACAGACAGAGAGTGGTCATCAATGGCTCTACGTCCAGGTGGAGGCCAGTAATGAGTGACGTTCCCCAGGGGTCTGCCTTGGGACCAATGTTCTTTAACATCTTTATCAATGACATCGATGATGGAATCAAGTGCACCCTCAGCAAGTTTGCTGATGACACCAAGCTGAGTGGTGTGGTTGATACGGTGGAAAGAAGGGATGCCATTCAGAGGGACCTCAACAGGCTTGAAAGGTGGGCCCGGGTGAAACTGATGAGGTTCAACATGGCAAAGTGCAGAGTTTTGCACTTGGGCTGGAGGAATCCCAGGCATCCATACAGACTGGAAGGAACAGTCCTTGAGAGCAGCCCTGTGGAGAAGAACCTGGGGGTCTTGATAGATGAAAAGCTTAACATGAGCCAGCAGTGTGCCCTTGTGGCTCAGAAGGCAAATGGTATCCTGGGCTCCATCAAAAGAAGGGATGGCCAGCAGGGACAGGGAGGTGATTGTCCCCCTCTACTCTGCTCTGCTCTACTGGAGCCCCCAGTACAAGAAAGACAGGGAACTGTTGGAGAGGGTCCAGAGGAGAGCCACAAAGATGATCGGGGGACTGGAGCACCTCCCCCATGAAGACAGGATGAGGGAGCTGGGCTTGTTCAGCCTGGAGAAAAGAAGGCTGCAGGGTGACCTCACTGCAGCATTTCAGTACCTAAAGGGAGCCTACAAACAGGAGGGGAATCAACTCTTTGAAAGGGTAAATAACTGCAGGACAAGGGGAAATGATTTTAAGTTGAGGGAGAGGAGATAATGGTTGGATACCAGAGGGAAATTCTTTACAGAGGGAGTGGTGAGGTGCTGGAACAGGCTGCCCAGACAGGTTGTGGGTGTCCCGTCCCTGGAGGTGTTCAAGGCCAGGTTGGATGGGGCCTTGGGCAGCCAGGTCTAGTATTAAATGTGGAGGTTGATGGCCCTGCCTGTGGCAGGGGGTTGGAGATTCATGATCCTTGACGTCCCTTCCAACCCTGGTCATTCTGTGATTCTGTGATTGTCTCTATCATTTCATTATATGGA
Source organism: Lagopus muta (assembly GCF_023343835.1). Taxonomy (NCBI): domain Eukaryota; kingdom Metazoa; phylum Chordata; class Aves; order Galliformes; family Phasianidae; genus Lagopus; species Lagopus muta. Next base: position 30,712,005 of record NC_064434.1, on the reverse strand, counting down.
AATTAAATCAGCCCAGGAGAAAATATACACCAACATCTGAAATCCCTTATAATGTAAAACAAGGGAAAAAATGTTCTGGAATTGTTGTGCTCACAATAATATAATTCCAATTGAAAATAAATAAATAAATAAATAAAAATGGAATCCAAATTTTCATTTTCACTTCCAGGTAAGATTTTTTTTACAAGACAAATTCAAACCTGATGTCAAAATCTCATAGGAGATTGGGGTATTTGTACTTCTTTGTTTGTTTTCTGCAGGTATTTTGCAAAATTTTTATAAGTAATTTGCTATAAAGATAGTCTTTAAATAAAATTCAAGTTTTATGAATCATTACAGTTTCTATGGGCCATAGTACAAATTTTCCTTTGCTCATTTTCCAGCATAAAGTCTATTCACAAAAATGTCCACATGCCGATTTATGCTGAGGAGGAGGGGGAGTAGATATAGGGTTTATTTAAATGAAAATTATATGCAGAATACAGAGATAAAATTGGATCATTAAGTGCCATAAGAATGAATTTGACCTGAATATATGAGATTAGAAACTCCAGCAGAGAAATTATCAAAGTAAAATTACATTTGCTCTCTTAGTCAATGTTAATAAATACACTAAAACATACACACAAAATTATTAAAACCAGTACCAGCTGTCAAGTTTGCAGCATTTATTTGTTCATTTTTGATTTGTTCTCCTCCCAAGAAAAAGCAAACAAGCCATGTATTACTGTGTAGCTTCTGAATTCAATTGGTGACAAGAAAACAAGCCACAGAATAATGCGAGCAAGGATGTGAAATGACAGGTACATGAGTCGTTTGTTTTTGTTGTTTTTCCTTTTTTTTTTTTTTCCTTTCCTAACAACAGTTTAAGAAAGTCTGATTTTGATGAAGTGAATAAACAAAAGTTTTCATATAAACTGTGCTAGGTTTTTTGCTTGGCTCATAGGTTTCTTCTCCAAGGACATTTTAGCATTTTATCTTACATCTAGAGTAAGAAATTAAATGCAACTTGATTAAGACAGTTTAAAGATCTGTCACTACAGACTAGTATTGGAGATGCTATAAAGCCAGGAACATCTGCTGCAGTAACGTGAAGGTTTAGCAGAGTATAACCCACATAGTACACAGTTGTTTAATGTTACATAATAAAACTGACATGTTTTAATCCTTTTTTATTGGAGTTACACACTAAAGGGCATTCAACTGTGTATATGTCTTTCATCTGGCTCCTTCAAGCTGGATCACCCTGGTAAGTGGCAGGGAGGACTGCTCTTCACAAGTGAATGCACAGAAACCTGATATTTATAGTAATAGACAAAATGATAAACATTGTCTTTGAAGTTCAGGTCAGTAATCATCAAAAACATCGATGAACATTTGTGCATGCCAAATTGCCTTTTTAGGAGTTTAAAATAAAGTGAATGTTACTGCACGGTATGTATGCTGTCCAATGGAGGTCATTGCAAAAGTCAGGACTTACATTTCTACCAAAGTTCTATTTAGGGAAAAAGTGAAGAGGAAAGATGAGGAAAGTGGAGAAAAAGATTTAAAAAGAAGAAAGGAAATAATAGTTTTTATACAGAGTATTTTTCTGTAGAAGTAAAGCAAATGATACCAAAATTCAAAAGGGCTGACGGGACAACCTGGCCATACTGTAATCAGACTTCATTTACTTGTCTATCGCTGCCTGATAGATTAGGGAATGTTTTTTACCAACATTTTTTATTTCTAATTTAAAAAAAGATAAATGTAACTGTTGGAGAATATGTATTTCCTCTATGTAATAACAACATTTCCTATGGTCTGTGATAAGAGTTTTTCAGTTTATTTTTCTCTGTGAAATTACCTAAGGTTTATGCTAAGACCCAGGGAGAATGTAGAACAGAGAGAAAAGACACAATGAAAAACAATACAGCTGTGTTTTTTAAAGGTTATATTTTAGAGTAGATGTGTCAGGAGAAAAAGAAACTGAATTGCAATCACAGTCCTAGATCTACCTAGATCTCTGACTAGGAGTGTCCCTGGAAGGACACAGCATACCTGAGCTTTGCTGACGGCATGCCTCAGTTCAGTGGCCTTGGACAAATGCTGAGGATGAGATTTTGTCCACTTATTAGTACTAAAGGAACTCTATGTAAAACTTTTCCTTTCTTCCACGTTAGGTTTATAATGTTCAGAAATTGGTGGGTCAGCAATTTAACTAGATATTAGTTTCTAGAAGAAGCAAGGTTATAAATCAAGGAATAAGAAAGACACCTTGTTATGAAGCAGTATTTGCACTAAGTTTCACCTCTGAGAACCTCTGTGGCCACTTTTAAACTTGCGACTACTTTTATTCTATAACCAAAATGATAAAAATAATAAATACATAGGTTATATAGACATACAAGCAGGTATGCAGAAGCCAGCACTAAAATGTTTTGCCATATTAGGAAATCTGTGATTTCTGTGAAATTTAAATTCTGATTTCTTGCTGTTTCTGAGAAAAGGAGATGTTTTGCAACACAAATAATGAAACAACTTCAAGTGTGAATGTCACAAATAGGACAAGAAAAGTAGAGGAGAATGTAAATAAACACTCTACACAGGTTCTTAGATAGGTTCTTTACTGTTGTTAATAGAAGCAGTTTCCTCATGTCAAATATATAACATTATATACCCATCTCTTTTTATTAGGTATGAGTTATTCATGATGAGTTTCCAGATTATGTTTAAGACAGTGTTCACATCAAAGTGCACACCGAAGCACAAACTCTGTTACGTGTTGTCTGAAAAAAAAAAGGACAAGCTTTGGTAAAAGGTGTGTTATATTTAAGAGCTGTCTGTGTTAGTCATTTGTCTGATCTAGAGCTTTTGTAAACTTAATAAACACAGCCTTCTGTTAGGGATGGCCCAAAGATATATCTTGCCAAAGAAGAGAGAAAGGATCCTAATTTCATAATTACTCTTTTTCTGCACATGCTGGAGTTTATTACACCCCCTACCTATTAAATTGCACAGTCCATGCAATGCAAAGTCCACACAAGAATGGATTCTAGATATATTTCTTAATCTTTTCCCATTTATTCCACGGGATGTGATAAAAACAGAAGCTAAGCTATATGGTGTACATGGAAGTTTTGTCTGTGAAAGTACATGTCCTTGTTTCTAAACATGACAAGATGTTTAGAAAAGCCTTAAGGATGTTGTATACATTAATACATTGAGAACAAATTTCCAGTCGGTCTTAGCACAGTAACTACCCTCAGGGAAGACAAAGGCGGGAAACATACAGAAATACAATAGAAAGTGAATTTCTGATGCTTGCACAAAAAATTATGTAGCACTTATCTTCTGTGTGTTGTAAACTTGATAAACTTGACAAGTAGGTGCTGCAGATTGGTAAAGTTAAAAGAAATGCTAACTCAGCAATATCAGCTCAACTGACAACAGACTTTAAAAAAATTCTTCTTATTTCTCTTTTTAACATCCACTACCTTGTGTGTCTGGCAGCAGTATTCAGTCAGGAAACAGAAGGTAACTTTGCTGATATTTGTGTCATGTATGTTAGGATATTGCCAAGTAGGAGTTAAGATACAGGAGGGAGGGAGGGAGGGAGGGAGGGAGGGAGGGAGGGAGGGAGGGAGGGAGAAAGGGAGGAAGGGAGGAAGGGAGGAAGGGAGGAAGGAGAGGAAAATAAATAAATAAATACCATTCCAAACATTTTTACAGCTTTTCTATAAAAAGGTTGAAAAATACATATTCAGGTGTTTCTTAGTCAGAATTCCCAAAGCAAAAAAAAACTTACTATATATAGTTCATCCCATGAAATCTTTATTTCAATTCCTACAGCTTTTCACTCTGTATTCAGCTTGAGTTCTTGACTATTCCAATCCCTAGCAGATTTTCTCCAGAGCTAACATAGATGTTTTGCTTCAGAAGTACATTCAACCCCTATACTTTATTGTTTACATGTTAAAATACTCAGGGTAACTTTTGATCATTTCTGATTTTAACAGCAACAACTTTTTTTTTTTTTTTTTTAATTGAAGTATATATAACATAGTAAAACATATATTCTATAAAGGTCACATTTACTTCACTTGAACTGTACCAAGAGCATGAAAGTAGCATTTTGACTACACTTTTAAAAATTGAAGCACATCATAGCAAATGGCACAGGGCATGTAAAGGGAGATTTTTGCTAACCAGATCATGGATGCTTTCCTGTGCAACTCACTGTAGGGAGCTTTCTTCAGTAGGGGATTGGACTCAATGACCTCCAGAGGTCCCTTCCAACACAATTATTCTGTGATTCTGTGATCAATCTTCAATATCACATTCATGTCCAAAGGCGATGAAGGACATAATATTTTAATACGTGCATGCTTACATCTGTACCAAAGTCAAAATTGCTAAATGACTTAAAACTTAATGTCTGTTAAAACGCTCAGAATTTGCTCTTTTGTTCTGATCTGCTCTGAAGTGCGGCACATGCTATGACAACCCAACATCTGTGTTTGGTTCAAAATTTTGGATTTTATTCAGCAATAAAAATACCTTCTTGACTCTAATCAAAAGCACATTTAGTATTGCATAATTTTTTTCACATAATTTTGCAACAGAAAATGTAAATGCATTTCCAAGGATCCAGATAACTATTATTTTTTTCAATTTTTCCCAATTATTCAAATGTTGATTCTGAATCTTGTCACAAAGTGTAAGCCATAAAACTAACAGCCAAAGACAAAACACAAACATACACGTAGCCCTGGACATCTGTCAGCTGAATGCATGCATATGCATACATAATGTAGAACATTATATGTCATAAACCTCATGCATGCAAAATAACCTTTAGTTTTTTATACCCTGAGGACATTTACATTATCATTTACTCAGAATTGATTTTTCTATGCCGTTTTCTGCCAAAAAAGTAAAAGATTAAGAAGGTGGAAACACAGGAAGAAGAAACATCAGTATCTCTCTGTACTACCAAATCTAACAGACCTTTATTTTATTTTACCTATATCAAGGACATAGAAAAATTTCAAAGGCAAAAAACTTTAGAGAGGTACTTATGCATACATGATGTAGTGCTTTATATATATTAAACAATTTTTTACATTTCATTCCTCAGCTAGATGTGAGTGAAGAATTTTGGTAGAAGAGATACAGAAAAAAAAATTTACACTATAATTAAGAAGATTAATTCATCTTATAGTTGATTGTTTCAGAATAAGTGATAGCTACATAGAAACTATTAAGCATCAGCCCTCAAGATGTACTCAGTTCTGAAATCTGTCAAATTCATTGAATAAATAGCCAAAAAATACTTTAAACAACTTTCTTATTTGTTACATGATTGACAAATTTCCTCCTTGGGACACAAAAGAGAAAAGCCAGAATAAAAATCACAGAACAAAAAGGCTGAGTCAACATATTTGTTTACCTTACATGAATACTATCTACCATGTATCTACAAGAAATGGCAACTACAAGAATGTATTTTCTTTTCTAGATACATTTATTCTTCTCTCTTTTTGGGGGGGCTTTTTAGTACTTTGAATTCACATGTTCATGTTCTTGCCAAAAGTACAGTCAAAAGATCTATGTAAGGTCTAGAGAGGTAGTACAGGACAAAAGATGGTATAGAGGTATTTGTAAAGTCCCTGCACAGAATCACAGGATCTGAGACTGGCAGGGACCTCTGAGTCCACCTGGCCCAAAACCTGCTCAAGCAGGGACACCCAGAGCAGGGTGCCCAGGACCCATATACAGGCAGCTTCTGAAGACCTCCAAGGAAGATACTATACAGCCTCTCTGGGTAGCCTGTGCTACTGAGTGTTCAGGAACTTGAAGAGATTCATTAACTCAGAAATTATTTTGTCCACTATTTTGAGTGTCACAAAGAATCTAATTAATCATAGCCTCACTGTGTTTAATTTTGTTAGGGGGAGAAAGCAAAGCCGCTTCAGAAAGCCACAGTTGTAGCACCAAAAGTTCACATCTACATCATACTACAGCTTTAACAACAACAAGGAAGACAAACAGAAGGTAAATGACTATTGATTCAAGCTCAGGATGGGCTACAAAAGATATTAGTTCAATAACTAACTTCCAATCTGAATGTTGAGCAAATAATTTGTAGCCTCTGGCCTTGTTTTTCTCCCTGTGACCCAAAAAGGCGGTACTGCCCTCCTCTCTGTTATTTAAATCTCATCTGCTTAGGACATAAGTGGCTCACTAACTGTACAGTGCCTGATGAAAGCGTGCTCTAATTTTAGCTGTGACCTTCATGAGTGCTGTAACAGAAGAAAAAAACAAAAACAAACACTTTTAAATGACTGCACAGTCACAAAGTTTTTTATTTAATAGTTTGATGTTTCCAAACTGCTCAGAAGGAAACATACCTAAATCAGATTCTCTAGGCCACATGTAGAAACAAGTACTGAGGAAGGTGAAAACGAACAGATCATCTTTATGAATCAGAGCAGACATCTAACTGGTTTCTGAGAAGGTCTCAGTAACCAAGTGACTGAATGGACAACTTACAGTATAGTGGTCAGTGGCACAAAGTCTAGCTGATGGACATCAGTAATGACCAGAGTAACCAAGGGGTCAGTATTGGGTCCAGACCAGTTCAACATCTTCTTTAACATTCTGGACAATGGGATAAAGTACATTCTTGGTAAATTCACTGATGACACAAAGCTGGAAGGAGTGAATGATTTACCAGAGGGCCATACTAACACCCAGATGAACCATGACAGGCTGGAGAAGCAAGCCCACAAAAAAAATCTCATAACGTTCAACAAGAAGACATGCAAAGTCTTGCACCTAGGACCAGGTCCCTGCACATTCTGGGGGCTGCTCAATTGGAAAGCAGCTCTATGGAAAAGGATCTGGGTGTCCTGATGGACACCAAGATGAACACAAGTCAACAATAAGTCCTTGCCACTAAAAAGTCTTAAAGTATTCTTGGCTACATTATGGAAAGTATCTCTTGCAGTCCAAGAGGGATGACCCCTCATCTCCTTAGTTCTGGTAAAGCTGCACTTCTAGGAATGGTTTCAGTTCTGAACCCTCCACTATAAGAGGCATGGGCATACTGGAGAGAATCCAGTTGAGTTACCAAGGTGAGGAAGGGACTGGAGCATCTTGTGTGGAAAAATACAGTTTATGTCCTGAACAGGCAACTAACCCATAAGAAACTGTTCATGTTAGCTTGGAAACACAAGTAAACTGTCTCTAGCTTCTGCTAAAGATGTGCCGCTAGAAGAAACTTGTTTGTGTGAAACTGTTCTGCAGATGTAACTAAGTCTTGCTTTCTGTGAATGACTTTGCTATCCTGATACATGGTGCTTTACTCTCTTCTGCTGTTATATATATGGCCATATATAAGGGGTGGTACACACATCTTGCTAGCCTGCTGCCACCAGTATCTGCTGAGGGAAAGCCCAGGGCTGTTGGTCTACCAGCCAGCTACTCCAGTAACATGAATACCTCCCTATCAAACCTATGAATATTAATATGCCTCCATGTACTTTCTTTGGAATTGGCAAACCTTACACAGAAGCACTGACAATTTTGTGTTACACACCTCTCCAACAGTGAGAGGCTAAGGGAGAAGGCACTGTTCAGCCTGAAGAAGAGGAGATTTGGGGATGATCTTATCAGTTTCTGTATGTATGTGAACAGGATGCAAACAGGATGGAGCCAGTCTCTTTTTGGTGGTGCCCAGTGACAAAACAAGAGGCAGTGAGAAGAAATCAAAACAAGAGATTCCCTCTGAACATCAGGAAGCACTTCTGTGTTGTGCATGTGACTGAGGACTGGTATAGGTTACCCAAAGAGGCTGTAGAGTCTCCCTGCTTGGAGCTGTTTGAACGTCACTTGGACTTCAGCAGTTTACTGCTAGTTTTCCTCTTCCTCTTGAAAAGCTCTCTGTTAACATGAAGTACTACATCAGCCTAAGAAAGTCTTGCGTGACTTAGAAGAGCCTCCTGTCTTCTTTCATCATTTATTTAAAGCTGTATCTAGCTGCACAAAATAGAAAGATGTAGCATATCCACAGTTCTGCCTATATGCATGACACCTGTGATGTCTTCTGCCTATCATACTTTCTCAGATGAAGGGCCAACAGCATCCCTAACTTTGCCTAGTAATTGCAGTTACTGAAAGCTTTATTTGCTCTTCTGGCTCAGAGCACCATATGTATTGCTAAAAATAGGACTAAACGTAAAAATTTGCTCATTCTTTGGACGGAAAATACTTTACAATATGGAACAAAACACTGTAACTCTTTTAGGGGAAATATAACTACTACAGGAAAGGCATTCATTGGTGCTTCTGACTTTTGCAAAATCATTTGCATCTATTGCCTACTAACCAAGAAAGATTCCTATTCCTACATTCCCTCTGAACATAAATGCATTTATAGGGACTTGTAATGTCAATTTACTGCTTTCATGTGAACAACCAACCAAAGAGATTTCTAGTCTAAAATGTTTTATCAATAGATCAGCTACTGCTCTGACACTTTCTCAGAGTTAAATTCCTGCTGTCTGCAGTCAAGTTACAGAACATACTAATTTATATGCCTTACTTTAACAGCTAACCTACTTTCCCATTTCTTCCAGTAGTAGCCCTCAGGCAAATAAACTTACACAGATATGTATATATTTTTAATATCGGAGTTTCCTCTAGCACTTCACCTCAGTATCTCCTCTTCTGAAATTTTAAAATCACTTTGTTGCAGTTGAAATGCTTCATTTTAATTTTAAAAAACTTGTTATCATGTCCTATGGAAAGAAAAAATACCAATGCTTTCATATGTTCTCTCAGTGGTTAGGGGATTTCTCCACACATACACATGCTTCATAATGTTTACTCAGGTCTTGTATTGAATGATTTCCTTACAAAGTCATTTGCTTTTTTTTTTTTAGTGGATTTACAGAAGAGATAAGTTAAGGCAATTTGTTTGATGTATTTGCTTCTAGAGCTCAAAACTTCAAAGGAGCTATGTCAAGATAAAATTGAAAATCAGTAGTATGATACTGTGGAGTATAAATGCCATACACAAGTCTCCATCTTTTACAAATAAGTTATATCTGAAAACATGCCAAAACTGAAAATTTCAAACTGCTTCAATATCTTGCAACACTGATATCAATCTGAGTGACTTTCAATGGTCATTGAAGATTTTAAGATTGCAGGCAGTCTGTGATGTCACAACCATGCCCCACATGAGTTCTTGATCTTGAGGAATGTGAGCCTGGCAAGGAGTGAAAGTCAGGACTCTGAAATTCAGAAGGGTAAACTTCTGTCTGCCTAAGGACTTATTGGGTGACATCCCCTGGAAAACTGTCCTGAGGGACACAGGAAAAGAACAGACCTATCAGCTCTTCAAGGGCACCTTTCTGAGAGCGTAAGAACTCTCCATACCCCAGCATAAGAAATCAGGCAGAAAAGGAATGAAATAAGCATGACTGAACTGGTCAGGCTGAAAGAAAAGGAGGAAATGTACAGGCATTGGAAGCGGAGATGGGTGGCCTTGGAAAGTGCAGGAATGCCATCTAGATATGCAGAGATAGCATTAGGAAAGTCAAAGCACAGATGGCACTTGGCATGGGATTCTACAGGTACACTGGCCAGAAAAGAAAGGCCAAAGAGAGTGTATCCTCTCTGATAAATAAGAAAGAATTTGTAACAACAGACACAAAAAAGGCTGAGGTACGTGATGAATTCTTTGCCTCTGTGTTGTGGCAATCACCTGGCAGGTGACTGAGCATCACACAACTGTTCACTCAATCCACCCCTTACCAATGAGATGGGGGAGAAAATCAGGAAAAAAGCATAGAACTCCTGGAATGAGGTAAAACTATTTACCAACACAGAAAAGGAAAAGGATAATGGTGATGGCTACATAAGGCCACAAAGACGATCAGGGGACTGGAGCACCTCCCCTATGAAGACAGGATGAGGGAGCTGGGCTTGTTCAGCCTGGAGAAAAGAAGGCTGCGGGGTGACCTCATTGCAGCATTTCAATACCTAAAGGGAGCCTACAAACAGGAGGGGAATCAACTCTTTGAAAGGGTAGATAACTGCAGGACAAGGGGAAATGGTTTTAAGTTGAGGGAGGGGAGATTTAGGTTGGATGTCAGGGGGAAATTCTTTACAGAGAGAGTGGTGAAGTGCTGGAACAGGCTGCCCAGAGAGGTTGTGGATGTCCCGTCCCTGGAGGTGTTCAAGGCCAGATTGGATGGGGCCCTGGGCAGCCTGGTCTAGTATTAAATGTGGAGGTTGGTGGCCCTGCCTGTGGCAGGGGGTTGGAGCTTCATGATCCTTGATGTCCCTTCCAACCCTGGTCATTCTGTGATACATATATATATATATATGATATATATATATACACACACACACACATATATATTAATGTATACAACAAGCAATGCACGAGGAACTGCTCACTGATCCACAGCTAGCCCCTGAGCAGAAGAAGTGAGAGATGAACTTGTGCTCCCTTCAAAACTCCTTCCACACAATAATGTATGGTATGTAAAAGCCAGCTTAAGTCAGCCATCCTAATTTTATTCATAGATCAAATCCATCAGGAAGGTATGTTAAGGTATGTGCGAGATAAGGAGATAGTCCAAGACAGCAAGCCTACCTATACAGAGGGCAGATTATGCCTGAACATTGTGGTGGATTTTTATTATGGGATAATGGCCTTAATGGACAAAGGAAGGGTAATTGATGTCATCCACCCAGAATTCTGCAAGGCCTTTCACATAGTCTCACTCCACATCTTTATCTCTAACTTGGAGGGACATGGATTTTATGTGTGAACTATTCCATGGATGAGGAATTTGTTGGATGGGTCACAGACAGAAGGCTGTGGTCAATGGCTCTATAACTAGTGATGAGTGGTTTCCCTCTGGATGGTCTTTATGGTCACTTACAATCCAAACCATTTTATGATTCAATGATTCTTTGACCTGTTGGTATTGAAGTAGATATTATAGCACATTTGGTACATTACTTCTTAAGGTATCTTAAGCGATGTTTATAACATCACTTGCTGTGTCAAACCAATTTTTTTCAGATGGTTCCAGAGAAAATGGATATTTCCTTCACTTTATTTGGCCAGAAACCAAACCCACTTATAAATTTGCTATCTTGTGTATTATTTATAAATAGCTATAAGATGATCCAAATTTAGAAATAAATATTTTGAAAATATTTGAATAGTATCCTCTCGCATACACTGTTCACTTACGTATTTCATGATTTAATGAATTATTATTGAAGTTATAGGAACTTTTTTTTTTCTCCTTCATCTTTGACTTTGTTCTCTCAGATTACCCTTAACATGCTACAAACATTTATTTAAAAAAAATACAGGATAGTAGTTTTCCCACTTCAGAAATTATTTGAAACAGTCAGTCCTTGAAAACAACTAGCAAGCCAATATAGTTTATTTTTGCCTTGGTGGAGAAGTGCAGTCAAGTTAAGAAACTGCTAAGAAATTGACAGTTCCCACAACAGATGTAGTAAAACACTTGTATTTTCCCCCACTGCACTGTAAGATTTTAATAGCAAGAAATTCATGGGGCTCTTGATTCATACTTAGAACATATGTAGGAATTGATAGCCAAGCACAGTCTTCACTTACCCATTATTTATCTCCTCAACGACACATGCCAACAGAAAGCAACTGAAGCCCAAGAGACAAGAGTGCTTACAAAGAAGAAAGGTTCACTCCCTGGCATAAGGGGCCTCCAGCTGCCTTTGCTTCTGCTCTCTACAAAGCCACAACTTTATATGCACATTTTTCTAATAAGGCTAATACCAGGCAGTAGCACTGCCAGTGGTTCTTCCTTTCAGTTCAGGAACTGTTGCTTGTTTAGCATAGGCATTTGTTACCTGGGATGGTGTTTTCCCAGTGATGCTTCACCTCTTCTTTTTTATGTTCCTGGAAGGATATTCTTCATGTACATATGTAGACATGCCAAGATGACATGTTTGTGTTTCTAAGGGGAAAGCTAGACCCTATCTAAGAGCTAGATTGTTTTTCTTTTTAATCTTACTTTCTTATTGTTCTTGAAGAAAATTTTTTTCTTGGAGACAAATAAAATAATGTTAAAAATATATATTTTTTTTCAAAAGACAAATAATTTCTTCCACCATTCCAGATGATTAAATCATGGTTTTCATATTTCAAATACAAAATAGAATAGGAAAAAAAATAATCAAAACTTACAACTAAAGCTGTACCTAGAAGAATGCCTACCTGTATATAAGTAAGATCAAACAGAGATAAAATAAGATGCTGTCTTCTCTTCTGCCAAATGCTATGGTCATAGTTCAGGAAAAGGAAAGACAGACCTGAAATGGTAACAGCAACACTACGAAGTAGCTAACAAGTTGTAATGTATATGCCCCTAGGGCTTCAAATGCCTTGACATAGCATCTCTGATTCCAATTGTTTCAAGAGGTTAATACTTCAACTACATTTACATTTATTATTCATAGAGTAATAGATATTATATTTCAGAATTAAGGGCCCATTCAACTTTTGAACTATTAATATATTGTGATGAAAATTCCTAATATGATTGCCAGGGATTTCTCCCTTGCCAAAAATGGATCTGATTTTATAGATTTGTCTAGTTATAAACTCAGAAATACATCCAGAATGTATTGAATGGAATGGAAAGTGAGTGCAAAGAACAGCACAGGAGAGCTCTCTTTGTGGGACTGCTAATGACATCTGACACTGAAGAGTGCAGTAATATTCTGAAATAAAGAGAGTCTAGAAGAGCTGAATTTAACAAAAAGTGATGGTAAATAACTAATAAATATGCTTTCCATTTCCATAGCAACTTCCATCAGAGAAATACAAAGTGCTTGAAAACATCAATCATTTTACCCTCAACATTACTTTGTGGCAAGCAGAATATATATTTGAAGAAATAAAGTTGCTTCCTAGTGATTGCTGGACTCTATTTTAGGAGTCCTTTACTCTACATCTGCACTTTCTCCTTGACATTCCATCTTCCAATCTGTCTCTTTCATTTTCTGTCATGTGGAGTGTGGGGGGGGGGAAAAAAAAAAAAAAAAAAAAAAAGGAGTGATTAGAGAAATCAGAATAAAGCATGAAGACCTAAAAGTAATTAATTCAGCTATTACTGAACACCATATCAACTTAGTATAGTCTTGGTAGTCTTACCTATCATAAGTAATCATGACAAATAACTCTTTACAATGTTGCATATCAAAACATCATTAGCTTTCAATAGTTGCCACTTTCACTAAGCACTTTGCCAGTGCATATCAGCAAAATACATATTTTGGCTAACTAGAGTTGGTAGGTGCAGTACACGGACTGTAATGCCCAGACAGTAAGTGCCATGACCCACAACGTATTTTGCGCCTGTAAAACATGGGTGCCTTTAAAATATTTTTAAAATAACCTTATAGATTCAGTATGCTTGCAGATAAAAGAGAAACCAGAAGAACCCTAAATTATGATATTACTGTCCCCAATAAGAGAAAACAGAGCCTGGTTCCTCTTGCACTGGAATTTTAGGGATTCAGGATCAGAAGACCAGAAAAAGTTAGATTGATGCTCTGCAGTTCAAATACATAGAAATTGAAATGGCTATCTTTTGTTGAAGACTCGTGATAATTCTTAACGCTTTCTTTTGTTGTGAAGGTGGATAAACTGCTGGAATGAAAGTCAGTCAGGATTTTGGTGCCTGGAGAGAGATCTCAGTTTAAGGCTGAAGGCTGTGTGACCTCCACCAGTGAGGACAAGGTTGGAGTGGTCAGTAAATAACCTCCCTTTCATTTGGATACTTGGATAGATTGATGTTGATTGGGTTTTGTGTTCATTTGCGTTGGTTTTTTTTGTTTGTTTGTTTGGGGTTTTTTTTGTTATACCAAATGTGAAGGTTATGTTTAAGTTAAGCAAATCTAAATATCGAAGACATCTTTTTTTTCTTCTGTGAATGACTCTAAGAGCTTTTGAAAAATACTAAGGCCCCTTTTGGATGGCACCTATTCACTTTTTCAGAAGAAGGTGTCCTCTAGCTATTATCAAGCTTGTTAAAGATGGCATTTAGGAAATCACAATTGAAGATTTTGATTGAATGACTTTTCACAGTTCAAAGTATTTCATCTTCTTTAGCACAGCACAATGAATCCCTGGGATTCAATGAAGATGAAAGAGTTATTTAGATTTAAATATCCAAACCTTAACTACAGAAGAGTTCCTTCCCTTTCTGGGAGCTAAATATCTCTAAGTGACAGCAAAATGACAAGGGTTATTTTCAGTATTCACTTTTCCAAAGGAGATGGATTCCCTTAGCTAGAACTGAAAGAAAAGTTAAAATTAGGAACGGTACTGGGATTTGCTAATGCAGGGATAGAAAGAGTCATTGTTTCAAGTTAAGCAGTGTCAGTTTAGGCAGCTTAGTGTCAGTTGTGGCCAGCACAAGATGAGCACTTTCATTGCTGGGATTGTTCCTGTATTTTATTACCGGAGAATTAGGACAGGGGAGCATAAAATATTCTCTCCTTTGCCATATGTTAATGAGTCTGAGATTAGGAAGAGATAAAGCAACCTTTAAGTCCCATGTCTTACATACACATTTTCCAAAGGGATGGAACCCTAGGCTATAATTAAGATTCAACATAAAACCTGTAGCCCTAAACCAGAAGAAGAGACATCAACTTAGTGTTCAGCGCTGCATGGCTGATGAAGTAAAGAACTGTGCTGCTGTTGTCAGGTGCAGCTGATTCTTTGTGATTTCTTTCACTTCCTGGGATATTCTGCAAGCTATAACGAAGGCAAGAGCTACTTAGAGATTCAAAAACCATAAGCTGAAGAATTTATCTCCTTGATATCTTTGTGTTTAAGAGATTTTGTTGTTTTCTACAAAGCTGCTATACTAAGCTGAGCCTTTGTTTTTTTGCCATGAGTCTTCGAACCTTGTTAGGCTCACTGCATTAAGTTTCTTATTTAAGACTAGATGCATGAATACTATTCCAAAAAGAGGATGGAAGACTAAAACTGAAGCATTCTTCAATTGTTTACAAACTTTTTAAACTGGACAGTAAAAATATTATTATGATTTATAACTGCTTTTGTCAACTTTCATTCTTGTCCATCTGTAACCAAAACAAATGGCTTTGTCATTTAGTTTCCATTCTTCGAATAAACATAAGTAAAGTGCACAGTCCCTGCTTCAGGAGAATCCCAAGCACAAATACAGGTTGGGCACTGAACAGCTTGAGAACAGCCCTGAGGAAAAGGATTTGGGAGTGACAATTGATGAAAGACTCAACAGCAGCCAGCAACGTGCACCTGCAGCCCAGAAGGCCAAACATATCCTGGGTTGCATTAAGAGAAGTGTGACTAGCAGGTCGAGGGAGGGGATTCTACCCGTCTACTCTGCTCTCATGAAACCCCATCTGGAGTACTTCATCCAGTTCTGGAGCCCTCAGCACAAGAAGGACATGGAGCTGTTGGAACAGCTCCAAAGGAGGGCCATGAAGATTATCGGAGGGCTGGAGCACCTCCCCTTTTAGGATATGCTGAGAGAGCTAGGGCACTTCAGCCTGAAGAAGGTTCCAAGGAGACTTTATAGAGGCCTTCCAGTACCTGAAGTTGAAGAAAAGCTGAGGAGGGACCTTTTACAAAGGCACATAGCAACAGGACAAGGGAAAATGGCTTTAAACTGGAAGAGGGTAGATTTAGACTAGATATTAGGAAGAAATTCTTTACTGTGAGAGTGGTGAGACACTGGAACAGGTTGTCCAGAGAGGTTGTGGATGCCTCCATCCCTGGAGGCACTCCAGGCCAGGCTGGATGGGATTTTGAGCAACCTCATCTAGAGGGAGGTGTCCCTCTAGAAATAGATCATCTCAAATGTCCTTTCTAACCCAAACCGTTCTATGATGTTCAGTGTTTAAAAAGAATCTCTGAGTACATATTGTGGAAGCCTTGATGCAGACCTCAGGAGATGCTGTTAACCACATACAAGAAACTAAACTATTCTTGCTGACGGTTTACAGCATGTAACTTTTGTTTCAGCCTTCTCATTTGTATTTGTGCACATACAGCGAACTCTAGAAATGCCAGTAGATAGGAGAAAAGACCTCGCTTTCTGTGACCAGAACAACAGTTTGAATGAGAAAAGCAGCAAGCAAATATCCCTGTTTACAGACTCCCTGCTTTCAGAGAACTGTGCTCATTCTGCTGCATGCACTCAGAGGAATTTCTTCAGACCTGGAAAAGATAATTTAAAAGAAAAAACCCTCAGGCTCTCCATTGTATGAAATACTATTGTCTTTGAGACATCATAGGTGTTTTCTTTCAAATCCATAACTCACAACCCATAGTTAAGCTAGAAGAAAATGCATGTAATTGAAAATGTCTCTTTTTTTTTTTCCCCAGGTGTAGATATTACTGTAATTGTCCTTTTTCAACATTAAGAAGTTTAAATTGCAAACCTACGTTTCTTCTTTGAAGATTTTGTTTCCCTTCCACTGGCAGAAAATAAGCTTCTCTTAAATCAGCTGCAGTTCCAGGTATTTCGATGATTATTTGAAGATATGCTATTTAATTTTGTACACAGAGTAAACAAAGTACATAAGCCAACAGTAAAAAGATATGGATTTAAATTAGATATTTGGAAGAACTTGTTCTTTTCATTACTGTAGCATGGGGTAGTCAACCTCAGTTTGAACAATAACTTATTGGCACAACACTTCCTGCAGTTCCATACAGTTGACTCAAATTGCCAAGAAGAAAATTGATTTTGGAGAGTATTATAGTACTATGCCCTTACTTTGTCAATAATAATGCCGTGATTTGACCTTGCAAACAAAACAGCTCAGCACCAGACAGACTTTCACTCCACTCCTCCCAGAGGGATGCTGGAGAAGATTAGGGGAGAAAAAGTAGAACTTGCTAGTTGAGATAAAAACTATTTACTCAGAAACAGAAAAGACAAATTGCAAGAATAATAATGTGTATCTATCTATCTGTATATATGTAGGCACAAAATAAGTGATGCACAATGCAGTTGCTCAGCATCTGCTGACCAATATCTAGACTGTACCTGAGCAGCAGCTGCCCCCCGGCCACCTCCTCTGGTGGGAGATTTACAGATGTTGGATTCACCTCCCCCCACCCCCCACATTGCCATACAGTACAGAATATCCCTTTGGCCAGTTTAAGTCAGCTCTCCTGGTTTTCACCTCTCCCAGCTCCTTGTGGCCCCCTAGCCCATCACTGTACAAGAAGCTGAGAAGACAGAAACATTCTTGTCTCTGCACAGCACTGCTCAGCAGCAACTAGAACACTGATGTGATGTAGATGTCAACATTGTTTTTCTCCTAAAGCCAAAACATAGCATCATACCAGGCACTATAAAGGCACTACAAACTCTGTCCCAGATGGAACCAGGACAAAAAATTACATGTTAAGAAACCATTGACTCTGTATCGTGCTCTTCTTTCTCTGGTAACAGAATCTTAGCACTTTCCCTTCTTAGCACTCTTATCTCAGGATTTCTGCTGCTGTAAGAAGAATTGTATACTAAATGCTAACTTGCATATCTATGTTGTATAATTCAGTTGTAGGGTTCAGAAAAAAAATGAGAACTACTTATTCATTTTCTTACTTATTTTTGTTCCTTATGTAATTAAACTTGCCATGATGAGTTTCAATGTGATGAATTACTGAGATAAAAGCCAATGTGCTTTGTGCCGGTTCATTGCATTTGCAAATACAGCAGAACCTTCCTTATTATCTGTGGTGCACTCAAACTATGCAACAGGATGTCTGCAGAAATCAGTCATGTAGAAAGGTGGTCAAGTCTTTTGGTGTAATCATAAGTCTTTTCTTTTGTGGTTTATCTTCATTTTGCCATAGCTATGCCATAGTTATGCCACATATGCCACAACTAAGCCATAACTATGAAAAAATTGTTCTTTTTCTTCCTCCAGTATATCCATCATTTCAGTTCTAATCAGTAAGATCAGGAAATAAACTATTTCTCCTCCTATAAAAAAGATTTTTATATATATATATGTATATATATATATATATAAAACTATAAATATAACTATATATATATATATTATATATTATATATAATATATATTATATATTATATATATATAACTTTTTAAATATTAATGTGTGAGTGCATATTTTCTTTTACGCAACATCATCCAGGTTGCTTCTGAACAAGCTGTGTCCTGCTAGTGACACAAGCAGTCTTGTTTAGAAACATGCCAAACATACATGGTCACTTTTGAATCATCAAAACATTACTTGGAACTGGATTTCCCTAGCACAACTCAGATTGCAGCTCCTAAACTGTAATCTTCTGGAAAATCTCTCAGGGACCTGGATATTCAAGTCAGTTTGAATTAAATAACAAACATGATATATTTCATTTTCTGTACTTATAAGCACTCACCCAGGTCATGGTTTTTGAATCTTTTCCTGAGGCTTTCATTACATATGTCATAAAAGATCATTTAAGGACAATCTCTTGCTTTGTAAAATATATATAGACTATTTTCATCCTTCCTTCACCATCACAGTTTATCCCTAAGGATTGCTTACATAAAATAAATGTGATTTAGTGCTGGGAAAGAAGGTGGCACGCCACAAAGGCTGGCCAGCAAAAGTAACTTGACAGTTTACACGCTGACTTATTAGAAGTCAGTTGAAAACTCATACTTAAGCTACTATTCAGAGTAGCTTCACTAGAGTGACTAGTTATTTATCACCAAACTTCAGGATATCTTTGAGCAAGTCTCAGGCTGTTTGTAAAACAGGGCTTTGATATAAATAGGGATGTCTTGGCAGCACTGTGAAATAATATTTAAATGTCTTGGATTTCCAAACCACTATTTCATTGTTAGAAAGATGACAATCTTACTAGCTGTTAGCGTGTCACTTAGCTAAAAGAGCTGTATTTCGTTAAATACTTCTCCTGTTCCATAGCAAAAGGCAAAATTTTTCTTGAATGTAACACTAAAACATGATGAAAAGTATAGCAATAACAGCAGGATAGCAAAGTCTCTGATTGTAGCAACAGTGGACAAGCCCAACAGAACAGTTGTGGGAACAGAAAAGAAAAAAGGAAATAAGTTTACCTATGAAAGGCCTCAGGCAGGCAGAGATCTCCAACAAAATACCTTTACCTCTGCTGCCAACCCTTGAAAGAGGTCTGGGAAGAGGGGGAGCCAGGATCCACCCCTTCTGGTCACTCAGGTGCATTGCATGCACCTGAGCTCCACTGGGTTGCCCTGCCTTCCCACCAGGTGCTCAACCACTGTTTCTGGCCATGACTCAACATTTCTGCTGTACTGGAACAATTCAGTTACATCTGATATTATGCATTAAAAATAAAGAAACAAACAAACAAAGAACTCACCTTTATTATGGGAAGCCTGGCCTCATGGGGGGGGAGGGGGTGCTTCAGCACTCTGATAATCTTTGTGGCAGTGGGTCCTCTGGAGGTCCTCTGGACCTACTGCAACAACTCCATGTTCCTCTTGACAGCTCCAGAACTGGATTCAGTACTCCATAAGGGGTCTCACAAGAGCAGATAAACTGTTCTTGTTTTCTTGGAATAAATATTTCCACAGTTCTTTTACAAGATAAATATAAGAATCAAACCTAAACTTTTATAAGTCTAGAAGAAACTCAAGGATGCTGCCATTCATCTTTTTGCAACTAAAATTAATTACTATCAAACCACAAGTCAGGTTGTGTCAGGTTTTCAAATAACTAATATTCATTAGTTGTCAATGTAAATAGCTGTTTTACAAGATAAGCAAGTTTCACACAGAAACATGAACAATTAGAGCATGTCAATTCAGACTTTGATATTATTTGAATGAAATGATAAATTCTTAAGGCTATTGCTGATTCTTTGCTTTTGGATTTAACATTCCATTTCATACTGTTTTGTATTGTACACAGGGGGCCTGTTTGAAGTTATGCTTGTACATTCACAGATGAAGGATAGCAAGAGAAAAAAGTATCACTTGTGGTGATTACCCAAGTTAAGCATTAATCCATGGTATGTAAATTGTAGCATTAGCTATCATCTGTACTAATCATTATGTCTGAGGTTGTCTCAGCAGAAATCAATCTCTGATGTGTTGTGACATATTAGTACTTATTTTCAGCTTCTTTCAGAAGAGAATTATCATGACATGCTCAATTAAATAACTAGATGGTCCTGTCTAATGTTGCTTGTTCTCTACTGGTAATATTACCCTACTAAATAAGTAATGACTAAATTAGGACAAGTAAAGGCTGGATTTTTAAGAACTTTCTAATGAAGTATATTTTCATAGGTAATATCCAAAGCTGCCCCCCCCCCAGGTCTGATCAACACCTTGTTTGTCTTCAATGATGATTATAATGCTTTGATAACAAAATGAAGCTGTGCTTATGACTATATTGCCTAAGTTCATTTTTAGGGGTGGTCATGCTAGAGTTTACATTGCGTATCTTTAAATTTCAAAATATAATCCACTTGTTCCTGATTGAACTTCTGTAGGAACTGCATAAAATAATGTCTGCATGTACACTGAGTACTTTACTGTTAGTACCTATTATTTGGCAACTTTGCAACATAGTGTCATGATCTTTTTATCTTTTGTTTACTACTAGCCACAAGAAGAGTCCTCCATCTTTACATCCTCAGCGCTCTCTACTCCTACTGAGACCAAGATACATGCTGTAACTTAAGTGCCAAATTCGCTACCGCTCTCAGCTCTTCTGGGTGAAAGAGAAGGCTTTTTTGGAGGAGTCCTGGTGTCTCCCTGAGGCAAGATGGAAACTATAGATGATTCTCAGTTGGCCCTTTAATTCTTGCAGTCTGGTGTGTTTACCCTACCCCTCAGCTGCTGTTGCTTTACCTTTCTCCTCTTCACTCAGCAAGGTTCTCCTAAGGCAGCTTGTTGAGGTGCACCAACATTTCCATTCTAGAAAATCATGCTGCTGGGAATGAATTACTGAGGACACTATACATTTCAAGTTGTGAAGGTTTAGGCTCCTTTCCCACATTACACTGATCGGCCAAGAGGAAGAGCCTGAGCTGGCAGAGAGCAGTACCATTAAGAAAGCTCAGAAATAGGATTCCTCAAAGACTTGAGCCAGAACATCAGGCTCTAGGAATATCTCCCCTGAAACCCTTTCATGCTCTACTATGCATGGCATCAGCAGGCTTCTGCCTCTGGAATTTGGGCAGTGTCTATAATATATAGGTTGGATTGCAAACCACCTGAGCATAGTTAGTGCTATTGAAGGGAATAACAACTAATTAGACGTAAGCCAGAGATTATATTGCTTTTGTAATGGAACACATGCTTCACTCTGCTACTGAATCAAATCCTCCTTTTTTTCCCTCAAGAACACAGGGACACTTCACTGGAAGCTGTATGGAGAGGAAAATATAAAGTGGAATGAGAGCTGGTTTTTAACGTTCATGTAGAACCAGGTTGTGTAAATGAGCTGAAGGCTCAACTCAGTCTCTTCCCTTCTCACTGAGAGTGTCACGAGCAGAATTTATTTTGCAGTAACTACATCATAATTGCTATTTGTAGTTGTCCTTTTTCAAGCTATAACATAATGAAATAATCTTTCAGAGCCAGGTGTGCTGTTCAGTCTTGTGAAAGTTTTCCTCACAAAAATAGGTTGGTGAGTGCAGAATTAGCATAGGACCCTGGCATGAATTTTGAGGCAGCAGTTGTTTTATTTCATATCTTTTTCTGCTTTAATATTTTATGATTCGATGCTTCAGAAAGCAAGAGTTCAGGAAATTTTGATTTAAGAGCATTCATGCTTTCAGCTAACATTCTGAAATTGCTTTAAGAAATCCATTTCAGAGGCTAATCTATAGCAGCTTTTTAATATATACAGCAAGGGAAGCCTGTATACTATATTTGACTTTGGTGGTTGATCAGGGCAGCCTGGTTTAGCATTAAATGTGGAGGTTGGTAGCCCTGCATGTGGCAGGGGGGTTGGAGCTTCATGATCCTTGAGGTCCCTTTCAACCCTGGCCATTCTGTGAATCTGTGATCTGGGAGTCCCAGTGAACAATAAATTGACCTTAAGCAGGAAATGTGTTTTTGCAGCAAAATAGTTTATAGCATCACAGACTGTTTCCAGCAGGTCAAGGGAGGTAATCCTACTCTACCCAGAACTGATGAGACATATGTAGTGCTGGGTCCAGTTCTGGTCTTTCAAGTAAAAGAAAGACATAGACATACTGGTGCAAGTCCAACAAAGGTCATGAGGATGATTAAGATACTATATAACATGTGATATAAGAGGAGAGGATGAAGTAGCTAGGATTGTTTAGCTTGGAGAAGTGAAAACACAGAAGTGGTTTATTGATGCACGTAAGTAAGAAAGCCCTTGAATTACTAGAATGAATTGGAGCACAGGCACAGATGTAACGTGACCATAAATGAACATTTCACAGAATTCAGTAAGATACACCTTCATTTCCATAGTTCCTGAAGTGCAGTCATCATGAAATGTCCTTGAATTATCCATGACTTTAAGAGTCATTTGGTTTCTATGTTGACTGCAGCAGAGTCCTTCAATATATCAACTTCTATCTCTTAACCTCTTCCTTCAAAAACCTAATTATTCAAAATACAAAATGCACATATAAACACAGATGAATATCTCACATCCACTAGTTCAATAGAGAAGATGGCAGAAAAGTTAACTTAGTCTTCATATCTCCCTTCTATTCATCTCAAATTCATTCCAATTGCTGAAAAGAATGTTGGCCTTACAGTTCTATTATCTGCTTTTCATCCAAGGAGACTGTAGAATTACTGTACAAATGTAAAAGCACATGGGAAAAATTTCCATTTTGTGTAAATATTGGCTGCTACTCTGCATGTCTGATCAATACTAGCTGATTCCTAGCACTATTATTTTTATTTGTTTGTTTATTTTTTTTTTAAGAGGACATTAGGATGTTTGTAGCAGCAGCAAGGCTCATAATAATTATGGATAGATCAATAATAAAAAGTGCCTAGACCTGCTGCTGTTTTGACTCCATTTGGATCACAGATCAACAATCAGGTAATGACTCTGAGTTGTTGTAACAAATATGAAGAGCAAGAGTATTAATAGTATAAGGCAGGCAGAAAGCTTAAGGATATGAAAATGTGCAGTGAGATTCAGTTTGAAATTAAGGCAATGAAATTAATTTCTTGTATATGCAGTAGCTGTATATCTATTACACTGAATGGTGGCTGCTCAGTGAAGCCAATGGAGCATGGAAAGTGTACAACATATGCTAAAGTAGATGTTGGTAGGCTGGTTGTTTGAATCTCACCCTCTTGTAAGTGAGGATAGGCTAAGACTATACAAATAGCTGGTGTGGTGTACACTGAGCACAGAGAACTCCAAAATGCATGAAGGACACTAACTTCCAGATGACCGTCAGGTAAGAATAGCTAGAGGTATGACTTTGAGTAAAAGATTATTTGTCCATGGTTTTCTACAGTTTCAGAGTGAGAAACTTGCAAATAATGTTAGTTCTTGTTAAGCAACAGGTGTAACCAAGCACAGACAAGCTGAAAATGTGGCTCCACAAAGAAAAGGACAGTTACCTGGACCAATCCTAGCTGTCCCGAGCACATCTGATCACCAAGAACCAGAAGGGAAATTAAACTCTTGGCAATGAAAAATGTCACATCAAGGCATGTTCTTTGGGTCCTGCTGTTCTAGGATGTAACTCCTAGAAGACATGAAAAAATAAATGTCTGTGTGGTAATTTCAAAGCCACAGCAAACTGAAAGTGGGATCTTACTAAAAGCAGTACTGGTGTGACTCTCGTTCATGGTACAATACTGTAGAAAGAGCACTCGGAAATCTTCTCAAGACTCCTCTAATGCATCACTTCCTCTTCCCTGTCTGTTTCACTACCAACAGATTTGAAGGAGGCCTGGCTTAACTCTGGAAAAGGGCAAATGGTAGTCATGGCTGCATTCCCAGATCTCTGTCTTTCTACGATTCCTTCCCACTGAAATAACTGCAATGAAATTTGGCTGTATTCACTGTCAGGGAAGAAGACATTGCAAGTTTAAAACAAGTAAATATATGCAGGATGAGAAATTGAGGCGTTGTTTCCAAGTAACAGCTGAATGCCATTCACAGGACACCATCAAGAGAGACCTAGACAGGCTTGAGCAGTGAGCCCAAGGGAACATCATGAGGTCTAACAAATACAAATGCAAGGTCTTGGACCTCGACTGTGGCAACTTCCGCTATCTATACTAGCTGGGAGAAGAAAGGACTGAGTGCAGCCTTGCAGAAAAGGACTTGGTGGTACTGGTGGACAGCAAGCTGGACATAAGCCAGCAGTGTGCTCTCGTAGTCCGGAAAGTCAAACACATCCTGGGCTGCATCAAAAGAACTTTTGCCAGCAGGGCTAGGTGAGACCTTTGTGCTGGTGAGACCTCACTGGGATACCATGTGTGAATGTAGAGTCCTTGGTACAGGAGAGACACGTACTTGGAGTGTGTCCAGAGGAGGGCCACTAAAATGATTTAAGGGATGGATCTCCTTGCCTAAGAGGACAGACTGAGAGAGCTGAGGCTGTTCAACCTGGAGAAGAGAAGGCTCTGGGAATATTTGATAGTATTCTTTCAGTATCAAAAGTGGGGCTATAAGAAAGAAGAGGACAGACTCTTCAGCAGGATATATCAGGCCAGGCAGAGCATTGAGCAACCTGATCTAGCAATGGATGTCTCTGTTCATTGCAGGGCAGTTGGACTAAATGACCTTTAAAGATCCCTTTCATCTCAAACAATTCTATGATTCTGTAATTCCATGAATATTCTGTAGCTCCCCCTGTAGTAAAAGGAGGGAGAGACTACCCAGATCCTCATGCACACCATGAAAATACTTCAACAGTACGTCAGCATTCATGTACCAAAGCGTGCAATATGGACAAGGGCAGATGTCTTCTTCAGCAATTTCAAGTTGGATTTCTGCCCATAATGCGAGACAACTTTTCTTCTCCTCTAATGCAGCCAAGAAAACGAAGCCATTTCAGATGTATTATTTACAAGTTAGGGAATGAACTTGTTTTTCATGTATTTTCCTAATAGAACTTGGCTTTTTACAGATCGATTTCAGTTTCTGCAGCTGGAAAAAAACATATTTGAAAGTTTCTCCACTAAGAAATCTAATTGCATTAAGTCCTGAAATCCTTTAAATTCTGCTAAAATTTCATTTTGGAGATAAAAGGGAAGATGTTTAGATACTGTCAAAATATTTTGTTATTTTCTATTTGTAATGATTTCAAAATCTGTTTTATTTGTATGGAATGCTATAAAAATTAATTGTCAAAAATCAGAGATTTTTGTCAAAACAAAATATTTTGATTAACTTTAAATGAGGTTCTTAGAGTTATTAAATTTGCAATTCTGCAATATTTTCAGCCTGAAATGCACAAATAGAACTGTGGTCATCTTTTGAACAGTTCCGAGCATACAGCTCCTCCCATAAACCAAGAGCATCATAGAAACGGAGAGCAAGAGCATCTGTAAGATGCACAGGACTCCTTATATTTGAACCTGCCACTAGTTGCAGTTGTGAGGGGTTGCACCTGACTACGTATAAACATTTTAAGAGAGAACCATCTGTCATAATGATACCAGAGCAACAAAAGATGCAAAGATTAACAGTGTGGCAGATGCAGGTGAAAAGAGGGGAAAAAGTGGTGTAATTATTCATACAGAAAGATTTATTCTGACATTGTGATACATCTGTGAAAACCTTATGGCACTGTAATTCATGCCAGATGAGATATGTATCTTCCAGCTAGAACAATTAAAATAAGATAGAACTCCAGAAAAAAAAAGAAAACAAAACAAAAAAAATCCATGTAGTGATGCAGGGGGGATCATGCCAGTAAACCAAGCTACATCCATTTGGAAACTAATGCTGAGCAAAAAGATAGCTTTAGATGTTATGTCCAACAATATATATATATATATATATATTTTTTTTTTTTTTCCTAAAATCACTATCTGAAGCATATTGTGCTATGCCTACAGGAACAGCATGGGAAATGGGAGTTCTGCATCTACAATCAGCAAATACAATCCTTTAAAAACTCAATATAGAAATACTACTGGTGTCAGGATTATCTGTAGACTTAAAGACGCACATGTATGCATACATGTCAGATGTCTCTGAAAGCTGTTTTCAGTTATGAATATCTGTCGTACTGGCATGAGCAGTCTTGTCTGCTAGCATTTTTCCACTGAACAGTAATAAGGAAATCTTGCAAGCCACCAAGGCCCACAGGCTGCTGCCAGAAGACAAATGAACATGTTCTATGCAATTCTTCAGCATTATGCTTCATCCATTACGCTGCTCCTTGTATTATTAAGAAAAATTCTTTTTAGAGCAGTTTCTCTCAAAAATTAAATGAAACATAACATACACATTTATATAGTAAGCCATATGAATTATATAGCCCAAGGTTCACCCCATCTAGCTTCTGGCATTTGAATGAGTTCTCTGAGCTAGAAGCCATGTCACTGTGGTTTCTCTATATACTCAAAAGAACATAAAACATAGGAACGGAAAATATGTGAACCTCAGGAGATCTTAAGTCTCAGAGATCCCCATCTCTCCACTGACTACATTACAAACCTAGAGTGACTGCATCCAAGAGTTGGCAATGAATGCAGTTCAATTTCTCTGAAATATTTTAGCTGTCTTACCTGGCTAACAACCAGTTATCAGCTCCAGTAATACTGTTTGAGTACTGAAAGTTAAATACATATCTAACTGGCTCAGATAAGAAGCAGGCTCTTCTGCGAGTGGCCAAACTGAGCTACCGGGTTCACAAAACTCTGACTGCTTAGCTCAGTCAACAATTACTTGCCCTCTCTCATCATTCCAGGACCTCAATTTAATTATTCTCTGATGCAGAACTAGAGTTCAACCTGTCTTGATAACCCTACCTGCTAATGATGTTGTAAACATTTTGGTTTTGTTTTCCTCCTAGAGCATTTACAAGCAAATTGAGGGACAGAAATAACACACTTAATCTTCGTAAAAGTCAGGACAAATATGCAAGCTTAGCTTCCTGACCTATCAACTTTTCCACTTGGTTTCTCCTATTGCCCTCCTGCTCTTGAAGTTTTTGCTTAGCTTGGGCTGCGCTGTAGACGGCCACAGTGTTGAAAAGGGAGATTTTCTAGTACTTGAAATCTTTCATTTCTGTTTTGCCAGGCACAGATCATTCTAAATTACTTTCTCCTTTGAGAAAAGAAAAAGAAAGAAAAAGAAAAAGAAAAAGAAAAAGAAAAAGAAAAAGAAAAAGAAAAAGAAAAAGAAAAAGAAAAAGAAAAAGAAAAAGAAAAAGAAAAAGAAAAAGAAAAAGAAAAAGAAAAAGAAAAAGAAAAAAACATGGAAACATAAGTGCTTTCTATATCTTGATATTAATTAACTCCCTGAAAATGAGAAGTTTGATGAAAAATGAAGTAGCAAACTGAGTGTCAATTACCCACCTAGTATCATTTTAAGTAAAAACATGTTCTGGAGTGTTTGAATTTATGAAACTGAAACATTCCAAGAAAGGAAATATTCAGGTAACAGTTATGTAAGATGATTCACATTTGAAAAGACAGCTAAATTTCCACAAAATTGTGGTTTTCAAAGCCAAAGTCCACTGATTTCTATACAAATGAAAAGGCAATTAAGTATTACATAACATTACTTAAATGTGGGATTCATTTGATAAAATATGTATTCTATGTACACCTTCTTTAGTTACTTAATACTTCCTTTACAAACAAATTCTTCCAAAGAACAATTCATTCTACTTCAGCTAAAGTACATCAGATGAAGAGTTTTAAAGCCATTTATCTCTTTACAAACAGTGCTTACAGAGATAGAACATTCTACATTACTGGGTGATATGAATGCCATAAGGCTACAAGATGGAATTTTCTACCAGCTGCAGGGAATAATGAAAGATTATCCATCTAGAAGTATTCAGGGATTATATCAGCAAAGGAGTAAATGACTGCTTTATTAACTTTATCTTATAAACCACGTGATCTTTTTTTTTTTGCCTTACAAGGCTCTGAGAAGAACTTTTGTATTACATGTTAAAGGGTGGGGGGAGCTGTATGCTTCTGACATATGATATCTAACTGTAAGTCAGTGAGCTTTGCATCCATTTCCTACTGATACTAGATAATAATGTATTAATATCTCTCCCTTCTGCCTTCAGCTGAACTACGTGGTGTAGCTACATAAAGCCATATTGAAATACTTTGAAAATTCTGAACATATAAAGGATGCTGCAGTTTTTCTGGTAGCTCAAAAAATAGAAAGCTGTCATTCAACTCTACAGGTGCCAAGCTTTCATCATGGTTACAAAAACTCACTCTGTTCTGAATGCTTTATTCTTATGAAAGATGTAGCATTGACGTTGCAGAAAAAGATCTTCTGATGCAAAACCAGTGACCTGACAAAACTGTTAACAAAAAAATCCACTTTAATGATCCAACAGCAATCAGTATCCTTCATAAGTAAATTAAAATGAAGTCTATAATGGAATTAAGACCCAAATGAGATTTTCATTCATGAGGTCTTCATTCTAAGGAGGATTCAGAAGAGACTATAAAAATTTGCTGAATCGCTAGGCTGGATTAAATATTCTGTCTTCTGTACTGCAACACAGGACAATATACTTACAAGATTTCTGAATGGCATGAGTTTCCAAATATAGCTAATAATATATTCACATAGAATATATTATGTATATTAATATAACATGAATATTATTAATGTAATATTTATTAACACAAAATTTGTCATGAGCTACTTGTTCTGTCATAAAAAGTGGCAACTCAAAGTGCTCTTTTTTGGGTTTTTCTCTGTTCTTTTTTTCTCAGTTAAAAATACAGGTGTCAACTCTTCTATCTTTCCATAGCCCCCCTTCTGAAGAAAACACTGGAAATAGTGCTGTCTTGAACACAGAGAGTGCTGTATCAAAGGTGACTGAAAGACAGGAAAACTTTAATAGATAAGAAATAGCTAAGCCATAAGAAACAGTCTTATACAAATTGTATCAGTTCTTTACAAGGAGAGTGGTTAGGCCCTGGAACGGGCTGCCCAGGGAGGTTGTGGATGCCCCGTCCTTGGACGTGTTCAAGGCCAGGTTGGACGGGGTCCTGGGCAACCTGATCTGAATGTGTATGTTTGGTGGCCCTGCTAGGCAGGGGGGTTGGAACTACATGATCCTTGAGGTCCCTTCCAACCCGGGTGATTCTGTGAATCTGAAAAGATAGAGTTCCTGGAAATTAATTTGCCAACCAAAAAGTAAACTTTTGCCCTCAGCTGAGTAAACAAGTAAAGGGAACAGATGAGAGCTCAGGACATTTTCCACAGTGTTCTTATAAAGATACACTTGGAAGTGGTTGCATCTACACCACTAGCTCAGCCTTGGTCTGATTCTGGGTCTGGCCTTGTCTCTTTCCTGTTAACACAACTGTAGTTAAAATGCCTGTACTCAGCAAGTTTGTAATCAGTAGAAAGTTTGAAGGAGATGTCAGTAAGCTGGAGGCCAGAACTCTTGTTCAAGGGAAACTAAATGGGCTGTAGGCTGACAGAAATTTCATGAAGCTCAAGAAAAACAAATGAAAAGACCTGCACCTGGGATGGCATCACTTCATATAGAAGTACAGGCTAGAGGCAAATTGACTAATAATGAGGGAAAGCATTCTCTAATGAAATGCTAACCTCTGAAATTCATTACCATGTATAAGTCTGAGGTAAAAATCTTAACTAGTTCAAATCTTAAAAATAGCCTGGACATACGTCAATTTTCAGAGTTGATATACTTGAAACTTAATGAAGTGCGTGAGTCCCCACACAGAGATTTCCAGATAAATTATCTTGCAATACGTAAAATTCAACGCCTACTGAAAAGTTTCTTCCTCTTTCAAATATAATTGATGTTTAGCTATACCCTGATCCTTTCTGACAGATCCAGATTTCCAAAGGAAACAGAACTGAGCACAGAGTAAGCTAGGAAATAGATGATTCTGGTTATAGGAATATTTACATTCATAATAAGTCATCTCATTCTTGGGAAAGAAAAAAAGACTGAAGTGGAAGAGAAGAGATTTTTCCAGGTGGAAATAAAATGCTCAATGACACATGCCACATATCGCTGACAATACTAAATTCAGAGGAACTACTGACTTCACTGAGGATGGACAGAAGTCTGGACAAATTAGGGAACTGGACAATTACCAATTGCATGAAGGGCTACAAAGATGGTGAAGGGTCTGAGGACAAGATGTATGAGGAGCAGCTAAGGTCCCTTGATTTGCTCGGCCTGGAGCAGAGGAGCTGCCTCATGGCAACTGCAGCTCTTCACAGGGAGCGGGCAGCAGCTCTGTACTCTGCCATGACAGCGGCAGGGGGGTTAAGGACAGGTTCTGCACCATGGAACAGGCTGCCCAGGGCAGTGGGCACGACCCTGAGCAACCAGAACTGAAGGATCATTTGGACACCACTCTCAGACATAGGATTTGAATGCTGGGTGCACTGTGTAAAACCAGGAGTTGGAATAGATGATCCTTACCAGTCCCACCCAACTCAGGATATTCTGTGATTCTATGATTACCTGAAGCTTTGGACTTCAGTGGCAAAGGAAAAAACATATCAATAGCCACTGGCTTAAAAAAGTAAAAGTATAAAGCAGGTCTTATTCTAACCAGAGAGCACATAGCAAAGTTCTCCAAGACTTTTAGAACAGAAAAAAGAAAATGTTTCTATATACATCTGTACAGATAACATATATTCTTAAACTTTGAACCCTAACATACTATTAGAAACAAGTAAATATGGTTTTGAAGCTGAGCGTTCTCTAATGAGATAACAGCATTTATTTGTTTGCAGCAGAAGTCCATTAAGAACATGAGCATGTGAAAAAGCAGCAAGCTGTAAAAGCTAGTTGTATCCCCTTTGAGGACAGGGAAAATGTCTAGTGAGGAAAGGTTATTTCAGATTACCCAATGGCACTTACAAAATGTGGGTGAAATAGTTACTTCTCAGAATCTGTTGTCAATGTTAAGAACTTATCATTTTGAAGGATGGTCATCCCACAGATAATGCTTACAGCAATTTGAAGGAAAGTAAACCATGCTTTCCTCTTCATCCTGAATTAAGGCTGCTGATTTTATTTCTTTTCCTGACAACAACCATCTAGACATGCTGATTGCAGTAATCTATCAACTGTTGCAGATCTTTGTAATAGACAATATTCTTAAGAGCTGTTCAGCCTTAGATACATACCTTCTAATAACAGTATTTGACTTTCTGGAAGATACTTTCCAGCTTTATGAAATTTTACAAAACCGGAACAAAGCAGAGGTTTATATATTTGGGAAGAGATGAAAAATTATTTTTTTTTTAATTTTCTTTAATTGATGAATTACATGAAAATGGGGGATTGACAGTTCTAGATATATTCTGAGTCAGTTCACAATGATGCGTGTAACATCTCTAATCACTCCAACAAATGCTGTTCATGCCACGTCAGTAACTCCAAAGAAAAAATATTTTTAATCTTTTGAATATTCATTTATTCATCATATAAAAGTAAGCCAGTAAAATCATAGAAAATTCGTGCATCTGCTGTTTTCTAAAACCAGGCAACTATATTTACATTATTGAAAGTCACTGTAAATATAGAGAGTTAAATATATTGATAGAGATGTGAACTATGACATCCTGCAACTATAGAATGCCAGTCTGCCAAGAAGAATAGTTTACCATCTGTTATCTTATTTTCTGAATTTAATTTGCATTGTGATTTGTATCACCGCATTATTAATCAAATGCCTAACTAGCATGTGATTTTCAGAAGGTGAAGGTTGCTATTAATATTCACAAATTGACAATTTCATCAGGTGAACATTTCCACTTCTTGCAAAAAATCTCAAATTATAAGCAGGGTGTTTTTGAAGTATTTTAAGATACATTTCTGTCCCATTTATTTTATTATTTCATAATAAACTATGATTTAACCATTGGAGATAATATCTAAAAAATAGCTTTAAAAAAGCTAATAATTTCAAAAGTTTATTTAGAGAGATAAAATCTTTATGATACCCAGAATATGAATATTAGTCTGGTTATATGCAAGTCAAGTAATAATTACTGTTCTTCTATCACTGTAGGATAATGATAAAATAGATTATCAAATTACAACAGTCTGCTTCAGAAACGTAACACAAGTCCATTGCATCAATACCAATATCATTATGTAGGTTGAAAATATAATCTTCTTTACCTTCATTTGAGGACCAAAAATGTCAGAGAAAATAAAATAATGTTGGTAATGTAAGGAACCTAACTATTAGGTAAAAGCTAACTTGAATAAATTCTGTATAAAGTAGAAACAGTTATAATTTTAATATTAGGTGTAAATATATTAAAAATCAGTAGAACATTTTCAGTCCTCTGTTTTACATTAAAATATATTAATTTGAGTTCTAACGGGTTTTACTTCTGCTTCAATCCATCTCTTCCTAGTGAAGCTGTGTACCTGTGCCAAAAAGAGTTGTGGATGTAGAGGGTCAGCACGGAACAGTAAGACTGAATTACTGATAGCTCACCACACCATCAGAGCACTTTGGAGCACAAGGGAGTTTTTGTATCTTATTTTCAAAAATGATGGGATAAAATGCAATTAAATTAGAAATTAAAGTCATGGAGTACGCAGGTGCTGAAACTATGAGCTGAAACTGTTGAGCAAGAAGAAGAGGGAAGTAACCCCACTGATTCCTGCTCTACTCTGTAATAAGCCATACAGCGGTGCTCATCCTTAACTGATTCACCCAGTAAAGCTGCTTACAGAAAAGAGATGTTCTTCCAAGGAAGTGACTTTGTACCTCCTCAAGCTGAAAAGGCAAATGAACCAGAATTTCTCACTTCCCAGAAGAACACATACTTGCAAACAGATAAGCAAAGGTCAACACCATCCCCATCCCTCCTACTTTTTAAAAGCCTACTGCAGGAATTTCATATATTTTGGGACTACTTTCTAAAGATACTGTGAGGGATTTAATGAAGGAACGACTGGAGGTGGAAGCGCTGCATGGATTTTGGTATGAATGTGTGAAATGCTCAGCCAAGGAAAGGCTGAGATACTTATTATCATATAGAAGTTCACAACTTCCCAAGAAGTACTCGGGAAATTTTGCAATTAAAATGGAAGCACCATGGAGGCCAAGTTCTGGGTTATGCACTAAAATTCTCTGTATTCCACAAGCTCAGATTTCAATTCAGTCATGTAAGCCCTTTATTAGTTTAGTAGTTTAGGTGTTTAGTCCTACCTTTATTTTTTCCATTCTACACCCCCCAGGGATATAAGCTCTGTATTTCCTGTGACAGAGTATTCTCTATCTTTAACAAAGAATTTCAAGCAAGTTCCACACCACAGCAAAATTACACTCCTAGAAGTTCTGCATTTGCATTGCCCCATACCTCACTGAATTATTTGAGTTAGAAGAGCCCATCTAGTTCCAACTCCCTTGTGATAGGCAGGGATATGTTCTGCTAGACGAGACTGCCCAGGGCCTCATCCAAGCTATTCTTGAACACTTCCAGGAATGGGGCATCTATAGCTTCATTGGGCAATCTGTTCAGATGTCTCACCACCCAAATAGTGAAGAATTTCTTTATTCCAATTTACATCTCTTTTCTTTTAGTTTACAGACATTACCTCTTGTCCTATCACTACATGCCCTTGTAAAAAGTCCCTCCCCAACTTTTCTGGCAGTCCTCCTTCAGATACAGGAAGACCACTATGTGATCTCCCCAGAGCTTTCTCTTCTCCAAGCTGAACAAGCTCTCTAAGCTTATCATAGCAGAGGCTTTCTTCTTCTTCTTCTTCATGGCTGTCCTCTGAACCCACTCCTATATGTCCATGTCCTTCCTTTGTTGGAGGCCCCAAAGCTGAACTCAGTACTCCCAGTGGAATTTCATGAGAGCAGAATAGAGTTGGACAATCAACTCCCATGACTTGCTGGTCACACTTATTTTGACGCAACCCAAGATACTGCTGGCTTTCTTGGCTCCAAGCATACGTCTAAATCTTTCTCTTCAAGGCTGCTTTCAATCCATTCTCGCCCAGCTTGTACTAGGTATTGCCCTAACCCATATGCATGACCTTGCACTTGGCCTTACTGAACTTCATGAGGTTTACACAAGCCCATCTCTGCAGACAGAAGTGTCTGCTGACAGTACAAAATATTGCTATCAAATAATTCCTCAGGAGCGAGAGTTCTTAATAATCCCCTGCTAGAGCTTATTTGGTCCAATGAAATCACATCAGGAGATGGAAACAGCCTGCATTGAATACCTGCAGAGAAAACTAACTCGATGGTAACTGTGAAGAATACAAGGTGAGGCAGGAAAGATTTACTCACGTGCACAAAGAGTTAAAGAATAGCATTTATTAAATGTATATAAAATGTATCTCAAGACCAGCCCTATGAAGAATTTCTAGCACAAACCAAAATCATTTTTTGAATTTATGTGACTGTATGCTATGTTTTGATAACTAGAAGTGCAATCTCCTGCAGTACATATGCAGAAACATTGGCTTTTATTTTCTTTTCTGGCATTTCTGTTTCAGAAGTTCCAAGTGATATTAACATACATGCTTACTTAGAGGGGTAAGTATAAGAATTAAATTCAGCCTCAGGAAAACGTACCACTGTCCAAATCAGAAAACAAAGTCATCAGCCACAGCTCAATCAGTAAAGGACTGCAGAAAGCAGTAAGTCAGCAGTAGCAATCACATCGTATTTTCCAATCAATTACCCCAGTAAACATGGCGTAACAATTAGCAACTGAAGACCTGAGGGTTCAGTGAACAAGGTACTATAAAAAATTTAAAGTCATTAATATGGAACATAATGATCTCAGTTGAGAAGGAACTTGAGATTGCATTAGGACAAAAGTAAGCAATCCTTACAGACTTAAGAAGATGGTTTAATTTTAACTGTAGTGTAATCAGTGATATAAGCATCACTTTAATCAGCCACCATTTGATAACTTATACAGGATGTGAAAAACCCGATTCAAACAAGACTTACGTGAATCTGGCTATGCCAATACTTTAACTACTGCTGAGATCTTGTCCTTGGCAGTGCAACGTGGTCCCTTCCACCATTCAATAGTTAGAATGGCCTGTGACAGTTTTTATACCAAATCAAATTATTTTATACCCCAAACATCTCCTACACACAGTTGAAAGGTTAGCACAGGCAAGGGATCACTCTTAGAATGAAGTCTGGTTATGCCTGTTGTTTCTGAGAGGCCAGTAATGGTTGCTAACTGGCATACCGTATTGAGTATTAGGTGGGGCTCAGTAACGGAGAACAGATCTTGCAACAGCTCAGTTTGTAGACACAAACATTATTTGCTAATAATCAAGCATTGTGGTGTTTCACATAGTCAAATGATCTACTGGTTCAGCAGAAAACATTAAATCCTTGCAAAATTAAAGGGACACACAAGTCATGGTAGGAATTGTTCCATCAGAGACATTCTCTAGGATCCATCTGTCTTGACACATGAACTTACTCCTTTCAATAATCTTGTAGAAGATCTTTCAATACATCCTAATAACTACAGTGAAGATTGAGTAAAAAAAAAAAAAAAGTTCCAATAGAACAAAAGCAAAATATTTGTTTAAGTCTATATTCCAATTCTGTTACAGAAAATATTCCTTGCTGAATTTTTTCTTTGTATACCTTAAAGACATATTTTCTTTTTACTGATGTAAGAACACAATTAAATTTTATATTCACATTAAACATATGTAAAATATACAAATAAAATGTGTTTTTCACATCCGCTTACCACAACAGCATTAAGCAAGTTTCACTGTGTGCTTAAGTTGTACTATACATAGTGATAAAGGTTAGGAATAAAGGAGAGAAAGACAATTTGCATTTCATCTCTTAATGTACGTTGCATGCATATGTAGTAAGTATAGTATCGTATCATCTGTTAGCATACATCATACATATACGTCATGTAATCATATATATAATACACATTGCATAATAATTTATAGTATCCTATCCAGGTCTGTCACGAATTTGGTTACTTTTCACTTCTAAATTCTTTAGTTTTGAAAAGCTTCTCAAGTGACATTGTATACATAATTTAAAGCATTGATATAACTTTCAACCTAAAATTACTCATAGTTTGTATACTTGATGTTTTGGTGGCAGTATTGCTTCTGCTTCTACTGGTGTTCATGCTATGCTATATTCAGAAAGAGCTACTGTATACACTTTCGTACGGCTTTTTAAAAATGAAACAAAAACAGAACTTTAAATCTGCTCATGTTAGAAAGGATCTTTGTTCCCTTTGGAGCTGTTTTCTTTATCCAGATTTTGTCTTGTTTATGACATTCTACAGAAGATCTAACAGGGCTGAGTAAAAAGAAACAGTCATTGTCCCCAAAGTTATTCATTTGAGGATCACTCCAACTTTTTTTTTTTAATATATATTTTTGTTATCTTAGCCACTCTTAGACATCCTGAATCAAATAAGGCTATTAGGCTTCTCATAAGTTTAGACTGATAAAACTCTAATTTTAACCAAAAAAAAATCCTATTAAACATTTGAACTATTGTTACTGTTCCAGTAAAACATAATGAAATAAACCTTAATGCAATTTACCAGGTTGAAATAAAAATTTCCTATATAGGACTATATCATATTCTCCACTGGAATTCCATGACATTTTACTTACTGCATAGAAAAGAAGGAAAAAAAAAATACACATCCTTACAAGCCACCATATCTTACTCAAATGGATTATTTCCGTTTCTGTGCAAATTGTTACAGTATTCAAAGTTATTTGAGCATAGAAAGAAGAGTCGCTCTTTGTTGAAAACATGTTAAATTATAGAAAGATTTGCTTGATAATAGTCAACATGGATCTCAGAATCTTTTCTGGACATTTGTCATGGTTTTATGATTTTTGGTTATCGATATTTCACATCATAACATCATGTAGTGCACCGGGAGTTAAAGAGTTAACGCTCCAGTGCCAGGAAGAGAAGAAAAACTACAAATCCCAGAAGACTGTGTTCAGAGAAGAGATATAGCTCTTGGCAAGGTCATGAGACCCTCCCTTTTTTTGGCTCTCCTCCCTGCTGCTTGTCCTGACTGCATGCATTGCCTCAGTGCTAGTGTAAGGCCTACAGCATTTGGACACTCTTTCAATATTTTTGATTTATTAGCTTCAGTTCTAGTCATGCTGTATTATAGTGTGTATCTTGCATTCCAATATCATATTTAATTTTTTTTTTTTTTTGCTTCTCCTCAGATAGTTGCCACTGTTTTTAACTATTTGGGGTCCCCTGTTTCCCCTTTCTGGAGGTGCAGATTCACAGAGTCCTCTGACCTGCTAGTCACAGAACTGAGCTGAACCAGCCCACAAACCATTGACATTCTTTGTGGAAAATGCAGGCAGAAGCTGCTTTTTATCTTTCAGAACAAATTGAGGAAAGTGAAAACAAATAGCATACTCGCACTTCCCTTTGGTATATCTCTAAGTATTTTGCATAGTAGATCATGAGCTAATTGCAAGTACATTGTTTAGGAAACTTCAGGATGTAGTGAATCACTTAGCATATGTCAGTGACAACTTTAGGGTACAAACTGAATAGGTTGCAATTCTTCCCTCCCTCTACTGTTCTTTTAGACCTCCACAAATATAGTCCCCAGTATTCTACTTACAATTAGCTACTGTGACCATTTATAAGCATTCCACACATTTATAAGCCTACTAACTTGAATTGTGCAACCCACAGGAAGTTAGAAAAAATATTTTCAACTAAAACTTAAGGATATCTCTGGAACTCACAGAAAAGAATAACAGGCTTATCCTTACTGCTAATGGAAATGCATAAAATAAACAGTTCCCAGAACTGAAACTCAGATGCACTTCTGGGTTATAGTGATCTCTCTACTGTTGTCATCTCAGTTGGTTGCAGGTATCAGCAAGAAGATTAGGAATTGAGTTTTCTTGGATATAAGTCACTACTGAGATATTGTCTTTTTTGTTTGTTTGTTTGTTTCACAAGACAGCCTTTTCAGCTGCATATTACTATAAATGTCATTGCTGTCACCACAAAGCTCAATTTGGAGACAAGTAAATATCCATTCATGAAACTGAAACTAGAACATGAAACTAGAGTCTTGAACTCCAGGGGGATACATTAAGGCTACATTCCAAGAAGCACTCCTTAATGTCAATCTGGCTAGTGCAGTGATACTACTAGAATCATTCCTAGCACAATCAAGTTCACTGAATAAATGGAGCCAATAGTTTCTCCCTGCATGTTTGGCTGCACTTCATCTTCCCAAACTACAAGCACAGCATCCAAGACAAAGGCAGAAGAGGATTTAAATAAGCTGATTTACACCGTATCATTCATCACTGTGTTGTTTCACCCATTTAACAGACTCATATTTTCTACAAAACTCTTTTTGGTTACTTCTAATGATGTAATATGATGAAAAGTACACAATAACAGCAGGGTGACACAATCCTAGGCTGTAGCAAATGAGAACAAGCCCCATTGTAGCAGCTAAGGATACAGAAACAAAAGAAGAATATTAACTTACCATCAGAAAGCCTCAGATAGCAAGATACCCTTGCCTCCACTGCCAACCCTTAAATGAGGTCTGGGAGGGGATGAATCCTGGTTCCACCTATTCTAGTCACTCAGGTGTGTTGCATGCACCTGAGCTTCCCTGGGTTGGTCCTGCCTTTCCACCAGGTGGGAAGGTTCAGGCCATGACTTGGTATTTCTGCTACAGTTATGAACCTCCTAAAATCCTTTCTCTTTACCTTGCATGTCTAACAACGAGTAATTTCAGCTCCAGGTGGGATTTGGTCTGCTTACTCTATCCCAATCAGTTTGAAACACTCTTTTACACTCTTTCTTTGTCATCTATCCCTTTTTCCGCTTTTTGTGTCATCTTTCTGCATTTTCATAGAATCATGGAATCCTTAGTGTTGGAAGGGACATCTAAAGGCCATCTAGTCCAACTTCCCTGCAGTTTACAAGGACATTCACAGCTACATCAGGTTTGAGCTTCTTTGAGCTTGAAGATATTTCCTCTTTTTCTGTTATCACAGAACCTGATAAAGAGTTAATTCCCTTCTTTCCTGTACCCCTCCTTTAAATACTAGGCCACTATCAGGTAACATCAGAGCCTTCTCTTCCCTAGGCTGAACATCTCCATCTCTCTCACCCAGTCTTTGCAGGAGAGGTACTCCATCCCTTGAATTATTTTTGTAGCCCTCTTCTGGACATGTTCCAACAGGTCCATGTCTCTCCTCTACTGAGGACTCCATATCTGGATACAGCATTCCAGGTGGTCCTCACCAGCACAGAGTAGAAGGGCAGGATCACCTCCCTCTCCCTACTGGCCACATTTCTTTTGATGCAGCCCAGGATATTGTTGGCTTTCTAGGCTGTGAGAACACATTGCTGGCACACATCCAGCTTCCCATCCACCGGTACCCCCAGGTCTTTTTCTGCAGAGCTGCATTTAATCCTTTCATCCTCCAGTTTGTATTGGTAGTGAAGATTGCTGTAACACAAATGCAAGACCTTGCATTAATATTTGCTGAACATGATGAGGTTCACCTGAGCCCACTGCTCAAGCCTGGTCCTTCTGGATGGCATCCCACCACTCTGGTGTGTTGACCACATCCCACAGCTTGGTGTCATCAGCAGACTTGCTGAGGATGCACTTGACCCCAATGTCAATGACGAAGATATTAAAGAGTAATGGTCTCAGTAATTATGCCTGTGGGATACCATTAGTTACTGATCTCCACCTAGACATTGAGCCACTGACCATCACTCTCTGGATTTAATCCTGCAGTCTATTATTCATCCACCCATTAAATCCATATCTTGCTATTTTGTATAAAATTATGGAAAGCACGTTGGAAGTGATCCTTAACTATCCAGTGGGCAGAGAAGCCAAGTCCAGTAGTCAGCAGATCAAAACCTGTCTGGCTCAGAACATGTGAGGAACATGCAATATGCCATGGTAACCTCAATTCTCTAAATCTGGGAGACAAAATCAGTTAAATAATATTATTTTTTCTCCACTCAACCATGCAAGAATTAGACATGAAGGGAAGGGAAGGGAAGAAGACTGAATTGCTAGTGCTTTTCCTGATGTTTCCTTATGCATGTCAGCTGTTATTCATTTTAAAACCACTTTGTATTCTCTCTCATGCCATTCCACCACCTGAACCTCTGGCATTCATACACATAGCACAGCTGCTCTTTGAGCATGGCTATTAGATATGGAGTCTCTGAATAAGATAGGTGGAGGAAGAGCCCAGTGTTTTTTATGAAGACAATTATTTTGTTACTTGCTAGGGTAGGGCCACATGCAAGTGCATAAACACTACTCAGATGTGTACAAGGTTTAATGTGAAAGTCTAATTCTTTTCCTAGGCTGGTCAGAGTGCAGTTGAATCCTTTCAATGAAACAAAAGCATGTTTCCTTTTTTTAATGCAGCTTCTAACATTTAAGTTGTAAGCTTCATACAGCAGCTCTTTCCTCAGTGATGCAGCAAATTGTTAATTCAATGAGTCTTATATGCTGCAAGAAGGAAGTTTACTGTTTGTCTTTAAACTTCTTAAATATTTTTAAACATAAGATATAATTAAGTTTTAGTTCAAAAGGCATGTAAACTTCTATGGGAAGTAACCAGAAAAGAGTTGTAAAACCTAAATTGAAAGGCAACACACCCACAGTCCTTGCTAACATCAACTAGTGTCATACTGAGCAATTGTAATATGTGTAATTACTTCTGACTTTGAATATAGATCAAAATTGGTATAAGCCTTACATGTAAGAGTCATAAAAAGATGATAGAATAATATGTCGTGAAGAATTTTAAGCCGAGATCTCTTATGTGATTCAGTAGGCATTACTAAAGAAAAGAAAAGGGATAGCAGATGGCTGTGAGTGGAATGGACAGCACATCAAAACTGGACACCAAGCAGGCTGTCAGCTAAATTTTGCTCTAGGATACATCAGCAGTGCCCACTTAATTGCACTCAGGTTGTCTTTCTTGTAGAAACTTAAGCATACACTTAGTTGATGGCAGCAGTAGGCATCTTCATAGCTGTATGAAGAGAGCATCCTGAAGTGATTTCAGCTCATAGTGGCACAACATACTACATGATTAGGAAAATAAGTCTAGACATCAGACAAGCAACACAATATCAGCAAGGCTGGAAACTGATGTCACAGCATGCTCACTGCGGCACTGGCTTCTGCCCATTGTTTTCGGTACTAGCTATGGACACTTTAGCACTGTTCCCAATCTGTGCATACCCCTCATTTCTACAATCAGAAATTTAAATAGTACAATATATGTCAGGTTTAAGAGAATGTGAGAAAAACTCCAGTTGTCATTGAAGAGACAGTAATCAAGCATCTTATTACTTTGTTATTTACCTGCATAAATCCAGTCATAACCCCCCTCTACTCTTCCATATGATATAAAGTGATTGTTTGCTAACTTTGTTGCAACAATCAATCAGAATACAATCAGAAGTTCTTACCATCCCAGGAAACAGCCATACATCATTTAATGAAATGGCACCATCTTTGGCATCATTTTTTAGACTTTGTTGGACAATTATTTTGATTGTAAGAGCTACAAGATGGCTGTAGCTGAGGCAGATAGGAAAAAGATAATAGGAGAAGGGATAATTTCTTGTCTACCTTCTGTCACAAGTTCTGCTGACGGAGAGGAAGTCAAGCATGCTTTATGTCTCACATCAATTGGTAATGTATTATCGTCTATGGACTGTATCATCTTTGTCCATAAAAAACTCCAGAGGGGAAAAGATTTTGCTAACTTTTGTCATTCCTCTTTGTTTGAGAAATCACACTTTCCTATTAAAATTAATCTAGAAAAAAACTGATGTTTTAAAAGTTCTTATATCCAAGATCACTCTTTATTCCAGAACAACTGACATCAGAATCCTACAAACAGTACCATTTTCTACTACAAAAAAAATATCAGTCACTAACAGCAGCAAACATTTTACCTTAAGATACAATTTTTTTCACTGTTAACCTCCTCTACTCAGCTCAATTTCACTGAGGAATTTCTAGCAGCTCTCTGGCAAAGAAGGAATATGCAGCTAAGCGTGGTTTTTCCTGTAATACATGACAGCAAACCACTGGCTGCTTTTCTTACGATGTGCTGCAGTGCAGCAGAATATATACTTGCATCTCTTCTCTCACCAGATTAAGTTCTAGCTCTTTCTAGAAGAATTTGCTGTAAAATAACTATCGTATAGCTTTCCCTTGAGGTAGTTGCAAGATTTTTCATATTTGACTCCTACAGTAACTTTGCATAATTCCTGGAGAACTTGAAACACCGACCCAAAAGCTTCACCATCCCAGTTGACAACACAATATAGGTCGTTTCTGCAAGATCTAGCTTTCTTAGAGCATCAGAAAGACTCTGAAATGCACTTTTTCTTCAATATCTGCTTCAGGAACCTTCTTTTCTTCAGAAAGACTTGCTTCCTTTTTGGTTAGTCACTAGTAAAGTTGGATTTCTTCTTGTTTGAAAGTTCTGGATAACTTTCACATGTAAGAATGCATGAATCTTACGTAGGTTTACTCCCTTTCTGTAATATGTACTTTCACAGGGAATTCAATGGGTTTTCATAGAGTCATAGAATCATAGAATCACAAGGTTGGAAATGACCTATAAGATCATCTAGTCCAACCATCTTCTCATTACCATTGCTACCACAAGCATTAAACCATATGTCATAACTCCTCATCCAGATGCTTCCAGATGCCCTTCTCTGGACACACTCCAGGGCCTTGATGTCTTTCTTGTAGTGAGGGGCCCAAAACTGAACACAGTACTCAAGGTGCGGCCTCACCAGAGCTGAATACAGGGGGATGATCACCTCCCTGCTCCTGCTGGCCACACTATTTCTAATGCAGGCCAGGATGCCGTTGGCCCTCTTGGCCACCTGGGCACACTGTCGGCTCATGTTCAGCCGAGCATCAACCAACTTGACTAGGCAGTCTATAACAGATCCCCACCAAGATGTCACCCCTACAGGCCTTCCCCCTG
Source organism: Lagopus muta (assembly GCF_023343835.1). Taxonomy (NCBI): domain Eukaryota; kingdom Metazoa; phylum Chordata; class Aves; order Galliformes; family Phasianidae; genus Lagopus; species Lagopus muta. The sequence goes on along the minus strand of NC_064434.1, from coordinate 30,668,728 downwards.
ATCCTTATCCATAGACACTCAACTCTGTCATTCCCAACCCCAAGCTCTTCAACATCAAAATAGTCTTTCATATAAAGGGCCACACCCCCACCCTTCTTTCCTTGTCTGTCCCTTCTGAGGAGCTTTCTGAGTTTTCTCTCAACACTACTCTTTACATAAATCAGTGAAACCCAATGAAATTAACTCTCTCTCTTTTTTTTTTTTTTTTTTTTTTTTTTTTTTTCCCCTAAAACCAAAGTGCTATTGTATATTAAGAAGTTTGTGAATAGGTCCATAGAAATGATAGAAACTATTCACAACAAATTCTCAAGGACACATAACGTGGAGGAGGTGTGACAAGAGAAAGGCCAGGGTAATGTTCAACATTCATGAAAAAATTCAAATTCATTATTAACAAGCTTACACCGAAAGACAAATTTACATTAAGAAGGGAGGGAAAATCAAAAAGAATTGACAAGACTTCAGCTGAAATATTTGCAAGTTGCACTCAAGCAGAGAACATGCAGGCAAGGTCAATTAGTCTCAGTAAAAAAAGTTATAACTACTGACTAGAAAATTCTTCTAAAACATGTTCTGAGAAACATGCACACAGAAAAAGTTTGGAAAATGCAAACTGTATTCATTTAAAAAAAAAAAAAAAAAAGCAAAAAAAGCAGGAGCCATTTTTAAGTGAGTTCAATCAAAATGAAAATCACAGAAGAAGGAATATAAATCTCCATAAAGTTCATAACAAGGATCTTTTGTAGACATAGGTTAAATGCAAACTTACCACAATATTGTAAACAATTCATCTAGACTCCTTTACAAGAACAGAGAAGCTGAAATCATTCTATGAAGGAAATATATTAGCAGTAAAGAACATACTGTTGCTCAGTGTCAAGATGTGTTCATCGTACATGGTTATTTTAGTCTGCAATGTTACTCTCGCTCCATTTTCCCATAATTTTCTCTTTTTTCCTGTTCTTAGTTACACAAGAATTTCTTTAGACTACAAAATTCCTAAAATGAAAAAGATTTGCTCCTTCTATTAACTGTTATTTCCAGTGTCAGAATATGAGACAATGAGCTTCCTATTCCATGGCATTCTTGCCCACAGCTGGGATGTTGGAACTCAGTCTTTAAGGACACTTCCGATCCAAGACATTGTATGATTCTACAATTCTATCGTTCTGTGAGTCTATGGTTTTGTGATTTTATGATTCTATTATTTCAATACATGTATGTAATTCAGTACAAAAAAAAAATAAAAAATTAAGGCAACATAAACAGAAATTGTAATACACCCTCCTGAAGAAAAGCAGAAATTTCTTAGCTTCCTTTACCAACCTCTCTTTTTTTAAATTATTTTTATTTTTTTTCTGGTAGTCCAGAATCTTCCATGATATCTACATCTTTCTTTCTTCACTAATGCATGTATACCTCCCCATTTCCTGATCCTTTCCCAATCCTACATCTTATCCTACAAGTTTCAAATAATTATAGTATACAAACTGTTCATTTTCTTTTTCTCCTTCTGCAAATAATCCTATATCTCAAACTCCAATAATAATGACAAAAATTTACTCACAAATTTCTCAGCAATAGGAAAGATTAGCTCAGGAAGTCATATAAATGTAGTATACACAAGTTCAGTCCTTTGAGAAAAAATGAGGGGGGCAGAAAGTGTTTTTTAAGGGACATTGAGTTAAAAAACTAATGTGCTGCTAAGGACTTCATGTTCTTTATGTCTGTATTCTGGCAGTCTTACTTTGCAATACCTAAAGAGAAAAAGTACAAGTTATTTTTTCTGCATTGCTTAAAGCCTCTCCAACATACACATTCTGGAAAGATTTGCACAGTTAATCTCTTTATTCAGATCTTCCTAGCTTTGTCTGTACACTGTGTTTGTTAAATTTCTGATGTGGAGAACAATTCTAACTACATATACTCAGGCAGAAATGTATTCATTCACTCCTTTTCTTGCTGAGTATCTTCTGTGCTTCTTTTTTTCAATAACTATTCTCTTCAGATTTGGATGATGATGCTTTTATTTACTCTACTGACATCCCTTCTCTCGAGAAAAAAAAAAAATTGAAAATTTGAAACTACTACTCTTTTTTATGCCTAGCGAGGGAACACTGGCCCAACTGAAGTCAACAGAACAAGATTTTTGCTGGCTGGTATCAACATCAGGATTCCAACTGTATTTCAAGAAGGAGCATGCAACATTTGCTACCATGTTCTTAGAACACTGCCAGGAGCACAGTGTCAGAAACATTTCAAATCAACAAGGGAAGGGAAGGGAAGGGAAGGGAAGGGAAGGGAAGGGAAGGGAAGGGAAGGGAAGGGAAGGGAAGGGAAGGGAAGGGAAGGGAAGGGAAGGGAAGGGAAGGGAAGGGAAGGGAAGGGAAGGGAAGGGAAGGGAAGGGAAGGGAAGGGAAGGGAAGGGAAGGGAAGGGAAGGGAAGGGAAGGGAAGGGAAGGGAAGGGAAGGGAAGGGAAGGGAAGGGAAGGGAAGGGAAGGGAAGGGAAGGGAAGGGAAGGGAAGGGAAGGGAAGGGAAGGGAAGGGAAGGGAAGGGAAGGGAAGATCATGTAGTCCAATTGCCCGACCTTTTCAGGAATAACCCAAAGTCAAAGTGTATTATTGAGAGTGTTATCTAAATTCCTCTTGAGCACTGACTGGTATGGGGCATTAACCACCTCTCTATTATTTCACAGAATCACAAAGAATTGTAGGGGTTGGAAGGGACCTCCAGAGATCATCGTGTCCAACCCCCTTGCCAAAGCAGGTTCCCTACAGCAGGTTGCACAGGTAGGCATCCAGGCCATAATTTGGTTGGGACAGCCAACTTCACCCTTGTAAGACATAAGGCCCTCTTTCTGAATGCTGTTAAGCTTTTTTAAACATCTCTCTTGCACTAATTCAGGGAATCACAGACTGGCTGGCAATGCCATGATCTCTTTTCAGATGCCTCCATAATGCCAATGTTTTGGTGGAACAATGTGATTTAAAATAATGAAAAAAAACATTCAACAAATTTAAGGGATTACATTTTAATAATGCTCCTCCATGCTGTACCATCAATCAAGCATTTTTATGTCCTGAAAATTAGAAAGAAAAAAAAAAAACCACAGAAATACCATGAACTCTTTATTTGTAGTGTTATTTCCTTGCTAGTTTTTCTCCACATCCCTAGTATAAGCAGGTTCTAAAACAAGAAGGGATCAAAGACTGTAAACAGTTCCCTCTCATATATGAGAAACACTGGAGGGGATTGTCACACAGTTAACTACTTTAATCTGTGCGCATGACAGGGGCCATCCCAGACCCACAAAATGGGAAGGAAAAGGGAAAAGGGATACAGAGATGAATGCTGGGCTTAAGGAAGGAAAAAAACAAAACAAAACAAAACAAAAAAACAGCAGCAATGATCTATGGTGGAAAAATTATTTTACTAACTATGATATCGGAATGCAAGGTAACACAGTATCATACAATCTAATTGAAATTGAGACTAATAAATCAAATAAAGTAGGAGAGAGAGTTTCTGAGACTGAGTCAAACCTGAAAAGTTTGGTATGGCTACAAAAGCCATCTGTGGCAAAGCAGGGAATCATCTCAGCAGGTGAGGGAGAGCCCCTGCCAGTGAGAAGCTGCCTAACTTGCACACCGTGCTAGAGATGTAGGCTGAACTAATACATAATCAATTGTTTCCAGGAATTTGGATACACATTCATTAGATTTCAAGAACTCATTAGCATGCAGACTTTCCCCCTCATGCATGCGCAGTGAGTCATGGGGGTCTCCTCCTGGTAGTCATGAGATGAAGAAACATAGTCTTCCTCATGAAGGCTCCTAGTCTACCTCACGGTAAACTTCTGACCCCGCGGGAGGATCACCCCCCAATCCAGTTCTAGCCTGCCCTGAGGACATCTTATCAACTCCCTGCCACACAGCCTTGGGCTGCTCTCAAACTCTTATCTTTCTGTTCTCCACTCCCTCATTCTCTCAGTCCTGATGTCTGCATTCCCCATTCTTCTAACAACCTTTACATATCTGCTTCTGTAAACCACCTCTAACTGTCTCTATCCCCAGTTCCGTGAAGCCCTTTTTTCCTCTTTTACAGTGGGGCCCTTCTCTGATCCTTCAGAAGCGTGGTCTGGACGATTCAGTAGTAAGATGGACTGTGAACTGACTGAAGGAAAGAAGCCAGAGTCAGTGGGACAGAGTGAGTCAGGTTGGAGGTCTGTATCTAATGGAGTCCCTCAAGGGTCAGTAGTGGGACCAGTACTATTCACTATATTCATCAATGACTTGCATGAGTGAGTGCACTATTGGCAAGCTTGGTGATGACACAAAACTGGGAGGAGTGGCTGACGTGCTAGAAGGCTGAGCAGCCACCCAGCGAGGCCTAAACAGGCTGGAGAATTGGGAGAAATTTCATGAAATACAACAAGGGCAAGCATAGAGAATTGTATCTGGGTAAGAACAACCCCAGGTACCAGTATTCAGGTTCAGGACTGACCTGCTGGAGAGCAGCATAGAGGAAAGGGACCTGGGGGTCCTGTTGGACAGCAGGGTGACCATGAGCCAGCACTGTGCCCTTGTGGCCAAGGAGGTTCTTTTTTTTCACTCGTCTGCTCTTTTCTTTTTTCTTCTCTTTTCTGTTTCTTCCCTTTTCCTCCCCTCCCCTCCCCTCCCTTCCGCTCCCCTTCCCTGCCCTCCCCTTCCCTCTTCTCTCCTCCTTTTTTTTTTGTGCGCGTCTTCTTTTTTCCCTCCTGATTCACTGTAATTGCATTTTCTTTGAAAAGTATTAAATTATGAGTATGGGTCTCTAGATTGTAAACCTTATGTTTCACTACAACTGTTTCCTTCGTTTTCTTTCCCTTCTCCCTCCCCTCCTCTCCTTTCCCCTTTCCTCCACTCCTCTACCTCCCCTCCCCTCTCCTCCCCTCCTGTCATATCCCCTCCCTCCTTTTCTCCTTCTCCTTCTGTCATGGTTTTATGATTTTTGGTCATCAGTATTCCACACCATAACATCATGTAATGCACTGGGGGTGGGGTTGGATATCTGCCGAATGTTCGTCCGACGGAGAAGAACTACATTTCCCCAGGAGGCTTTGCGGTCAGCAAGGAGATTTAACTCCGTGCAAGGTCACCTGATCCTTCTTCGCCTGCGCTTCGCTGTCTGCGCTTCGCCATCTGCACTTCGCCATCAATTCTTCTTCAGTCACTCAACTGGACTGCACTTCTCACCCCAGCATTGTGGTGAGGTCTATCTACCATCTAGACAGACTCTCTCTCTCTCTCATTGTATTTTGCTAATACTATATTTAGTAAATCATTTTATTGTTCCACCTCAGATTATTGCTGTTGTTTTCAAGTATTTTTGGGGTCCCCTGTTTCCCCTTTCCCGGAGGGGTGGATCCGCAGATCTCTCCGCCCTGCTGGTCACGGAACTGGGCCGAACCAGCCCGTAAACCGTTGACACCTTCTCCTTCTCCTTCTCCTCCATCTCCTCCTCCTCCTCCTCCTTCTCTCCTCCTCCTCCTCTTCCTCCTCCTCCTCCTCCTCCTCCTCCTCCTCCTCCTCCTCCTCCTCCTCCTCCTCCTCCTCCTCCTCCTCCTTCTCCTTTTCTTCTCTTCCCTCCCCTTCTCGGATTTGCTTTGCTTCGTTTCGCTTTCTTCTACCGCCTCCACCTTTGCAGACAAAACTCTCTGATTCTCCTCCATGTATCGCTAGAAAAAGGAAAGTGTCAAGTCATGACTGAATAATTTTCACCTCAAAGAGACTTTGAGAGGAAAAAAGAAAAGCTGCTTCCTCCCAGGATCCCTCTGGCAGAGGCAAGCAGCAACAACAAAGGCAGGAGTGCTGATACCTGTCGGTGGGCCCAAGCAGCCGGGAGAAATTGTCAATCGCCACCTCCGTGTGACAGCGGGTGAGGATGACCACCGCCTGGCACACGAAGGGCATGAACATGCTCTGCTGTGTGGATGATGTGCAGCTCCGCAGGACGTAGAGGATCAGTGGCACCTGAAAGAAGAAGGGGAGAAAGAACAATTTGCAGGGAGTGACCATGGACGTTCAGCATATGAGCAGTGCCTGCTCCCTTGACGTACTGCCAAAGCCTAAGACTAAATTTCACACCAGCAACCTTGTCCAAGCCCTGGCTCTGTGCTCAGACTGTGTTTCTTTAGCACAAGAGGCAAATGGCACAAGGCATAGCGCAACAGCAAGAAAAAATCCAAGACATGTGGAAGAAAGTCTCTTACGTCTCGACAGATGTCCTTTCTGTACATCTGCAGAAAGGTGATCATCCACTGTCCAGCAGCACGCACACGCATTCCTTTGGCCTTTCGGAAGGTCTCCTTGATGGCCATCAAGAAGTCGATGGTGCGTTCCATGGGGAAGTTTCTGCACACCATCTGCAGAGAAATGAGAAGGAAGAGATCCCATCACTGGTCTGCGGCAGGTCTTCAAAACATAAGCCAATCTTGAGGGCATTCTTAGTTCAGCAGCCTGCTGGTCACTCAGGCAGCAATCACAATGCTCCTGCTGTCCGTACCCTGCTACTCATACAGAAGGCGGTTGAGCCTTCTCTCACCTTCTCCACCTATGGTGTTTGCAAAGCCTACCTCCCAGCAGCCACAATCACACACACACACAAACACACATCATAGAGTCAGCTCCTTGCACTGGGCGCCTGAAGGACAGACATTGCTCAGAGCCTCCTGATACTTGCTGGAGAAGAGTGCTCTCAGGTTGACAGCTCATTCTGGAAATGGTGTGAGAGGCTGTGGGGAGCAGAAGGGCGTGCAGATGCCTACACACTGAGATCCCACCACCCCACTTTGGGTCCACTTACCCTTGCGATTTTGGACGAGGCCCGGAGTTGACAGACTGTGCTGCAGGCGTGCAGCCCCTCACACAGGCTCCCAGGGTCTCCCATCTCGATTACTCTGTTGGTCACCTTGGCTGGAAAGAGCACAAGGAGAAAAGGGAAGTCGGTAATGCTTCTGGAAACGGAACTGCTTTCCAGGGAGAGAGACAGAGGGCAGGATGGGGACGAGAAGAGAGCTGCGCACGGTGCCTCTCTCTCCTGTCAACAGGGCCCAGCCCGTGGGCTTCTGCTAGTGCTGCAGAGGAGAGCAGAGGGCTGGTGCACACTCGCTCTACTTGCCTTGGATTCGGAGAAGGGAGCTCAGGCAGGTGACAGCCAACTGGCGGGAGGTGGGCATGGGGTCACACGTCAGAGGTGCCAGAAATCCCACCAGGGAGCCAAAGTGCTCGCAGGCGTCTTCTCTCTGCAGGGATGAGAGGCAGGAACAAAGCTGTAGGCAGCCCCAGCACTCCCCAGCTTCTCCCACCTGTGCCTTCCCCACGTGGCGGGTGACACAGCACACACAGCAGGGGAAAGCTGGCCTTCCAGCTCAGGGGCAGTGGAGAGGGAGCAGGGGGCGTGCGGTGGGGCTCTTTACTCACTCGAAGCTCTTCACATACAGCCAGCAGCTGGGAGCAGACCTGCAGGGCCCTCCTGCGCTCCCACACGTTGCCTGATGTCATTGGTCTCCTCAGGACCTGGAACAGAGCACCTGTCTCACTGCAGACATCCTTTCTTTCCCTTCCTGCCATCCCTCTCTCTGTCCCTCCTTTCCCGGCACTTTCCCTCAGGGCCTGCCCTGTGCTCCACGCGGCCCCCTGCCTCACTGAGCACCAGCACTGCTGCCCCTGCTCTCTGCAGACGCTCCTGTCTCCTAAGCCAGCAGCTTTTCCTCAGCTGTGGCCTGCCAGGGGCTGTCTCCTGCCTTGCCCCCTGCACAGCCCATTTCTCTGCCCATTTCCGAGTTTGCAGTGAGCTGGCACGTCAGCAAGAGATTTCTCCCGCTCTGAACATCCTCTCTGTCCCCACATCTCTGTCCCCACTATCGACAGGCACTCTGTTTTCTCCCTTGCCCCTCATGTACTCACATGGATTATGTTCTGGCAGAAGTCACGGGTGGGCTCTGTCTCAAGCAGGGCTGCCATCAGCCGGCCCAGAGCTTTCAAAGATGTTTGCAGAAGCTGAAAGCAGAAGAGGGGATTGAGTGAGGTGTGGCATCATGGTTGCTGCCAGAGCATAGGCTGTGTGTGCTGAGGTAGGGTTCCCACCAAGAGGTGGCTGGGAAAGTTACAACAGCTTACCTGAAGGTATCGAGCTGCTTGCTGTGACTTCCTGATCTTCAGCATCATCTTTGCTGAAGGGTGAGTCACAATGCTCTTGCAGCACAGAGCCAACATTTCACACATGTCCTTTGCTTCTCCCGAGGGCTTCAGCTTGCTGACAGGAGGAAAAGAGGAAGAGAAAGCAGAAAGGGCCTTTACCGGTGCTCTCCAGACTGGTTCAGACAAAACCTGAGTTCCTCCTAATCGACAGCTGCAAAGCCAACACCCCCAGCCCATGCTGCTGAGCACTGTCTTCAGTTCCAGCAGTGCCTGCCTCCTCCCTGGCAGCAGTGAACCACCTCCCACTCTGAAGGGAAGGAGACCCCAGGTCTCTCTTCTCTTCCCTGCCAGGAGACAGGAGGACCAGGGCCTTTCTCCCTGCCCAGAACCGCAGCTCTGCTGGACACAGCAGCCCAGCATCCTGGAGATGCGGCTCCTCACCCCCTCCAGGCCTTCAGGAGCTACCCAGAAGGTCCTGCCTTACAATCCCAGAGGCTCCAGCCCTTACCTCAACTCCTCCAGGGCCAGAACCACCTTGAGGGGCACTGGGGAGACAGGGATGCCTGAGTGATACCTCTTCAGCAAGTCCTGCAAGTCCCAGAGAGATACAGTCAAAGTGGGCAAGGGGCACGCGAGAGCTCTTCCTCCCAGCCCAGTGACAGACACAAGTGCCACACACCAGCCCCATCACTCCCACGTTTCCCACGGAGGCGTGCCAGGATGCAGCAGCTCCACAGGTGGTGGACCTAGACTGCTGCTCAGCCGCTGCCTGCCAGCACCAAAGATCCCCACCAGCTGGAAATGTGTGGCTGAGGGAGACCTGTTTGCCTCCAGGGAAGCAAGCCTCGTGTCACAGCCCAATACTGCACTGCAGACAGCCCTGGCTCTAAGCACTCACCATCAGGATCTCCAGCAGCTTGCCCTTCAAGGACAGATTAAAGCAGTCCCCCACAGCGTGGAAGGCGGAGCTGAAGTTGGTGATGCTCTGCACCAGCGCAAGCTTGTTCTGCAAGTCCTGAGGCCCAAGAGAGAAGAACATTCTTTGAACTGCAGGAAGGGCCAAGGGATGCAAGGGGGACACGTGGGGGCAGCACTAAGGGAAGGGCTTGGATCTTCAGCTGGCCACAAACTGTTCCCCGTGGGGCCTTTGAAAGAGAAGGCCCATCTCAGCCTCCCTCCACATGGAAGGGCTGCAGCTGGGCACTCAGATACCCTGGCACGCTTTGAGCTCTCACCTGGCAGCTGCAGCTGTAGAGCAGCAGGATGTTGCCCACAATGTCTCCCTCCACGTGGGCGAGCAGTTCTTCCTTGGAGGCACACAGTGCTAAGCTGCCATGGGCGAGCATGAGAGCGCTGCGTGTGGCGTGAGCTCTCGTGCTGTCCAGCTCCATCTGTGTGGGGAGAAACAAATGCCTTGAGACACTGGCCCAATGGCCCCAGTGCCCCACAGTGCACCTGAGCTCCCAAGGCAGGAGCTGCTGTGAACATAAGGCGGAAGAAAGCCAAGATGGAAACCCCGTAATGCTTCACCTTCTTGTGCCTGGAAATCCTAGAATTTCGGCCCTTGCACAGCCTGGATGAAAACATGGTGAGCGTGTCCAAGACTGCACGGAAGTTGCTCTCAGCAGCATGGCTGAGAAGAGAGATCATTCCCTGCACAAAAGAACAAGGGGCAGTTGGTGCAGGTCTGAACCCACTGGCGCGGCCAGCCACACTAGCCAGGCCCATCCTTGCCTGAGGGAAATGGCAGCAGTGAGGAGATGGAAAGGGCCAGAAGCCCTTTGTCCCAGGGACAGAGTGGGGACGCTCACAGAAGCTCTCCAGAAGGAGAGGAGAGCTCACCTGGGCCTCAGATGGTTCCTCTGCGTTTGCTTCCTGCAGGTGTTGCAGCAGTTTCTCTTGGATATGGAGGACTCCCTTACAAGCTCCCAGCACTGTCCCCAGAGCCTTGTACAGGAAGGACTGCATGGGAAGGGAAGGAAGAAGCTGAGATGTGGCAGCAGCCTGACCTGCTCAGACAGAGCCAGGTGGGAAGGACCCACACTCCCAGGGAATCGCTGAGAGCAGCTGCAGGGCTGAGCTTTAGCCAGCCCCCAGGCACTTGGCAGCAAAAGGCTCCCTGGGGGGCACGGGCTGGGGAAGCAGCCCGCGTGGGCAGAGCACCGCCTGCAGCCCCAGCCCCAGTTGGGCACCTGCGGCTGCACCGCTGGGTAGAGCTGGGGGGAACTCACCTTTTCTCCAGAGCTGCTGGGACAGCTGCTCAGGGACCGGCTCAGCTCACAGCTCAGGCCCTTGGTCCAAGCCTCGTCCTCCACCGTCTCCACTGACGCCCTCAGGAACTGTTGGAGAACAGGAGAAGCCAATGTTCCCTTGCCCTTTGTTTCTTCCCGCATTCCCAACTTGCTGCAGCCTTCTGGGGAGAGCTGTCTCAAAAACAGTCCCCCTCCCAGCTCCCCCCGGTGCTTCTCCTTGAGGGGCTCCTTGAGGCAGGCAAGCACTTCCCTGTATCGTGCCTCTTAGCAGTGCTGTACCTTTAGCAGTCGGCGCTCCCACGCTGCAGAATCTGGGAAGCTCTCTTCTTTCCCTGCACAGCAATAGGAAGCAAAAGAGCCTTGATTGGGATCAAGCCACAGAAGAAGAGCTGCTGCAAACCTGGCTTGGCCCCAGGCACTCGGCACTGCCAAGTTGGGACATGCACGCCGCCCCACCCACTGACCTGGCCCTCCTCACAAACACTGTCCCTGCAGGGACACAGAACTAACTGCTCCAAGACTGCTGTCTGAGGGGATGTGACATGCCCATCTGTGCCCTGGAATGGGCAGATTTCTGGGGGAAAACTCCCCAGGCCTCAGCATTGTCTCCCTGGAATGGCAACAGCAGCTGACCTGCATTTTCACTCCACCCCTTCTCTGCTTCCACCTCTCCCTCTCCACCAGTACTTTACCTTGGACACACTGCAGCAGCAGGGGGATCTCTGCATCCCACATGGCCCCCACTGCTCTGTGGATTCTGCTGTGGAGCTTTTGCATCAGCACTAAGGCAGCGGCTTGCAGTTCGCTGCCTGCAACAGGGCTCCCTGCCACCACCTGAGTGAGAGCAAGGAGAAGCAGGGTTACTGCTGCAGCAAGAGCAGCGGCGGCTTCCCCCAGGAGGGAAGCAGCTTGGCTCTGCCCTGATGGGCAAGGAGCAGCCAACAGCTTTGCCCATAGCCATGCTGCTTCTTCCTCGGGGCTTGTGGCACTGGCCTCTGGAGCATCTACTCACCAACAGGCGCACCAGCAGTGTCTGGGGAGTCAGCCATGGGCCTGCGGGGAGAAAGAAGTACTGAGTAAGACTCCGAGGCTCGCCATGCCCTGCCACACGCACCTCCGCTGTCCCTTCTGGGTGCTAACACAGGTCAGCAGAGCTCACGGGGGGAGTTCTGCTCCTACCTTGAAACATGGAGCTGAGGAAATGGGGATCCAACTCTTCAATCTCCCGCCTTGTCAGTTCCTCTCTCTCAGCCAGTGCTTGGACACAGCGGGAGACCGGGATCAGCATGCCCGTGTATTGGGCTGGCACCACAAAGAGCAGCAGCCGCGGCCACAGGAGCTGTAGAGAACAAGGCATGTCAGCATTCCTGCCTGCGCTCAGAGGTGAATGGGACTCTGTGAATTTCCTTGAGTCTTGTGTGCTGTGTCTTGTGAGCGTATTGGAGGAGAGACCTGGGGTGTTGGAATGGGACGAGGAACACGTGGTGCAAAGGCAAGGAGCAGCAGCAGGGCAGAATGTGACTTACTTTGGACATCCCTCTCACAGAGACATCCAGTGACCCCAGGATGTCCATGCACAGCTGTTGGAGAGCTCCTTCCTCCTGAGCTTCCTGGGCAGAAAGGTCTCCGGCTGCCTGCACAACAGTATTGTTGAAACAAGGGTTACTCTCAGTTCTCAGCTCAGATGTTGCCAAAGCGTTGCTTCTGTGCCAGCCTCTGAGCAGCACAGGTCTCCCAAAAGAAGATGCTGCCCACTGTCCTTACCCTTCTTCCCGTGGCGCGGCTGAACTCTCTGAAGATGTGCCCCACCACATCCCAGGCTGAGCAGCTCCTGGTGTCAGCACTGAGGAGATCCTTGATGAAATACAGAATGGCCCTCCGCACCTGCCAGGGGTCAATTGTGTGTGATTTTCCTGGTCAGAAGGCAAAGGGAAGCCACCTGCTCATCGGGACAGCCCTTTGGGCAGGGGCAGAGAAAACAAGAGCAGAGGAGAAGCCTTGGCTCCTGACGTGAGGGCCAGGCCTTAGCACCAGCGTGCTGTGCGCTTTCCATGCGCAGCACAGGGACCTGCCCGCTCCACTCCTCCTGCTCTCCCCACAGAAGCCATTGCCACCATGTGGTTAATGCCCCAGCACCTCCCTGGTCACCCCAGCCCTGCCCGTGTTGGCAGCAGCATCCCCACCCCCACAGCGCTTTCCATTCCCAAACCAGCTCACCCGGAGCCTGAGGTCGCTGCACAGACGCTGCACAGCCTCTGCAGCCAGGGGCAGCTTCTCTGTAACAACGGGCTCTGCAAGAGAAGCACAGAAGCATGCGTGGAGGCACCACCCAGGTGGCAAAAGGGATCCCTGGAAAAGACCCGATCCATGGTACTGACCATCAGAGCGAGCCAGAGCGCCGAGCAGACCCAGGGCTGCCACACATCCAGGCTCCCATTCATTCTCCAGCTGCGACTGAAGAAACAGGATGGTTTCCTCTGGACAGATTCGGGCTGCAGGGAGGAAATCCCGCACTGTTAGCAAGCAACTCGTGCCCCTTGCTGCGGTCTGCGAGACAGCTTTTGGCCAGGGCACCGCCAAGCACCGCCAAAACTGCTCTCCTTACCCTGCAGCAGGATGCAGTGGGTCAGCTCTGCGCTATCAGCCTCGCTGTGCTGCTTGGTGTCATCAGACAGCTGTGGGAACAAGGTCCATTTGAGAAAATCACAACAGCACTGAGGACGGAAAAGAAGCTGTGCTGCCCAGCTTTCCTCTTCCTTGGCACTCTTGGGAAGAGGACATGCAGACAAAACCCAGCCTGCCCCACAGCATCCCTGGGGGGAGGCAAACACACGGCTCTGCAGCAGCCTTGGGCATGCAGCAGATAGGGCTGAGCAGCCATCAGAGGCTTGGAGACTTGCAGTCCTCCTGAGACTTAGCCAAGGGGAAAAGTGTGTGGGCACAAGGATAGGCTCCCCTTACCTGGTAGAACACAGCACTGGTGATGGCCAGAAACTTGTCCCTGGGGATGACAGACTGAACTCCCTCTAAGACCTCCAGGAAGGTAGTGAGGCTCTGCAAGAGACCAGGAGAGGAAGGAAGGGCTGAAGCCACATCTAGCCACTTGGGAGCAGAAAAACTTTTCCCAATGGTTTGTCTGCTGGGAAAAGCTCCTGTACAGGTGTTCTTGTTTGTCCCCCCCCTCCCAGCAGCACCAAGAGAGTGCAGTAGACCATGTCTACACTGAGCCCTGCACAGCATCTCACCTTGGCCACCCTGCAGGTGTCTTGGATCTCCTGACATGGGTGCATGAGCCAGAGGAACTGCTCCCAGATGTGCAGCTCCTCTTGCAGGAGGACAGCCATCATGGAAGCCACAGCCCCAAGGACAGCCTGTTTGTCCTGGAGAGAGATGGCAGAGGCCTAGCATCAAAGACTGAATGTCTGCCCTTCCTACAGAGAGGGCTTTCTCTTTTCTTTTCCCCTTCCCCATGCCCCTGTACAGCAGGAGATGGGCTCTCTCTGGAGGGCAGGGAGGCTTTCCCCACACCCTCATCCCCAGCTCTCCCTGCCACAGTGCTGTGACATGCGGCTGCTTCCTGGCAGGGAGATCCAGCCCCGAGCACAGAGCCAGTTTGGGGCCCTTTGCACAGCCAGCCCACTCCTTCTCATCACCCCTCTGCTCTCAGCCTGCTGGGCACAGAAAGAGCTGCTGCCATCCTGGGCTGGGAATGCAGCAGTGCTCACCTCTTCCTCCTTGCTGTCCTGCCAGTGCCTCACCACGGAGAAGAAGAGCTGGTGAAGATTCTCATAGATTCGCTCTTTCTCCACGGCAGGCCAGGGGCATTGCTTTCCAGAGGACAAGTGAGCCGTGATTCCATCTGACCATTGCTTCACAACTGAAAAAACAAAACAGAACCAAAAAATAAATGAATAATTAATTAATTTTTTAAAAAAATCTAACAAAAAAATCAAAGACAAGGGAAAAGGGAGCTTGTGAGTCTGCAGCAGGGCGAGGTGCAAGGGCTGTCCCGATCCGCCCTGCTCTGGGGCCAACACTCACCAGCACAAGCGATGCGCAGCATCTGGCCGCTCCTCACCTGGTCCACCACACTGCGTAGGCCGGCCAGCGTCAGCCACACAAAGGGGATGCACTGTGGAGCTGCAGAGGGGAAAGAGAGGGCCATGGTCAGAGCTCCAGCAGTGAGGGAGGAGGGGCTGCAGCCCTGCATCCCCCAGCTCAATGCAGATCACGCGCAGAGGGGAGAGACCGCTTTCCCCCATTGTCACAGACTTCAGGAGGCTGAGGGGCTCTACCGTAGGTGCTGAACAGTTTGCTCAAGGTGATGAGCACGAACTCCTTGGTCATCTCCCCCGCAGCCTTGAGGTGGCCCTGGAGCTCGGCCATCACCAAGCTGAAGTGCGTCCTGGCCAGAGACACCAGGACATTGCTGGCAGCCAACCTCACGTTGTCTGTCACGTCCTGAAAAAGAGTCACTGGTGACACGCGGCACAGGACACCTCCTAAGGCCTTCCCTCGGCAGGGCGAAGCCACCGCCGTCCGCCAGCAGAATAGCAGCGCAGGCAGGCCGCTCCCTTTGCCTTTGGCAGTGACCCCTTACCTGGGCAGCCGTCAGGTCCTGGGACACCTCTGCCAGCAGCCTGTTCACCACTCCGCATGGCAGGCGGCTGTCATCTTCACACAGGACGCTCTCCAGCTCACGGTACACCTGCGCTCGGACACCCTGGGGACAGGGACCAATCATGCTGGCTTCGCCCTTGTTCCCAGGGAGCAGCCCGCTGCCACCCATCGCTATGTGGATGTGCTGCTGGGGCCTGGCACCCAAGGGACCGTGGCACTGGGCCAGGGCAAGGATTGATGGTCGCACGTCCCCAGCTCACCTCCTGGTCCTGCAGGCGCTGCAGCAGCAAAGTCGCGGCACAGGCAGGGACAGGACTTGACACCCTGCCGCTCTCCCTGCGACGCGTCCGTCTGGGCACGCAGCACACACAGGCAAAGAGACCTGGAAGGAAAGAGCAGAGCAGCTGCCGCTGGTGTTGCTTGGAGCCAGGGCCGAGCATCTGGCCAGCTCTGGCAGAAACGTTCCTCCAGCCCCACAACACAGGTGGGCTGCACTGGCACATGTTTGGTTGGTGGGGAGAGGGGAGAAAGCCTTCCCCTTGCTGGGGTCCTGGGGAAACCACGCCAGGCAGCTGCACTCAGCAGAGCAAGGACAGTGCTGCTGGCATGTCCTGAACAGGCACTGCAGGCACACATGTGCTCGGGCAGCGTCACGGTGTCCAAGAGGTGGAGGGACCTCACCTCGAAGGGCTCTCAGCCGCTCCATCATTGCAGGATATCTCCAGATAGGCACAACGCTCTCTCTGGTCCACTTCCCGCACGTCCCACAAGAGACTGAGCCACCGCTCCCACCACAGGGGTGTGAGCAACAACAACTGTGACATCACACTGTGAAAGGTCATCTCACAGAGAATGACATGCCCTGGGCTGGGGACCAGACAGCATGCAGGGCGAGCTTGCAGGCCTCAAAACACAGGAAAAACACAGCATGTTTGTCATGCAGTTAACTAGATTAATCTATGCCCGTGGCAAGGGGGCTGTAGGCTCCGGCCCCCACCCCCAGCCCCACAAAATGGGAAGGAAAAGGGAAAAGGGATAGGGAGATGGGAGCTGGGCGCAAGGAAGGAAAAAAAACAAAAACAGCAGCAACAATCTATGGAGAAAAATTTATTTTACTAACTACGATATCGGGATGCAAGATAACACCATATCATACAATCTAATTGAAATTGAGACTAATAAATCAAATAAAGTTGGAGAGAGAGAGAGTTCCTGAGACGGAGTCAAACCTGAAAAGCTTAGTACAGCTAGGAAAGCCACATCCACCTTATCTCTCTTGAATACTTTGTCTGCATCCATTACATCCAGCTTCTTACTGAATATGGATTTTTACTGGTTAGAAAACTTTCTCCCAGGTGCAAGCATCATAAATAATAGCCTTACAGTACAGAGACACTCTGAAAAAAAAAAAAAGAAAATGCAGTTTGACTGGTCACAAATGCAAAACCAAAGCTGTGAAAGGCAACAGCTGTTAACGTCAGCAAGCGAAGACAAATCATTGTACACTGCCTAGAGTAGAATCCCTCCAAATTATCCGAGAAAGACTGCAAATGCTAGTTCAACATATGAATAACCAGCATGTCCAGAATAAATGACATAGGCATGGAATCTGACACATATTAAATAAAACAAGGACTAATGTGGCAAACAAGATGTTGCATTTGGATTAACATAATGGTTTTAGAGTAAAGGCTCTTCAGAGCAAAATTGTACTCTTTGTCTCTAGGGCCCAAATTCATCTTGCTATTGAGAAACTGAGTGATTTATCTAATCTAAGTATCAAGGGTAAGATTCAGCTCAAGATTTACTTACTCAGAAGGGACTGATAAAGCCTTTCTTGTCCCTCACTTTCCAAATCTATTCTCTACTTTGGTTGCAACTCCAGCATCAATGTGGTATTGCACTGGTGATACATGTGCTACAAGGCAAAGGAGTACAGTCCTATTGCAGAGTGTGAAATTACAAGCTGTAACTACAGTGAGGTGGCATAGATCCAGTGTCTTCAGATCTTTGACGTTTTTCCACATCAGGAGGCAGTCTGTCCCAGTCACGTGGCTTCAATCTATTGCAGCCAGCACCTTCACCATGCCCTTAGTAGGTCTGTCAAATCTCATATGGAGCTCTGCCGAGAAGATGACCTGTTCTCCCATTTGCATCTGCTTTGGGTGCTGTAAGAAAAGAGTATAATCAAAACATTAAACATCTGTTAATTTGAAACATCTTCACAGAAATTACAGAGAAAAACAATCCTTTTTATCGTTGTGGATGAGAGGAACATATGTAGGCTTTTTGTCTATGCAGTAAGATTTTAAATAATTCTTAAGAATTCTTGATTCTTAATTCTTTGTTAACTAGCAATTACTTAGTCTTCATGCCAGAAAATGTGATAATTTTCTTAAAAGATGCTTTTTTATTGCCTGTAGACAATAAAAATAGAGAAATTTTTAGAAGTGTTTTCTAGGCAGTATTGTCATTATCTTTCTGGATAGTCTTCTCTTATGTGTTATCTCATCTGAATATACTGGCAATCACTTTTGTTTATTATTACTCCATATAATTTAATTTTCAATTTGATTTTTGGAACTTAGCCACCCTTTGTATCTGAGAAATTCATTTTTTATTATCCCATTTTTAACAGCTTCTATCTGAAAAAAAAAAAAAAAATCTGATCATCAAAAGCACATAAGAAACTAATTTCAACAACTGGGAGATCAGGTCCAGCCATCGTGGCTTCATGAAAGACGGGTCCTGCTTAACCAACCCGATATTCTTCTATGAGCAAGTGACCCATTCAGTGCATGAGGGAAATGCTGTTGACACAGTCTGCCTAGACTTTAGCAAAGCCTTTGACACTGTATCTCACAATATTCTCCTGGGGAAGCTGGCAGCCTGTGGTTTGGACAGGTACACTGCTGGGGAAGGAACTGTCTAGCAGGCCAGGCCCAGAGGGTGGTGGTGAGTGGAGTCAAATCCAGCTGGTGACTGATTACGAGTGGTGTTCCCCAGGGGTCAGTGCTGGCGCCTGTCCTCTTCAATATCTTTATTGGTGACCTGGATGAGCAGATTGAGTGTACCCTCAGTAAGTTTGCAGATGACACCAAGTTGGGAGGACATGTCCGTCTGCCTGGGGATGGGAAGGCCCTACAGAGGGATCTGGACAGGCTGGATCACCACGCTGAGGCCAATGGGATGAAGTCCAACAAAATCAAGTGCCAGATCTTGCATTTTGGCCAAACAAACAAACAGACAGACAGACAAACAAAAAATCCCAGGCAATGCTCTAGGCTTCTTGGGACAGAGTAGCTGGAAGACTCTGTGGAAGAAATGGATCTGGGTATATTGATCGATGATCAGCCAAACATGATCCAGCAGTGTGCTCAGGTGGCCAAGAAGGCCAACAGCATCCTGGCTTGTATAAGAAATAGTGTTGCCAGCAGGAGCAGTGAGGGGATCTGCCTTCTGTACTCAGCACTAGTGAGGCTGCACCTGGAGTACTGTGTTCAGTTTTGGGCTTCTCATTACAAGAAAGACATCAAGGCCCTGGAGTGTGTCCAGAGAAGGACAACGAACCTGGTGGGGGGTCTGGAGCACAAGTCGTGTGAGGAGCTGCTGAGGGAACCGGGACTGTTTAGTGTGGAGAACTCTCAGGGGAGACATTAGCGCTCTCTACAGCTACCTGATTATGAGATGGCTTTGTTTCCAACAGGTGTTTTCACGTCCAGGAATGTATTAATTCTTCTCATACATTTCTCATTAGCTATTGCTAGTAGGAAATTTTTACTAGTAAGAAATACTTGAGATGACTTCTAAACAGCTAGTTATTATATAAGTAAGAACGTGTAATTACACTTTCAGTTGCACTGCACACACAATGCAATTCAATCATCACATATATAGAAACAATGATTTCAACATACAAAACAACCCAATATGAAAAATCTTTCATTTGTAAACTCATCCTTCCTTGGCTTAGAAAGCCAATATAAATAAAATTTTAAGTTTTCTTCCATCTAACACACACCAGAGGGAGAAAGGAACAGGGAAGTAAAAGCATATTTTGCTAGCTGCATCTCATTAGTGTTTGATTCTGCCCTTCTTTCCTATCCCCCATTTTCCCTACAAATTTTAAATGACTTCTTTCCCTCGCCACAGCTGAATAGCTTTGATCCTTTAATTCTCTGAATTATTTTCCATGTTCCATGTTTCTCTGATAATCATTAATCCATCTTATTGTGCACAAACCATTGAAAAGTTCAGAATTTGCTCTGAATGGCAATGACTACACGTTTAGCTCATAGGTCCAAGAGGTTTTGAAGACCTTGTGATTCATTGTATGAGTCAACCAACAGGTTTTTCTGAGGCTCAACAGAAGGAATACTCTTGATGTGACTGCTGTCATTGTTTCCCCTTTCACTAGCATACTCCCTTGAGTACCACCGTCAATCTGACTTCTGTCAGAGGTAATTAACTCCTTTGTGATTGTATCTTTAACAGAAACACCAACTCTTAAAAATCTCTGTCATGATAATAACAGTAATCTTGAAAGCTGATCCTCTTAGCATTAAATGGCAAGCCTAAGGAGCTGCTCCTTCAACTCATGTTGAAGGAAAACCATATGCTTCAGAAATCACTTGGCAAGGCTGTGCAGTTATGAGTACTTATCAGCTCTACAGTAGATATTTAACCTGTCTTCTGCCCCAGTCATCCGTTATGTCTCGTCTACTGCTCCCATGCAATATCTTTCTTCTCAATCTTTCACTGCACTACAATGTCTTTTTATCTTGCAGAAAGTTCAGAAAATTATTTCCAGAAACTCTGTCATTTCTGCACAACTCTATAGCTGATGGTTCCATTCTAGCTGGTCCTTCTGAACTCTGAATTATATTACATGCTGCCAACAAAAAATGCATCAGCTTCCTCTTCAGCAGTGGTTACCTTCCTCCTGGACTTCCAGTATTTTTGCTCTGCTGTAGCAACTCTCACTCCAGTCTCCACATTCCCTTTCAGAGTCAGAAGCCAGGACATTTGCATTCTTATTTATTTAGATATGAATCAACATTTATTCTTTATACCAGTATTTTATTTTTGTGCATATTTGAAACGATACTCTTTCCTGGATACTTCCTTGACTTCTGCAGCAATCCTCAAGGAGGTATAATAATTTCCCTGAGATGAGTCCCAAGGTTCCTAAACTTGTCATTTGCAAGCACTTCTTAAAGATTCACTTAATGCTTGGATCAGCAATCTGAATCAGGACTTCACAGGCTGTGAACTGTTCCTTTTTAGAAAGGCAAGAACCACACAGCACATAGTATGAATTCTGCAAATATTTTGTTATGTGTTATGAATTCTCAGTTTCCACTATATTCTAAGAATTGTTTTTAAATTATTTCCCTTTAGATGAGGAGGCCTAGACAAGAGAGGATATAATAGAGAAAAAAAAAAAAGAATATCATAACTGGCTGAAAAGTCCTTCTTTGCTATTAAGACTGCAAATAACCTCTAACAAAAAGGACATGTAGTTATGAAAATCAATTTGCAATATATATATATTATATATACCCTTTATATATATATATATATACACCCTATATATATATATACCCTTTATGTACATACATATATATATATATATAAAATACCCTTAAAGAAGCCATGTGATGCCAGTGACAATGCTCAGACTTTTGAATGTTTGAATTTGGAAGAAAATGGTTGCATGACTGTGGTTAATTCTGGAAAGAGAGGTGAATTAAACACAAATTCTAATGTCAAAGACAGAAAGTAAAATGACCATGGAAATATTTGTCAGCTTGAGAAAAAAATAAACAAAAACCACATTCAGTCCAACATAAAGTGCAGTTGCAAATATAAGTCAGCTACTGTGAGAATCCAGCACAGGATATTTGCATTATAATGATGCAATAATAATAATCACACACAAAGAATCTGGAAACACGGCAAGTAAATTGCTTTTTTTTTCTCCCAAGCAATTGGAGAAATCATTTCAGACATAATGGTGCAGACACATTAGTGGATTAAACTAGTAAAAATTGCTCGCACAAAATGGCTTGCTAAAGAAAATTGCATCTTTAACCTCTCTGTATGTTAATTTTGTGCAATTGCTCCTCCGCATTTTGTGTAGAAGTAATACAAAATCTCTAGATGGCGAAAGGAGAGGGAAATTCCTAATTCAAAATTAAGTATTATTTTAAAGTACTTCTTCAATGTTTATGATACATCCTGAAAGAAAATCAAATGCAGACTGGAGTCTGCCCTGGAGTCTGCCATTGGTCTCTGTCCCCTTATCTGGAAATAAAGTAAAATGTTACACAAACTCTCAGGTTTATCAAAACCCAGACAGCCCGACATTTAATTTTTCTATGTTTCTTCTTTCAGGCAGTACTAATTACTGAAATGAACTTCTAGGAAAAAAAAAAAAAAAAAAAAAAGCCTGGGCCAGATGCTGATCTCAGGTAGCAAATTTAATCTTATTAATCCTGAGAACATAATTCCAGATTTGCAATGATATTTCTAACAGTTCAATCTGGTCCCGAGCTTAAATAACTTGTAAACCTCTTCTCATTGTCATCTGGTGTATGAAGTCCAAAAATAGGTAAGTTATTTTGATGCTTTAGATTATGATATATTTTAATATTGAATTCATTGACATGCAAGAGCATTTATTATAGGAAGAAGAGAGAAACATCTAAATCAGAGATTTCATTGTTACGTGTTATTTCTGCAAAACAAAGTATTCAAGAAGAATGTAAGCTAGTAAAAAGTGGGACTTCTTTTTCTTTAGTTTAACATTTGTGAAATTTATCATTTTCTGTTTCAAAGAAGGTTTCCTTGCTTAGGATTTTAAATCAAAACATTGGTTCAAAACGAGTACTTGGATACTTAAAATTCTATGTGCTGAGGAGGTAAGAGTTTGATCATTTCCTTCACAGACTCACCCTGAATGTGCAGTCAACATCCAGCTTGTTTTTCTGCCACCGGAATAAAAATAACAAATAAACGTTGCAGAAAATGCATAGGGAGAGATTCTTTAACAGGCTGAGTGACTTCTTTAGAACTCATTATTTTAATAATGAACACAGTCCAACCATGACAGCACAAGACTGAATTTTTATGCAAATATATTTATCAGTTCTGGAACCACTCCAGCCCTAGAAATCAAATTAACAATGTCCATTAAGAGATATCAGATATATTTGCACATAAACAAGAAATAAAAATGAAAAAAATAAAGAGAGGAGGAGCTTTCTACTTAGTAGCTGAGAAGGTGAAAAATGTAATTTACTGTTATTGATGATGTCGTTCCATACGTAAGAACTATTCCATAGCAACAATTGCTAGTGCTTGGGTATAATTTGCTAGTTTGAGTACAAATATGCTGTATGAATGTGAAAAATAATGCGTTGAATAATGTAAGAAATACCAATATAATTCATCAAATGTCATTCATCACTAATTAAGTCCTAAAAATGTGTGGATAGAGACACTGTTGTATACTTTTATGTTTCTAAAGATACAGCAGCTGCAAAAACTATGAATTCTAATAGAAGCATTGAGGCAAGTTACATTAATAATACAAGGTGATAAAGTTGGATTCTTTTAGAAATGTCCCTGCAGGACCTATAGTCTGAATGACTCCGCTATAGAATCAGGTTGTGAAAAGCAAACTTGCTGTCAGCTTATCCCAGGGGTCTGGAGAACATATTTCCACATTTCTGGAATAAGCATTTTTCCTGGAGAACCAAGCATATCCTTTGGTTAGAGAACTTATTAAACTCTTTTTAGCAGATTTTTTATATGCCAAACACAGATATACAAATAGATTATTTCCACAGTAGCCAAAGTAGTTGCAAATTTGGGTTGAATTTTGCATGAGGTATTTTTAAATATCCAAACAGTTCATTTTAAAATATTCAAAGTTGCTTTTTTGGCCGCATTTAAAATATTTTATTTGATAGCACTTAAAAAATAACTAAGGAGAGAAAGCACACACAAAAAAATTATGCACTCAGATTAATGGAGACAGATGATGTGTGGAATCAAACTCTGTAACCCAATATTACAAAGCAGGTACGGTTTATTCAGCGGTGCATGTACGCTGGGTGCAAGGGGGATAGATCCTAACTTGGACACCATCAGGAAAAATCGTGCTACAGATACAGGCCAAGCTAAAACATAATCAATAGTTTTCCCAGAATTCGGATACCTATTCATTACACCCCCGAGAGTTCGTTAGCATGCAGACCCTCCCCTCTTGCATGCGTCGTGGGATGAAGATTTGTTGTCTTCCTCACGAAGCTTCTGACCTTTCTCGCTGTAAACTTCTGACCTTTCAGGGGGGCATCCCCCCAAAACAGTTTCTTCTTGCCCTGTGGACATCTAATCACCCCCCTGCCAAATGTCCTCGGGCTGTTCTCAAACCCTTTATGGCCTTTATGACCTTCACCCCCATCACTATGCGAGACCCAATGTCTGCCATCCCTAATTTTCTAACAAGCTCTACATTCTTGCTTCTATAAAATATCTCTAACAATTCCCCTTCACCCCCCTTATTCTCAGGCACTATGAAGCCTTCTTTTACTTTTGCTTATGGGGTCCTTCTCACCTTTCACAGATACAAATTTTTCTTTTTCCTGTGAGAATCCAAAGTCATGTCTTCTCTAAAGCAACCTAGCTACAATATTTTTAAGGTATTAATCTAGAGAGATTTGTTCACAGCCTTTCCCACTGATTCTGTTTTTAAGGAGTTTACTTTGCATGGACAACTTAAATATTCACTAACCCAGTGAGAAGGGAAAGCACTTAAAGCACCTTTTAGGATGGTGACAAATCTGGGCTCAATTCTGTGTTGTTTTAATTCAGAACAGAACTTTGAATCAAAGTCAATATTCTCTCACGCTTATTTACTCTTTTTTAAATTGTCTTAGTGAACATTAGCCTCTACAAGATGGAAGAAAATCAGCAAAAGTTGTTGCACAAAAAATAGAGTATAACATGGTAGTTAAGTCATCATGGAAGGTGCCAATTCAAATCTCTACGAGCCGTCTCCCATGAATGAAATGGAAGAATTTACCAGCTGGAGGGCATGCAGCCACAGTACAATAAGCCTTTCATCTGTCACATCCTCAGTTCTGCAATTATATTTACATACAGTGTTTTGATCCTTATATTAGAGTTCAATCTTAATGCAGAAAGCAGTAAGTATTCTTGGGATGGCACAAAGGAAGACTTCTGAACATCCTAAAGAGGACAGATTGTTATCCTGAAGTCTCCAGTGCCAGGAGAAATCTTAAATTTATTCTATTTATATTAAATTTATTCTATTTATATGAAATAGAAATCTATTTCAGCATTTGGATTTCTGAGGCAATGCCCAACTAAGCAGCAGAAGCAGTCCGCAAAAAATTTCACCTTTTGCTTCAAGACCTATAAAGTGCTGAAAATGTTAATACATTACATTTATATAAATATATTAAAAGTTAATATATGTTTAATGCTTATACAGTAGTGCTGCTAAGAGCTGATTCCATCCACCACTAACAACTGTGCTGGCAAAACTAAGCCACCATTCTGGGACTCATGTTATTCTGAAGCTATTGAAGGATAAAATGGAAGATTACTTGCCATGGCTACCATATTCCTGAAAGCTAAAGGAACACTTCAGAAAAAAAGATGCCAGTATTTCAGCTCACATAAGAAACGAGATCTTCTGTGTTTTCCTTTCAGTAGAGAAGATAGATAAAAGCAAAAGGATAACTTCAACAGGAACATATTGTTTTTTATATTCTGAAACATCAGTTAATTCATTTTTTTTAGGTGCAGTTAGTACAGTTAGGTAAATACTTAAATGATTCAGACAGTTATCACTGACTATTAATTCAAATTCCCTTAGAATCATTTTTAGAAAAATAAAAAATGATGCATTACACTGAAACAGGATCTAGGTTGCTCTGAAAGTAATGACTCCTATTAATTTCCATGGAAACTACAATGGACACAAAAAGCACATTAACTCTATTTGTTAGATAACATTATCAGCTGCAAAACACTATTTTTCAATATAGTCACTACCACTAGCTATGCATTTTTAGCAGTAGTGAACAAGAGCCTCCATCCAGAGTTTGTAAAAATTTGCATGACCCACTGTCACCTCTGCTGAAATGCACCACTCACTGCCTCACTGTGCTCGTGCCCACTGTTTGGTCTCCATCAACATTCAGAAAATGTCAATGAATATCAGTGGGTGCCATTTTTTTCCACATGGACAAATTCAGTTCCTCACCTTCATTCACACTTCCATGTCTGACACCATTTTGTCAGATTGCCCCTCTGCTGCCATCAGTCACACTGCAACAAAATGTAATGGTAGAACTCTACTGCCATACCACCAACATCCACCTTTGACTATGTGGTCCAACATAATAAAATAGGAGGCATTACCTTCAGAGCAGCCATCTTATTTATCCACAGGATGAGCAAGTCACATTCATGGCATTCAGCCTGAAACACCAGGCAACAGCACAAGACCCAAGAGTAAGAAGCTTTATGCTCTTCCCCGTGCCTTACTACATAGCCTTGATAGGAAAGAAGCCACCAGGAGCCTCCAGAATACCCAACTTTATCTGCAGAGAACAAAGAGAAGTGAAACCATTCATACAGAAGCAAGCAAACAGGACTATACCTGCATTGACTCAAGGAGGCTCTTCATCTGAACAGCCTCAACCTGCATCAAAGTGGCAATGATCATGGAAATCACAGAGGGATCCAGCACAGCTGGATGGCACACATAGAGTCCCTCTGATGTACACTTCCCAACATCTCTTTCTCCACCCTCCAGAACTACTTCTGATCCCACCAAAATCTAGCAGGACTTTTCTGACTTGAAACTCGAGTGTTCCAAGACCTCTAAAATTAGACAAAAGTCAGGAGGGACAGCAATTAGATGATTTTCTGAATCTGTGTATACATGAAAGGAAACCTTTGCTTCTCATTAGTGCTGAAAGCTTCCCTTTCCTTGCTAAGTTTTTTACACTTTACTGTTTGTAACCCAGATGTAATTTTTAGTCTTTTTGATTGTCTTTGCAAGAAACCCAAAAGGAAGGATTTTTGTATCATGCATTTTAACATCTTTTTTGATATGTTTATGAATAACTCTGCAATGTAAGTCTTGAGTTCTTCCCCTCATGTATTTTCTTTGAAGAAAAATCTATACTCAAACCTGTCTGCAAATTAACATTTTGTTTACCATATTAAAGGCACCTGATAAAAAGCTTCATTATTAAAACTAAGTGCTGACTGCCAACACTTCCAAGTTCACAAAAAGGAGATTTAACTAAATCTTCCTTCCATCTATTGCAAGCAAGCAATAGCATATGCTCATGGACAGATTGATTCTATACTGCCTGTACAATGAGTCCAAAGATCTCAGAATGCAAATTCAATGCACTTGCACAGCAGAGCTACTCTCCTTTCTTGAAGTGTAAGTTTTATGTCTTCAATGGCTGTGCTTGCTCTCAGGGGCTGCTCAGATGTTTCTCTTTTTTCATTTTTGTTTTGGAAAGAATTCATTTTGTCATCAGCAGAGAGAGCAATTTTTTACTCTTTCTTATGCTGACACAAATTCTGAGATAAAATCTTCTGAAATCTGCTAATGAGTTGGGAAAGGATGCATTTCACTTCCACTACTCTAATGCCATACCACTGAAGTTCCACTGAGGTTGAAATCTGCTGAGGGTTTAAAAACTGCTAGCTGCCAGATGGAACAGTTCTACTTGAACATCTTCAGAGCAAAGTTGTACAAAAGTTGCTTAGATATGGATGTGTTACAGCGAGCTCCAAAGATAAACTCAATTTTAAATCATTTATCTAGCTGGAAAAATAGCATAAAGTTTTGAAAATCCTCATCTTCTTCATGAAAAGAATCTCAGGAGAAAATGATAAACCAACTTATAATTACAGCAAAAAGGACTGATTTCAATTAAGTACATTCCAGATATCCTCCTGGCACTAAATAGAGCAGACTTTAACTTTAGATATTATGTGCATACAGTTGGTTGAATATAAGTGCATTAATCTAAGTAGAGTATTAGTTTAACAAAGAACCCTAACTACCACATACATAGTGATAGGCCATGAAGATCCATAGCCAACCATACTGAAGTACTATGCTATAATTTCTGAGTGATGTTGAAGCGACCTTAGAAGCTAGTCACCAGAGGGAAGTGTCACTGAAAATATTAGTTTTGACAAACAGAAGTGAAAAAAAAACACCTTGTTTTATTCTCTTGTCTATGCAGTTAATAGCTCTAAAGTTCTATGTTATCTAGTGGTTTTGGATAATCTAGTACACTACAGACACAAAACAGGCTATTGTAAAATTTTAATATTTTTTCACCTTCTATATTTCCAAACAGAAAACATAATGATATATATTAATATGTACATATACACACAATTAAAAACAGATCTGCACTAAGCTTTGTCAAAATTGGTAATTCTAATAATAGCACGTAGATATGCAGAAATGAACAGATTCAATATTTTTTAAGTTTTTTTTTTTTTTTTTTTTTTTTAATAACTAAAACATGCAAGCATGATTGAAGAGCTCTTCAAATATGAACTTGTCAAATTATTTTCTATTGGGAGAGCAATGACAAAAGATGAAATCCTGACCATCTTCATTAGCCAGTGAGAACAGCACGTACCTTCCTGGCTAGTCTCAAAAGCCCAGGAAGAGGCAATAGCCCTAAAAGAACCAGCTCCAAAGTCCAGTGGCCACAGAGTGCTAAAGAACAGCCAAAGCTCTAGCAGTTTCAAACCAGGTATTTTGGGGAGAGACAGAGCTGGTCTGAGTAGCATCTGAAGGTATACTCAGAGCTGGGAAAAAAGAGGATCTGCCAGATGATTTTTCTTTTATCCTTTAAAGGCCAAAAATACTGCCCACAGAAAAATGAGAGCTGCAAGATGTAGTTGATGCACTTGTGTCTCAATATTTATTTCATACTAACCACTCTTATACCACTCTTATACTTAGTATGTAAACACTTCATCACATTTTGAGCCTGGTCTTTTTCATTGTCCCTAAAATTGAGATATTAAAACTCAAGCCTACCTGGCAGCTAACATCAGCAGTAGCCATGGTAGCAGAACACATCAGTTCAGAAAGGAAGCCCAGGTCACAGTTCAAGATATCACGCACAACAGCGTGAAGATGCCTGAATTACTACTGCTTAGTAACTACTTACTACTACAGCTCTATAAAGGAAAAAAAAAAAACAAAAAACTAAAAACAAATCACATTTTATTTTCTTTTCAAGTAATGTCAGACAAAGAATGGATACTCAGTTGAGTCTAAATTCTCTTGCTTTTTTTTTTTTCTGAAAAGGCAATTCTGTGATTTTTGAATTATCTGCTAGATTGCTCCTAATGCCACAAAAATGAGGGCTATTTCAGTAAAGCCGTGATCATTTTTCCTTCAACTTCATCTTCATCAGCATTATAGTCTTCAAACTGTACATCTTCATATACACGGTTATACTGTGGGATGGCATTATACCTAAATGCAACAAATAAATGCAGTGTGAAAAACAATGTAATTCAGTCTCTCTGATTATCATTAATAAGGACTAAGATCTCTCCAGTTGCAGACATTGTGATTTAAGAAAGACAGGAACCAGCTGAGTCCCTAGTAGAGCAATGGAAAACAAAAATCAGGAAATTCATGACGCACAAACAATAGTTGAAGGTGTAGGGTCACTTAAATTAAAGCATACAGAAGAGGCACATAACAGTATTCAAATACATAAGAGGCTAATAAATGGAGAAATGAAATAATTGGCAGTGCCAGTGGCTTATAATACAAGAATTTACTTATTTGAATTAGAGAGAAGATTTAGACTAGATATCAGCAAAGTTCCTCTGATGATAAGTGTAATGTAGTACTGAAATAGATTACCTGGGAAACTTGTTGAGATTATGGCACTGGAGATCCTTCACAGAATTGTAGGGGCAGGATGGGAACTCTAGAGGTCATCCAGTCCAAGCCTGCTGTAAAACAGGCTCTCTAGACCAGGTTGCACAGGTTGGCGTTCAAGTGAATCTTGACCGCCTCCAGGAAGACTCCACAACCTCTCTGGGCAGCCTGTTCCAGGGCTCCTTCACTGTCACTGTGCAGAAGTTCTTATGCACATTTGTATAGAACTTCCTATGCTGCAGTTTGTGGCCCTTTCCCCTTATCGCCACAAACTGCTGAAAAGAGTCTGGCCTCGTCCCTTTGCCTCCTGTACCTTAGGTGTTTACAGACATTGATTAGATCCTCTCTTGGCCTTCTTTTCTCAAGGCTGAACAGACCTAGGTCACTCACCCTAATCAGGTCATCCTTGAGAGCTGTTTAGACAAACACCTGGCAAGAATGAGGATGGATCAGTCTCCCTTGCTGTGGAACACAGGAACACAGATGAAATCCTTGTTGGTCCCATATAGATTAAAGTGTTCCTGGGCACAAGTTTAGGAAAAATTTAGATGTGAATATTATATGTAATTTAAGGATTACTGGCTCTGCTCAAACACATAGCTTGAAACCAAATGTGCATCTTTTCTATATTGATCAAATTGTGTGATCATGATCAATAGGAAAGGAATATAATATTTCATCTGCTAATCTATTCTTTGTTTTAGAGATGCGATTCATGTAAGCACACTGTTGAAGTCTAAAGGTAAGGTGTCTGGCAAAAGGTTCCTTCTTTAAGATTCAAGATCTCAGACCAATTAATCCTATTCTTAAAACCTAAATTAAACAAATTGGCTTGCTTATGATGGCCACACAGGAAGCCTAGCCAGTTAGAAAACTATTCGTGAGGATTTCCAAGATCACAGAATCGTAGAATGGGTTGGGTTGGAAAGGGCCTCTAGGACCAACTAGTTCCAACTCTTCTGCCACAGGCAGAATTGCCAACCCACTCAATCAAGTACCAGATTGGATTGCCCAGGCCCCATGCAGCCTGGCCTTGAATGCCTACAGTGATGAGGCACACACAGTTTCCCTTGGCAACACGTTCCAGCATGTCACCACCCTCTGAGAGAAGAATACCCCTGAGCTCTAATCTAAACCTTCCCTCTTTCAGTTTAAAATCATTCTCCCTTGTCCTATCACTATCTACCCAGGTAAAAAGTTCATCTCTCTGAGGTATATGAAAAGATTTTGAAATGAAGAATTTGCAATCCTGGTGTGGAAATGTCAATAGGCAATTCAGTTAACATTGCACTACTGATTACATAGCACCAGTGTAAATGGTCACATGTATTTCATGGATCTTGCTGAAACGGTCTGGCTTCTGCAGAATATCCAGGCATATTTACAACTTCATATGATTTATAGTGATTGTTTGAAGTGTGTTGTGAATGAGCCATTACATATCAATTGGATGGAATGCCCAAAGATAGATGGGATGCTTCCAGAAGGTAGATCTATAAACATATTTTTCCATAAGCTCAACATATAATGGCTTCTCCAGCTTTGAGACTGAATTTGAAAGCCTGACCCTTCTGCCATGCCATTCCATTATCCTCTCCAGTATTTGAACCTTAGTGTACCTTCTACTAAATAAAAACTCAGCACCTTAGCAAGGTTTACAAAGTCCATTTAAGTTGTTGTCATAACAAAATTAAACAAATGTACATTTGGATCCAACTATTTGTTTAAATAATATGTGAATCATCAACATGAATTATCTGGGGTAACTTAAACCAGTAAGATTAATAATTAGTGTTTATGAATAAGAAAGACAAATTCTTTTATTTGTTCAGTTTTTATTACAGTGAAGGAAAATATATAATTTAATAGGATTGTGTGAGCTTGTGCTCTCGTAAGCATGCACACAGAAATCGTTCTTTTCCTAAGCTGTAATTGATATTATATACAATTTGTAAATAACATAATTACATGGTTAGCTCCTCCTGGATGGATAAATAAAATCTGTTTGTTAATTTTCCATATAGCTTTTAAAATTAAGAACTGTTGTCATTGAGTACAATGTTAAATGAAGATCCTGCCCCAATAAATCCTAAGATAGAAGGCAATAGACAATTGCACTGTATGAAAAGTGTCAGTGAAACAATCTAGTTGTTGTCAACTCAGATGGCATTCAAGTAATATATATATCTTTCAAGACACTATATCATTTCTTCATAAAGTTTGAAGATACTCAGAACCCAACTGGACATCATCCCCAAACAACTTGCTCTATTGGTCTGTCCTGAGAAAGCTGCATCAGACTGGATGACATCCAGTGCTGCCTTCTTACTGCAGCCACTTCTGTTCTTACATCATTTTGTCGACATAGAGGACTAAGGCAATGCAAGCAGCAACTCCAATTTAGTGATCTGTATGTATGAATATCCCTTTGCCTGGAAATTTATCTTTCATTTAAAACCTTTTTTTTTCTTTTTTTTTTTCTTTTTTTTTTCCAAACATTCAGCAGCATTACCCCAAATTCTTGTGTCTGCAGATAGACTATCTGCCTTAGTAAGGTCTAAAAAAC
The DNA here is from genome assembly GCF_023343835.1 of Lagopus muta. Taxonomy (NCBI): domain Eukaryota; kingdom Metazoa; phylum Chordata; class Aves; order Galliformes; family Phasianidae; genus Lagopus; species Lagopus muta. Next base: position 30,637,118 of record NC_064434.1, on the reverse strand, counting down.
AAAGATAAAATAAAATCCAACAGAAGGAGTGCTACATAGCACACTAGGAGGAATGCATATATTTAAGGCAAAGTGACGGTAGCATTCTCCTTCAGTTGCATTATCTGAAAATATGGCATTTCTTATAGTCCAACCATCTTAAGGGACCTCTGTGAAGCAGGTAGGATTAAAGAAACTTTATTAGGCAGTATCTTTAACCAGCCTGAAAAAGACCTTAGGAGACTGATAACAGGTCACACTGCCCAGTTAATTTTTAGATAGCAAAGGTTATGGAAAATAAACCTTATAATAATTTATTTAAAAAAAAAAAAAGAGAGAGAGAGAGAAAGAGAGAGAGAGAGACATTGCGAGACAATAATCTTAATTGAATACTTAACCTAATACTAGAAATGTGACATTAGTTGGAGAGGAGTAAATGAAACATATACCTTACAATAAATGTGATGTGTTTAAATCTCCCCATGTTATCAACAGGCTTCTGTTTTTTTTTTTTTTGTTTTTTTTTTTGTTTTTTTGTTTTGTTTTTTTTTTTAATTTAAACACAGCTCCTGCTTTGAGGAATACACAGTAATTTTTCCAGGATTATATTTCTTCCACATCAGATGTGCATTTTCACAATTTCATTGTCTGCACAACTCTTTCTGTTCCCAGTTGCTCATAGCAGCAGCAGAGCCTGTGTGCTCTCAGGTAGAACAGAGTGGATGCAGATGAATGCATGAAAGTCACCATGAAGGCTTCAGACAGATCAGGTAAAATTTGCTGTGATGGCATCTAGCCAGAAGACATTACTCTATAGCACCTCCCAAGATGCAGCACTGCATGTTCAGTTTAATGAAATGCATCACTCTTCCTTTGTTCTCTATTCTAGTATTTCTTTAGAATGAATGCAGTATTTCTCCCCCTTCTTTTCATTCTTTCCAAATGGCAGGTCCTTCTGCTATTGCTTGAGAAAACAGAAAGTCTATGAAGTCCGTTAAAGTCTTTCTTGGAGGATGGACAGCAGCACTACAAGGTCTGAAGTGGTGTTATGGAGATGTCCTAGTTTGGTCCCAGTCCCAGTCCCAGTCCAAACCAGAACAGGAAAAGAATTTAAATGCACTTGGGTATATTTCAGTTCATAGCATAGTTTAACATAATGTTAGTAAGCAGAGAACAAGTAGCAAAATTAAAATTACATTTTATGTCTTCAGCCTTAACAAATAGTCCAATGCCTTACTGTTTGAGATGAATATTGCTAAGAAGGTGTGTGACACTTGTACTTACGGTGCTTCAGGAACTTCTATAGTATGCTAAAAACTGAACTAGTTGTCAGTGTTAAAGACATAAAGAGATCACAGCTTCCATATCTTTCCCCGAGGAAAGAAAAGTTATGCAATAGGTTTCAACTACACAAAGCAGCTATTTGGACCACAAAAGCCTTTTCCCCTGGTTGTTCCCCTGATTTTAAGGAGTCCTCGAGGATTAAGCTCTATGTATCAAAAGTAAAACTTGACCCTGCTGTACTGCAGTGACTAGCAATTATAGCACACAAAATAATCAATGAACAAACAACTGAACTGTAAAAGAAAGTTTTGTCCAGATGATAGAACACAACATTCAGGTAGCTCTCTGGGGAGCTCCTTGACTCATAATCTAACAAAATGGGAACAAGCAGCTTCACCTTTTGTCATCTAATGCTCTACAGGAGCCTTACAGGAGGAACTAAAAACAAAGACTCCTGTTCCTGCTAGAAGCTAATCCCAAAGGCAATCCTCTATCTGGCACCAGGCAGCTGCCTGGCTACAGAACATCAGTTACAACAGCTGGGCAGGAGCTGGAGCAGAAGAATATAAAGGATTGATGGTGATGGAGGGCAGTCTGCTATCATTCACACTGCAAGAGAGACAGCTTTTGTTGAAGGAAGTCATCAAAACTGAACAAATTCTCCTTCTGACCTCAGGCCTTTTCCATAGGACTTGTAGCCAAAGAGGGGAGTTGCACACCCAGTTGGCCACCTAATAAACTGTGAGTGAATTTCACGCGCAATAAGATTTGATCAGTATTTCAGCAAATGTGCACTGTGTAATGTTCAGAATGCAAGCAGTAGAGGAGAAAAAGGAAAAGGATTGTTTGGAAAAGACAAAGCAAATTCTGATTTTTCTCCCAATTTTTTCTTGCATCCTCATTTGAAATAGTCTAAGAACGTCACATATTTCCCTACCGATGGATAGGTTCAGTGATCAGAGAAATAGGAAGACAGAAGGAGTAGAGTCAAGCTAGAGTTTTAGTGCAGTTTCTTTCATTCACTACTGCACAGTTAGAATTGTTCCAGAGAGATAAAATGAGGAGAGAAAATGGGAAGTGATCTTGTGCAGAATTTCTAGGCTTATGAATCTCATAATGTCAATTCTCATTTCCAAAGTAATATGAACCTGCACAGCAAAAAAAAAAAAAAAAAAAACACCAAAAGACCCCCAAACTTACTAGAGTATTGTCCTGCCACACACAGTGAATCAATGTTCATTACACATGTCATTCTGATAGGGGGAGGGAGCCTTCTCTTCCACCCTGGGTAGTTTATTCACCCTTGTATCACTGTAGCTCTTGTGGGGCTCACCAAAGGCTTGATTTAATTCCCAGTGATACATGGAAATATACTGCCACTGAAAGCTTTCCTCTACTTCTATCTCAAAATCTCCTTTTTCTTAGAAATGATCAAATTGGGAGATAAATTTTTATTTCAGCTTCTTGACAAGTGCAAGTACAAAACCAGAGCAATTAGGAAAATTTTTCCAGTGGAAAACGTCATTAGAATGAATGTGCTGGTTAGTTGTTGTGATGGCTTTTTTGTTTTTGTTTCTTTATTATTATTATTTTTGCCAAATTAAACTGTTCAAGAGAAAGCATCCCAGCTAGTTTGAGCACTTTATCAAAGCTATGAGATATACCTGTCCTGGCCTGTACCGAACACTTGTAATGCTGCTCAACTGAACAAAACTGACACCTATCACCTCTAATAGGCCAGCATTTTTTTAAATTTATTTACAGAATCACTTTACCACCATTTATATTTTTGCATGCAAATAAGCAGAACAAATACACTAATGAGCTCAAGATTATATGCTTAAAATATAACAAGCCCCACACACAAATTTTCCAGCCTGAATTTTCTTTACAGAAACATTCAAATTATGTGTGCACAGTTCACAATTACTTAATTGCTCATAACAAAATTTAAGCATATTCTTTGCAATTATTTCTGCATAGTAAGAATATAATTGAAGGCATAGTTGATAATGTTCTGAAACCTAGTAATCAAAAGTGTGCACCTGGTTAAAAACAGTCAAGTCACTTAGCAAGTTTCAAAAATATTACTGTGTTTGGCCACTCTAATTTTCTGAACAACATAGATTTAAAAGAGGAATTCTGCATACAAAGGGTTGGACTTCAAGTTATGACAAAACTTCAAGGAGTATCACTAGGACTTCAGCTTGGTGTCCCTCAGCCATTTGGCATTTTACCTTAGCTGCAGTTTGGCTTCACATAGGGAGCAGTGTCCAGAACTCAAGTTTCAAAGAAGAATAAAACCCAGATCTCAAAAGTAAGTCTCAGAACAACCAGGTTTCTTCTGATTTTTCATAGAAGTTCCTTGTGAACTTCCAGCTTGAGTACATCTATTGCAAAATTGGCATTATCTGCTTGCTCCATGTGGAGAACAGCCTATGGGGAAATGGTTAAAGACCTTTTGCTAAATTAAAGAAACACTAATCTCATATAGCCTGTTTGAGACTGAAACGTAATGTGAAATCTAAGTATTCCATATGATTTTGAACCTCGTCGCAGGTGTTCCCCAAATGCCCTGCAGAATCACAGAAAATCACTAGTTTGAAATTACCCTGAACCCAGGCTGGCAGGGAGTGAGAGAGAAGGGGGAAAGAACAGGTCTTCTATGTCATTTGTATCTGAAAGCCAGAGCTAAGACTATAGTGGAACACCCTGTGATGTTAAGTGATGCACAATTTGATCGCATTGGTTTTTAATTTGATTTTCATATTTTTACAATCCTTACTACTTTAATGGATTTTCAAGCAGCTGAGATTTACTATTATGAATATTTTTCATAAAATAACAGTAATATTTCACTCAGATCTAGGAATATACATAGTCAGTTATGAAAAGTGAAATAATAAATTCACATTTTTTGTAAAACACAAATTTTGAAGCAGGTTTCATCACAGAAAAGCGGTACCAGATTCCATGTGAGAAAAAGAACTGCCTATCAAGTTTATGAGCACCTTTAGCAATTAACATTTTTGAAATGTTGCAATCTATTCAAGATTCATTTGTAGGCAAGAATAAGCAAAATTCAAATACGTTCTTGTATAGAAATCATTTCTGAGTTCTCATGGTAACCATTTTAACAGATAAAGAGCAAAAACATCAGTTTTTCTCATAAAGTAATTTGCTGATTTTGTCTCTATCCTGCTGAGAGTGGCAAGTATAAGGTTACAACACTTCTTTCATGTATTCTCTGACTGCAGTTTACCTGATTTGCATAACTGGGATGAAGCTTGTACATTTTGACAAAAGCAAAAGGATTCTTCCTCTCTTGTTAATTCTTAAATAAGATTATCCTTCAAAAGGATACCTTGGTAGGAGGATTCACAAAATAAGGTAATATTCAACACAGTTAAAGATATTACACCCACTCTCAAATGCAAGTTACGATCTATAAAAAAAAAAAGTAGGGCAAGTTATATTTTAAAAATTTATGCTGCATTGAATTACAGAGAGTAAAAATTTTAGATATGAATCTAAATTCAATTTTATCCACAATAATATGATTGCAACTATAGAGAATCTGCTAGAAAAACTGGTAATAAATGTTCTATTTCATTCAAACCATATACCCGCAACTGGTGCCTAGTTCAAGTCCCTTTGGTCAAAATATGACTTTAGATATCACACAAGAACATTACTTTCTTATTTGTGTGATTTGTGCTTCATGTTTTGACTGGCCTACCACTGCCAACATACACCAAGAAAGGTATAGGCTTCCAAACTCAAAACCAGAGCTTTATTTCTTCTTTTTTCTTCCTATTTCCCCCCCTCCTTTTTTTTTTTTTTTTTTTTTTTTTTTTAAGCAAATGAAAAGAGGTCCAATTTATCTAAGTGTTTTGTAAGCTCACAAGTTAAAGCTTACAAGAAGAAGCTTTCCTCTCAAAGGAGAGATTTTGAAAATATCTATCCATAACCTCTGGACACTCAGGATTTCTCTGGCCTTTAATCTATGTGTTTATGTTTGGTGTTCATATCAGAAAAATATCAAAAAGATTCCAAGATCTTACATTTAATGAAAAAAATATTAGAGGCCTTTTTCTTCTCTTTTTACATGAAAGTGCCTCCTACAAAACCAAATTGTTTTGCTGAATTGTACTGATTGTTGTTGAATTTTACATACATCAGGAAATGTTCATTAAACGTCTTTAAAGCACTGTGAAACCCATTTGTTGAGAGGGTTGGAGACATAATTATACACTTTAAACACAAACTGTGAACAGAATTGTAATTGCATGCCTTTACAGGTCTCCAGTCAGTGGTGGTGAGAGCATTTATGTGGTAACGGTAATGTTATCTGGAGTTTCTATTTGCTAATGCAAGCCATGGGGACTTCGCTGGGAACTTTGTTGTCCATGTTTTGTATCCTAAGGTTATTAATAATAACCCATGGCAAATCTCTTAAATGTGTATATGCAGTTGTGGATTTGGAAGGAGGAGTTTCTATGCCAAGCAACAGAGGGCTCTCTCCAGGACTTTCAGCAAAAGTGAGATTCATAGTGCCTTCTAATTAAGCAGTTTATCCAAAGCTCTAGCTCCAGTTGCTAAAACTTGGCCTCATTTTCACAACATCCCTCATCTCCATTGTTGAATATAGCTTTCTTTCACACATGTAAATTCCAATTTAGGGTGCATGTTCTTATCTATGCATGGGAAATCAGCATTCAGCACAGTTTCCCATTTTTGGAAGCTAGCAAGTTCCCTACTGAGTTATGTGGGCTAAAGTGGTATATTTAGCCAATCAAAGGGAAATATAAAAGGCCAAACATATCAACACACTGTGATTTTTTCTGGCACAAAAGATTAATACTGTATGTAACTCTCATTTCTGAATGCCAAAAGCAGATTGGGAAGAACATTTTCCTCTTGTATTCTAAAAGCTGGGCTGAAATATATCCTTAAAAGAATGAAGGATAAAACTGAATTGGTCTAGTATATTTTTGAGAAGACAGACAGTTTCATGCATGAGTAGAGAGGGTGAAGGACATGATTCAGCTGCCTAAAATTTTTTGTGGCCTTTTTGTTTGTTCCTTGGACATACAGAAAGCAGATATAACACAAGGCTTTGGGACATTGGCACACATATGGAGCTGTAGCTACAAAGGTCCAGAGAGTTACATTCAGGCAATGGATTTCAGCCCAAGATGTCCAAGGAACTTTAACTATGGTATACAAAGAGATCAGTTTTGAAGATAAAAACAGATAGAGCCTCAGGTAACTAACAGCAGCCACATTGAATGTCCCAGCTTCTGCATTTATTGTCATTTTAGCCTGGATCCAAGTTCATAATCTCTGCCTGATTTTTCTTGTTCAGGATTGCCTCTGCCACAAGCTGACAGACTCTTCAGAATTCTGCCCTTCCTTCTTAACACTTTACAGTTGTTTTTGCTACATGTATGTCCACAGATGATCCTCCTGGACATACATGCCACAACTAGTAAATCAAGTATTTTCTCCAAACTGTTCTTTACGAGTGAGGCTAGAAAATGCTCAGGTTTCTAAAGCCAGGTGAATAGATCCAAAAGCGTGAATGGATCCAAACTACTAAACAGTAATGGTCACTGACCCATGTTTACTCCCAGACTCTGCCAGATATTGTTTGAGGAATTCACAGCTGGTGAGGCTAAAAGCATACTAAGAGTCTGTTTAATCCCTTTTGCAGCACACGCAATCACATCTCAGTGCTCACGACATTCTGGCCTAGGTGCCATTCAATTTGCTGGTACACAGAGAGACACACAATTTGTGCAGTATTTTAATTAGATTTTCAACCCATCCACAAATAGGCAATTCAGTTATGTCTGGCCAAGCATATCATCTGGTCTATAAGAAAGAAAGTGTTTTTGTTCTGGTTTCTTTGACAAAATACTTCAAAGGGAGAAAGCTGTCTATGATTCCTATTCTGAGAATGCTCAACCAGCAGAAATGTGTCAATAGAAGAATTTTTGCATAATTTTACTCAGTTTGGGCGAATTTTTACTATAATACGGAAGTCTGGGAGTCATAGTGAGCATGCTTGAGATGGACATTTGACCTAGCTGCACAAGAAGCTACTGCCAGTGCACTTGTCAAGGAAAGGACCTACAGAAACCCAAGCCCTTGGGAACACACCTGCAGACTTCAAATAAAACTACAGTAAAATGGAAATACGTAAGAACAGGAAACATTAAATCAAACTCTCTATGAATTCACTGCCCCAACTGGTTTAGTAGTTACTCACTTTAATAAAAGGTCTGATAAAAATACATTGATGATTTCAGAACCCATTATTAAGTATTTTAAATAACTATTCAAACATAATGGCTCAGTTTAAGGACAGGTATAGAAAAGGGATGTTCTGCTGCAAAGGTAGCATGATACACTGAAGTTGGAAAAATCCCCAAAGAGCAGACTGTTCCATATGAAACAGGAAATATTCTCTGACAACCCTTCAGAATTGGAATCACACAAGTTGTACCTGCCTGAAGGTAACTACAAGTAGTGATGTTTCTATCTATATGCCTTGGTTCTCCAGTTTAATACAGTTAAACATAGGAGATTCCTACAGAAAGCAGCAACACGGTCTTGACATAGAAACTAATCTTTCATAAAAAACTAGATATATTTAGGTATAGTAGGAAGATGTACAACCAATTGGAACTGAATTTAAAATGAATAGATGGGAAAAGAGACCTGCTACATTTGGATTACATTTTTAAGGCAGGGAAATTGAAATCAATTACCACTTTATATTTCTCATTACAGTTTTTAAACTGATAAAAATATATGTTCTCCTCCAACATCAACAGGACTGTCGCTGATATAATAGAAGGGAAAATATTAATTCAGAGTTAAAGAACAAACTTTTTTTAATTACTGTGTAACATTTATTCAGAAAATTCTAGTACGAACTGATGAGAAAAATGTTTTGCTGTTTTAGAATCATTGTTTTACATACTTTGCTCCTTTCCCTATTTTTTTACACATCTTCCTGACTTTCAGTTCTACATGTATCTTTTCCTATTTGCGTCCCTTTTGAAAGTTTTTCTTCCTATGCTTCCTAACAGAAACATTTATTACTGTACAATACGAGGATGGCATATGAATAACACAAACATACACACACATACACAAAAAAACAATACAACAACAAAAGATCCTCAAGCAGGAGATGTATCAGATACCTGACTCAAAGGAAAGATTTAACACAAATGTCAGCTTCCAGTGAAACAGACTCCCAGGAAGGCGATGTCATCATGGGATTGCAAAGAAAACAAGGAGCCTCTTCTCCAGCTCATCATTTCCTAATGACAGAGATGAAGGCAGCTAATCTTCACTACTCTCTAAAAGCCCCTGGCCTTCTCTCAAATGAATAGGCAGATAGATGAATGCATTGTCATTGTAAGACGTGGGTAGATTTTGGATAGATATGAGGAAAAAATCTTTTACAGTGGGGTGGCAAGGCACTGGAACAGTTTGCCTAGTGTTGTGGTTGATGCCTCATCCCTGAAGACTTGCAAGTTGAGGCTGGATCATTCCCTGGGCAATCTGATCTAGCAATCTCTATCCAGAGAGATACTGGTCCCCCAGCTGCTAACCCTTACATGAGGGTGATGAGGAGTGGATCCAGGCTCCATCTCTTCCAGTCATTCAGGAGCATTGCTTGCACCTGAGCTCCCTGAGTTAGCCATGCTTTCTCACCTGGTGCTCAAGCACTGGTTCAGGTCATGACCTGGCAATTCCACTGCAGCAAGTTCAATGTTCAGGTTTATAAACAGATGTCATGAAACAGAAAATATTAAATAGTAGGAACAAGCAACCAAAATCAACAGAGAGTAAGATACCTCTTCTAGAAGCTAAAGTACAAAGAGGGAGAAAAGGGCTAAACATAGTACAGGACAGCTACTGAAAACTGCTACATATAAACAAATACAGATGCTAAAGGTCATTCTGAGTATGACACTTAACTAAACTCAAAGAGCTACTTGTGCAGCTGTAGTTGTCACAGAACTTTTAGTCTATAAAAGGCTTATCAAAATTTGTTCTTACTGTTTAAACAAGTTCTTGTGTCAGCATTGATGTCTCTAACACAATAATAATGCTTTTAAGACAGCTTATTATTTCAGAGACGGTATCAAGGTCCTACCAAGATATTTTCTATAATTGAGTTCACATATGAACAAATGTGTAAAAGAGTCAAATTTGAGAGCTTTAGAAGAAGACTAGTATCCTACTGTAAATATTTTCTTTGAGGAAGCTTGGGGCTTTAAAGAACAAATAATTGTCAATATGAGATTTATTTGGTAGCATATTTGTCCAGTCATACCCATATCAGATGGATGCCTTCCATCTTTTTACATGTCTGTGTAATAAAAAATAAGTAATATGTAAAGGCTGCTCTGAAAGTAATGTCTACTATTTTATTATGTTGGTCCCCCTACATCAGAGGTGGATGCTGTTGGTATGGCAGTGGAGGTTGAACCTTTCTGCCAACATTATTACATTTTGTTGCTGTGTGATAGATGACAACAGGGGAGAAGTCTGGCACAATGACATCTGACCTGGAAGTGCATATGAAACAAAGGTGTGTCATTGAATTCCTCCCTGAAAAAAAAAAAAAAAAAAAAAAAAAAAAAGAAAGGCACTCATTGATGTTTGCTGAACATTGTTGGAGACCAAACAGCAGATAGGAGTACATTGAGACAGTGGGTGGTGCCTTTCAGCAGTGGTGCATTGGGTTACATTCACCAGTGCACATATCCACAAGCACAGCATGCAGGCTCTTTTTCATGGCTGGCAAAAATGCACAGCTAACAGTGGTGGCTATATTGAAAAATGGTGTTTTGTTGCTGAGAATTTTCTCTATTAAATAGTGTTATTGTTCTCTACATATCTATTGTAGTTTCCATGGAAATAAATAGGCAATATTTCCTTCAGAGTGCTAATGTATTTGAGATGTGACAACTCAAGGCCCCAGTTAAATTAACACCTAAAACATCTATGTAAATGAAGTCCAATTATTTTAATACTTTTTATGTGAAGGGGATGAGTTTGCGACCTGCTGATTGATTAGCTGATAAAGTACTTTCAGTCAATAAAAATGAGTTAGGGGGCCAATTATGTCTGTTTAGGCAGACATGGACAGAATTAAAACTTAACTAGAGTTAATGATACAAAATAACGTTAGACACCTTAAATATGAAATAAGATGCACATTTTTAAAATTGAGGGTCATTATGCACTGGCACCAGAACATCTGGATTTTGTTTTTAAAGTCTTCATGTCAAGACAGACTAAGATTACGTATTTTACTTCATCTCTAATACTACTCAGTTTCATAGTTCTTTCTGGTGTTAAAAACCATACATCACCCAACAGCATTATAAATCTATAAATAAAAACCTAAACATCATACCTTAAATATGAAGTTCAGTGTTTAGATCTGAGATGTTTGAAATGTAGCCTCTTCTGCAAATACCACACTTTGCCAAAGTTTTAATGACAAATAATGAGTATTTATCTTTTTAAATTATATTACAGTATAAAGCGCTCACTTGTAATCTGCACTTCTGAAAGGGAGAATTAACAATTCAGAGAGCATGTGGACTCAATAGAACTCCATGCACTTATAAACTTGTATACTTACATGTATATATAATAAACTTATAAAGAAATCACACAGTTCTTCCTATTAATGTCAAAATGGCCAATCTACAGGTCAGATACACTGCCTACTCTTTAGCAGAAAAGAAATGTGGTATTTTGCAAAAAGAGAAAACTACTTTTCAGAAAAGTGAAAAATGAGCAATTAAATCAGCAAAAGTGGAGAAGAAAAGAGGAACGGGAAGAGAGAGAGAGAGAGAAGGAAATGTAAAATGCTATGATGTCATTCAAAAATCTTAAATATATAACAAAATCTGGAGATATGAAAGTTAAGGTCTTCCACATCATTTGTCAGCCATTGTTTCTGAAGATATATTAGATGATATTACAAGAATTACACAGTCTTAGACAAGTATGTTAATGACTCCTGTCACAGTTTTATTTCAGTATTATCAAGACAAATGGATTTGATAAAGAGTGATGAGCTCAGTAATTGCTCTGGTTCTAAGATGCTTAAAGGATATCTTTACTCAGTGAAGTACTTTCAACATCCCGATTATAGAAGTACTCTGCACTGCCCTTTCCCAAGTGTTCCCATGTCTGGGAAGCTGAGTGATTTGAGAGGTGCAGCACCCAAGACTTCTCATATCTGCTATTTTTTTCTGCAGATGAATTTGTATTCTTAAACTATCAATGTTTCCCTATGTGGAGAAGAAGAAAATCTTCATTTTTCCATCTGAAGTTCAAAAATAATATTGCTTGCCATTGTATCAAGGTGTTCCCACCCCACTCACTGTTTAGTATTTTAGCTATTTATATCTAACAATTTTGTTCATGCAATCAGACTAGCAGGAGTGACTGGACAGAAAACTAATAGGAGGAAAATATATATATTTTTTTTTTTTGCTGTTGCTTGCCTTGCTTGTCATCTTCCTAACATCCAAGATAAAACCTGTGAGTGAAATTGTAGGCATCAGCTCCCACCTTGTTTTCCTAAAAATGGACATATTTATCACATAAGAAATAATAGAAAAATGAAATAATAGAAAAGGAAAGTGTTACTCTTTCTTTTTGAATTTTTGCTCTTTGGAATACAGGAAGAACACCATATAAAATGTTGGACAGCCCTTGTAACTGTATTTCACAGAAATATGTTCAGAAACAAACTTCGGTAAATTGCAGTTAGCATAATTTTAAATACAATCCTTAAAATTGTCTGCATTTTTTTGTTCCTTCTTCAGAACAATTTAAAGAAAATACATAGCAAATTCCTCACTTTTTTGACATATATATACAACTTCATTGCAGCAGTCTGAATGAATCTATTCCAAAGAAATATCTAATCTTGTCCCAACAAGATGGCCTGCTCTAAACAGACACAAAGTAGGTGGCTGCCCCAACCGGCAGGCTGCCTAGAGAAAGTTTTTCCCTCATTATCTGAGCGTCAACTTTGCTCTGTCTCACCCACTGCCCCCTTCAGGCTTCCCTAACCCATCTCATCAGCAAAAAATTAATTTCGCTAAAACTAAAAACGAGGACAGAAATAAACAAAGAAAAACACTTGGGGTGAAAAAAATGCAATTTATCTCGTAGTTCTGACAGTCTTTGAATCAGCTCTGTCTTACAGTACCTGCTTATCAACTGAAGCAAATAAGATCTCAACATACATTTACTGTCGCAATCTTTGTAGATTCACCCAACTCCGATCAGTTTCATGTAAAGTGCAAAAAATACAGCATTCATTAGCTCTTTCACAAAGTTATCTCTGCAGACAAAGCAAGATGCTATGCTGAAAAATAGTACAGAATGACTGTCATCACAACAGAGATAATAACAAAGATTATATCCTACATTTATATGTAAATCATCATTTGAAGAGAAAAATAGTGTCCAATATCCTTAGAGATTCAGATACAGACCAAAATCTTATTATTTATAAACATCAAGTTATTATTTAAGCTTTTATTTTTTACTAGGTGTGATTGAAATTTGCATACAAATATCCTTAATTTTATGTTTAATGGTTTTATTTTTCCTGTATCACATTCAAATTACCACTACTGTATTCATACTTTTAAAGATATTTTATTTAATAGCCTCATTATATTTTACTAGATTTGATAATGTTCAGAGTACTAAGGATAAATATAATCATAACACTTTTTAAGATATTTATTACTTGTGATTCTTGAACATCTGGCAATAAATGACGAGAAGCAAACAAGATTTTGTAGTTAGACTCCACAGATATTAGTATTCAAATAGAAGTGAAATGCAGTACATGCAAATTTAAAGACTGCTTTCATTTGGAAATCAAAATGATCTTTTAAAAGCAAAATTATTTTTAGTAACCCAAGCTACCTTTTTTTTCCCCTCTCTGAACTTTGGGGACAGTAACAATTACCTCTTTTAAAATTCCATCTTTGCTGCAACATGACAAATTCACAGAAGTAACAAATGAAAAAGATTTCTCTCCATTTAGCAAGGAACCAGAAATGAGGGAAAGAAACATTTGCAAAAATAATCATTATTAGTACCAAACACAACAATTCAGCAAGCTATTCTGTTAACTCTTTGTTGGCTGTCACAATGACAAATCCAAGCTATAGAACTGTTCTACATTTATGGACAATTTTGAAATGTTAAATTCTGTATTGCTTCTGTATTTACAATGAGTTTTGACAACTACATGTTTCAAACTAACCGGGGATGTGATGTTCACAGTTTGATGCAAAACAAGGCATTTCCAAGGTTCTCTACCCAAAGAGGATCAGCCAGTATGTGGACAATGTAGATAACTGGGGAGCTTGCGTATGAGCTAGAGCTTTTTCTACAAGCATAACTCCAGTATATGGGGTATGCAGTCACTTAATTATCATGAGTAATTCACCTGCAACAGAGACCTGTCATGCAGTGAACACCATGGCATGCAGCCTGGCTCTCAAGAGACTCCGTCTCACTGCTGAAAATCTCTTGCTTTTTCTGTCAGCTGTGGTTGAGGAGCAGTACTGCTACATTTGCCAGAAGAAAGCCTTTGCTATTAAACTTGGACAACACTGGCTCTGGGTAGTGGCATGGAATGGTGCTCATCTTCATACTGTTCCCAGAACTAATGGAGAGAACAGTGCACAGGCAGGCCCATAAACATCTCTGCAGAGAACAGCTACCACCCTTCAAGGCTGGCCCTAAGCTAGAGCACCCTGCTACACCCAGGTTGCTCTAGGCATGGCTCTGTGGTTCTACCTGTACTGCACACCCACCATTCTCCAGCTTCCAGCAAGGTTTTTTTTTTTTTTGCTCAAACACAGGACCAAGTAGATAGGAAAAGGGGGAATGGTTTTAAACTGAGAAAGGGGAGATTTAGTTTAGATATTAGGAAGAAGTTTTTTACTCAGAGAGTGCTGACACACTGGATCAGGTTGCCCAAGGAGGTTGTGGATGCCCCATCCCTGGAGGCATTCAAGGCCAGGCTGGATGTGGCTCTGGGCAGACTGGTCTGGTAGTTGGTGACCCTGCACATAGCAGGGGTTTGAAACTCAATGGTCATTGTGGTCCTTTTCAACCCAGGCCATTCTATGATTCTTTGACAGCTTCTGTCAGAAGCACAATGCTCTGACACCTAGGTGACTTTGGAGGGTATCTTACAAAGCAGTGGAGAAGCACAGCCCATGTGATGGCATCACAGTACAGCCCACTATCTATACCCCGTTATGCAGAGAATCCTAGTTCCCACAGAGCTGCAGAGATGATGACCACAAAGACAACACGTTTTTAAATGTGTCATGCTTTATCTATCAAAATTCTGCTTGTTATTTTTACCATAGAACTGCAAAGGCTGGGAAGGATGTCTGGATGGAGATCATCCAGTCCATCTCCCTGCCTAACATAGGGTCAAATTGATTCCTGTGCAAGCTGATCTAACATTCTAGTAGGGTCTACTTCCAAGTCACTTTCATTTCAATTATCTTCCATTAAATACATAGAAATAGACTGTTTTTCATTTCAGGATTAAGCCTCCTTTGCAATTCAAAACCATTACGTTCTATATAAGTCTCACATAAGCAGAATGTTCTCACCCAGAATTCACTGACTCATATCCGTACTGTCGTTGGGATCTGCTAGCATTCTGAATGCGAAATTTATTTACAGAGCAATATGCACTCTCTACAAGAAGACGACTTCAACTAGTTACAGAGCCACAGTTTGCAAAGGACACCATGTGCAGGCAGAAACTGGCTTGCAGAGTTTAACATGCAGTGCTGTAAATGTTCAACTGGCAGTAACGATCAGATGTTAAGAGTATATTTTACAGGGAAGAAATCTAATACTGTTTAAACACCACATAAAGCAAACAATCTGCACAAAAAAATAGTATAAAACAAAGCATTAATTAAAAAAATAGAAAACAATAAACAGGGATTTAGCATGTTTCGTTAAAACTATCATTTCTACTTAGACAAAAAGAGCTAATGTGAAAATGTATATGTTCCTGTATCTCTGGACAATGTAATCACAAATACAAACAAAATATGTTTTATGAACTCTGCTTACATGAAAC
Organism: Lagopus muta; assembly: GCF_023343835.1. Taxonomy (NCBI): domain Eukaryota; kingdom Metazoa; phylum Chordata; class Aves; order Galliformes; family Phasianidae; genus Lagopus; species Lagopus muta. Next base: position 30,621,661 of record NC_064434.1, on the reverse strand, counting down.
AATATTATTTCAATTATTATGCTATTATCCCCCAAAATCATAATGGGCTTTAGAAGATCCATACTAGCCACAGAGTAAAGAGGCCAAGCACACTTTGGGGGAGCTTTAGATGGCTATGTCATTCTATGTGTTTATCACACGGTACAAGGAATATTCTGCTCAACACAGAGACAAAAAAAGCTGTCTCTTCCTCCATAAATTAAATGCCTGTGAACTATCAAAGAAGGTGACACTACATCCTCTCAGATCTATCTGTAAAGGAGTTGTGATTTCATTTGTTCCCTTCCTTGATTAAAACTTCCTATGTTTTTGAAAATCTTAATTAGCAGATATCATGAGTGCTGAAAACTACATTGATCTCCTTAGAGTTAACCTGCCAATAGAATAAGGAGCAATTTCATTTCTAGGTCTAACTGATCCAAAGAAATCAAGAATATTTTTCTCAGAAGCTCTCTCATTGAAGATCTTTTCTATTCTCAAAGCAGATGTACTTCTACCAAGAGAAATTATTTCTGAGGGCTCTCTTTGTTTTATGTAGTTTCTTCCATAAACCAACTATTTTCAGGGAATAGAAAGACCTATCACCTACTCTGGGCTGCTCCCAGCAAGACTCACAAACAGGTTGATCAGCCATGCAATGGCCACCTAGGCTAAAGCACACTTTAGCCATGGCCTGAGGCTGCCTTTCATCTCTCCATGGGAATAACTGGCCCCAGCACACTAGAGACTGCATTAGGCAGCCTTTTAGGCAACCAAATGGCACTTCTGCTTTTCTCTTGAGATCAATTTTGAGAGCTGTTTAGGCATATCCAACAAATCTTTCAAAAAAATTTAATATTAATCCCCCACCTTCATAATGTGCCAATAAGACAGGGGTATTTAACCCTCTTTTTCATTCCTCCTCTGTGGGCATAATATAATAATATAAACATAATATAGCGGCTTATTCTAACTACCATCTGGTGTAGCTGTGCGTTTAGCTTTACTAAGAGAGCTTTATGTGTGGGCTTGAAGGTTCCAGGGTTCAGACTCTGAAATGCTTTTAATAGAGAATTTTTTAGTTCTGTTTTAATTTGAGTCTGCTGAAGGACAAAGCAAAGACGTTATTTGCAGTAGACAGTGAATCAGAGCTAAGCATGAAATACAGGGATTTTGGCGATAAACAGAATTCTGTCACTTTAGTACCCTATTAGAAGACAAGAATAAAACACCACCCTGCTGGACTAGCTACAAAGGGGAGATACAGCACTTGACTGCTGCGTAGTGTTACCCTCAATAAACGGAAAAGGCAGTTGTGTAGTGCAGCTACATAGCTGAAGCTGTAATATTTTACAGCACTAAGCTAGAACTGAAACAGGGCAATGAGAAGTAAAAATTGCTTGGCACTGCTTTTTCCCGCATGCGTAGCAACAGCCAATTTTGCCAGTAAATTACTCAAGAACATAAATACTAGAGCAGTGTTCAACAAGAATATAGACTTATAGAATCAGAGGGCTGTAAAGACCTAGAAGATCATCTAGTCCAACCATCCTCCCATTACCATTGCTACCACAAGCCACTAACCCATATCTCATAGCTCCTCATCCAGACGCCTCTTGAGCACTGCCAGGGACGGAGACTCCACCACCTCTCCCTGGGCAGCCATTCCAGTGCCTGACCACTCTCTGAAAGAAAAAGCTTTTCCTTATGTCCAACCTAAACCTCCTCTGGCACAACTTGCAGCCATTTCCTCAGGTCCTGTTTGCTGCCTGAGAGAAGAGGCCAAACCCTTCTTCATCACAACCTCCCTTCAGGAAGCTGTAGAGTACAGTGAGGTCTGCTCTGAGCCTCTTCTTCTCCAGACTGAACAATCCCAGCTCCCTCAGCCGCTCTTCCTAAGACTTGTGCTCCAGACCTCTCATCAGTTTTGTTGTCCTTCTCTGGACACGTTCCAAGGCCTTAATGTCTTTCTTGTGGTGAGGAGCCCAAAACTGAACACAGTACTCAAGGTGCAACCTCACCAGTGCTGAGTGCAGAGGAATGATTCTGCTCCAGCTGGCCATGCTATTTCTAATGCAGGCCAGGATAGCATTGGCCCTCTTGGCTGCCTGGGCACACCATCAGCTCACATTCAGCCAAGCAAGGACACTCCCAGGTTCCTTTCCTCTTCATAGTCATTCAGCCACTCAGCCCCAAGCCTATAGCGAATATGTTAAAGAGAACACAGCTATGGCTATGTCAGCAAATGTTAGGATGTGTAGAATCAATGCAACATGAGAATATGGACATTCTTTGTATTAACTTAGCTAAAACCTATGTCAGGCACTGTTTAACCAGTAAACTAGCATTCCGACTTGACTCCTGTTCAGTAAGCCATTGATATTACAGTTTCACTGCCAAGGTGACAATGAAAAGAAGAAAATTGTAATAGGACAGGAAAAACAAGAACCAGCTGCACAGTCTGTGCTACCAAAGAAACCAAGAAACACAGGAGGAGAAGGATCCCATAATATGCAGTAGAATGTTTTTATGTCTCCCAGGGAAGTAATACTAGTAGAAAAATCCTACTTTAGGATATGAAGTCAGATATCTTAACAGCAGTGAACGAGCCATTTAGTGAGTCTTGCTAGGACAGTGCCCTCAGTAGACTTGAAAATCCCTGCCCCAACAAACATCTAACACAGGGCTAAAACATTCGCAGTTTGACTTATTCAAAGAGCAGGGTTACCCATTAGGCTTGCCAAAGAGTATCAACAAGCCATGTGATTAGATCATCTTGGAATTCGCTAGTGAGTTTAATCTGTACATGCATACATTAAAGAATTCTTAGTAACCCTTATGCATATTGGTTGGCACTGTCCATTACTAAGTCAGGTACTTCCCACTGCAGCACCTTAACCTTCTTTTTTTCCAACACTGTCAAGTGAAATGGGCAGAAATTTCCCAGGCCAGATGTCTGCTTGAGATCACATCTTAATGGAAAAATTCTAGAGCAACTCAGCTGGGAACATTGCCAGATGAAAATATATATTTATTTTCACATCAAATGCATTTCTCTTTTCTTACAGAAGTCCTACTGGCCCCTGACTTTGCAAAAGGTCCATGAAATTTTACAGGACCAACCTTTCTCATCAAGAATGTGCCTTTTGCCCCCCCATTTAAAACTCACCTTATATAATTTCAAAGACTTTGCAAAGTCAAGGTTTGTGTAGCTACATCCAATAGAAACTTGCCAAAGTTCCTGAAGTTTTGAAGGTAAGGTTTCTGAAGGCATATCTTCATTAAGAATGCTTGAGCCTCTTGCTGCTCCTGCTGACAGAAGTGCAAGAGAAATAGCGGAAAGCACAAACTAGAAATTAGGAAAAAAAAAAAAAAGCTTTCTGGAAGCAACAAAGCAGATGAGAGGGCAAATGTAAGGAAAAGAAACAAAACCGGAATCTTAGCCAGAAAGCTATCTGAATGTCTTTGCAGTTGTGTGAAAAGATGCTCTGTGTTCAGGGAAAGGATACCCTGTAAATTTCTTTGCAAATAAATCCATAACTAAAAGCACCAAACCTTCTCATCAGATCTTGCTTCTTACAGAATTTTAGCTAAATGGGTGAAAAGAGGCAATAAATTTTGTTGCAGCACAAGATCCCTTTTTTCTAGGAGCATGATTTTCTTTAGGATATGTACTCTAAATTTTTAATTTAGTTTGAACGACATGTTGCTAATGATCACCAGCATACAGAATTCTTACCATCTGAACATTAATGTTAGTAATCCTGTCAGAATTTTTTTTAAGCTTTATATAATTAATAACAGTTATTTAATGATGTTGTGGATGCCCCATCTCTGGAGGCATTCAAAGCCAGGCTGGATGTGGCTCTGGGCAGCCTGGTCTAGTGGTTAGCGACCCTGCACATAGCAGGGAGATTGAAACTAGATGATCATTGTGGTCCTTTTCAACCCAGGCTATTCTGTGATTCAGAAATTATGGATATTACAGAGACGACCATTAATCACTGTAGATCTCTTTCTTGACATTCTCTTTTTGCTCTTCTACTTGAAACTACTTTTGTTAATAAAAGTAGATTTATAGTGTATCATAAATAAGCATATTAAAATCATACTGTAATATGATTAGCATGTTGTCCCAAAAAGGCATGGGCTGTCGGATTTGAGCACAAATGCAGTTTGATTGTCTCCAGCAGCCACTGCTCATAAAATTGAAAAAAATTTGTCATGATTGGCAACTTCTGTTGAAAAGTTCCCCAGTACAATAGAGTAAAGGGCTGCTGTCAAACTCAGCTTTTGTCAGTGACATAAGTTCAAGGCTGAAGGGAACAACAGCTTAGTTTTATCAGCTCTGGTCTTAATGCTTCAAGACATGGCATATAGTTCACCACTGCTTTTAGAAGCAGACTCTTCTCAGAAAGCATTTCTCAGGATCAATTTCCAAATAGAGGAATAAAGAAGTAAATTCTCTGCTTTCTGCCAAAAATTATGCTTCTTTCCCAAGGAGCATAATTAACTATAACAGTGCAAGCCAATTAGAATTTGTCAGCCAAAGACGTGGCATTGTCTGACAAAACCTCTCAACACACAAATGTGAATCCATTCAATACTTGCCCAGCAAAGGGGTCTGTTACCTTGGTGTTTTTGTGCCATCCTCCATTTTGTGGTGTAGCTTTTCCCTGAAAGTGGCAGCATCAGTAGCTATTGCTCTCTAAAGGGAAGAAGCAGGAGTTTAAAGGAAAGATTTTATCTTAAATCATTGAGGTTTGCATTCCTTTTTCATCCATGTAGCAGGCAATTTCAGCAATTGCTGATTGATTTTCAGGCAGTTGCAGCAAGTAGATTTGACCACTGAAATCAGGAGGGCAAAGACAGTAGAGTAAGAGGGATTGCAGAGAAAGTGGAAAACTTTTTATGAAAGTGATAACAGAGTATCCTGCTGGGTAAGCTTCTTTATTATCTTATCTCAGCTCAACTGCAATGCAACTGAAAGCAGGCCTATTTGCTGTAGGCAAGCTCCAGCTTGACTCTTGCATGGCCCACCTCACATCTATGAGACTGCTCAACTCCAGTATTATCCACACCTATCCATTTGCCATAGATACCAGCTTTGAAAATTTTGTCTGTAGCCCTGCTGTCCATGAAAAAGGACTAAGAAATATTTTTCATCATTGTTTAACTTTAAAAAAAAAAGAGTTAAGGCTATTGCTTATGCATTGCCTTTTGATGAAAGCTTTTACACACATAAGCAACTTCCAGTCTGGCATCTTGGGGTTCAAGAGGAGTGCGAGGTAACTCTTACTTGGTAATACAAGCAGCACAATTAATCACAAGGATATCATCTTTGCACAAGTTCTGCCTCTGCTAGGAAAGAGAGCGCAAAATTGCACTAATTAATACACAGGTTTCTTATCTGTTTCTGAATCCTCTCCAGCCATTCACAGATTTGTTGGCAAAAAATTTTCCCATCAAAAAGCTCACAGGTATCAACTGAAAACACTTTGGTCTGTTTCTCCATTACCGTTCTTCAGTAAGCTATTCATGGAATGAAATGAAATGTTACTCCCAGTAAAATCAATGGGCACTGTTTGAACAGGATTTTCCCTAGGGTCTTCTTCCGAAGTGCTTTGAACATGTTATGTTATTCCAATTCACTTGTCACTTCACAATTTTTGCAGCTTCTTGGTATGAATCAAACTTACTTTTTTCCTTTTTTTTTTTCTCCATCAGAATTAAAGCTTGTCATAACATAGACTAAATTTGTCTTCACTGTAAAGCTTTCAAATAGCCTTGTGCAGATCCTGCAAATAGCTTCCTGTTTCCTTTTAGCTACCCTGCAAATAGCCTCTTGTTTCCCTTTAGCTGGAGGGAGAAAACTCTACGAGAATTTTTTGCTTCTGCTCAGAAGCACCCTAACTTCTCGCTTAACATACTTGTTGGTGACATATACTGAACATTCTGCCACTATTCTTTTCTGTCTTGTCTCTTTGTCTGTTATATTCTTCCCAGAAATATTATAAACTTAGACTAATATTTTAGGGATGTTCAAAGGTATGGCAATATCCTATAGCATACATTTCATGCTAACAAATGACAAACTCCCATTTTGTTTAACAAGAAGTATGTAATGTTACTAAGCAAGACAGATTTCAGAACCACTGAAATCCTGGCTTTCTGGTGGATCTTTATTTTTCTTATTCCAGACCCAGGACTGAGGTGTAGTCACCCTCCCTGCACTGCTGACTGAAGCCCAGCTGGAGAGTATGGCTCAAATGGTAAACCTCCAGCTTTCCAGGAGAGACTACATTTTATGGCTTATCTTTACCTTTGTACAAACAGGGAAGATGCTAAGATTAGACTTCCAAAGAAAAGCAGACTGGGACACAAGGGAAGAGAGGAAAAAAAAATAAGACATATGATACTGAGCAAGGAAGTAATAAAAAGGAAGGTAATTCTCCCAGGAACATGAAGTAGCAGTGTGAAAAATATGAAGAAATATATATATATCTAAGGTTGAACTGTTGTAAGAAAATAACGTACAACTGTCACAGACTGAAGAAATAAGACAGGTAGTTATAATAAAACATTATTCTTTAAGAGTATCTCTGAGCTGGAGGACAAAATAAGAGCAAAAATCATTATGGGTATATCTGTTTCCTTGACTAATGGCATTATGCCAGAAGAAGAATAATCAGATTCTTTTATGCAGATTAATCACATTTCAAATATCAAATCTTTCTTTTAGTTGTGAATATGTGAAACCTTTATCTCCTTTTTCTGGTCATATCCTCACTTCTCAGACATCTAATGATAGTCTCTCTTTATCCTGACATTTCCTTTTTTTCCCCCCCCAAACTATTACCAAATCACTTAATATTTGATATACTGATATATAATACATTGATTTATTTTCATATATATGATTAAGAACACTTAGAAAAAAACAATAAAGCATAAGTTGTTTATTATTATTCAGTTCATGCTTTCAATTAGTATTATATGTTTCTTATATGTTAGCAAAGAACGAAGACATTGAAAATTAAGGCTGTTATAACATCTGAGATTACCTTTTTATTGGCTTGCGTCTCAGTATCCTATTAATAAGAATGTTTACACTCTTTCTGCCCATGCCATGTGTGTTTCACTTATTAAGTAAAAGTTTCTACCAAACAGCAAGATGACAAAACATTCTCTCTTTAAAAAAAAAAAAGGTCTTGCTACTACTCTAGAGAGAATGGATTGAATTCTATGCTGCAAGGTCAAAGCTGCAGTAGGAAGAATCATCCTCATTATAAAGCAATGCCTTGGGGCTAGAAAACTGTCACATTAAGAAAATAAATGTCTGCATGGTATTTAGATAGCGAAATGTCTTTCACTTTTTAACTGACATGTTTAACTAGCATACAGCATGCTACACTTGAAAAAAATTACACACAAATTTGCTGGAAGCACAGGAAGTGGGATCGAAATATTGCATGTATGGGAAAGGAATCCAAATTTATGATGGAAAAAAAAATGTAGAATGTTTTTAATTGCAATAGTTTGATCTGGGGACATGAACAGTACATTGCTTTTGATTTTTTTCACTTATTATAGTAACAAAGAAATGCATTTACTAGGTTAGAGGAACAACTGCAGTAACTGTCTGAGGTAATTGTACCATTTACAATGGACAAAAATTCAGCTTTTGTCTCCACATAATTTTTGAGGGCAGAAGCACCTGAAAACATGTCTTGATCATTTTAAGAGCGCAGTAAAACTACATGTCAGTTTTGAAATGTAATAACATTAGCTAAAGCATTAGTTAATAATTTAAGAAAATGTCTATGAGATCACGTAGCCCAGGCCAGCAGTGTAGTTCCTGGGCTCCTACTCATCCTACAGTGACTGTTCCTGCTCCATTGCAGCAGCTTTGTTTCTTGATGCTATGGGATACCATAGTCCACCATGTGAAATGCCTTTTAGTTATGAGTAGCTTTTTTAGTTACAAGTAAAAACAGATTTCAAAAACAAAACAAAAATCTAAGCTTACCTCATCACCTTTACTATTATTTGAAAGACAGAATTGCTCTTCATATTTGTGAGTAATAATTTCTGCAAAAATGAATGTAACTTTTCCTCTGGCTTTAATTTTTTTTTCCTCTTACTGTGCCTCTTTCTTACCGGACTGTTCATTTCTGTAGCTGAGGGACTTCACAAAGAGCTGTCACACACAATTTTAATTAATTTGCCAACATAACAATGACATCAATACTGCATAGCAGGCAGAAATGCTATCTAACCTTTGAGTTCATCTCAACAATAGTTAATGCCAGTATGTAGAAGGACAAGGACCAAGCTTTGATGCTTTTAATTCACATTCAGCAAAATGTAGGAGAGTATTAATCCGGGTGGGTGATGCATGCCCTCACACAGGGCTGAATGCACTCCTAACCTTCATAAGCAAATAGTAAAGGCTTGCCACATACTTAACAGTGGTATTTCTTAGAAATTCACAAGTTGACAAATCACAGTCATCAGCAACAACTGCATACCAGACCACAGACACTAACTGCCCTGTTGAAAAGGTTAATCCTGCTGCCTATGACAATATCTAATTGTGAATACCAAAGTCACTTCCCAGCCTGCCAGTTCAATTGTTCATGGCATAGGTGACGTCTGGGGGTGATTCAGTCCCTGCCTGGGACAGAAATCCAAGAAAGCAGGCTTAAATAGAGCCTCAGGGTACTGTACACTTCCTTCTATAAGGCTGGAAGATTGGGTACCACAGTTCAAAACCATTGGAAGGTTTCCATGCATCCAGTCTTGCAGCTAAGCTGAGAGTTGGGAATGAAGGAAAGATATAGGAGTTGGCAAGACTTTGACAACAAAGGATTAGCTTTCTGAACAGAGACAAGTTTTAGTAATATTTACTAAAAGTTGGACTAAGAAATATCATTCCTATTGTTACACATTATCCCAGTTTTACGGAAGCATCCAACTTCCATGTCTACCTCCAAAGCTAAGTGGAAAAATACCGCAACTGTACTCTTCTTTCTAAATGACCATTTTCTTAAGAAGTAATTAAAAATATACATTAATTTTGTGTGTAACAAAAATAAGATAACTTACAGATCTTGTTGCTCCATGTAATTACTTCTAGTTAACTTTTCATTATTCAAGGATTGTTCCATATCACAAGTAGGTCATGCACTATAACAACGGCTTACAACAGTAAACGTGTCAACATATTTCTGCAAAAATTATGTTCATTATGAAAAAGAATCAGTAGAGTATCTAGAAGTTTTTTGCAAAGCAAAAGGACTCTCACTGAATCACTGCAACTATGTTCAATATTCCTGGAAAAAAACTTACTATGTTTTCTTAAAATTAATGAGTGAAATATTCACAAGAGAGAAAGAAAGATCTGTACGCTCCCTAGATGAAAGTTGAAACTGATTTTGATCAGTTTCTAGGATTTCTTGAGCTCAGACAGGATCCTTGCTGCCCTGACAACGCTCATGTTGAAGCCATTGAGGTGTGCTAATGGGCTGCTGTGCATATTCTCAATCACATCCCAGATGAGAAGTGTTATATTTTTTTATAGATATTCAGCAGAAGAATTTTCTCCTGTCATTTGTTAGGGCATATTGGAATGGCAGAAGTGGCAAAAAGGACTTCTATTAACTTAACACTTTTCTAGTCATTAGGATTTGACTAATGCCAAATGCCAGCTGTAACCAAGACAGGGCATGGCAAACTTTCCAGGAGGAAAGAAAAAAGTCCTAATAGGCTTATAATTAACTGAATGCTAACCTTGAGCATTTATATTGCTTGTATTCATAACATTTACCACATCATCTTTGTTAGAGCTTAAAAATTTGCTTCTGCTTACAGATACTTTTTGTCCCATTCTAGCACTACAGCAAGCTGTACTATAGGTGCCTGTTTTAGCAGAGTAAACTTCAGTTAGAATCTTTTCACTCTCTACTCTCAGTGATTCCTAATTCTAGTATATAATTTACTGGCACCATGTCTGTAGTGCACTGAGCAAGTCAGATTATGAAGTAGTTGCTGCTGCTCTTGTAATGCAGAAATGTCCATTTTTACTCATAAGCATTGCATGTCTAAAATCTTATACAGCTAATAGTGAAAAAACATAACTGGCTACGTAGTTCTCAAAATCTTGGATGGTTAGTGAAGGAATATGTTTTGCAGTTTCATAGGCCTTCATGGTCTCTGACTTCTCACACATAAAAATGATGAGCCCAATTAGCCATTCCCTTCAGCATCTGGCTATAATGAGGATCCAATATGTCAATGAGTGATATCTAAGTACCCTTAGCTTCTTCATTAATATGACTTAGGTTGTCCTTAACTCTACATGACTATCAATTGATTATTCTGTCAAATAATAGGAAATTAATTCAAATAGGTATTAGATTCATGCTTTATCTTAAATCAACATTTATATTTCTTGTTAGATTGCAGTCTCAGTGTGCAATTTGGCAGCTTCATCCTAACTGCATCTAGCTGCACAAGCCCTAGGTTAGTCATTAAATAGCCAGTGTAAATGCAAAGAAGCATACGTCTGGTGGCTTCATGACTGCAAACGTGACAGGCATAAGCTACTTCAAAAAAATCCACTGATACATTTTTGAAATGAGAGCTATTCGTCTTCTGCTTTACATCTACTTTCTTCCTTTCAGGCAACATTTCAAAAGATGCTGTAAGCTAAAGTGTCCTATTGAAAGGTTCTAAATTGTCTTAAGTAGAGAGATTTATCAGGCTCATAATTGACAGATAGTAACAAGTTTCAAAAGATTTATTGAGCATGAGAGCCTTTGGTCTCCAAGAGAGCTTGTTATTTTATATCTAATATGTAAAGGCTACAGACTGCAAAGCAGAGATTTTTTTTTTTTTTTTAAAAAGAGGTCCTGAATTGGAGCACTGAATAATAATGATCAACAATGCCAAACAACGGTGATTGAAAGACAGTCCACAAAAAGAATTTTTGTATATTGTGCAGTGTTATTGTTGAAGCATCTAGCTTCCAGACATTTAGCCTTTTCAGATGAATCTGTAGATAGCCTTTAGGTGATTAAGAACCCTCTAAAAAATTATTACAGGAAGAAAGCCACAGAGACCACCCAATTTTAAGCATGAGAGAATAAAGTGTGTCTCTTCAGTTGAGTCCAGTCCTGGAGGTACTTGAGGATTCACTGATCTGAAATCCCTCCCACATCAGCACACCTAAGTTAATTCTTCAGCAAGTGAGCTAGGTATTTCATTCTAAGCAGTGATTCCCTTTACTCAATTGCTTTTACACATCCAGTGGATATGAGAGCTTCAGCTCTCTATTGATCTCACACAGACTTGGTCAAATATTTCTAGTCGTGCAGCAGAGTGTGCTAATCTCTAATGGGGAATACCTGTTTGTTGACTCACTGAAACTATTTCTTCTTACTCGGAACATAAAAAAAAAATTAATGCTTCTTCCCTCCAATTTGTGCAAAAGACTCTCATCAATATACTACTGAATGAAAGGGGAAGCAAGAATTACTGGGAGAAACCCAATATGCTATGGGTGGACCTCTCACCTGCCATCAACTTCATAAAAGTAATGTTGCTATTCAGAAAGAAAAAAAAATTAATATAACAGACTACACTTAAGCAGCAATACAGTTTTCTTCAAGCCCTGCTAAATCCTGTGATCATGAAGGATGAATTTTTCCCTTTGGACTTCGGTCAGCAACTGGAAATATCAGACACTGGATGTCAGCACGTGAATCATCTTTTCCATCTCTTTACCTACACTACCTAAAATTATCTTCATGATTTTGATACACTCCCACTCTTGATGCAATTTTCTACAGTACACAAAGAGATGGAAGGTGGTAATCAACTGCATCTGCAGCAAAAGAATCCCAGCCAAGATCCCAGTACAAAACTCACTAACTCTGAGCTAGGAGTAAATTCTAGGTAGTCTAGAGAAATACAAATGGGAATCAGTAAAATCTCTAGATATTTTCTGGATTCAACCATGTTCTGAAATTTTAAGAGGTAAAATGCAATTTTGAAACAAAATTAATTAAATTGAAGACAAAATTAATTAAAATGTGTCTTTCATTTCCTATATCTGATCATAGAATCCTAGAATGGGTGAGGTTGGTGGGGAGCTTAAAGGACACACAGTTCCAACCTCTCTGCCATCGGCAGGATTGCCACTCGCCAGATCAGGCTGCTCAAGGGCCCCATCTAACCTGGCCTTGAGTGCCTCACAGATGGAGCATCCACAAGTTCTCTGCAAAACCTGTTCCAGTGACTCAACCACCACCTGAGTAAGAAAATTTCCTCCGATACATAATCTAAATCTCCCCTCCTGTAGTTTAAAACTATTTCATCATGTCCTGTTGCTATCTGCCTGAGTTCTCCCAGTTTGTCCTCATAGCTGGGATTGCCTCAACCTAAGTGCAGCACATTGCACCTGGCCTTGTTGAATCTCATTGGGTTCATAGTACAACTACCATTTACAGATCAAATTCAACATACAGTATGAAAACTACATATTATGAAACCAGCGTACCCAGTACCAAGGATGTCACTATTTTCCTTCTTTTTCCTAGCTCTCTGGAAACTGTTTGTCCATGAGTAATGAAAATACATAGACTAAACAGAACACTTTTTTAAAATTACAGAAACAAAACTCTTGCGGATCTAAACTTTTGCTCTGTGTGCTGCTAGTAAAGCATAAACATACAGGCAGAAAATCTTAATATTGTATGACTGCTTCCATTCTTTTTAAGGCCTTTACAAGGCAATGATTTCTCTTGAAAACCCAGGGAATGAACTACAAGCTGCAAGCCATGTAAATTGCTTACCTATTGATTAGCCAGTAGAAAGTTCACACTCACAAAGAGTGAATCAGTTTTGCATAGAAGCACCTTGAGTTTAACAATAAATGTCAAGTATAATTTGAGATTAAAAACAGAAAAGGAAGCAACTGCCTTTACACATAATCTGACAGCTCAAATACATTTGTCAAACCTGAAGAAGCCTAATAATATCCTATTCAGGCAAATGTGACACAGAAATGTGCTAGAAATGGTTCATCTTCATTTTACAAAAAATTTCTAGTGCCTCAGTGACAATCACTGGAAAGCATGTGGCAAACTAGCTATTTCCTCACATTTCTTGAATAATTATTTTTTTATGTATAAAATTTATTTCCATGCATGAAATGGAAATATGATAAAATGGCTCTTATGTTTGCATTGAAATATCCGGAGTGTTACAGCACTTCTTGCAGTTTTCACTTCTATACTGCTATAAATATTTCCATTTTAATTGCTTATCAAAATAATGACACTGCTAATTGATTTCACAGCATCCACCCTTTGCCTCCTGCCACAGAGTATTAATTCTGGGGACCCTTCCTCTTACCTCTGTCATAATACATAAAAGTTGCATTTTATGGGTAAGTACTATGCCACCACACATTCTATCTCTACACTGGCTCTGTTACACGCATCATCTAGAGCTGCACAGTGTGCTTTAACCACTTCTGGGAAGCTGGGTTAAAATGCAACTGACACACTTTTAGCTTGGGGGGCTGAATGCAGTTGTGACAGCTACAAACCTGAGAAATACCTCCAGGTAATTCAGTACTTCAGACAGTTTTATGTCTAGATATGTCATTGTGTACATTCCCATTAAAAATCTGAAAATTCTGATGAGCATTTTTTGTTTGTCCTTAGGCAAACCTCAAACACACATTTGTTATTTGGTCAAAACTAATAGCTGTTTCATGTTTGTGCTAATGATTTTAGCAATAAATGCTTGAATTACTATACAAAAGTAAGAATCATTGTCAATGCTGCCTATAAATTTTCATGCCACTATTACATTTACTAGTAACAAGTTGTTAATTTCAGCTCTGTTAAGCCATGTTGTATCCCTTCCACTAGGAGCTGCGGGATAACAAATTGAAAACTCCTACTCATCATTCTGATGTGAAGAAAGACGGCTTTTGTAGCAGTGACTTGGGCCAGAAGTCATTTTCAGCTGCCATTTTATAGATAAGTAAATTTGAAATAACTTAAAACAGCTACTTAATTCTGACTAACTCAAAACTACATTCATAGCCTTTTTTCAGTACCATTGTTTTTAAAAGATTACAATTGCTATTCATTACACAAATAAAATGATTCTCAGTACATGGAAATTCTCTGTGCACCACCTGTAAAAGTTATATCAGAAAAAGTTTTGTACAAGAACTATATATTGGAAAATAAAAGTAATAAAATAAGACAATGAAAGTTGTAAGAGGGTAAAAATAATTAAGATGTTATGTAAGGGTAATTTACATGTCTATGAAGGGAAAATTTAATTGAGGATTATCTTCTCTGTCAATCCAGGAGTTAATTCTGACAAGACTACACACAGTTTGATGTTTTAGTGAAAATTAAATTTTTTTCCAGTTCTTATTTGACAATACGGACTTTATTTGTTTAAGTGTATTTCTTGAAGCACTGAACATAGAGGATCATATTCATCATATTGTGAAGCAAATAGTTTTATCCTTGGCTTCAGTAGGAACAGAGCACAAGCATTTTTTATTTTCTTCATTTAGCATTATTTCTTTTCTACATAAATATATCTTGCTACCTAACATTTTGGGAATAATCTTCCTAGATCTATGATCTATCTATATCTAAGGCAATAATAAAAGGTTTGGAGGCTGAAAGCAATATCTTTTATAACAGTAACATAAGACTTCATCATAAGATGACAATCTTACAGGCTCAAAAGCTCCCCTTATGGTCTCCATCATTATAAAATTGTGGTTAGAGTATGTTTTTATTGATAAACCAGCAGTGATTTTTTTAAATGTCTTCAAAGTTCACTAATAAAAATAGAATATAAAAGTTTAATGAGCAGTATTATCATCATATTTCCTCCTTCATCACAGAATACTTTTATTTAGAATGGCTTGGGTTGGGAGGAACCTTAAAGACTATCTAGTTCCAACTCCCTTGCAGTGGACAGAATTGCCACCAACGAGCTCAGGCTGCCTAGGGCCCCATCCAATCTGACCTTGTACACCTTCACAGAACCACAGAATTGTAGGGGTTGGAAGGGACCTCCAGAGATCATCGAGTCCAACCCCCCTGCCAAAGCAGGTTCCCTACAGCAGGTCGCACAGGTAGGCATGCAGGCAGGTCTTAAACATCTCCAGAGAAGGAGACTCCACCACCTCCCTGGAGGTCCTTCAAAGGTGGGGCATCCACAGCTTCTCTGGCAGCTGTGCCAGGGCCTCATTGTTCTATGAGTAAAGAATTTCCCCATGGCATCTGACATAAATCTCCTATCTTTCAGTTTAAAATCATTCCCCCTCGTTCTATCACTATCTGAATTTGCTTCCCTCCTGTTAACAAGGTCCCTTTAAATACTGGAAAGCCACAGTGAGGTCTCTCTGGTGCCTTTTCTTCTCCAGGCTGAACAAGTCCAACTACCAGTTATAACTTCTATTCAGAGGAGAGGTTCTCCAGCCCTCTGATCATCTCTGCGGTCCTCCCCTAGATCCTCTGTGACATCTCCAAGCCTTGATTTTGCTGGGAGCCCCAGGCCTGGACAAAGTAAATGCTACATGTTCCAAAGGACCATCCATTAATAGAATCTTTTTTAAAAGCAGAATTACATGTAAAACTTCATAGCCTTTCCACAGCAAGTATGAACTGTCTGCAATATGAACTAAGCCATAACTTCTCCACAAATTTAAATTATCACAAAGTTACTCCATAGGAAGGTTGGAATACTTAGTTGGTTTTGAATGGTTATGCATATGTTTAAGAAAAGTATGCCAGTCAGATTTTCAAATCCTAATGAAAAAATTGAATTTCAAACCATCTGATTTTATTAAACCTATCAGAAATTCTTAAATTATTTTGAAGTGTATTTGAAAAAAAAATTAACTTTTCACCCAAACATAAACACTTTATATGGATAACTTGAAATCAATAAATAAAATTTAACATGAATAAAATACTTACGTAATGAAACAAATTACAAATTCCTATCTGCACCTATGCATGTAAATCAGCATCAAGCAAGGAAAAGGATTGGGGCTGTCAGCTGATTAAAGACTTGCCATGAGCTGACAACGTGCACTTGCAGCCCAGAAGGCCAAACACATCCTGGTTGCATCAAGATAAGTGTGACCAGCAAGTTGAGGAAGGCGATTCTGCCCTTCTACTCTGGTCTTGAGAGACCCCACCTGGAGTACTGCATCCTGTTCTGGAGTTCCCAGCACAAGGAGGATATGGAGCTGTTGGAGCAGGTCCAGAGGAGGACGATAAAGATGATCAGAGAGCTGGAGGACCTCCCCTATGAGGTCAGATAGAGAGAGTTTTCAGTCTGGAGAAAAAAAAAAAGGACTCCAGAGACCTTATAGTGACTTTCAGTTCCTGGAAGTCAGCCTGTGTGGGACTTTGAGCAACCTGGTCTAGAGGGAGGCATCCCTGCCTATTGCAATGGGTTGGAACTAGGTGATCTTTAAGATCCCTTCCAATCTAAATCACTCTATGACTCTAAGGATAATTTCAGTGGGCTTAGAGAGGCAATAATAGAATTAAATGAAATTTCACATGAACAAAACACATTGTTGAAGAACAAACTGCTATTTTTTTTCATTAGGCATGAATACTACTCTGTACTTGAATTCTGAGCAAAAGATCTGCAACACATACATATCGGTTCCAACCCTCCTGGACTTTCCTTTTCCAGCTGATGTATCTATAGAAGCCTTTCTCATCCTTCTTTGCACGGCTGCCAAGTCCAGATCCAGCTAGGCCTTCATGGCCCTCCTGATTCCATCCCTACATAGCCTAGCAGCATCCCTATACTCCTCCCATGTTATATGTTTAAAAAAAAAAAAAAAAAAAAAAAAAACAACCACTACAGTTTAAGTTCATATAGAAAATCATATTTGGTATTAAAATAATATTTTCTTGAAATATGAACTCTATACAAGCACTTGTCTTCATTACAAAGTGTAAAAGTGTCCCTCTTCCTTGTTTGTAGATATGAGCATTGTTTTTTTCCAAGCACAAGAGAGATTTTGAGAATTACACAGAGATTGACACAAGCTTTTTACTGCCAGAAAAATATAGTCATTTTCTCTGCTGGAAGATCTAAATTCATAGAATTGCTCAGGTTGGAAAAGACCTTAAAGACCATTAAGTCCAACTGCAACCTAACCAAACTACCCTAACAACCCTCTGCTAAATCATGTCCTTGAGCACCACATCCAAATGGTTTTTAAACACATCCAGGGACAGTGACTCAACCACCTCCACAGGGAGCCTATTCCAGTGCTTAATAATCCTTTCTGTAAAGAAGTTTCTCCTGATATCCAACCTAAGCTTTCCCTGGCACAACTTAAGGCCATTTCATCCTGTCAACAGTGAGAAGAGACCAAACCCACTCTCGCTGCAATCACCATAAGACCATAATTCAAGAAAAATATTTTAGTTTAAAAGCAGCAAGAAAATTTCTAGATTCAGAACTGAATTTGAATTTCAAAGGACAAAATGGTTATTTTCTGCTAAGAGTAGAAAAGACTTATGGTTTAGGACAGCATCTTCTGTAAGGTCTTAAAACTATCTGTTTCTTAACATTTGTTAAACGACAGGAACTATAATGAGTACTACTGCAACTGTCATCATCACTGAAATACACATTTTCAACCTACTAATATAGTGATACAGAAGTTGTCTGAGGGAGGTCTGCAGAGAGCAGTGATTTCATGGATGTTGAAACTGTAGCGTCTGGATGGACCCACAAGTTTAAGTTTTGAAAGCAGCTGGGAACTATTTCTCTTGAAAACCTCTATTAGTCACTAGAGTTTCCTGTAAATCTCCTATTGAAGAACGAAAACAATGGGGGCAAATTATCCTACCAGATTACCTTGACAAAAGGAGGTGCCTTGCCAAGTAGGTAGACAAGGTACTTCTCTTTTACATGGCTGAACTACATGAAAGAATTCTTTTCCTAAACAATGTGAAACACATACTTCCTATCTCCATGTTTACTTGATATGTAATGAGAATGTTCAGTAACCAATGAAAATTAAGCAATAATAGTATAAGCTGTAATTATGTAGCAGTAAAGGAGTAAACGCACAAAAGACTTTAGAACTGTAATTAACCTTAAGAAATGAAAAAATGAAAAGTGACTTTAACGTGCACTGTAATAACCACAGGATGAATTATGCTGCAGTGGCAGCTCAGACAAAAGACTAATTTTTCAGCTAAAAAAGGTGATTTCACATGTAGACTGAATTCTCAATTTATCTTTACAGAATTAGTATTTCAAAATGAATATAAGGATTTCTAAGGTAGCGATGAAATGCCCAAAAATTTTATATTGCTTTCTCCAGTTCAACAAGTTCTAAGTACTGTGACTCACCAGTAGGAGAAAGATGTTTAGGAGAATGTTTAAAGGTTTTCAGAAACAGTAGATCTTACCTGTACTTCTGTCATCCTAATCTATTTATTCTCATCCCCACTAACTGCCCCAAAATAGGCACCTCCAGCTGCACCAGAATTTTGTTCTATTTTTCTTAGTTACTTAGCAAAATTAAAGGGAACATTTCTCATAAAATTTCTGCTTCACTTTGTTGATAGTGTTCAGGGAAGGATGCAAGATAATCTGTAGCATTTGGTCAATGTTTCCAGCAGCCCTGATTTTTCAAAATTCTTATGTGATTTGCAGCAGCACCCGAATCCAGTGTGAATAAATTTAGCGTAAAACATGACTTTGAAATTCTGCTCCTGGAAACCACAAACCAGGAGATGAATTTAACACGACGTTGTTTTCCAAACCAAATCACCTGCCTATAAAATAGATATATTCACTTTCTGGATTGTTGTGAACATGAAGCTCTTGTGACACACTCTGATTTTATATGATAAATCATGAAGATAATGAGGAAATACTCCATTGTTTTTTCAGAGTTTGATTGGCATGTAGAATATAGTGCATATAAATATATGTAATATATACGTATAAATTATATAAATTATAACATATGCCTTAGAAATCCTATATTAATTTTTCTTTAAAGAATTAGTATTCCAAATGGAGAGTTCAGTCTAAATACGAACTATATGAACTCACCTTTTTTTTTTACTGAAGCATCAAAAAGCAAAACCAAGCATAATAAAATGTATTTTTAGCCTTAATTCAGGCCTGTTTATATATGTTACAATGTATACATAATGTACTCTGAAGTTTAAAAAAAATCATTCAGTTTTTTTAATATCTCATTACCATAATTTTTTGAGATGTGCTACCTAGTTTGAAATCATGTAGACAGTCCCAAAAATGACTAAAAATACTTGCAATACGTATGTTCCATTTTGAACACAGCATGCATCAAAAAAAGAGAAAGGGAAAAGAAGTTATGGAAGATGCATCTAAGATGTTTCTTTAAAAAAAAAACAAAAAAACAACAACCTATTTTTTCCTATCCTAAAGAAACAAAAACAGTCTACAAGCTTACTGTCCCATCTTCCAGACTCTTACAGAACTAGATGCTAAAAGTTCTGTGAGCCTATTGGACATGTGGGGAATTCTTCTCTCAAGATGTCCACATTTTTCACTCTGAGGGGCTGATAGAAACAAGAATTTAATTGGTCACTGGTGATGGAATGATGGAATGCACCCTCTTATGCTTGGATCATCTTGTTTTGCTTAGATGAAGTACAATTGTATTTGATTTTTAGAAGCTAGAGCAGCTGTATAAAGCTGCTTAGAGATTTAAAGCATTTAAATTTCCCTAACCAAGAAGGGATTGTAGACAGAAGTGATGAAGCAGATAAACTATTAGAGGCATAATTAATGTGGTTAATGATCTGACCTGGGCAGTTATGATCTAACAGCCAACAGCCACAGCCTCTGCAACAAAAATAAGCAGTTAATCAGGACAAAATCATACCAACCCTGCATTCAGAGATTATTTATGGTAAATCAACAGTTGCAAAATAAAAACAAATCAAAAAGCAAAGATTTGAGTTGGAGTGATAGCTATAATGTCATCCTCTTAATGTAGCATAGTGTATAATCCAAGTAGCTCCAGCTGTTAGCTAATTAGTCAAAACAAACACAACTATACTAGTGGCTAGGTACTGCACTGCACCAGACCTGAATCAAAAGTGTCTATATATATTTATAACCAATTACCATCACTGTTGGCCAACAAAGTTCTAATTTAGCCGCTAACTAGCTGCACATTTCCAAAATATTTATCTCACTTTAAAATTCTCTATTCAATATTCTAAACTCTGTTGCATAAAGCATCAAAAAGTACTGCCTGCTTGTAACATGGACTGTGTGAAGCATTCGCGTGCTGACACAAACACACAGTTTTTCCTAGTCATCTTCTTAAGTCACAATTTCCTTAAAAACCTTCATGTGCTTAATCACTAATGATGGCAATTAAGCAGTCTTTAAGAAAACCTTGAGGTCTATTTCATTAGCACTTGAATGACTTAACAGCTTTGACCAGTGCAATCGTGTCTCTGCACCTGGCAGATACTGCATTATTTTTCAGGTATGAATCCTCTGTGCCTCAAATGAAACAGAAAGAAAGTCTTTTTGTATTCAGACAGAGAGTGTTCAGAGCCAAGTTCACTGACAGCATATTTTTATCCACGCAGCACAAGCACAATCCCATGCTCTTAACACATTCTGTCACTATTTCTTCACAGAAAACCACTCTCACCCCATATCATAACCCAACAGTAAGATCCACAACAGAATTGTAAAGAGCGCTATTATCCTCCTGCAAACTTTCTAGATGGAAGCAACACTTGACAGCAAACAATACACCTTACATTATTTTTCTTAGAACTTTACAGCTACATATTTTTCAGCTTTGACTTGGATTCAACTTAGAAGCCGAAGATTCAAGATATACACCATTGCCTGGACAGTGATTGCCATTGCTAGACAAGAAGGAGCTAAAGCTAGACAACAGCTCCAAACCTACTGCAGTTAACAATCTAACCTTGTCATGTAAGCTGATACTCCTTTCCAGTTACCTTAGTATGTTCATCAGTAAATGCTTCAGCTCAGGAACTAGTCAATCCTCCCATGTGTAACAGCAAGATCCACTATAGGACAAACTGGAAGCACTAGCTGCTTCACAGACATGAATTTAATCCATTTGTTTTCATCTGTATTTCATTAATATCTCTGTAATGGATATAAACTTCAAACAGCCGTTAAGGTGTGTAATAAATAAACACTATTCTATACATAAGAGGTCTGAAAATAACACAAAAATTAGCAGTGACAACTGTGTGGAGCTACTATTGACATTAATCTGACTGTTTCAGAAGACGCGTTCTTTGAAGAAATCACAATCTGCAGAGAGAAACAATATCTGGAAGAAAAATGAGAGACCACAATCTGAAACATACTTACACTGAAAAAGACTCAGTCACAGCAGATGAGCTAGTGAAGCATTAACATCCGGTGCTACAGATAAGGAAATGACTGATTCCTGGATGCTTACACCAGCAAATAGATTACCAGTACCCCCGAGTCGTTTTCAACAGGGCCACACTCCATCCTTACACTCCTCAGCTTGTAGTGATAGTGAGAGTTGCCATGACTCAGGTGTAAGACCTTAGGTGTTGGATTTACTGAACTTTCCGAGGTTCATCTGGGCCCACTGCTCAAGCCTGTCTAGGTCAACAAATATGACACTTTAGACAGCTTAAATAGATATGACAGCTTTAGGATTGAAAAATCCTACATCATTTCTTGAAAGTGAATACAGCTAAATGTACCACCTACATAAGCCTGCTTCAGAAATTACTTTTCCTAATATTAAATAATTGTGCATTACTTTTAAGCATTACTAACTGCTTCCATCAAGTTAACAAGTCTTTTCTACAAGGAATAATATCGAATAATATTTAAGAACTCAAAATGAATTTATATTCATCACTACAAAATTTAATGTTCTGTTGTTCGCAGTTACTTGTATGCCCACTCTTTTCTAGGTCTCCCTTATTGTAATTTTTGTCGTGTTCAGTTTGTTTTTCAGTCCCTCCTTTCATAAGTACCTTTTCTGACCTGGCATCACTTCTCATATCTGCTTCATATTAATTTCCCTTTTTAAAATACTCTGTATGGATGAGCAATTGCCAATACATTATTTTCAGTCACCTGCTACCCTTCTGCCCAAATCTCACATTTTCTTGTGCCAATCGCTACTCATTTTCCTTCTGTTAACTTTTTTTTTAGAAACATCTCCTTGTTCTTGTCACCTGTATGCAGAAATGTAAATACGTATTCACATAAAATTCCTACTATCCTCTACAATCTCTCCTTACTACCTGGTGTTTTTCCTACAGTCCTCTCAAAAAATTCCTGTAAACTGAAGAGTGCTGCCTTGTTCTTCTCTAATTCATGGTCCGTATCTCAAGACTTGTGTAGAAATTTTTCTGCCTGTAAGTCTAATTAAGCTCATTGATGTTTCTGAAAACGTCAAGGAATGTACCACATGTAAATAAAAGATATTGTTCCCTTGAACATCTTTCCCTTTTTCCTTGCATCTCACATTATTTGTTACTCTCAGGTCTTTTTGGATGTCAAAATTACAGAGCAATTCTTTGTAAATTTCTTTATTCATTCTGCCAACACATTCTGCTCACTTCTGGCTGCTGCATAGATAACGTAAGCAATGGAAGTTTTGTATGAATAATATGAAAAGAATTTTGCTAATATAAGGAACAATTTAAGAAAGCATAAATCCCAGAGGAAAAAAAAAAAATTTAAATACTTCACTACATCAGGAGAATACAGTGAGGTAGTAACTAAAAGACAGGTGGTTAATACATGAGGCCTAATAGCCAGTGGTGATATTCAATGTTATTTTATTTTGTTATTAAGCATACGTGCATCCTTATTTTAAATGAGTGATCTAGACAGAGATACACAGCTGCACTGTCAGCAAAAGGTAGAAATCGTGCTCAATGGTCAGGCCAAAGATGAAGTGGAATCTGATCTAGAATGTGAAAATGTAACCAAACTAAATTTGGGTAAAAATATCACAATCAGTCCTATGTGCTGAAGTCTGAGATATACTGTTCTGTAGTCTGTGTTTTAAAAGACAGTGTCAAAAATAAATGAACTTATGACAGAGCATTTTAAGTGATTTCCTGTGCAAGAGGACATAATTTGATACCCATACATTAATGCCCACCATTTCAAAGATCCATATCCATACATCTGTGTATATAACTGTACTTGAGAAGCTAACATGGAAAGTTTACACATAGACAGTGAGCCTTTCTCATTAAATATTCACCTCTTTTCCTCTATTCAATTCTGATAAAATACTTAGGGACAAATTTTGAGAACCTTAGATTTTGAGGGTTTTAATTTTATATCCTGAAGAACAACTTCTGGCACCAACTATATCTGTATATACTATACATTAAAGTCAAAATCCCATTATTTCTACTCACATCAATTATGTTGATCACTAGATAGCATCACAAAGTTAAAACTTGTGCTTTAAAAATTTTTCTAGGCGTATTTTACATATTCTGTGTCTTTCACAAAAAGGTGAAATAAAAGATACAGTTCTACTATTTACAAATGTCAAGATGAAACTATTTTTACATGTAATTCATTAAAGTTCCATTACTAAACAGGTTTTACATATTTTCCTCCTAAAATTTTTTCATGAATTTCAGTATTACAAATCCTTCAGAATGGTTGATGAAAGGAGAATAATCAAATTGCAGCTGTGATAGAAGTATGTTTGTCATTAGTACCTTTGTAAAGGAACATTCTCGAGCTGCAGACTTCCTGGGAAATACTTGTTTTATAGTGCTTATCCCAATGATGCTGTAAAGTACAATAACTGAAGTAGCATGGCTCTTTTCAAGCTACATCTTCAACTCTCTTATCCTATTAGTTAATTTTGAGATCAAGATCAACTTATACTGTTTTGATTTATAATTTATTCTTCATTTCATATCTGGCTTGTTAATTTATAATTCTACCTCTACATACAAACAATTTTTCATTTTGATGACTGAATTATAAAATTATAAAACATTCAGATTAAATATTAAAAGGTTTTCTTAAATTTTAAAAAGAAATTTCTTTATTCTTTTTTTCAATTTCAGGATTAACTGCTTTTCTCTTAACCTGAACCAGAAGGATGTTTTTATTTTTTCCATTTTCTTTCTTTTTTTTTTTTTTCCCCCCTCTCTATCTAGGTCTTATAGAATAGACATGGAAGGTGTTCAAAGAATCAATGGGAGAGATGTGATATCTTTTTCTCCTAGAGGCCCAAAATCAAGTCCTTTCATTCAGATGCAAGTCTTATGTTCAAAAATAATTTTTTTTTGTGGGATTTGAACTTCCTTATCCCAGGAGGGTATCTTTACCACCTTTCAGCATATTTCTCACTAAATTGTTCTCAATCTCTCCTCTTAACATAAATACATTCTGTGCATTAGAAAGGTAAGAATATTCATTGTATAGCTGCTAGAGAGCTTACTTGTGTAAAGTTAGTTCTCCAACAACCAAGATGCATTTTCTGCAAGTGCAATAGCACATAGAAGAGATAATGCAAGACACCATGCTTAGAGGTTTCCCACGAAAATTTTGGATAAAAAAGCTGCAGAAGTGTATTTGACTAAACGTACTGCAAAGCACTACCTGAATTTTTTTTTCTGAAATACTTCTTTGTTCTTCAGAATCATTCAATTAAAAAAAAAAAAAAAAACTTTTGCAGTAAAGTTTTCTTTTTACATATCTTAAGTAAAGAAAATCACCTTATATTATCCATATCCCGAGTGCAAAAAAAATACAGATTTTTTTTGAAATAGTGCCACTATTTTGGCAGTAGATGAATTTTAAGACACATCTATTTCCCTGACTTTCAGAAGCAACTGGCTTGGGTTATCTGAAAATATTATTGCTGGTAGTTCAAATTTGCTTGAAAAGAAACATTAAAAGATTTGCAGATGTGTTTAACTACTTTTCCCCTCTCTTCTGGCTTATTTTTGCTAAAAGAAGAAACATTCTTACAGTTAGGTCAATACACTACACCAGCAAATTATTGCAGTGCAACACCAAATCAATTGCATGACCCACAGAGGCTACAAGAAGATAATCGCTTCTATTTTTTTCTATTGAAGTGTTGAAGGAGCCTTGCTGACCATTATGAATCAGCAGGCAATATTCTAACTATGAAACCAAACCTTACCACATTGCAAACTTCAGATGATAAAATACTTGTATGTGAGGAGGCCTGTGAATGCAAACCACTGCAACCCCTGAAGTTATCCTCACCTCCCAGTAGGCAAAAATAGCCCAGAAAATGTGAAATGATTTTAGAACCCAGAGTATTCCGGTGACACTTGAATAAACAAATAAACTATGCTAAGCTTAACCACTCAGTGAGTAGTCAGGACTGCCTCTGTAGGTTTATGCTGAATGACATTAGCATACTTATGGATGGCTCTCAGAGACTTACAGGTAGAGTAGCCAAACTCCCGTATTGTTCTCTAGATGGGTGTAAGAATTTTTACATCGATGCCAAGTTAGGGAGAACACATATGAGATATAAACATGCTTTAAATAAAGAATGATTCCTGAAGAGCTGAAGCAACTTTTAAGAAAAACAGTAAGCTGTACCTGTTGACATTCTTTTGAGGATTACAAGTAGTGCCCAAAACACAGAACAACTTCTGAAGATTCAAGCACCACAGTCAGCTGGCAAGCCCACAGCATTTCCAAAACAGCAGCCAGAATAGACTGATTTTGTTTCAGGGTTAAGTGTAACCCACACTCCTGCGTGTGCTGTGCATCTCTTGTTTATTTTTATTCTCTCTTTCTCTAAATTTTGCCTGATTTCTCCCCTCTATCCAACTGGGGGAGGGGAGTAAGTGAGAAAGCAGTTGTGTGCTGCTTAGCTGCTTGCAGGGAAGGACTAAAACTCAACTCCTCAATAAATGAGGAAGATACGACACCAGATCAGTCACAAGCAGATTCGTATCTTCTTGAAGCAAATTAAACAAATGCATTGCCTCAGTCTACAACTAGACTACAAAATTATAAATTAATGGTACACAAAAGAATCTATGTTAAAAAGCATTGTTAAATTTTCCATTCCAATGTTAGAATTCAGACACAAGAAATGACAAAACTATCTGTACAGAAATCATTTACCTCTCTTTCCTTTCAGGAAAGTATCATCTACACTAACATTTTGTTGCATAACCATACTAAGTGTAAACCTTCCTAATCACATAGACTGGTTTGTATCTCGTTCTATCCCACTCAAAGCTCTTGAAGTCTGTGCAGGTAAATTAGAGATGGTGTTCATCAACATTTTAAGAATTGCCAGATGATGTTACCTTAAATGGATAACCTAGAGAGGTAAAATACTATCTTAGTTGAACTCTCCAGATGTGCTGCAGGAAGAGAGAATTTATTTACTTCCTGTTGAGGTCATACAGGGCTAGATGCAAAGGATTCAAGAGGACTATGACAAGAAGAATTTACAAACTTTTCACAGGATTGCCTGAAGCTACCTATTTCTAGATTCTCAGATGTCCCTATTATAACTGAATTCTAACAATCTAAGAGAAGTTGTGATGTAAATAAATGCATTTTTCTAGTTATAATGCCTGGAGCCTAAATAATTCTTACCTAAATGAGGCAGATAAAGTAATATTTCTGATGAGAAGGGTTTCTGGTTCTCTGTTTATTTATCCAGAGGGAGTGAAAGAATTTGTGTTTATGTGGAAAAACGTGGAGGCTTGTTTGTTTGATTTACTTAGCATAATTTGTGAACTGAATTTTCAAGCAAACATGAAATTTCAAGCAGACTATTATGTCTGTGCAGAGTTTCATGGAAGTATACTTTTGCAGACCTTGATAAAGAAAAAAACACTGTAGTTTCGAGATATTTCTTCCCTCTACCAAAGAACGAAATTAAAAAATGAAAAAACATGGCAAAATCTGAAACTTTAAAACAGAATATTCAGCAAATATAATAAAAAAAAAAAAATACATGGAAAATTAAAGTTCTTAGTCAATGCTCAGCTGTCTATTTTCTTAATTCTGCCAGCTGAATATTATCCAGTTTTTACTCATTTTTGTGTGAACTCCAAAGCTATACTTCAAACCACAATTCTAAAAATACAAATTTCACAAAAGCTGAGTATAGTTAAATGTTTCTACGTAAAAGTCAATCTTTAAAGCTTCCAAGCTAAAGAAGAAAACTCGTCACCATTAAAGTGAATTTAATTATGAAAGTCAGCCAAAGTGCACATGAAGTAAAAAGATATAAACTGAATGGTTTAAAAGAACTCTGACAAAGGGTTGTCAGAAGTGCCTTGGTTAGATCTGCATGACTATTCTAGGTCATTATGACTCTAAACTTAGAGGTTTTAACAGCAAAAGCAGTTCACCCCTGAAAAAAATCTTACAGATGTTGCCGGCATATTGATAACAAGTTGAGGTTTCTTATTCCCTTCAAAATTGGTTATCAGGCATTCATGTTCCAAGACTAGATACATTACTGTGAGTTTTACCATCATGGCTGTCATACCCACTAAATCTTGAAACCCCTCAGCAAAATTCATGCTTTGATAGGTCTGACCATTTAGCAGCATCAGTCAAATCAGATCGTGAGGAACGTAATCAAGGCTTGTGACTAAGTTACAAATGGTGTGCAGACATGGGGTCTTGCTCTGCCAATGTTTTTTCTAACCACTTTTGCCCCTTTTCTTTTTTTCCTTTGGTATACTTCTGTCTTCTTTTAATGACATATTAACTTAGCTTACCAGCAGTATCTCTCAATTATGTTTCTAGAGGATGTAAGATCAATAAGTATACAGATGTTATGGAGTATTGGACGATCAATAATCAAAGATAAATGGAAAGTTCTCACCAGTGTTGTGGGCTCACAATAAAACTCCAAGAGGAGCAAACTCCAGAGAGAGCCTTTGTCAGAGGCAGTCAGCCATTAAATGGGGTCTAGGAGAGGTGCAGCCAGGCTCCACCCCTTCTGATCACACAGGTGAATTGCCTTCACCTGTACTCCCACAGCTGACTCAGTGCTCGCCTTAGGTGGTCAGAGGTTTAGGCCATGATTCAACAGTTCCCTTACAGATGGTGATTAATGAGACAATTAAAAATAATTCTAAATAAAACATGTGATTGAATTTGTACAGCTTTGGAGCATGCTACTACTGCAGTCATCCAGCAATGAAATTGAGAGTTACTATCATCCTCACAACTACCTTAATCAAGTCAGCCAAGCCGGGTGGGTTTTTCTAGGGAAAAACACTCACTAGCTAAGAAATAAACAATTTCACCTAAACAAAAGCAGTATTTCGTAGGTGTTGTTTAACTTTGATGTATACTTCAGAAGCTTTTTCATCCATCCTAGCCATACGAATAAGTTACCGTGGTCACTTGCTATAAACAAACAAACACACGCACACAAAAAAAAAAGGCTGTTTTCAAAGAGAAATGCCTCACATTCTGACATTCTTGCTCTAAAGGAGAGAACGGAAGTTTGTTTCATAACACACTGGAGGGAGGAGTGCAGACTTGCACATATTCAATGGAAGAAGAACATGGAGAAGAATCAGTGGAACAATGGAAAAGTCCAGTATATGTCTACCGGATCTCGTACTGG
The DNA here is from genome assembly GCF_023343835.1 of Lagopus muta. Lineage (NCBI taxonomy): Eukaryota > Metazoa > Chordata > Aves > Galliformes > Phasianidae > Lagopus > Lagopus muta. Next base: position 30,592,959 of record NC_064434.1, on the reverse strand, counting down.
ACCTGTGCTTTCTAGAAATACAACTAAAAGGGTGTGATTTCACTCACTTTATAATTAGAATTGTTACATGTTACTAAAAGCTACACATTTCCATATAAACAGAAATAAAAATAGCAGGCAAGAACAAGTAGAAAAGAATATCCTGAGGTTTGTTTTATATTCATCCACAAAAGTTCAATTTCTTATTTTTTTCATCTTAACAAGAACTACCTGACAGGTGGCTAAGAGCCAAAACTGTAACAATCAGCAGAAATATTCTTTCTCTTCTGAATCTCCTCATTTTTTGCTGAAAGTATTTTCTTTTGTCTTTGGAACAATCAGTCAGAAAGCTACACAAAGTCAATCTGATTTTTTTCTTGGTGGGGCAGCATTTCATGTTTTACACTGAAATCTTAGTAACTTTAAAGCAATTCACTTTTCCCAGGGGAACAGAACTTGTTAACAGCTTAAATTACCTCACAGACACTGTGCAGTATGAACTAGACAAAAAAATCTTTATTTGTCAAAATTCATTGGAGCAAAATTCTATTATGTTATCCCAGTATTGGATATAGAGAAAGTCAGTGAGACCTCACATAACAGAAGAAAAAAAGGATGAATGAATAACAGTATCATCCAGCTGGGGACTTCTAGATGAGAACGTATACAATAAACACAATTACTTTTCTTAAATTAGTCTGCAGGATCTCTGACCCTATCCCAAAGGGTGATTCGTTGACTCTATCTTTCATACACTTTTCTGTCACCTCTGTGACCCCCTCCTCATTTCAAAACCCATGTTCTCCCAGTCCTATGTGCTGACCAACAACCCACCTCCACTCCCTCTCCAAAACCTCAAATTTGTGCTCAGTGACCTGCAGTGACCAAACCATCATTATTAGTTCACATGCAGAACATGCAGAATGATTCACTTACATCATCTTCTTTTATGAGAGGTAACTTACATACTGCAAGTCCTCAGCAAGAAACTGAGCCACTGGATCAGCTACTTCCAGGTGGCCAAGTCTGCTTTTGTTTGAAGCCACACCAGTGAGTGCTGACAGCCTGCACTCCATGACATTAAGGCAAAGAAAAATCCTAATTTAGAAGATTTCTTTAGCCATTGCAGCATAAGAACCAACAAACCAATAGAGAATGAGAGTTGTCTTAGGGCTTGCAAGTATCTGACACCCTGCAGCCTAGTCTTTTTACTTTTTTATCTAAAAGACAAACCCTGTCAGAAAGAGCAGATCTCACAGAAGTTGTTCTGGGAGTAAGAATATGGAAGCATCATTTCAAGCTCTCTTCCTTCTTTTGTCTTTACCTTAGGTATACAGACAGGAAATTAATCTAATCTCAAAATTTAAAGGACTTAATTCCATACTCTTTTGTGACTGTTAAAAGAAAGAAGAGGAAAACTTAACTACAATGTGAGGTTCAATTATTTCAATTACCACCTCTTGCCTAAATGAAGTCTGTTCCTTCAAAGACATCTGCAATTTTACACTCATTTGTTCTTAAAATAGCATTAATTATATAGTTTCATTGGAAATAGAATACATGTACAAATTAAATAATTACTTACATACATTAAAAAGTTACACACATTTAAATTCTAAGTTAGTTATTTACTTTTCATAATTAAGGGTATATCTAAACAAACATCTCAGGAAAGGAAAGTGAGATTTTGTTTTCATTTAAAATATCCTTTTAAGAGTTATATCAATATGGAAGCCATTTCATAAAACAGAAAAAAATACCCAGAAGATGTTAAGTAATTGATGCTTAAAAAAAAAAAAAAAAAAAAGCCCAATAAAGTGATATAATGTACACTTCCATGCCTTTTCGCTTTTTCTGTGTTGGGAATGATGAAAATTGGTGGGATTGTTTCTTTGTGTGGGATTTTGCTTGAGCATAGATCAATGAAATAACAGAACACAGAATAAGGAAAAAAAGAAGCTTTAGGAGAGAAAAAAATGATGAAGCAGAGGAGGAGAGATGAGAATAAAAGACTGAGTTACAGTCAGGAAATAAGAGTAGTGACTGTGATGCTTGCTATGAGGCTCCATGCATGGTCCCAAGACCAGTGGTCTCATTCACTTCAAAAAGCCTGCTAGTGAGAACATGAGTAAAGGCTATCATAGGAAAGCACAAAGGTCTTTGTTACATTAGCTTTAGGAAAAAATTAGTTCTTAAACTCTGTGAAAGGACTTAACTTCAGTTGTACAAAATGGAAGTGAATAAAGGCCTTACAGGGGAGAAAATACTTCAGTGTAGGAAGTGTATAGGAGAAAAGCGAGTTTTAATTAAAGGCGATGATGTGATTATTTTAACTGTATTTCCTTGGAACAGAAAAGTATCTGACACAAAGGGGTGTATTTCTGAAATCACAATCACACTTTATCCTAGGAAAACATATGTGCACAGAAAGAAAGGGCAGGTGCTCTAATTTTGTTGTGAATAAGCAATAAAGTCACTGAATTTCTGCTTAGACTGCCAGATGCTGTTCCATCTTAACTATGGCAATCACCCTTTCCTTAACCAGAGAGAAATGGAATAAAAGACATATAATCCTAGCATGAACAATCTGCATATAAAAATTTAATTTCCAGACTTCAGCCAGATAAGCTGCAGTAGGCATTGCTACTGGGGCAAGGAAGCCTTCCTTTCTCTGCTCTGTTTACTCTGCTCCAAAGCAAAGATTGATGCTCTACTGGGATCAGTGCCAAAGACACCCCTACTTATCTTCTGTGTACTTCTGTGCACCAATCTGTTTGGATTCCCAAGATGTACATTCTTCATTCTTACTAGTTTATAGGGCTGAGTCAGGAAAATAGAAAACTACGCTTCTTTTTCTTTTTTTTTTTCTTTTTTTCTTTTTTTTTTTTTTTTTTGCAAACCCATAGCATTTACCCTATTTAGATCGAAGGATGACATTTATCATGATTCTACTGGCGATTAACCTCTTGTGTTAGCACACAGTGACATCATTCAGCAAGTAATAATGAATCAATGCCCTGAGTAGATGGAGGCTGGGCAATTAGTCTAGTTTCTTGTGGATACTGCTTCACAATAGAGAAGCAGCAGCAGAGCTGGAGCTGTGAACTGAGATCTGAGAGAACATTATGGAAATTTAAAACAAGTCTGGAACCTTTTTAATTCTGTACTTCTGGTCAAACCCAAGTTTTATTTGTCTGATGGATCCTCACCACAAAACTCACAGGTCTTTTAATGTTTCAGAATGCCTATTGAGATTTAATTTTTTTCAAATTCATCTAATTCCAGAGCTGCACAAAATCTGACTGATTCCAAACAATTTTTAGGGAAAAAAAAAAAAAAGCAAGATTTTTATTCTGGAGCCACAGCCTATTTATCTGATTACAACTTAGCGAATCTCTGTGAACATGTGGAATCAGTAACTGGACCTTGATGCCAGTAGCATCACAGGAAATTAAATTGTACATATGCAATACAAACGAGTTAAAACAGGTAGTATTTACTTGCTATGTATTTCAAGGAGTTAAATGATAATGAGAGCTGAAAATCTTAGCCTTGAGAAGTCACTAAAAGCTCATTTTCAGGGTCTCTCTGAAGGAGGAGATGTAGTACACCTGGGTCAAAAGATTACTCTTTCTCATAGAACAGTGATTAACGACTGATGTAAAAAGTGGGTGGAAGTACTGTGGAAACTTGTACTCCTCAAAGATGTTCTATCTGAATAGTGAGATTGCTAGATAATAAGAACTGCTAACTCCTTGTTCCTTTCAGATAATTCCAAAAGAAAATATTACATACAACACCCACTCTCTGGCCTCTAATCTCTTAAACATTCTCTCTCTGTACCTTACTCTCACTCATTTCACAGCTCACCTAACAGCTGAGAAAATTCTGCAAGTATGGCATGGTAAAAACACCTAAACAAATAGCTGGAGTACACGTTTAAATGTCAAACACTGCTACATTAAAAATATAATTCGTTGATTGGAAATTCTTTCCCTCTGCCTAATCACAGACAGAAATAGACAATGTTTCCCAGAATTGTAAAAGAAACGCTGAGCAAAAACCTTTCAAACTTTTTACATGTTTTTTTTTAAGAGATAAGGTAAAATTGGAGGGGGAGAGGGTGGAACATCCATCTCAAATATCCTTTGTTAACTCTCCATAGCGATTCAACTAATACTCTGTGTGCCCTCAAAATCATCTTATAGTTTAAATTGTTTAAATATTTAAAAGGAACTTCCAGGTAAGGGAGAAGTTTAGAAAAACTGGATGCAATTTTACTACCCAATTTTCTTTTAATTTAAAGTTATAAAATCAATGGCACATTACTAATTGACGGCCTTTAAAATTTCATCTTAAAGCTCAGCCCATGATACCCTAAGAAACCTCATGCAAGAGGTTTTTTACATATAAATTTTCTTCATGAATAAACATTACTTCTTTACTGTGCAGGTGACAGAGCACTGGCTCAGATTGTCCAGAGTTTGAGGGATCTCCTTTGCAGACATCTTCAAAAGTCACCTGAGACAGTGAATACAAGGCTTGCTTGAATAAAAGACAGTGGGATCTGAAGTGGTTCTCCTGGTAAATGGTTGTCTCTTTTGGAGGGCAGAGCAAATAGACTGTAAGGCCAGAGAAAGCCAAGAGGTAAATAAAGAATACAACTAGCAAAAGTAATGGCAGAAGAACTGTCCGGTCCCCCTGAAAAAATTTTGTGTGGTCTGAGGTTTATACCAGAGGCCAAACTGGAGGGAGCTGCTGTGCAGAAATGAACAGCAGCTGAAGAACACCAAGGTAATAGGAAAATGAGGCAAATAGATAATTTAAAGAAGAATGTACATTTCTTATGGCAGATTCATGTATATATACATCCTTTAATTCACCTGGTCATATCTTCATCGTTTTCTAATACTGCGTCATACAGATGGGATTTTATAAAGGTATTCAAGTCACTGCAAGTACCTACAATGAGGCTGTTCCTTTTGACCTTTCTAGCAAGAGAGATTTTGACGTATTGTAAGAGATTATTTTTTTACATCATCTCTAAGATTGCAGGGGACAACAGATGGACAAGTCCAAGCAAGTCCTGGACAAGGGTTGAGAAATCCTTTGTCTGAGGGACACAGATGGACAAGGCCAGTGGAAACAAAAGAGAGATAAGCCGCAGCTTAATGGCCGTGAAGCAGTCTTTTGTGTGGACTATCTCAAGGAAGATGGCCATCTCAGGGGGTACTCACATGACACTTGCTCAAGCACCCACGGATATCACATAGGCAAGAAAAAAGGAGGATAAAAGAGGGACCAACAACCATGAGGATATGTGTCTGCCATCAGATCCCTCACTACGGAATGCCTGCATGCTGACAGATTCTCCTGGTCCTGCTGCCTGAGTGCTGCTGCTTCCTCCCAGACTTATCCTGCAGCTTCTTCCTGCTACCTGCTTGCTGCCCAAGACTGGTTGTGCTACTGCTGCTCTCCCCCTGTACTTTTGCCTTGGACCTTTGAAACGTGCAACAGACTGCTGCTGGATCCTGGTGGTGACTATCTCTGATTCATGCAATTCTTGCTTATTTCCTATCTTTTCTATGCCCTCCTTTCCTTCCCTGTCACCCTAATTCATAAAAGTCGCCATCCTTCCCTTCCCTGTCTCCCTGATTAGGATTTATAATAAACTGGTCGGACCAATATTTGAACCGTTGCTTCTTAATCTCACACAGAGATTAGAAAGAACCTCCTCTCTCTCCTATAAATTGGAGCGAGATACGTATTTTAAAGATGAAATTGAATCTCAAAGTTTTCAGAATCCCTTATTACAGGAACATAAAGCAAGATCTGTGCCGCAACTATATTTCCATTCTAGAAAAAGGGAAGATTTAATACTCTTAATATCTAAGTAGAAAACCTAGTGGAACATCTGGAATTCTTTTTTCCAATATAACTGAGCTTTCTTCAACCTGTGGCACAAGATACTTCAGGAAGGGCCCATCACAGCATTGATGCTCAAAGCTAAAGTGTTAATTATATCAAGAAGGTTTTCAACTGCTTTACTACTAGATTTTAAAGCAGACAACAAAATCACCTTGAGAATGGAAGTGTAAATAATATAAAATACATGAAGAAGTGCAGGCAGCTAATGTAGCTAATCTATATGTATTATTTCCATTGACATAATTCTGTACACAAATAATACACATTTATTTTGATACTGCAAGATGTATCAAACAGGAAAACATGGCCTACAAAAGGATAAGAGAAGTTATACAGTCAGAAACTTCTTTCAGAGGCATCAGAGAAAATAGACTCTCCATGTGTAAAATATTTAAAAGAGTGGAAGATAAAGAACCATCTAACAACTGTAATTTCTGTTATAATTATCCTTCTCTGGGTTTCTCTGAGCAGGAAAAGTCCTGAAATGTTTTTCAGTATCCTTTACATAACCATCTAGTTTCATCTGTTTATTCCAATTTCTTTCTGCCTTTGCCATTTCAAGTATTCAGCCTTCCCTCCAAAGCCTAAGAAAACTGGACTAAACTAGAAATACAGGACCATGCTGAATGTCTTGTCTGTTCTTGGCACACAGGAAAAAGATGAAGAAACCAAGAATCTGTCAAAACTATTCTGCAGATATTTTCTGTTTCCACACAAAATTTCTCAGCTAAAAGCTATTGTCAATACAATTCTGAAGAATATAAGAAAATAACATTATTATTGCATACTATTATTATTTTAAACTATTAGATTTTTTTCTACCAGTGTTTCATTTCAGCCTATGTAATCAGAGCGTGAAGGTCCCTGAAAGAAACAGCTATGTGGAGAGATGTATTCTAAAAAGATCTTGCTATCAGCCAACAAAGCCATGGGGGTCGCTCATCAAGTAAAAGACCTATAATTTTGAGAACAGAATTGAATAAAAGGCTGTTTAGCCCAACATATTCTCCCCGCCCATAGGCCAGTGCTTATGGAAAGAATGCAAGAAATGGTACTAGATGTTAAGCTTTTCCAACTTCCTGAAAAGAGCAGATGGGGGACTTTGTTTAGCCAGAAGCTGCATACAGAGCCTATCGTGTTTAGTAGTTGCTTCATAAATCCATCCATTCCTTTCACTTGTTTTGAACATAGTGTCTGGTGGTTTCACTGGATATCCCTTTCTGCTTGTGTCAAACAAAGCAGAGTATTCCTAGGTATATTTCTTACAAGTTTTGGGACTGTAATGTTTAGTGTATTCTCATGAAGAAATGATCTTGTACTGTCTTTCCTGTGCATCACTGTTTATTTTATTCTAAGTCTAACATGAGCAGAGCTTCATTCAGCACATGCAGTATAAGCTTTATGAGAGATCCAGGACATAAAAATATGCAACAGTCTTCATAATTCTAGACTTCACCAAAATTGAGCTCAATTATGAATTTCACATATTAAGTGCTCAAATAAGTAGGTTTTAAAGTAGAGAAACAAACTGCATAATAAAATAATAGACATCAAAATTCAATTATATCCTTAGCTCTAAGCTATAGAACTACACTTATGATTTTTATGGTTCTTATTTTAATTATTAATTTTAGAATAAAGCTGTTGTGTTTCAGCAAGCATCTTTTCATAATTACTTCTGCAATGCTCCTGGTAAACACAAGTCTATCTGAGAAATTACAACCTTATACCATGACAGACTGTAAAGTGACAAACATAAGAATATCCTTTTCAAACATGAGGAAAAGAAGAACTTGTGTTAAGCTATATCTAAATTGAAAGATTTCCCATTCAAATATACATTACTTATACACAAGTGGAACAAAACACAATTTACATTGCTTTTTCTGACAGTTCTTTTTTTTGCAGTAATAATTCTTATAATACATTCAATTCTCAATAAATGTTTTTAAATCCTAAACATCATGCTAAGTACTTAGCCTTCAATACAAATGTGTAAATTAGCTGTCCATGTCTGTACCACATATACTAAGTAACATCTTCAGTGATAAGCAACTATAACAAAACTGCAATAACAAGCCACTCATTTAAGCAAAGTAGAAGCTGTCTGACCTGTTACAAAATAAGTGCTATGTGGCTCTGTATGTTTTCTGGGCAAAATACTCTCAAAAAGTACTGTTTAACTATCGTGTTAAACTCATTCCTTTCAAGGAGATGTATTTTACTTCAGAATGCTCTTACATCTCTCTTTACATAACCATCTAGTTTCATCTGTTTATTCCAATTTCTTTCTGCCTTTGCCATTTCAAGTATTCAGCCTTCCCTCCAAGGCCTAAGAAAACTGGACTAAACTATAAATACATTTTACTATCGCAACAACACATCATCAGTAGGGTAAAACTAACCTGTCTCACGACGGTCTAAGCCCAGCTCACGTTCCCTATTAGATAATAACACAACTGCTTGTACTGTGAACTCTACCACAGTGTAGTTTATGCACAGAAGGCAGAAAACACTCCAGATTGATCCCTTTTGTTCATAGTTTATAAGTTATTTAGAATAAATGGACTTGAAAATCAAAATACAATATGAAGTCGGCTTAAGAAGCCATGTACCTCCCCTCTTAGCACTTTTAAGTATCTCCTGATACAACTGTTGCTTTGGGCAAAAAAACCTGAAGTTTTCTACCATCTTGAGGATAACAGTGGGATTCTGTCAATTCCCAGCATGTAATTAAGACACCAAGATCAATATACTTATTTCTCTTTGCCAGTGAGTTTTCATGAGTACACAAATGCCTGGAATATGGCCTCAGAGATCATTCTACTTGGCATTTCAAATAAATGTCTTTTAACAAGCTCCATTTCAAAATCATTCTTTGACACCTAGTACAGAATAGGTATTTGCAAGTAATAAATAATGAATCCTCATGAGGAAAATAAAACCTCAGTAACATTGTCTTGGAATTTGCAAATTTACAGGATACACCCAACTCATTTCTTTCAGTAGCAGCTATAGCCCAGAAGTAATTACTCACTACATAGCTTTTACAATGATTTTGAGAAGACAGACACAGAAAGAATCAATCAGAAGATTAACAAGGACAAAAATCAACATCACTGAGTGAAATGGGGATTAGTCCTAACATCTGAAAACTGATGGCCAATAGTGCTAAGCAAGTATATGACAAAAATCAACAAGCTTATTGAGGAAGAGAAAGATATAAATTGAATGCATCCATAAAAAGGAAACTATGTGCACTAAACAATTATTCTGAGTCTAGAAAATAAAGTGTTCTTGCAGACTTCAAGCTTTTCACTGGAGTTATTTGTTGTTTTTTTTTCTTGTGCAAGAAAAGGGCAAGGGAAAAATAATTATTACAGCTACAGATATTTTCCAAAACACGTAGGAATTTTATAAGATATACAAATTTGTCTTCTCTCATAAGAACAAAAGTAGAGTTTATAGAAGAAATGACATCACTGCAAACTATCAGCTGACAGAGCTACAGAAACTCATGTAGATTGCTGCTGTTATTTTGATTTAGCTAAGTGGAGAGAGCAAGATTTTCAAACAGCTATTAACATTTCAAGAAACTCCAATCCCTTCCTGGCACTTCAATTAGTGGCAGAAGCCAATGCAGCTGAAATCCCACCAGCCTTGAGGGACTATTCTGTTGGACTCACAGAGCTCCACAGCCCAAGATTTGATGTAGTCAGCTTTTCTCAGTACTAATCTGATACTCTGGTTTGTGCTTGCTATCTAATAAGAGTAAAGGAAGTTTTATAACATTGAAGGGTTGTATTTTGTCTTCAGAAGCACTCATCAGTAACAAATAATATAAAATTCACTAATTCCCCAGCAGATCCCTCAGTGTTAACTAAGCTAGGCTTGGCTCAGTGGAACGGGGAACTGTAACTTCTCTGATAGCTCCACATATTCTCTAAATTTCCCATTAATCACAACACTGCAGATCTGGTTTAACTGATTTGAAGAACATATTGGTTGTTTTTTTTTTCCATAACTGTTCAGAAGTATATGGAAAAACACACTTCAGAATTATTCCTAGAGGTATTTTATTTAACACAAAAATTATGTGTCTCTGTCATTCTGTACTAAGCTTATTTTCATGCAGGCAGATGCAATAGATTAGGCAAGTTTCTCTGAATTCAAGTTCTATAATTTTTGACTGGATTATCACATTGCATTTAAAAATATATACTTTCAGACTTGAGTTCATGTATTTGCATCTAAAGGAACATGAAAAGGCTGTCTGCATTCTTAAATTTGACATTTTGAAAGGAGGTATAGAATTAATATCATATTAGATACAACTTGTTTCCCTTCTCAAAATACTGCAACTCTGTACTTTACATTCTTCAAATTACTTTGCACTTCGTATGTGGGAGAACATCATTGAATTTGTATTTCACATTCAAAAAGATGAAAAACTTTCAGCTTCAGAAAAACATAATAACTTCAGCATTTATCTAAATGCTATTCAAGCTCTCTATAAAGCATAACAAAGCACTATTCCATTCCTCTTATTTGAGAATACGATTCAGTTCAGCTGCTGAAGCTTTTAATACATATTAATGACAATACAAATTTATACATCTCTTCTTGCAGCCTTTGAGGCAGAACATGATCCTGATTCTGCTCTCACATACATCAGAGCATTAGCTGCTGCCAAATCAATTAAAGTTTAAGAATTTGTTTAAACAACTTAGTTAATACAAGGTCTGATGCAAGGAGTCACACATTTTGTATACACAAACTGTACTGATACAAAATAAATTGCTTAATACAAACCCTCAGAAAAGCAGAATTATCACATAGGTTCTGCAAGCGTTCTTCAGTGTTTGATACTGTAGCACTGTGACAGAACAACTTGGGATGGATAGATTTCTGCCATAAGAGGTATCCCAAAAGTCAGCCTCATGCTAAAAAAAAAAAAAAAACAAACAATATTTTGGTGAAATAATATTTGAAGAAGAAATTTAATCAATTATTTTTTTCTCTTAAGGGGAAAGGTTTCCCAATTTGATCCTTTGGCAGTATGTATGTCTTTTGTTCTGCTTGTGAGTCACAACTGCATTCCCATGAATAATTAAATATGTTGTCAGGACTCAAAAACTTACTCTCAATGAAAGAAAAAAACGTATTAAAACCGTAACTCAAACAGTCAATAAACTAAAGCCAGTGAAAAGAAAGTGGGAAAGATAGCAAATATTTTAAATGCTGAATTTAAATGAACAAAATAAACTTACCTTAATCTTAAGAACTTGCTAGGAATAAGAATGCAGCAGAACTGACTTGATGTTGACATTAATAAAGTTCCAGCCAGCCAATTACTCAGTGGTTTACATTCAGCTGACCTCTGCTTATCCCTTCATACCGTTGTCTTCTGAGAAAATGTTATTTCTCACATTTTTTAAAACTCTACTGAAGAGTAGCAAGCAATTTAAAGTGAGACAGCTTTCAGAAAATGGACCCCTTAGCTCTGAAAAGATACCAAACAATAGATTTCAGTTCTACAGCCTTTTATTTATTTTCCCAGCTTACCTATTATGTGTTCTATGCATGTCTCTATGTATTTGAAAATACACACTTTATCCAAAACTAGAAGCCTGCAATTGAGTTAGAACACAGCACAAAACAAGTAGTGATAAAGTTGAATGATCTATTCTTCTGAGGCAATTGCATTGCTAAAATTTGTCATGCTTAGAGACTTAAACATTTGTGTTTATTTCATCTGTTTCACGAACTCAAATTCGGGAAAAGAAAAATGTTTTCCAAATAATTTCCTAAAATAAACTGGAATCTCATATTGACCATCCTTGCCACGCAGCAGAGAAATGTCTTGTTACCTCATTCTTCACAAAATAAATGATAAACAGGCATATTTGAGTGTTCAGTTGTCTAGCTGAGGATTTAAAAGTATTCTCCCTGAAATTAAAATACCAAATTAAAAAAAAAAAAAAGCAAGAACACCAACATTAACTAAAGTTGACAAGTTTCTTCCCTGAACTAGAGATCTCACATAAATCACAGTATTATCTTTCAAATTAAATATATGATTCCAGTCATAATTTTTTTAGCCATTATAGAGAATTAGTATTTACCCCTTTGGTTAGACAAAGTGACTTCACTAACCAGAACTCCACTTTTCATAAACAATTGGGTAAGAAACTGTACTAATGGAACATTTACTGAAAAATGATCATAAGTATGTTATGATGCAATTATGTTAAGTATGTATAAATGCAATTCTGAAACCAGAAAACGTGGATAAGTATTTCACAAAATTCTCAAATTACCCAGACATAGAGATGTCTCTACTTCCTTTAACAACTAGAAAATGTATAATACAAGTAAATAAACATTGTAAGGGACTGGAAAAAAATATTAAGAAGAAATGATTAAAAAGACATTCACTTGAAATAGAAAATAAATAATTGTATAAGGAATTTTCCATCAATTGCCTGAAAATAGTGGCTCATACATGTACACTCTGTGTCTATTAATAAAGTAAACCTAATGACAAGAAAAACACGCAGACTATTTACAGTTTGAACAGATTATAGGTTAGTACAACATACTAAGACAAATTACTTCCAAGTAAAATGGTTGCTTAAATATTCAAGTAGTTCAGTCTAAATCCCTCCTTGGCAGGTAACAGGCATCCCAGCTGAGAGTTCCAGCACTTCTTCAAAGCTATAATGTTATCTACAATTACTTCCCTGCTATGGTGGACCACAAAGCTCATAATTTCTGAAAGGAATATACACGACTCAGAAGAAATATAACTCTAGCACGTTACATCTCTATGAGAAATTCAAATGAAGTCAGAGTGCAATAGAGGCTTAGATCCCCTTAGGATGTGGTCTATGAAATCTTAGAAATGAAAACAGATTTAATTAAATCAACACTAACTCCCCGTACACTCACCACTCCCTCCCACCCCTCATCATCCCTCCACAACCCCCCCGCCCCCCCCCGCCCAAAAAAAAAAAAAAAAAAAAAAAAAAAAAAAAAAAAAAAAACAGAGTTCTGGTATTTCTTCTCCAGATATTTTCAAGAGATGTTAATACTGTATCAATCTACAAGATGAATAGTGAAGGGGAGTTGGTACTGTTTCACTAGTCTCCAGAAATAAGGCAAAAATTCAGATCTTGGCCGAGACAATGAAGACTTACAGACTATTCATTTTAACACCATCAACAACAAAATCTTAACATTCTTTATTTCACTGAAGATTCATACAATTTCTTGTACTTACTAATTCGCAGAGAAAGGAAAGCTCAAGGGACATCTTAGTGCTATGTACAACTACTTTAATGGAAGATTACAGAGAGGATGGAGATATATTCTTCTGAAAAGATAACTGTAAACTATAGAAATAACAGAAAAAAGAAGAGGCCCAGAGTCCTCTTACAACTCCATATCATCCTATGATTCTGTTCAAGTATTTATCAGAGCTACAGTATAGAAGGGTTTCAAATACCACCTAAGAAAACAGAAAGCATATTAAAGGTGGTACAGTTCCACAAAGTAGCAATAACTGCATGCACTGCATGCAAAGAATTGTAATGTCTTAGAAACTTATGTCTTGTGTAGATCCCCATATTGAGAAACATGAATTTGTATGTCTTATCCTCAGTTTGTGTCCGTTGCTGAAGTATGAAGCATTGGGCTATTTGCTTAGGGGGAAAAAAGTGTGAAAGATCATATGCATCATTTTCCAGAGGTTCAAAAAGTTCTCTGGAGAATTACTATTACTAGTACTATTACTACTAGAATCTGAGCCAGGAGTGTGCCCTAGTAGCCAAAAGGGCCTATATTACCCTGGGATACATCAGGCCCAGCTTTCCAGCTTCTGATATTCTATGTTTCTAGACTATTGCTACTATTTTTACAACTGCTACTACTTACTCTGCTTTTATACTTCTCCCCTAAATATTTGCCATTGGTTACAGGGGTGGAAGACAAATGAGAAAAAGTATTTGGCCCGACCTGCTGTGTTTGTTTATATCTTGGCTTTTTATGAAGAAAATGTAGAAAATGAAATATATACAAATACATTCTCCAGTATTTTGAAAATGATACCTTTATACTGTAATTGTTTGGTGTTTTTTTTAACTACAAGCTAGTATCTAAGTTTGCATTAAAAATATGATGTAAAATACAAATCAGCCTTTAACAAAGGATTTAAACCCGAAGACTAAGCAGATTCCTCTACTTAAGCAGTACAATCACCACTGCATACTGCTTAGTTGCTATTTATGAGTAATACTAGAATAATAAACTCTATTAAAAACAAAATAATAGAATGAAATAGAATAAAATAAAACATATAAATAGAGATGAAACTCTCAAAGCAATTCTCAGCAACCTTGTCCAAGAGGGATAACAATTTCAGAATTCTTCCAAATTTTTTATATCCATGTTGTTAAATGTACTGCTTTATAGCATTGGTGGAGGATAGTCATTCATACCAAAATAGAGTCAGAGATGAATTTGTATGCACAGATACATGTACTTTCTCAAATTTTATATTCAGCAGGTGCCTTATCCGAGATGCTAGAATTTTGTGGATGATTTATATCATTTAGATGGTACAATGGGTGCAGAATGAGCAGAAAACAGATTTCACAGGAATATCAAATCATAGACTGATATTTTGAATCAGTCAATATTCATAGTGTCTCTTTAAATTAGAAAACTTTGCCCTCTTAAATGCTAATAGGATATAATAATAATACTCTGCGCCTATTAACTCATTTTCTAACTAGGGGTCTCAAGATAATTATCAAGCATCCATGAGTGAAAATCAATGTTACATCAGATTATTCCAGCGGAAAAGAAATGGGAAAAGAATGGTTCCATGTCCTGCTGGATTTTCCACAAGAAATGTTTTAGAGGAAAAAACAACAGAATGAGACACAATATTCTATTAAGTACAATACACTATGTCACATGGAAACTCCACTGTAAGTTCAGGACCACTTCTCTCCTATTAGGGGTATTTACTAACCTCAACTCCATTTTCAACAAGTTCAGTGGTGATGATTACATTATTGCATCTGGGTGACTCTATATTAAGACCCCAGTATAAGAGATGAGTAGTTCTACTGCTCTGCTGAACATGAACCAGCAGTGTGCCCAGGTAGTCAAGAAGGCCAATGGTATCCTGGCTTGTATCAGAAATAGTGTTGCTAGCAGGAGTAGGGAAGTGATCATACTCAGCTCTGGTGAGGCCACATCTTGAGTACTGTGTTCAGTTTTGGGCTCCTCACAACAAAAAAGTCATCAGTGCTTTGTGACAAACCCAGAGAAGGGCAATAAAGCTGGTGACAGAACTAAAGCACAGTCTTATGAGGAGCACCTGAGTCTGGAGAAGAGGAGGCTCAGGGAAGACCTTATTGCTGTCTACAACTACCTGAAAGGAGGCTGTGGTGAGGTGAGGGTAGCCCTCTTCTCCCATGTAACTAGCCATAGCACTAGAGGAAGTGGCCTCCAGTTGCACCAGGGGAGGTTCAGGTTGGATATTAGGAAAAATTTGTTATCCAAAAGAGTGGTCAAGCACAGGAAGAGGCTGCCCAGGGAAGAGGTTGGGTTACCATCCCTGGAGGTGTTCATGAAATATGTGGTACTATGGATCAGGGTTTATTGGGCAATATTGATGATAGGTAGTGTATAATCAATAGATATCAAGATGTTATAATCACAATATAATCAAGAGAGTTAGGCAAAGTAGACAACGATAACAAAAAGAGAATAAGTGGAAGAGCTTACCCTTTGGCTAGGCTCACCACAAAACACCAAGAGAGGTGATCTCTAGAAGAGATCCTTCCCCTCTGGTAGCCAGCTCTTAAATAGGTCTAGGAGGAGTGGAGCCTGGCTCCACCCCTTCTGGCAGCACAGGAGAATTGCCTTCACCTGTGCTCCTCTGGCTGACTCATGGCTCACCTCAGGTGATCAATCAGAGGTTCAGGCCGTGACTCAGCAGTTCCCATACGGGTGGACAGTTCAACTGGAGGTCTCTTCCAACCTTAATGATTTTATTATTCAATTCTTCTTTCAAAAATCCATTACACTGTATATATCAACTATAAATTTACTGCTAAGTTTCCTGATTGCCTCTAGAGTTCCCTTAAAATTCAGGTATAGAATTATATACAAATACAGATCTGAATAATCATGTTTTAGACTGGCCAATATACCTACTAGTACACTGGGACAAATTCTATTCTAATACATGAGTAAAATGCCAAATGATGTCAAAGAAGCTGAACAGATTTCTGAATGTAGACATAAACCTTAGAGAATTTTAATCAAGAAAGGGGTACACCATTTTTTGCCATCTATTCAATCTCTCTAAGCAGAAAATATTGTTAAATAATATACAGTTTATTTTCAATTTTTGCTTTACATTCATTCTTAATAATCAAAGATAAATTGAGCTAAAGCACAAATGCATTTTCATAGGATTTTTGTCTGTATCTACAACTCCATGCCTTCAAAAACTGATAATTTCAGAAAGAGGAGTCTAGAAAAAGTACACAAAAAGGAGCAGAGCAAAAAAATTCAAGCAATCTCTCTGAATCTAAAAGTAAAGTTCCTATTCTACACTTATATAAAGAAACTTAGAACAGCCTTTACCTTCTCTACAAATAAGCTATCACTCACGATACAGGAACTGCTGCAAAGATGATAAAGATGATTCCTGAAAATCTGCCTTATAGGAGACATAAACAGAGCAAATGTTCAAAGGCAGGATTTGAATTTAATTCCTCAGGAGAGATATTTTCAAATAGATTTTTATAAGGAAACTGAAATTGTATGGAGAAACATTACATCAGTGATTTAAAGGCAAAGAGGAAGGCCTATGAAGAATGAGATGTCCCTAGAGTCCACTGGCATTTCCAATATAGAAAAAAAAAATCTGTCAGGGATTTTATTTTATTTTTTATTTTTGGTGCAGTAGGGAGCCAATGGGAGTTACAGAAATCCTAGAAAGATATTAAAGTTAACTTGGCAGTGTGTCTTTTTGTCTTAACAACTGCAAAGTTCAATTAAGTTTTCTATAATAATTCCCACTAATAAGTCGTCTTTTGATGAAAACAGAATTGACCAGCTAAAAGTTTCTTTATTAGTGACTTTTTTTAAGCCATCAATTTTAACTTGAAATTATCTTTTCCAGTAATCCAAGAAAAACATTCTCTTATGTAAGAAGGGAAATATATGACATTTTGATCACAACAGTAACTTATTAAAAATATATCAGCTTCACTATAAACAAAAACAAAGAAAAGCTTTTGCAGTATTTGCTGTTAATCAATATATTTCAAATACATTACTTAATACAGGAACAATGTAGATACGTGGGACAATTACTAACCTAATATGAAATCAGGAATGAGAGTAAAATAGCAATCAATCATCCAAACTACACAAATGTTACTCTGATACCACAAACAAGATAACTATATGCACATATGACTAACAGTGGATCATAAACTTGAGTAAAAACTCTGCAAGCACCTTTTGAAGGTATAGGTAATGTCAACACCTGAACACAAGTCAATCTTCCAATTTTCGAATGGTTGTGGTACTTCCTTCACTATCCTGAAAGCCCTTTTTCACATGTTCTTCCTCCTAGAGTTTGGCAAGTTTTATGGAAATCGGTTCAACTGTTCAACACAGCCGCAGCTCATCAAAGCCTGACAAATCCCTGACTCCTCCAGACTGCAGCTATGGGGATCTGGCTCAAGGGCTTTTCTGAAGGTCACACAAGATGCCTGTAGCCGAACAGAAAATTCAATCCAGCTTTTTAAATCCCCTGAACATTATTCTAATTACACTTCCTTAAATTCTTATGCTTCAGGGAGATTGCTGAGGTAGTTTCCCTATTTGAGCAGTACTCTGATGTTTTGCATATAGATACCTCCTGTCATTTTAAAGCTAAGTACCATTTACTGACAAAATATGTGAGGGGGAAAATTGCTGGCATTATGTTATTTCAGTGAGGTTTCACGTTGCATGGATCAGGATTATCTAAGTTACTTGTTCACTTGACAGTGTCATTCAAGACTCTCATTCAAATAATACTCGATTTTGATTACATAAGGTAACATTTGCACATATGTGAGATAATTTTCTGAATACCAGCTTTGGCTGCACTGTTTCAGCCTCTTCTGTGTATGCTTCTTACCTACAGTGTGCGGCCATAGCCTGAGGAATGTGTTTACCTGCAGTCTCTGATTCAGACATTAGATGTCCCTGTGCACTGTGAGGGACTATGTTAGGTATAGTCCCCTGTAAACAAAGCAGAGATGAACTAAAGTGGTTCTGGAAAGTCTGCTTGTTGTATTTACACTTGTTACTATCCTATTCAATTAAATGAGTGCTAAGAAAGTCTGGTATTTACCAGTTCACAGAATCCAAGCAATTGCATAGTCAGAAACTTCAACTGGCTAAACCTAGCTCCTTTTATTCATTAATGCAAGACAATGACAGTTGGCCTTTAAGTCAACCCCTTTGTGCCCCAGTTTAGATTAACACTGCCACCAGTGAGAACTACAGATCAGACTGAGTTCTCATCTCTGCATCATCCTTTCCCCTCTCCATTTACTTCTGTGTTTTTCCCCAGCTGTATGGCATTTCTCTCTGCCCATCCTCCTCATACAGTAAGCAGTCTCCTGAATAATGGAGTATGTTCCATGTTCTGCGCATTTGAAAACTTGCTGACTTTCTCAGAACTGCACTGTTTTTCATTAGTTTGGAATTTTTTCACCAGCATCATAGCCAAACCCCATCATATTTGCCACAAATTAGTGAAGCATGCAAAACTAAACAATTAATTATACCCGTATTTGTATTTTATGAAATAGTACACAGTAGTATTTCCCTTGAGACTGTAATCAACTCCAAAAGGAGCAATGACTGCACAATTAAAGCAAAACAGCCTAGTTTGTGTTATATTGCAAGGATGATTATTTTCTGCCTTATCAAGGTGAGGAATGCATTTTCACAGTGTACTTCACAAGCAGTGGAACTTTCAGCACCAAAAATCAGTACCACAGTATCCATTGAAAATCCGTGGTCTTGAAATAAGCCTTGTAAAAACAGAGAAGTGATTTTCTGCCCTCTCACTTGGCAAACTGAACTTCTGCCTAACACTATACTCATATTCTCTTTCACTGAAGTAGCTGTCTTGTGAATTTCACAAGGAAAATATACTCAGAAGCAGATATTACGTGTTATTAAATGTTTTCTCTCTGTAATGAAATCTCCATACATGTAACAAAAGCAACTACTTTATGATTATTCTAATTACTTTTCTATAGCACAAACAGAAATGATGGCATTTTAATGGGTATTTAACCTCTGCAGTTTAACAGATGTGTATCTCTGTTATTTGCCTTGTATTGTTTCATGTATTATGAGCACATGTAGGAGTAGGTTTCCCCACTCTCAAGAAATGTTTCAGCAAAAAGATTTTTCATAAGCATTTTACTGGCAGAAAATGCCATAAATAACCTATGTGTTTTTTAAAGAGCTTCCAACAAAACGTCTAAATGTTGTGATACATCTCCATTCTAATCACAATCTAAAATAATTGAAATCCAAAACCCCAAAGAAATAAGTAGTTTGGCTTGGTGTATTGTTCATGCCATGTCTTTACCACTTATTTAACATTCTAAGACAGCTGACAGTCTGAGGAGACAAATACATTATGTCAAATTAGGAAACTATTATGCAAGCTTTTCTTAAGTCATGTTAAAGGGCTTCTGTCATGCAAACACACACGTGCTACACTTTTTTACAAGCGGAATCAGTAGTTTCGATGATCTTTATGTACTTAAATTATGTATCATTGTGTAGAACTCAAGCCAAAAAAGTGGTAGAATCAAGCCTTTTACTGAAAGCATACTTGGGGCACTTTGTTATAGGACTCTTCAGATTACAGCTCTCCATCTGTTGTGTGTTAAGGGAATTAGAATAAAGCTAATTTTAGACCTGAAAGGCAACGCACTTTCACTAAAAAGGCACAAATCCAGTCTACTAAGAGGGTTACGAGAAGAAGAATCAGTAATGCATATATAAGATACTTAACTGATGTTGCTGGCTCTGTGCAACTTTCTGGAAGGAGGAGCCCTCTTCCCGTTCAGCAGAAGTCCTATCTTCCATCTCTGCAAGTTTGCAGTAGATTCATCTGCTGTACTCCGTACCTGAATTCTATAATAGAAAATGATTAAATCTTACGTGGGACTTTGCAGTTAATCTCATAAAACACTTCAACTGATAACTATTCTACAGCTTGCAATTCTTCAAGGAAAGTAATATGGCTTAAATGCAATAAAATTAATCTATAGCTTAGTATATGACAACCTAAATTTGTGACATTAACTGCTTTTCAGCAGGAAAGTACCACATAACATGAAAATATTTCTCATTTGTGAATGCAGATCCTGTTTTGAAGTAATGATGATGTCCTATAGAAACCTTTCTGTATCTTTTTGTAGGTTCTGTAATGTTGAATGAGGAGCTGCATATCTTTGTTTTATGCTTCTCAGGCAAGAAGCATTTGTTCCACCAGGTGAATCATTTGTATCCCTAGGTGTAGGCATGTGAAATCAGCAGTCTCCCTCACAGTGAATGCCATTTTTAGCCAGCTCTTTCCCATGAGAAATGCAACACAAGTTCAAAGCAGCTTCTACAAATTCAGGTGTGAGATGATTCTAATCACCAGTTTTGCTTACTCGTTCACCGTGCTGTGATATTTGCTATGAAAGTAATGTTTCCAAGGTGCAACAGGAAATCAATGTCAGAAGTCTTGCTGGGGGAATTCTAATGTCTTGGAAATAATTTATTTGATCTCTGTTGTTATTTAATCTCTGTTGCCTTTCTTATCAGTAATCTTTTTTTGTCACATCTGATAAGACTTCTTGTTACTGCATTAGGAAAAAATGAATACTGATAAGAGGCTATTACAAATTATGAAAATTTGATCGGCCTGTCATATTGTGGCAGAACAGAACCCTGCTTCTTACTCAAAAATTACATTAAGAAAGAACAGGGAGTATTCTAGCTCACTTTCATAACTGATGTAGAAATATTGACAGTGTAGGACCACTCACAGATTTCTGAAGTGTTTGTAAGAATGAGTCCATCTCTCTCAATGTCTTGCCTGAAGTTTCTTTACTAAAATTTCCTAAGTGCTTAATAAATATGTTTAGCACCATATTCAGTTTATTTCCATCATGATTCCTACCCTTGTTATTAATAAGTGTTTGCAGCTACTGGACCTCCTGTTTCCATTATGTTTCTTCTATGTGATCCACTTATTTCATTCCAACATCTGCATTCCATTCTCTTTTATTGTGTGGGTTTGAAAGGATTTTAACACTCACTCTCACATCATGAATGACTGGATACTGAGGAACTTTTTCTAATCAATTCCATAACATAAAGAATTCACTCTTTTAATCTATTATTAAATTAACTTCCATTTACTGACCATTAAGTGTCATATTGTCTAAAGCTTGTTTGAAGCTTCTACTGGCTTAGAAAAGTTATGTTTTTCATCACAAAGTTTAAAAACATGTAATATTTCTCATGAGAGGCCGATCTCTGCATATGCTACCACAGTGTTAGATTTTCTTTGAAAAAAATATCTCACAGCACATTCCACTTAAGCATTGGAGGAGTAGATTTTGCAGATATCTGACTCTAAATCTAGAAAGCACCAAAGCCTGAAACCTACAGTTCTGAAGATACCATTCTGGGAATCTGGGAAATTGTTTCACTTAAAAGCTAGAAAGCCTGACTAGCAACAATTTGTACTACACCCAGTCCTATGTAACTGACCAGTAACTTTGATTTGAAGCTCAGATTGACAGCACATATTCCGCAAGTTTATGTGCTAAGAGCTTTCATGAATAACTAGAAAAGCAGCTTATTACTAAGTATTGCTCTCTTTACAAAAATAAATAAATAAATAACCAAATAAATAAATAAATAAATAAATAACCAAATGAATAAATAAATAAATAGATAAATAAATAAGCTATTTAATTTGCACTGCTGCTAATAAGGCACAGCAATGCTACTTCAGGAATTTCACTTTGGGGAGACATTCCCTTGCATTGTTCTCACAAAGGGGTTGTACGTCCCAGAGTAGTCACTGTTGAAATTGACTATTCTTAGCTGGAAAGCATTAAGTTACAGCAAAATGCCTTCCTTGGATGAGAATGAGATCCAGGGAAAAATATATGAAAAATGAGGATAAATATTCACATTTGACATTATCTTTCATATGAAAATAAGACAAGTGCTGCTTTCACTTTGTCCTTGTAATGCAGCATGGACAATCATACTCTTACTTGTTTCCTATGGTAAAGCAAACTTTCTACAGACAGAATTTATGTAAAGCAGGGCCATGTGACTGTTGAAAAATACTTTAGCCTAGACAGAAGGCCCACCAATTACTTTTAAAGAAAGCAGGACCTTCTTTGCATATGATGGCAATGCTTGCTCATATAGAAACTGTAGGGCAGGAAAAAATAGCTGTTCAAATCCAATGTGAACTTCCCACAAGTGCTACCACAAAACCTAACCTGGGATTCCTCATGTTCTGTCCTTGAAATTAGGATTAACATGCCGGCTTTAAACTAGATAATTCAGTCACTGCTAAGAAAGTAACAAGGAGCTTTTCACTATCTTACTAATTACACCCTTTTTTTCTTGCCTCACTTTCTCAGGCAGTGCTAAGCATGTGCTGCTGGGTCACCAGCACAAGCTGCATCTGAACACAGATGTACCATGGGTTGTGCTACATGAGTTAAGAAAGTCTCAAGAGTAGTCATCCATACTGAAAATGGAGGCATCCATAGCAAATACAAGGTGCTGGCATCTCTCCAAAGACACTCTTTTCTTTCATTCTAAGTTATTCAAGTTGCTTGAGGAAATCAGTTGGAGCTGCCTCTGATGCCACATTCCCCCAGCATCTTCATGTGAAGACAGGTTAATGAGACCTGTGTATTTTACGTGCTATTCTATGACAATGCTCCTAGAATATTTTTATGTAAACTAGCACCTAAGAATATGTCTAATCCCCCAAAACAGCCTTCAGCCTGGTCTGATTATGTCAGTGAAGGCATTCAGTTCCACAAGCAGGACCTGTTTACAGCAGCAGACCTCCAGCAAACAGCGGTATATTAATTGTCATTAACACCCTACAGCAGCCTCTGATGACCTTCAGATACAGCGTGATATTAACAGTTATCATGTTTGCTACCACAGTATATAAGAAAGTGGAGCTTGCACAGTATCTACACAGCATCCCTGCTCCACAACATCTTCTTATCTAAATAGACAAGCAGATAAAAGCTAGAGAAAAGGATTAAATATACAAACAGAGAAAGAGAAGCATTAGCCTGCAGATTTCATGTCATTTCAACTACTCTTGTTTATTTGCCCTTTGGATAGATTCTAATTAGTAAGGGAATAGTTGAAAGACAGAGGACAAGGAATGGTAAAGAGAGGATGAGGCAAGGCAAGAGAAAGGGGCAGAGAGTTTCTGGCATGAGGCTGAGATGAGTCTGTGAGAAAGAAGGTCAGGGGGTTGCAGAAGGTGTCTTTATGGTGCATTGGAGAGGAATTCATAAACCAAATTGTTTTAAAAAAAAAATAAATCTGATGGCTGTAGTGTTACCTGTAAAGGGACAGATGCTCTATCCTATCTTGCCATTTGGCTTTTAGAAAAGAGGCAGCCTTGAATTGGTAAGGATACTCAGACTGCCCCACAGCATGCTTCATGATCTTTACAGCAATATAGCTGTCGTGCAGAATACTATTTGTTTTACCACACTCACAGCCAAAATCAGCCTTAAGCTGGTTTCTCCAGAAGTTGCTATCTGGCTGAGTGCCAATGCGATGAAAAGAGCTGGTGCATCCCAAAGGGTCTCTGTGCTTTACTGTGCCAGATCAAAGAGCTGAGGAGCCCCAGGGACTCCCAGCTCTTTAATCCCCACATTCTCAGGGCTGTTGTTGGAGGAATAAAAAAAAAAAAAAAAAAGATAAAATAAAATAAAATAATCTGTTTCTATCTGCTTGAGCAGAGAACCACCTGAAAATAAGGCTTGGTTTCTGGAACCTGCATTGTATTGTAGCATGGGAAGGCTGGAGACCACTGTGAGGGTAAATTCTAAGGTGGCAATTAAGAAAGAGAAGTCAGACTGAAAAAGATTCCAGAAAAAGAAATGAAATAAACCGTTACACTTAACATAGTCCAGTGCAGGGCACATGGAAAAAAGTACAGAGACGTTGTTGTTTCTTTTTCCTAAAAAAAAAATTAAGATATGCAGCCCTTCTAAATGATAATGCTCTTGTGAATTCTGAAGACAGGAGCTACCTACAGACTGCTGTAGGCTGCAGTGAAATGAAGAAGGAAGGAAGGAGCTGCCAGCGGAGGGTGATATTGTACAACATAAAATAAACAGCCTCTTCTTTCATTGGTGTTACTGACAAAGGGCAGAGGTTAAACCACACAACAGCCGTTCATTCTTAATTTTGAAAATAACAGATAACTTCAGCCCAAGGACATGGAAGAGATGCAGAAAGAAGCTGAATGAAATTAAGAGAGAGG
Organism: Lagopus muta; assembly: GCF_023343835.1. Lineage (NCBI taxonomy): Eukaryota > Metazoa > Chordata > Aves > Galliformes > Phasianidae > Lagopus > Lagopus muta. Next base: position 30,568,397 of record NC_064434.1, on the reverse strand, counting down.
ATGAAATGAGGTCAGAGAAGAAGTAAAGCAGAGAGGATGCAAACCTGAGGAAAGAAGACCAGATGGGGCTGACAGTCAGTAGGGCAGGGAATCAAAAAGAAGAAAAATCAGTATGAGAAAATACTGCCCTGGTGAATCATGTGACTTTTAAAAATGGAAAAATGGATCAGAGAAAGATTGACTATTGAAGGTTAATTCTGGACTGAAGAGTGATGAACAACAGGACTTACGTAAAACAGATTTCCTGATCAAGCTTCTCCCTTCTTGTCATGTACTTAATACGATGAAAAGCACAGCAATGGTGGCAGAGCAGCAAGGTCCTAGGCTTAAGGAAGTGAGGATTTGCTCAAATGCAACAGCCATGAGCACATAAATATGGATAAAAAGCTGCTTGCCTTCAGAAGGCCTCAGGTATGCAGGGACCTCCAGTGAGATATCTTTGCCTCCACTGCTAACTCTTAAGGATATCTGGGAAGGAGTGGATCCTGGACCTTTGGCCAGAAAGCAGAATTCTTTCTCAAAAATTAATAAATTCTAGATTTTTTTTTCTTATTACTCAACCTGAAGTTTTCTTTCCTTAAAATGTAATTTCAGCTTTCTAGACTTAATAGACTCTTAACTGTACACCGAATTATTCTTTTTGTTCTGGATAAAGTATACTTTAAAATATTTGTGTGTATTTATATTGGCCACATTATCACACTGAAAATACTGTTTGGAGCTAAATGTGGTTTATGGAGGACCTACAGCAGGCTGAAGTGGTGCTCATATGAATTTGAAAAATTTGCCTCTTTCCGACTGTTTTTGTTCACTCACTACGAGACTCATAAAATCACAGAACAGCTGAGGTAGTAAGGGGCCTTGGTTACCATCTTGTTCAACTCCACAGTAAGACCAGAGTCAGACAGAACAGGTTGCTGAAGAGCATCCAGTTGGGTTTGAATATTTTCAAGAATGAAGACTTAACAAAGTATCTGGATAACACTATTCCAGTGTTCAATCAGCCTTATATAACATATCTGTTTAAATGGAATTTCTTGTATTTCAGTGTGTGCCCATTGCCTCCTATTCTTTCAGTGATCTACGCTGAGAAGAGCACAGTTCTATTTTCTTTACTCCTTCCCATCAGGAATCTGAAAGTGGTGTTAAGATTCTTCTTGAGCCTCCTCTTCTCAAAGCTAAACATCCCAGCCCTACTCAGCATGCACAGTAGAGCATGTATAATGCATCCAGTTCTGCAGACGAGTACACTGAAACTGGAAATACTTCCAGAACTACAAATCTGTAAGAAAGAAAAATTAATGGAAGCGAGAGGCAGCTTCATAGAAAAGCAAGGTCATAACATTTTTAAATAATATATAACAATTCCTCAAGCTGCTTAATGAAAGCAAAAAAGCAATTTTTAAACAGGAGAATGACTTCACAGTAGTCAAAACTTAATTTTTTTTCCTGTTCAGAACGTATAGTGAATAAGAGCACATCTAATTTATACTTCCCTTAAAGTTTATCAGCCACAAAATTTCAAAATGAGAAAGAGCAACTGAGCAACACAAACAAGAACTATAAATTGGTTTGAAAGAACAAGCACAAGCATCTCAGTGTCATTAGGTTGCATTAGCTGCATTTCCAAAATGAAAGGAAAATCAGCTATTGGAACAGGCTTCCCAGGGCAGTAGTCATGGCACCAAACCTGCTGGAGATCAAGAAGCATTGGACAACACTCTAAGACATACGGTTTGATTTTGGGATGGTTGTATGCAGCCTGGAGTAGGACTTAACAATCATTATGGGTTCCTTCCAACTCGGGATATTCTATAATTCTATTATTCTGATGTAGCTGTGAGATGCAAAATCAGGCTGCAACAGAACCATTTGGAAAGAATGTAAAGTAATAATACAAGTTTATTTAATAGTCTAAGATAAGGTGACTAATGATACAAGGAACAAAACTTGATCTGAGTCATGGCAATGTTATACTGGCTATTCTCAACAAATCATAAAGCATGTGAGATTCTATGGAGGGATCCAGCAATAAAAGCACTGGAAAAAAAACATTTTTTGCACAGGCACAGAATCCATTATCTAAACAATGACATGTACAATACTGTCAGCTATAGAAAAGAGACAGGAATGTATCAAAAGCATAAAACAAGATTGTTTAGATGGCTGGCCAGTACTTGAAAAGTCAGCATGCAACTTTACTTCTCAAAGAACCTTCAACATAACAGATTTTTCACAGAATTTCTGAGTTCAAACACATTAGGTTTATTACTGAAAGTAAATTAAGCAAAAAGACAAAAAAGGAAGATAACAACAGTGATTAAATTACTCAAATACTTCTCCAAGACTTGTCAAACAGAGTTCAGTGCAGCCTCCAAACTACTGTCAGTTTTCCTACACTGTGTTAAGAAAACCTTGGAGTTAAGTTTGGATGTTTACTCTTGATAGAATTAAGTGTTACCACTGCCATTAACTCAGCTAATGACTATTACCAATATGCAGATAGTGAAGATCAGGGGCACAGTAAGGACAGTAAGAGTTCTTGGTGCTGGCACAAGGTTCACCAAGGAAAAAGTAACGCAAGCAAAAAACTCCACCATAAGAAAATAAATTTATATATATATCATGTGTATTTTTTATTTATCTGGGTAGGTTTTAAATTTCTCTTCTCTCAGTGGTTTAAGTGCCACAGAGAATTAGTGCACATATTATGTTATTTGCAAGACCACTTCTTCCACCAAAAACTCGCCTACCAGATCAGTCCTGCACAGGAAATATGGTTCTTACCCATCTCACTCTCATCTGGTAAATTTAAAAAGTCAGATACTGATGAACAAATGCAACCATTCTACATGCTGAGGAATAACTTAAAGAACTGTAGAAGAAAAAGCTGAACAGAATTAGACTCAACAATAAGGCATAACATGTCATGCTAAATCCCCCATAGAGGAAAAACCAGTCCAGTAGAAGAGTACAAGCACACAGAACACTTTTCTCTTTCTCGTTTCTCACTTACTACTAAACACTTCCCAGTTATCACAGAAATAGAAAGTAAATTATCCCATGTTAGCTGCTTCTGTTCAGATAATGTATTTTAAAAGACCACAACTCTTCATGCCCTGCTTCAATGCAGAAACACATATGGTAGCTTTATCTTTTTTTTATAACTGGTCACTACAATGTTCAACTTAATTTGCTGCACTATCTAGGACTATTTTCTAAATAGAGTCTATCAACTAACTCCAGATTTAGCTCTTAGCTAAAAGATCTTTTATAAGCACCAAGAGAAAAATCACTTGGAATAAACTTGGTTCAGCTGAAGACAATTCTCCGTGTTCTAAGCTTAAGCAGTTCTAGGAATACCAGGAAGTTTTGTATGGGTATGCAAGCAAGTACATGATAATCAGCTTGAGCGGATGTACTGTAGTCTTTATCTCCACTGACAGGAAGCCAACAGCCTACTTGCTGTATCTCTGCCCACTAAAAAAAAATAAATCCTATTTTGATATTTGATGACATCAAAGAAATATCATATAACTATCAACAAGAGCATAATTTATCAGTCTGGGGTATTTTTCTCAAAATTATGATGAATTACTCAGTTAATACCATGCTTTTTCCATGCCCTTATCTCCCTCATCACACTAAAAAACATCTACATTCATTGCTCCTTTTTACATAAAACATTATAAAAATCTTCAGAAGAAAGCACTGGTCACGATGTCCAGCAGTTGTACCTTTAACTCCTCATGAAAATGTATGCTCAAAACATTTATTCCCACTCAAAACAGTAAGAGGGACCAGCCCTACCTAACTGCGTTGATAGTGGCAAAAGTGCCATCAGAGATCACAGAGAAAAGTAGAGATATCTACAGATTCCAGAAGAGGTGTTTGTGAGAGGAGAAACAGGATTGCATTAGTGCACCACTTGCTTCAACTTAATGTTCAGGCCAGGATCCCACAGTGTTTGCTGAGCCTGCAGAACAAAACATCAGACTCCTTGTGTTGGAGGAGAGATATCACAGAAAAATGACAAGGTTGCTACGCCATTCAGTATGAGCAGGAGTTGTCACAGCTACTAAGTTTGATGTTAACATCAAGTGGACCAAGTTAGGGCCTACATCTCAGTCCTAAGCTTGTAACTCAGTGCCTAGCAATAGCCATGTTGGATCAGATCAAAGGCCCACTTAATTTCTATCTCAGCTTTGTTTATGGCAAATGGCAGATGGATAGGGAAAGAAGATAAAAAATAAGCAAACATGAAGTGATCTAGCTCCTACTGTGCCCTCGGTGTTTGATAATAAGTGATTAATTGTGCAAGAGAGTGCAATGGGAACAGTATGTATATCACATTCCATGAGGACCATTCAATTTACTTCTTATTCTTACATAAAGGAAGTAAACTTCTGTAAAGCAAACAAATAGGAAAAATTATTGTCCCAGTAAGCTGCTGCAGAGACCAACAATACAAAATGAGGAATAAGATGGACAGTAGTTGTCTGAAAATTAAACTGGGTGGTTTTTCTGTTCTTGTATTACGAGAAAAACTAGATAATTCAATCATCTCTTCAGCCAGTCATCTCACTTTCAGGCCAAAGACTTCTATAATCCTATGGTCAAACCTTCATCACACTCCCATTAGCATAGTGTTTCTATATATTATTGCTATTAAAAAAAAAAAAGAGAGAATATTTAACTACTTGTGATATACCAAAATTCTATTTTAGAAAAATTTCTTTGCTTTTACTCCTTTCCAATAAAGTATTATACTCTGCTTCTCATTTTTATCTTGTTTAAACAAGAGTTGCCTTTATCAGAAAACTGTTCTTTCAAACTCTCCCTGCCAATGATAATTATCATTAGACTGGATAGTTATCTGTTCATTAATGGGCTTTTGATCCCCACATTTGGCTTTGTTATATACAGTCAGCAGTGGAACTCAGGAGAGAAATGAGAAAGACAAATTGCCTATGAAATACAAGGGAAAAAAAAAACAACTGGGAATTTTTAACTGTCCTGAGAGGTATGGGCCTGTCTTTCCTTTTTTTTTTTTTTTTTCTTCTTCTTTTTTTTCTTTTATTTACTCACTAAGTAGAAGTGTTATATCAGGTCAGTAAGAAAAAGAGAACCTGATGGCTGGAAAGCGGTAATGGACAAAATACAAACTGCTCAACTGGAAAAGCTTAACAAAAAGACAATTTATTTTCTTCATGACAAGATCATTAATACAGGACTAGTGCTGATGATTAGCTTTAATATGCAAATAAAAACATCTAGAAATAAAAAAATAATTCAACTCAATTTTTTAAGATTAAAATAATACCTTTGTTTATCAATGTTTTAGTTGCATGAGAAAGGGGAATAAAGAGACATTCTTTCTTTCTTTCTTTCTGCTCCCCAGTACAAAAAAGACAGGGAACTGTTTGAAAGAGTCCAGTGGAGGACCACAAAGATGGTGAAGGGCCTGGAGCATCTCTCCTATGAAGAAAGGCTGAGTGAACTGGGTCTGTTCAGCCTTGAGAAAAGAAGGGTGAGATGAGACCTGATCCACATCTATAAATATCTAAGGTGTGGGGGGCAGAATGGCGAGGCCGGACTCTTTTCAGAGGTGAGTGGAGACAGGACAAGGGGAAACAGCCAGAAACTGCAGCATAGGAAGTTCCACACAAATGTGCGCAAGAACTTCTTTACAGTGAGGTGACGGAGCACTGGAACAGGCTGCCCAGGGAGGTGGTGGAGTCTCTTTCTCTGGAGATGTTCAAGACCTGCCTGGATGCCTACCTGTGCGACCTGCTGTAGGGAACCTGCTTTGGCAGGGGGGTTGAACTCGATGATCTCTGGAGGTCCCTTCCAACCCCTACAATTCTGTGATTCTGTGATTCTTACACCTACTATCTTTTTTGTTCCTTCAGATTTTTTTCTAACTCTCAGGTTCATCCCTTCTTTTTGTGGATACAGAGGTTGAGAGGTTCTTAACAGCAAAGAAAGAAGCAGAAGAGTGCAGGTTTCCTCCATTTCATTCAAAAGCCTGCATTTGTATCTGGTGTGTGCCCACTGTCAGGTACCACTCTGTGTCCTATGGAGTCAGATAAAGACTTCGGGTTATTTAAAAGATACTTCATAATTAACAAGTGTGGATATCCAATCTCTGCAGATATTCATGACCAAGCTGGATGGTGTTTTGCACAAACTGATCTAGTACCTGATTTAGTGGTTGGCAACCCTGCCTATGGTAGAGAAGTTGAAACTAGATGATCTTTGAGTTCCCTTCCAATCCAAGCCATTCTATGATTCTATGATATAAAAACAGAACTCAAACGTAGATGGTACAAACTTCTGCTTGGAGGAGACAGTCTATTTCATTTGCTTTGGGAACTTGAGTTAGCTGACACACTGATTTTCAGATCTAAGTAAGGGACCTAACAATCAGTACTATGCATAACTAATTTCAGATCATCCTTATGTGGCACCAGTTTTGCCCACCATTTGCCTAAAAAGTCTTCAAAACAACATCCTTGATGGCCCATATTGTCATTTGTCTGCAAACAAAGGAAACAGCTTTTGTTGTATTTAAACAGCATGTCAGCATATTATTTTAGGTATGTGCAGTGATTCATTGAATTTGCCATTAACAGGTCTAATTTAAACCATTTGCGAGCACTTATCTTGGATGAATGGATATTTTAGTATACACTTTTGCCCTTTCCACATCTTGGTAGCATATTTGTAATGCACTGTTGAATTTCAGTAGATTTTTTTTTAATTGCCTCTTTAAGAATATATAACCACTGTCGTCAGCAAATTAACTAAAGGAAGCACTTCTAGATTAATTAACAGTGACCTACAATTAAATGCTACAGTATTCAGAGATGGAGTAGTCCCTAGATAATACTACTTTAGTTCTTAATGTTTATCATTTTTCTTTGCTTCCAATGTGGCAGTTATCAAGCCTAGTTACAAAATTTCTTAATTAAATGGAAATACATAGAATATATCGCCTTAACAGAAAAAAAAGCCTGAAATATTCATGAGTTAAATACCAGACCAATTTATGCAGACTCCAGCCCTACAGTTTTTAGTCATTTTATCCATGGTGCTCAATATTTTCCTGAAATCATATCTTGATGTTAAATAACACTGTGGAGTCTTCTAGGATTGTTCCTAGATATGCTTATTTTAAATTATATGAAAGATAAAAGCATGTTTTCTTGTTTGCGTAACTTCTACATGTGAAGGGCTCACTTAATACTTTTAAATTATAGCTTTGGTAAAAGATTTCTGATTCTTGGTTCAGGCTTCACTAACAGCCTTGCACAGTTATTAAGAAAATCTCTTTATGGCATATTTTCAAAATTCATTCTGATGCTTAAATTAGATTCATAACGGAATTAAAGGATATTCCTGCTAAACTCCATAGGAAGTTTGGTACCTAAGTTGCTCTAAAAAATGTCTGTTTCCAAAAGTTGCAGATCCAAAGCCAAAGCAGCCAAAAATAAGATAACATAATGGGGGAATTTCTTCGTTCATCTGCAAATTTGTGTCTACAAAAGTGTGCTAAAATTTGCCTGGATTATGGAGGTAGTCCTTCTATCACTATAACATATACCATAAGATTATGAAATATGAAATATGTAAAGTCAGGTATTGGTCCTGCTAAAGAATGATCCTCCTATAATATTCAAATTTTATCTGGTAGAAATCTTGATCATGTCCACTATTGCCTTGCATCGGGCTACTGAAAAATTCCTAGTTTGTTTTGTTGGAATGTTAAAGCAGTGTACATGAAACGAAATACATAAAGCATTACAATGAGCACTAAAAATCAGAAAAAAAAAAATTGAAAAATAAGAAGTAGACTTGGTTTTGTGCTGTCATTTCTTTACTATCTTTTCTGAACAGCTAACATTAGGCAATCTCAGGATGAGAGGGAAGCTGCCATTTTTTAAATCCCAAGTAAAAATAGAATACTGATTGGGTTCAGATGAAGGTTATTCTTAAAGAATCCTGTACTTACAGTGCAAGGAAACAGATTCTTGCTACCAAACTAGATATTTCCTATGATAAAGCACAGCTGCACAGAAATCTCTGAAATTAAATGGGTCTTTACAAATGCCCACCTAGTAGTTTTTTAGGTGTAAAGCACTATAAAACATTCTTGAAAACAAAAAGTAGGATACTCTGTCACATTCCAAATATGTAACAGGAATAGTTATTTGAGAAACTGAACCAGAGCTGTTTAAAAATATTCACTCACTGACAGTTCATGGCTTGGTTATGGCTGTATGCTTGAAACAGCATTTCCCACTGTCTGTTTCTTATTTTTCTTCCGTGCAGCATCTTCCCTCCCCCATAACTAATTTGGAATAAGCTTGTGCCAGCCCTGAACACTGCTGCAATTAACTGCTGAGTCATGTAGTTTCCCTGCTGTCACAGAACAGCATCACTACTGCCGTGATAGGAATATCTCAACAGCAACCTTTCGGCATGAGGACAGAGAGGGGTTCTCAAGTCAAATGCAGAGGGTAAGTTGAATACAGTATATTCTTTCTGAAAAATCTGTCTTCCTCTTCAAAGGAAATTCCTTGTTTTTTGTGATCTCAGGTTTGAAAATAGCACTATCAACTCACCCCATTATTTCACCTCTGCTTATGGGCCGTACCCCTGCAAAGCCCAAATGATCAGTGTTCAAAGGCAGTAGGCACCAGAAGAGACTTCCGTTGTTTATCATAGCGCTACTCAAGTCTACTGGAGTTGACAGATGCTGCTCCAGAAGGTTAATAAGATGAAGAAAGCTCTTCCAGCTGGACCGTAAGAGGGATTATGTCTGAGTAGCAGATAAAAAGATTATTCCAGAAACAGACACTGCTTTTTTTTAAAACATCGTCACTCTTGTCTTACCACTTCTGTCCCCCACGCTAGAAGTGTTTGCTTTGGAGGGGTTTGTCCAGCTCTTGCATCCTGAAACCTGTTGCACTCTTCACTTTGTCGTGATTCAAAGCAGTCCACAGCTGAAGACACCTGAAAAATAACTAACAAACAAAAAACCAAACATCAAACAAAGAAGAAGGAAGTTACTTGGGGATTTTAGTTCTTAAAAAAACTTCAACTTGACCTCAATATTGTAGTTCCTTGTATGATTTTTTTGAAAACCGTGAATGATCAACAGACAGAATGCATTTGAAAACTGGATTAATATTCTTGGCCATTTGCCTTGCTCTCCAAGTTCAGGGAAGCAGAGGTAAGTTCATATATAAACGGATTATACTAATTTACACTGCATTGGTTGAAAAGGAATGGAAAGAGCAAGTCATTTTATCACAGAATTTATTTCATTGTTACTTCTCTGGAATTTGGAGTCATGACAATTCTTAAAGAGACACCACAGTTTGTGAGACTGTTGTAAAGTTGAAAAGAGAAAGGTTGACAACATTTCTCGAGTATGTTCCCTTTGTTTTACCTGCATATGTTCTGTTGTGAAAAAATATATTTAATTTCAAAAACAATTATATGGAAGGGCTAAAATAACTGACAGAGCATCTAGGAAAGTGCTGACATTGCTAGAGGTTATCCATTATCCTTGAAACAAAGAGAAAGTAGTAAAACATATTTTTGTATTTATTTGTCAGTTTTAGAAAGTTCAGAAACTTTAAAATGCACAAATTCTTTAGGAAGAAAATGTACTTACAAATAAACAAGAAACTGTTCTGTACAGAACAGAACAAGCAGGAAAACGTAGACATTACAATAGGAAAATAAAAAGGATGCATCTGCTAACATAAGTACATCTTAGGGAAAGATAAAACAGAAAGGAAACACCCTATAATCACAGTAACAGGACAGAATATTCTCCTTTTGTGATACACAGTATGATTTTTTAAACACATTTTGATAAACAGATCTCAATGAAAGTAAAATGAAGTATTGATTTGTAAAATAATTTCCAAGTAAACAGAAATATAGACAACTTTGGTGTACTTAGTAAAACAGGTTATTACTACACCTTTTCAAAACATCAAAAAGTTCAAAGCAATTTTAAAGTTTCTTCAACAACAGAAAGGAAAAGTTGATGATGAGATTTTTCCCTGTTCAGTTCACATTCAATATATTTAGAAGTCTGGGGAAAGCCTTTAATTCTGAGGGAGTTTTCTTACTAACTTTTCCGCTTTTACACTTTGCCATTTCCTTAATCAAATTAAAAGCCAACATCACAACTGCTTTATACTTTGCTCAAGTGAATCAAAGTTTTATTTCCATGAAATCTTTTTTACACAATATATTCTTGTCCTTTCAAATATAACAACTAATTGCAATGGCAGCTGTATAACAAAGCTTATATATTTACATGTGTATATAGATAGATAGTCTTTTAATTTTTTAATTATTGATGGCTTTATAGAGAAAAAAAAATTCTAACATATTGGAAAAATGCTTTCCAAATTGTTTTTAAAATTCAACTTGATATGAACAAACATACAGTAATTACTTCTTATTGTCATTTAGTTATGCCATATTTAATATCTCTAAATTGCGTTGTTATCTCAAATATATGCATACAAATTTCAAAGGATTTAATAAGTATTAAGTCTTAGGAATCTCCTTTACCAGAGCAGAGTTGCATCCAGAACTGATATTTTGTGACTTAGAATTAGGGTCAGGTACTTCATGAAAACATTTTTGAAAGTATGCAGACTCTCCCAGAGGTGTGAATACTTATTTTAACCAGTCATCAATTATCCTAGCATAGAGGATTAGGGCTATTCCATTTTGAAGTATATTTCAACTCCAAGAAACTAGAAAATAAAAGATTAAGATATAGTATACTTCCATCTTAACAAAAAATAACAATAAATATAAAATCTCCAAATACTTATAGGGTTGGTTGTTATTTTCATCATGAAAGAAAGTATCTGAACTTCAAGTTCCAATATTTCAAGGTAAATAAAAATGGAATTTGCTTAGAAATGTCTGTTGATCCTTTTTGCCCTACTCCTATTTCAGAAGTCATCCACCTTAATGCTAATTGGAGGAATACCTCCAATTCCACAGCTAAGAATCAGGAAACTGTAGGGAGCAACATAAAGCCTTCAGAGATGGAGTGTTTATCTTTGGTCATGGCTAGTGCCAAAATCCAGGATATGACCTCAGGACTTGAACTCAGATCTTTGCCACTGTCCTAATGCAAACTGTCACTAATTATAGGAAGAGAAAGTGAGGGGAACAAAATTTGTGTGATGCCAAAAACTATACAAGAAAAATAGGACAGTAGTTATTAACTACTGAACTTGTAAACACTGAGCAGTCAGACCAACGAGCAAAATTTAGGGAAGCTCTAAACTCCCCAAACTATGCATTGATTCTGAGTAAATCCTAGAACTTGATACTGAGAATGTAAAGGAGACAGAACATGAATGGCTGCTTAGTGTTAGTTTTTAATCAGCAAGCAAATATTCTCCGTCTACTCAGTCATTCTCCAGGACACAAAAGATTTCTGTATGGTCTTTGAAATCATTTTAATTCCTTCTGACTTACTCCTTCCCTCTCAACTGTTCTAATTCAACAACAGCCATTACAGATCTTCATTACTATAATTGCCCTTGAAAAAAGGGTTAAGCAATTCCCTGCCAAACACAGTGCGAGTAAAAGAGCATATAAGGCTTCAAAGAAAGAAAGAAAAGAGAAGACATCAGCTTTCTGCACTGGTATTCTCTACATTCACATGTAATGTATGGATTACCAAGTTAAAGATTGCTGTCCTGGCTATGCTTATAAACAGATGAGAAGTAAAACATTAAAAATATATGTATTGAGAAGTAAAACATTTAAAAAAATATATATATGGGGGTTATTTAATTCCTATATATTTTTAAAAGAGCCAAAAAAACCTGAATAAAATTACAAAATATTGACATGGAATCTTAAAGATTAATTCTAGATGTCATCACACCCATTAAATACCAATTAGTAAATTATAACTGACTGAACCATTAGCTGGGTATTTTTTCACTGACTACAACCGTGGACAAGACAAACATTCTTAATCATAAAATGCTTAGTCACTTTACAAATAATATTTGTAGGTAACAACAAAATAATTTTAGGAATTGATCTTGATTTTAGAAGTTGGATTTGATGATCCTTATGGGTCTCTCAACTCAGGATGTTCTAGGATTCTACTTGGAGTCTTAGCCTGCTAGAAACCCAAATTACAGTTTATGTGAATCTCTATTCCAAAGTTAACTGTGAAGTTAACTGTTAACTGAAGCCTAGTGGCTTTAGTGGTGCACTAGGAGAAATAGACTGCATTCATCAGATGTACAAAACCTATTTCTTCTTGCCAGAAGGAAAAACATGTTTTCCTTACTTACTTTGGTACCTCTGTCCTATTTTATGTCACTTTGGATCAAAGCAAAAGGCATTTACTCCCTCTCTATTATTTTTCTGATTTTATCAGGTACAATATCCTGCATGCTTTATGCAATTTGCCAGTTTTAAAACACATCTGCCACACTGCAGGTGTGTTTATATTCTCTTAGGTAATTTCAGCATGACTTACCACAATATGCAAGCATACAGCCTGACAGAGCAACATCATTATCCTCACGTCACAAGAGCATGACTACCAGAGGTATCACAAAGAAACTCCCCTGTAAGAGGCTCTAGAGTCATTAAGCACGTCAACAGCAGTTTAGCAAACTGAGACTTAAAGCAGCTGTCTAATCACAAAAACACCTGCATGTGGAGGACCCAGATTCTGTTTAAAAATTAGGAAAACTAGGAGCCTACATAACTGATTGAACTTAGGCCATCATGCTTGTCTTTTCAGCAGTGAAGTTCTATTGGCTCTAAAATTTCTACTTCAGTGCAGAGCCAAGAATATCTGCTTGTTTACCTCTCTGAATCTTTCACTAGCTTTCTCAGGCATTATCCAATCATGTATTAACAGTCTTAGGATCCCTGAACCTAAGTTACCTGCAGTGCCGGTTTTAGTAGGTGTGCTCCTTTCCTATGTATTAGTCAACACAAAAGTCCCAGATATTTTGGGAAGGAGGTAGTAATGCACTCATCTTTTACTTTATGACTTTGCTATGGCTCTATGGTGACAGTTCCAATCAACTTCTCTTTCCTCTTTCCTTCTCCCTCAAAAGTGGATAACTTTGATCTAGATCAAATAAGGATAAATTTGATCTAGATCAAATAACTGGACAAGTATATCTTCAGCTGTCCTTCCAACCTAACTTGCTCCGTGCAGCTTGACACTTAGTGCTTTTCAGCGATTCATCTTGGTTCAGTATTGTTGAGACCAAATCACTCTCTGTTAAAATAAGAAGGAATCAACTATCCTAATAGTTGTCATATCTGAGCAGAGCTACTTCAATGTCTATTCAGCACAGTCTTTGACTTGTACCATCGCAACTGCTGAAATCTTTATTTATGTGGCAAAATATTACTGTAATTTGCACTTATGCTGTTTCAGTGAATTCTCAGAGGCTGGTCGTACATTTTTAATATGACTGGTTAGAAAAACAAATAGCAGAGGTGCTCAAATGAGTGTTTTACCACCGAAGATTGGATGCGTTCCTCCAAGAACTAAAATATTTAAAGCGCTTTCTTAAATGCTTTGATGGAAACCAAAGCAGATAACTTCAGGCCAAATGTTTTTAAGATGGCCAAAGTAACACAGATATATATATATTTCATACATCAAGATTAAAAGTATTCATTCTTCAATACTGTTTCTAGTCTCAGTGATGCATCTTAGCCTGTTACAGAATCCAAATGATAGCAGTGAAACCTTGGATGGCATTTGATATTTTCTCTTTGAATCCCAGCAGCACAAGTTAGTAGAGATAAGAATTAACAATGAAGATTCCTCACCAGAACTTGCACTTATCTGTCTGAAAGTGAAATAATATATTTCTGCTCTAAATGAGATGTATGATGCCAAGGAAAACATGACTTTCAGTTAGGAAAGAAATACATCAGAATCATGTTTTGATTCTAAAGGCTTTAATGTGTTCAGTATTTGTGGATGGTATGGGCTGCATTTACAGCAAAAGTGAATTCATTGCTGGTTTGTATATGATAACTCTATTCACAAAAGCAGTCCAGTTTTCCCAGTGGCATATTATGTTTTCTGTTCTCATCTGTAAGAGGCAGATAATTCACCAGAATTCCTACATTGTGAGTTGTTTAGTTAAATGATTCAAGGATGCTACCAAATTGTCTACTTAGAGAGGAAGAAATTATTTTGTTGGATTGTAACAAGACCTAAGATCACATTTCATAAATATTATGTTTCAAATGACCATCTTCTTGGCCTTCTTTCTGATGCTGATTGATTTAACAACTGTGTTTCTCCACCTGGCATATAAAATCACACAGATTTCTGCAAGTAATTGGAAACAACTAGAGGACCATGATGTCTAATTTAGTTTCTCAGTATTAATGACTTGCAGATATGAAATCCTTCTCATTTACTGACAGACATCTAAAACACCCTGGTTGATGAAAACAAAGATTTTTTGTACCAAAATATAAACCCAGGTTAGTTTAAAGGATTGTGCACAAGAGAGAAAAAAATGTAATGATAATCATATGTATATATACATATTTACAAAACAAGTGATGCACAAAGGAATTGTTCACCACCTACTGACTGATGCTCAGCCAACCTCAAAGCAATGGCTACCCACCTAGCCAACTCAACCTCCGTTTTCAGTTTTTTCTCATGATGTATGGAATATCCCTTTGGCCAGCATAGGTCATCTGTCCTGGTTCTGTCTCTTTTCAGCTCATTGTGCCCCTCCTTGCTGGTTGGGCAGTATGAGAACCTAAAACATCCTTGGCTCTGTCTAGCTCCACTCAGCAACTACTAGAAACATCAGTATCTTATCAACATTGTTTTTCTCCCCAAACCAAAACATGGTATTACACCAGACACCAAAAAGGAAATCAGCTGAAACCAGGACATCTGTGAACATGTGCAGGCAGCATTTTGTTGTGTGGAATGCAAGTGAGAGATACGGGGACCGGATTTGTTGTATGTTCAGCAATTCCTTGGCTTGTAAGTGATGCTGAATGTAGTAAGAAACAAGCTACACAGTCAGTACACTGGAGCTTTTGTTCTCCTGGGGATAGGACATCAGATTCATGATACTTAAAGGGAAGGTTTCTAGTGGACATCAGTCAACTAAACAGAGGGTCTTCCAGTCTGGAGACCTGTCCCTGTCCCCCACAGCTCTTTGCCACATCCAGATACCAAGGCTTCATTCTACAGGTAATGTTATTGTGCAGTGACACATAAGAATGACATTCACACAAGACAACATGCCAAATAGCTGACTCACTTTTGTCAATATTAATTTTAAGGAAATAAAATTACTTAATTAAATTACGATACTGTCTGCATCAACAATAGTTGAAGAATATACTGTACAAATATAAGTACAAGTAAACCATATAGTCTTGTACACATATGTAGGACCTAAACTGCATTTAATCATAAAGTTGTGCCATATTTTAATTTTTCCCTGTTCATCTAAGCCCCTTCAGTCTGATCAGACCATTCCACACAACAGGGATTGAGACAGTGTGGCATTAAAGGGATATTAAAAGGAAGACAAGGAGAGAACATATCAGAGGCACCTTGTCTGTTACTGTGCCATTTGAATTTGGGTCCTTGCTACTCCCATGACAGGAGAAAACTGATTCTGAGAGACACAAACATCCTCTGTTGTGCTTTCTGTTCTCCATCTGGTATTTACAGTAATCAGTCCTTTCACAGATCTCAGGATCAACTATGACTAGTCATCCTTGCTTTTTCCATTACTAGTCATCCTTGGTTTTGTTAACTAGATTAATTATCAACATGGGGGTTGCTAACCATTTTAGTCCTGCTGTATATTTGTTAGGTCACATAAACATATTTATGGCATCTTTCTTTAATTCGTCTTCTTTGATAAGCCCTTCTCTTGTTTTATTTCAGTAGTTCCTCTTACATAAGACTTGTCTTTTAATTAATAATTATTTCACATTGAAAGCTATGTATCTCATTTATCAATCAAATATTCCTCTCTTTCCTCAGAATATCCATTTATTTTTCAGATTAATCATGTTGTTCACACATGTCAAATCTTGTGATGATTTTAATGATGAATTATTCAGACTTCAATAGCTTTGTCCTCATATCATCCTGAATTTTGCTGCTAAAACCATGTTACCACATTTAACATTCTTCCCTGGTCAATTGAAATGAAAAGGTTGTTTATGAATTCATATTTTAGATAAATGTTCCTACACAGAGATTGTCACTGTTGCTAAAACAAATAATCAAGCAAACAAAAACCCAGTGACAAAATCAGAGGCCTCCAAAACTATTACTATTAAGAACTAGGCATGAAAAAATCTGTACAGAAAGTAAATGATTATTTCAAGTTTTTTGAGAAATTATTACTGTTTATCTTCCTGAAAACAAAATCTGAAGAACCAGCAGCACTACCATGAACATTAAAGCACTTTTGATTATATTCCAATATGATCAAGATTGCTTTATTGTGCTTTGAAAAGTGCTTTATCACATTTCAAAAAATCATTGCCATATTTGTTTAAATTCAGGAGAAATATCAACTGACATTGATCCTTAGTGAAACTACATCACCTTTTTCCCCAAATAGAGAATTCAGAAAATGGGGATAATTATGCAGACTATTTGATGTGAGCATAAGGAAGGACAGTTGCAGTTCCATGCAAGGCACCCTGGAGATTAAGCTTAAATATTAACAGACTTTGACAATTATCTACTCTTCTGATCTAAAACCATCAAAAAACCCTAAAAATCTTAGACTTATCTTTTAAAAGTATAACTGAGACAGTCACCAAAGTCAAATTGGGCAGAGTAAACATTAAGTACATTAACTCCATATATTGAAGAAAAGATAATGACAATAGCAAAATATTAGAAATAAAACTTAATCTTTAAGAACAGTAAAACATCTTTGTATTATTTGAAATTCTTTTACACAATTAAATTATGTACCCTGTAAAATTTACACCTTGCCAGTTCACCCAATTACTGTGTTGAACAGCAAAAAGTAAATGGTTCAGTGTTATAATAACACAATCCTTTTATAATTTTGCTCAACCTAGGACATTGAAAGAAAAGCATTTTGTAAGCTGTAGATGGAGTCATATTATAGTCAAGCACATGGGTGAATCATCTTAGACGAAATTAACTTATTCTTAGGTAAAAATTTACCTATTCAAAATTTCCAAAGACATGGAAGAAAGCACAGCTTGAAGACTTATGAACAAATGATGTTTGCAAAGAGAACCAGTCTTCTTCCATTCATACTTAGTTAATGTTAGGAAATAAGTATTAAAAAATAATTTGGAGAGAGGATGGTTGATGTTTTGATGTTTCTCCAATTCAAATTGAGCTTGAATTTAGCAAAAAAGTCACTTCTAGAGCTGATGATAATAAAGTTTAATGAAGGAAATTCACTAACTAAAAGATATAAAAGGAATTAAACCTATTAGAGTAAGCATGCTTAAGCAACATATTCCTTACATTAAAAATAAATAAATAAATAAATATAAAAACAGAAGGAAAAGAAAGAAAAAAACCTGACACCTACCCTGAGTAGGCCAGCAGAACAGATGCAGATAAAGTATGGTCACTTTTCAGATGGAAAACCCCAAATAGCAACCCTAATTTGAGAACAGGGAGAGAATTCGAGGTCATTACAGCAATCATTTGTGAAGAATCTCCTTTGTCAGTCTTATGAATAGTATAATTCTTAATTCAAGTTAATGACTAAGGGGCAAATCCTAGGAAAGAAGCAAATCCTCGAAGAAAGGCCTCTGCTCCATGGAAAAGCCATCAAAGAGCTTAATGGAAAAATCCTCTGTCCCAGTTGGTCAGACTGCCTGGGCAGCTGGGCTATAGCAGTTAATAGAGCTTGTAACAGGTAATAGACTTACAGCTGGCTTCTTTCCACGTAGATTTTTGGTATTTTCTTCAAGAGGATTACAGAGGGCAGCTTTAAGATTTTACTGGCATTGTCTTTTCCTTGATGGTAAATCTATCACTCTCTCCTCATATAAGATTAAAATAATTCAATGTCTCAAATGATCCAGTGTTTGGTCCCATTTAGTTTCTGGTGGACCCCCAACCATGTTTTCACAGTGCAAGTTCTTTTTATTCCTTATTACTGTAAGGTTCCTTTAAGGAACCTTTACTGATCTGACATTATTGAGGAAAATAATTACTTCAATTGGATTTTATAACACTATATGACTGCATCATCGTTTTCCCTTGTCTTGCAACATTTAGAGACTTCTAGGCCTGCAGGCTGCTGCTTCTGGCATGTTTTGCTAGGCCATAACAATCACGTGTGTCTTCACTGTGTAAGCATTTACATTAGTAAAACATTCCTCATAATCAAGCAGTCAACTAATTTCCATCTCAAAGTCTACTTCATAATATATGTGTCATTTTTATGCTTCTTACAGTAAATATTGAATGTTAATTCTGAAGTTAAATATGAACTGAGATATACATACATGTACATATGCAAACTGACAAAGATGGTAGAATTTCTCCCGTTCTGTGGTTGGAATGCTATTCTTTTTGCAATAATATGATTTTCTTTTATTTTTCTCTTATCATTTATCTGTCAGCTTGTCTTTAAACATTTAAATAACAATGTGGTCAATGTGATTTTAGCTTCCTTAGTTTCTCTTTATTTATATAAGAACATGATAATGTTTGTTAGTCTTTCTCTACAAAATTGACAATGTTTTACTCTTAATTTTTTGGAGACTATTTCTCCAGCTATTTCTACCACTCACTGATCTCACTCTTTTTCTAATGTAGCTGTTCCGCTTTGCTGAGAATAATTAAAGATCTATTGAGAGCACTCAGGTCACTATCATCAAGTGGCAAAGATGCATAATTGCAGTCTGTTCTGATTAGTATTTCAGTTTTGGTGAGGGATGGAAAGAGCAGTGCACTGTGAAGTGAAAGACTGGAGAAAGATATTTCTGTCCCCAAAGACAATCAAACTCCTGTTTAGCTTTTGAAAGAATGCTTTTCAGTGTCTGGTTCCAAGAGTGGGTGCGAGCCTGAACCCACTGAAGAGAGATGTGCCGAGAAGCCCATAATGAAGATAAGAATATCAAAAAGAGTACAGCTATTTCCATATCTGTTAGCATAGACTTCTTTTTATACAGTAAGCTAATAAAGATGTGCTTCACTTTTTCCAGGATCCAAATAGCTATTTATTAGTGTGCTTTACGTTTCATTACAGACTTACACATAAATGAGATGCTGTAGCACTAATTCAAGTGCCTAAGTATCTTTTGTGGATCTAACACAAAATCTCTTTTGAAAACAAGATTTAGGGCTTCAGAAACTTTTTGTTTTGTTTGACCTGAAAGTTATATGATGAGCTATAAGTAAATTACTTATCAGGTTTTTCAATCCCGGTTGTCCAATGTGACACTGGACAATTAATCCAGCATACTGACAATAACACAAAGAGCCCATATATTTGCATTCATTTTTTAAACATGATCTTGCATACTACCTATGCAATGTACGTTTATGTATGTGTTTACTTTTTGTCTTTTTCAGAAATCCCCAATAAAACAAATCGTGGTGAAGCCAAACAACTTGCAGATGCCTCAGGCTCAGACAAAACAGAAAGAACAACGAAGAGGTCCAGAGTGTCAACTATAAGGAGGATATTTGACATGGCAAAACACCGAACAAAGAGATCACCCTTTTTTTCTACTGGTGTGAAAATTTGCCCACAAGAATCAGTGAAGCAGATTTTAGCCAGTCACCAAGCTTACTACAGATTAAGAGGTAAGAATGATAATTGTAGATTGTACTTTTTTCCTGAATTATTGACAAAGACGTTGCAGAATCTTGATCTTTAGCTCTAGACAATGTATTTGATATTTATTTTATGATTAAAAAATACATGTACATCAGTACAGCTCAAGACAAGTAATTACCAGAACAGAATAAAACAATTCACTCAAAAGACTATTATCTCAGTGCAATGCTTTTTAGTATGGCAGAACATGAAGACCAAATCATGCTTGCACTACTGTATGAAGATGTACCACTTCTCTAAAAGTGCAACAGGTACTATCTTTGCTACTCATTCTATCCCACTCATTCAAGACAGGTGATGAATAGTATGTCGTTTCACAAATACATTGGAGAATCTGCAGTTTTATTGAAAGTGTGGTTGTGCTGTCGCAATACTGACACCAAGATAATTGCCAGCAATATCTGCCCAAGACTTTAGTCTCATTTAGAGAAATCTAGAAGTTTGGAGGGTTTTTTTCTGTTCTTTTCCAACTTCCTCTCTCTTTTCTTCCCTCTACTTCTTTTTGTCTAATATCTTTAGAGAACTTATAGAGCTATCTCTTTGGTTTTAGGTCCCTAGAAACCATAGGGAAAATAGCCCTCTGTTTCTGATATCTTTTTCTCTTCCTCCCTCTCTCACTCCCATTCAGTGGCTATTCCAATCTGTTTTTGTTTTTGGTTTTTTTTTTGTTTTGTTTTGTTTTTTGTTTTGTTTTTTGTTTTTTAAAAAAAGCAGAATTTGGGGCTGGAACTGGACTTTCCAAAGCTTGCTTTAAAACTGAGTCAGTCTTTCAGGGATGCAAGTATCTAAGGCAACATCTTAAATCAGCTCTCATATGATCTTTGAAATCAGCTTCACTTACACACCTGTTCCTTACTATTTATCTTCAGCCATTCTCAGAGCTCCTTCTCAGCTCTTTTTCAGAGAACCATTAGTTCTCCCTAATATGAAACCTATACATGGAGCTGTGAAAATTTTACTCTAGCAGCCGCATCCCACTTGCAGCACAGACTAGCTACACTAGTGTCTGTAGTCATTCCTATGGATACAAACATATTCAGAAAATTTTGTGGGATTGAATTCCAAGCCAGTGGGCATTAGGGAGAATTCTGAAACCTATGTCAGAAGCTGATCCTCAAAGGCTTTCTTAAATGCGAATTAATCCTGAAAATCCCTAAAACTCACTGGTCATGTCCCTGATTGATCTGAAAACATGGTCTCATAGGACACACTTGCATCATTAGCCTGAAATCAAGTACTGTGACTGTGACATTCTCCTTTAAAAACTAATGATGTTGCTAGTAACATCTTTTTGGAAAGCAGCACATCAGTTTGGAGTGCAAGATTGAGTTCTGTAAACCTTGTAGTGAAAGCAGGTTTAAAATTACAGATCATCTTTCCCAGCGGAGCATCTTACACTTAGAAACTTCTCTGAGTAGATGTTACTCAGTTCTTCAGCTGGAACATTTACCAAAAAGTACACAAGAGAACAGAAGTCTGCAGCTGAACAATTTGTACACACATTCAGGAAAAAGCTACTACTTGGAGAGCTGCGTGTTCTCTATTACAATGTCCTTTGTTAAAACCTCAACAAATCTTTCCTTCAAGGAAAATATCATAAAACCAAGATACCAAGATGCTCCTACCAGGGGAGCATGCTAGCATATCTGTTGAGTGTGATAAACGAAGGAAAAAAAAACAGAAATGAATATTTTGTGATGCAAGCATTATTCTTGAAGCAACACCTGGTAACCACAATACAAGCCTACACAAAAAGATGTATCTGTGTAGCCATGCTGGAGACTACACCATGGAACAGCCTTATCTTCATTTTGTTTTTCAGAGGTCTGTTCTTTGCCTTATATAATGTCTGGAAGACCTCCATCTCTACAGGGCCCATAACACATTTAGAAATGTAACAACTTTGTAGATAACATCTATTCTCTAGAGAATGTTACCACTTCCTTAAGATTTCTTTTTTTTTTTCTTCAATATTCTAATTACTTAATGCTAAAATTCCTTCAGGAATGAGCACGCAACACAAAGCTGCTCAAATATATATGCTCAAACAGTAACTATTGGATAAACTTCATCAGGTTGAAGACAGACTCTCAAGTGCATGCAAACATGCATGTGTCCATGCCTGAGGCCCCCAGCACAAGAAAGACATGGAAGCATTTGCCCAGAGGAGGACTATAAAGATAATCAGAGTGCTGGAGCATCTCTACTATGAAGAGTGGTTGAGGGAGCTTGGCTTGTTCAGTCTGAAGAAAATAAGGCTCTGAGGAAACCTCATTGCGACCTTTCAGTACATGAGAGCTTATAAACGGGAAGGAAACTGCCTTCTTACACAGTCTGAGAGTGATAACACAAGGGGGAATGGCTTTAAACTAAAAGAAGAGAGATCTATATTAGAGGTTAGAAGGAAATTCTTCACTCAGAGGGTGGTGAGACACTGGCACAGGCTGCCCAGAGGAGCTATAGATGCCCCATCCCTGGAGGCCAAGGCCAAGATGAGTGTGGCTCTGGACAATCTGATCTACAGCCAAGGAGGCCGGAACTTGATGATCTTTCAAGTCCCTTCCAACCTAAGCCAAACTATGACTCCATGAAACATGCATGGAATCAGCTAAAAAATCTCTTCATCTGGCCATGTGTCATTTTTATCTAAACCCTGAAAACTGGATTGCTTTTTGACAGATATTTTATGTTTATTCAGCAGTTAATACACATTTAAAAAAAAATTTAAAAAAATGAGAGTTGTGAGAAAAAGATAACAGAATGTAGCTTTAACCTCTGAAAACCTCTTTTTTAAAACCTCTGTTTTCAAAAGACAGCCTGTTGCTTTTTTATAATCTGGCCACCTATGCTTCCCATACAGCTGTCCTGTTTGGAGGGCAAGTTGTTCCTGAGTTAGTAGTCTGATGTCCTGAGAAAGAAATGTGAAAAAAGCATCCCTACATCAAGTTTGGATAATAACCATTTCTAGCACTAATTGCAGGCACTGGTGTATTAGATAATGCAGATAATTATCTCACACTAAGTCAAAGCAGGTGTCAGGTACTGAAAATAAATATCTCAAGGTAATGATCTGTGCAAAATAAATTTCTAACATGCTAGAAATTCCCATTCTCTAAAAGCATTTAATTTCAAGCAACATTCTGAAGTCTATTTCTTTATCTCAAGTGAGTGAATATTATCCTTTTACAAAGTGAAAATGCAGCTGGCTTTGTTGACTCTTGGGATACCAGAGGAATCCTCAAGTAGCAACAGATGCAGTCACCTATTAATGGGAAGGTTGAGTGACATCTGAGATAAACTGAAATGATTCTACTCAAAACACATTGGTTCTAGCTGCCACCAGGCTATGATGGCTATTTTCAACAACAGTGTTCAAAATGCCTGCAGAAGTGATCATTTCTACAGGTGATCAGGGACACCAGTCAGTGATTTTAAACATTACCTAGGTACAGACAGGATTGGTTTGAGGCTTAGCCGTGTGCTGTGCAAAGTTAAGTGAAATCCAAATCTTTTGGGTTTGGGGATAGGCAAGTTTATGAACAGGGATCCAAAGAATATTACTGTATCCAAAAAGACAGTAGCTGTCTGGAGGAGAGACCAGTTTATCTTTCAGAATCTTTTGAAATTATAAATGGTTTCAACTTACAGCAAGGATGAGGCTTCAGCAAGATGTTGGTAAACACACACTCGAAGTGTAGTCCCACCTGGTCCTCTCTTTGCCCCTTATGGAGTACTGTGTCCAGGTCTGTACAGTACAAGAAAGACAGAGTGTGTTAGAGAGGGTCCAGAAGAGAGCTACTAAGATGATCAGGGAGCTGGAGAACCTCCCCTATGAAAACAGGCTGAGGGAGCTGGGCTTGTTCAGCCTGGAGAAAAAAAGGCTGCAGGGTGACCTCATTGCAGCCTTTCATTACCTAAAGGGAGCCTACAAACAGGAGGGGAATCAGCTCTTTGAAAAGGTAGATAATAGCAGGACAAGGGAAAATGGTTTCAAGTTGAAGGAGGGAAGATTTAGATTGGATGTCAGTGGGAAGTTCTTTACAATGAGAGTGGTGAGGTGCTGGAACAGGATGCCCCATCCAAAACCAGGTTGTTCAAGGCCAGGTTGGACTGGGCCCTGGGCAGCCTGGTCTAGTATTAAATGTAGAAATTGGTGGCCCTGCATGTGGCAGCTGGGTTGGAGCTTCATGATCCTCAGGGTCCCTTTCAACCCATTCTGTGATCCTCTGCCTCTCAAAAACTCACTTCTGTGGAGATACTTAGAACCTCCTTGGTAAGAAAAGTAAGGAAAATAGACCCTATGAAGTATTTCTGAGCAGATTTTTTATATCTAAGCTACTGGTGCTTTCTCCCCTTCCTTTCTTACTCATGCATGTCGCAGACCTCACTCAAAATTTTAAGAGAGCAAGTTCTTTGCAGCAAGAACATATCTTTTATAAGTTTTACTTACAATGCCTGACAAAGTTCTGACTTCTAGAAAACAGCTTTAAAAAAGGCAACAATCAAGACCAAGACCAAATATACATAGTAGATTTATAACATGTGAGTAATGTTCCATCGGAATAATTACAGAATCAGCCTCCTCTATTAGGCTTTACATACTCTCATGTAATTAAATCAGTTAGCATCCAATAACTCCTTTAGAGCCATGAATACCATCTTTTCCAAACCTCTTCCATTGTTACGTTTTCTTTGTGTTCACTTTCATTTCTCCAGATGATGCAGAAGCTACTGTTCTCACAGCCACAATCCCTGGTAACATCCTTTGAGGTAGCCTGGCATTTAACTGGACTATTCACCACCACAGAAGAGATTTTTGATACTGAATATGAGTGTATAATGTTGTGCAGAAAGAAAGGAAGTGGAGTTCTTTCCAAAGGAATTTTACCTATACTAAGTAATTCAGATTTTCCAGAGGTGCTTAAAGAAACATAAAGCATGTATATGCTACAGAAAGCCTTTATCACTTATGTCAAAAAGGCTGACTGCATCGGAAATTTAGAATATAAGCAAATCATTCCAGCATGCTGCATGAAAAAAAAAAAAAAAAAAAAAAAAAAAAAAAAAAAAAAAAAAAAAAGATAATTTAACACTTTCTTACATATATGAGCAATATTAAGATCTTATATAATTTCACTTCAACCTGTTCTAAGCCTAGTTGTGTACGAAACCACTGTATATGCTTAAAATTTCTATTATTCCAGTATGAAGACTGCTAGATATTATTAATCTACTTCCTTGTTTGCTGGAACTTCCAGTGCATGTATCTTTGAGGTGAACAAAGTGTGCTTTGTGTTTGCCCTGTATTCATGCTGACAATATTGGACCAAATTAATCTGTTTTTTAAAATAAGGAAAATAACAGTCCTTACCTGAGAGAAAATGAATCCCTCAGCAACAGGGCAAATGACTGACAACTTAGAAATACTTAAAAGACCTAGAAATATCAAGAAGATGGACTTATTTACTAATCACAGTAAAACGCGTAAATCCCAAATCACATTAAAAAGACTTTCAGCTTTACTTTTTGGTACAAAACATCCATCCTTAGCCCCTTTCTTCTTACTCAGTCTGCCAGGAAGCTGTGTGGGAAGCCTTTCGTATTTTTCTGGATCGGATTCCCGATACTTCTGAATATCAGAACTGGGTTACTGCCTGCCAGAGGGAAACCTTCTGCATATTTGACATTGGCAAAAACTTCAGCAATTCCCAAGAGCACTTGGAAATAATCCAACGGGTAAGGATTACTGAAATTTATTTAAAAATGGAGGGAGACTTCCCCACCTGCTTGTAGAAGGGCAAAGTATTGCTCAGGTAGAGGAGGGGGTGTGTACTAGAAGAAAGTAGTAAAAGGACAGTAAACAAAGGAGTTAGCAGGCTTCTTCTTGATGATAGGATACACCCACCAGTAAAATGCTGTTTTTCTTAATCTTTCCACAGCGAGTAAAACATAGAACCTTCCAGGAAAGGTAAGTAGCACAAGTAAAATCTCAGCACTTAATGTTACTGCCGTTCTTGAAAAAGATGCATTGATGTGTGGATGTGAGCATATATATGGATAGCACTGTGTTGTATTTAGTGAGTGCTGTGAGAGATGTGTGTGCTCCATGTTACAGAACACAGTAATTACATCGCAAATAATTAAGGCAGGAGAATACCCGCATTGTCTGTTCAATTTAGATCTAAATCAAAGACTGTCTTCTTAGGCTACTACAAGCACAAATCCATGTCAAAGCCACAGCCTTACATTAGAATAACATTCATTGGCAACATGACAAAAGATTGCACACAATTCCTACAATTTTTAAAAGGAAAGTCAGGGAGCTGAAAAAAGTGTATCTGGGAGGTTACATGATAAATGGTTAAAAAATTCCATTCTTTCACTTTATCTTTTGTCTGTATTTTTACATGGCATGCTATTTACTCTGATAACTATATTGGAAGAGGATAATGCTCCTGGCAATCATTGCAAGTCAGAGATGGCAGGATTAAAGTTGCAACATTGAATTTTCTCTCATATAAATATACCATAGTACAGATGAAAAATATCGTTGCCCACACTTTCTGATGAATGTATTATTTTGCCCTCAAATAGTCTTAGATTTTCAGAGATAGCAAACAGTATTTTCCATTCATACATTGTACTGTCTCAAGAATACAGAGTTCTTATGTATCTTTACTTATTATAACATGGGAGCTTTGAGTATTCTTCTTTCTATTAAATGTATTTTCAATAATGTAGGACTTAATTAAACTTTGCTGGAAGTCCAAAGGGAGATCTTCTCACTCAGTGTAGTGCAAACAGCAGCAGGAAGGCAGTGAGTGAAGTGACTTATTTCAGAGTTCTTATGCTCTGTATAAACAGCGTGGTTTTCTCCAGGCACAATTCAGAAGATGAGGTAAAATCTATGAAATTACTCAGATTTTAGCTGGAAAAGCAGGTAGCTGTGATTACGCATTGTTGAACTTCATTTTTACTATTAGGTAGTTTGGGGAAAAGTTCTGTAAGATATCACATAGAGGGATAAGTCTCAAGTTATTTGACATTATGAAAACAACATAAAATGTATTTCTCACCACACAGGATTACCAGAGAATGTGGTAAATTCAGAGCTGTCCATGCTGTTTTATTTATGCTATTCAACACCTAGGCTGGTCCTGTGTCAAAATGCAGCCCTGCCATCTTTTCTGTCTATTCTACAAGTTTCTTGCTGTCGCAGTTAATGTCATACCACACATTTGCAGAGCCGTAGTTTTTTCCATTCCATTTCCAGTTTTCACATACATTCCGCTTGTATATTCTACTTTAATGATAGCCATTTCTATTTATCATTGTCAGTTTCCATGATGGGGCTTTTCACTTTCATGCTCTTTTTGTATTTTTTTCCCACTCTACTTACAACCCAAAACAAATTAAATTCTTCACCTCAGCTTACATGAAAAAAAAAATCTCAGTGAGTGACTTAAAACATTCTTATCTATGAAACTGTTTCTAAAAGGTACAAAATAACAAATATTGTTTTTAAGAGTAGAAACTATTCTACAGCCTTAACAGCAGAAATCTTTAACGCATCTACAATAAAGTGTACCTGTTGTATGTGTGCTTACATACTACTTTGCTGACAGTACAAAAAACAATCCTGTAAGGTAGAAAATCCATACTCATCATATACTTGAGTTTTCAGCCATCTACCACAGGGATCATGGGAGACATTAACTGACAGATATTATATCCACATCCAAATCTAAATATTTTTACAATTCTAATAATCTTAACCTAGGAATCTGATTTGAAACTATATTAGTTGGTAGTAGTTTGATGATATTCTAGTGTAGGCTAATAGCAGAACAAAAGGTCCTCCCATCTTCTTCTCATAGCAAATCATGAAATGTCCTTGAAAACACGGTATTTTCATTCACTCAAATATTTTAAGGCCAGAGAACTCACAAAACTATCCTGATAGTATGAGATGTAGCAAAAGAAATAATCTGTTTAGATAATTCACAATGTCTTGTTCACTCTTCTGCCAGTGGTCAACTATTCAGTGACTTAGAGAAGAATCGCACTGTATTCACCTGTGTGATCCTTCTTTCTGACTGCTCAGGAAAATATCACTATGAAAGCTCGTGAGCAGACTCACAGGACTGGGAGGAGAAATATAATCTGATCAGTACTTTTGCTCATTGAAAGCAAATACGAGATAGAAGAAGAGGAAAGTAGGCAAGCATTTCTATAAACTGCTGAATATAAAGCAGCCCTGTTTAACCACATCATCAAATATTTCACTGCAAATAACTTCATTAATTTAATTACATCTAATGCAGATGTCATTTCTACATTTTGTTACACCTTCACATTTGCTTGTAAGCATGCTGATCATTAAATCATTCATTTCTATCTGATTGATAGGAAAGATGAAATAACCACAGACAAAACAGGTGGCAAAAAGCTGGAAGACATTCCTTCTGTTTCTACAGGTAAAGTCAAATCTGCTTGCTCTGTACCTGCCATCAAATAGAATTGCTAAAACCAGTGATCTTAGTAGGCTGTAACTGAACAGATGCTGTAGAAGCACAGCAAGTTCAGTCAAGTACAACAAAAGCAGCTTAGCAAAATAGTATGTAATAAGCAGTTCTTGTTTCTTCTACAGCGTGTCTGCTATTCAAATGTAGCATTTTTTATCATATATTTATTTTCATATATTCATTTTCAATGTCTTTAAATGCATCTTATAAACTATATTTTGCTAGTTTCATGTATAGTGAATGAAGCATATTTTTCTTCAGTTGTAAAGTATCATTTAGAGCATTCGCTGCTGCATTTTTTTTGGCCAAAATAATCAAACAGAAGAAAATTAATATTA
Source organism: Lagopus muta (assembly GCF_023343835.1). Classification (NCBI taxonomy): domain Eukaryota; kingdom Metazoa; phylum Chordata; class Aves; order Galliformes; family Phasianidae; genus Lagopus; species Lagopus muta. The sequence goes on along the minus strand of NC_064434.1, from coordinate 30,539,633 downwards.
TTTCTGACAGAAAGTCACAGTGAAGCCAAGACATTACATTGAGTAATTGCTTAATTTAGACATACCAACACTGCTGCATACCAGAATTCTTTAAAATGATAGAAATATATGTAATTATAAAAATCTGTAAAAATATGAGCATTTGGCTCAAGGAGGAAACATCCTGCACACATTTATAGGAAGGTTGAATAGGACAGAATCGTTGATTGTAAATTCTAGCATGGTAGTTTTGCCTTCAAATGGAAAACTGCCAAAACTTCTTGTTACTTTAAATTAATCAGAAAGGAAAATCACCATAACACAGACAAAGATCTCAAAGCAAGATGACCAATAGAGAAAGGGGAAGATTTGTCCATCTTAATGCACAAACCATTCTCATATGATTTTATTCGGAACCCTGCCAGGTCCCCCCAGCGTATCCCTTTCTTACACACTGGTACCTAACAGAACACTGCTCAATGAGATTGTCAACGAGACCAAGACTCCTGTGAAGGTGAGATGAAGACTCTCAGCCTGTTTTCCTATTCAGCCTTTTCATTCACCTTTTCTTTTTGAACTGAGCTAGCAGAAAAAGAGGGACAGAAAAAAAGGGGGAAGCCTTTTAAATGCTAAGTGCTGGCTAAAAAAGTCACAAGGCAGCAATATATTTATAGAAATTAAGTTTGCCTTGATCTTGTGTTTATATTGTAGAATAATCTTTAACAGATGAGCCATATCTTTATATAGAGTGAAAAATATATTTTCCTTCAAAACTGAGGCATCCCAAGTAGTGGCTTAGAAGAATTAAGTATGGAGAATTAACTGGGGCAGAAAATATTCTTTCCAATGAGAAAACATTGCAGCTATATGATTCCTCTACTACTTATTCTTGAAAACTACCAAAACCCAGGCGTACATATGGTCCAGATGTCTTCAGTAGCCTTATGCCAGCCCATCCTACAGCAGAAATGGAAATCCCATCCCTGCATGGGATTCAGGCTGATATGTTTTCTGTTCTTTTGGACCAGCTTCACCACAATCATCATCTTGCTCTTATTGTTATTTTAACACAAGGTATAAAAAGCTTGGCTAAGAGTAGAATTATCCTAGAGCAAATTCAAATATTAAAAAATGTTAAAAGACTACAGAATATAACTTATAATAAGTATAAACAAGCCACGTATATGCAGTCAGTGCAGTAAAGTTTCCGGAGTGACATCTCTGTATCACTTCAATAGGCACTTGTGCTCCAATACTTTGAATCATAGAATCACGAAGATTGGAAAAGACCTCCAAGATCATCTCCAATCTTCTCCATCATAGTCCAATCATTCACTTACCACCAACATTTTCCCACTAAATCACATCCCTTAGTACAACATTATAGATTTCTTGAACATCTCAAAGGACAGTGACTCAGCCACCTCCCTGAGCAGCTAGTTCCAGCATCTGACCACTCTTTTGGAGAAAAAAATTTTGAAACATCTCTCTCAACCTCGAAATTAGCAAAATTATACTATATTTAGGATGAGTTAGGAAATCTTTCTGAATGCACCCACAGTGGGTGTGTTCCACAAGCCACTGTCAGCTTTTGGAAAGTAATGTTAAGGAAGTTAAAAACTACTGAGCAGAGACCAAAACTATTAACAGTACTGGGAATTAATAAATAAAATAAGAGTACTTTTAATAGTTGTAAAGTCATCTGCACAGGAAAGGTGTCACATGGGTAGAGCCAATTCTACTTTGTCATTGGGAAAACAAATACGAGTGTCTGAACATGAAACTGTAAAAGACACATTTGCAGTTTTTCTATTATTAACCAATGTATTCTGAAGGTAGGATACCAACAGGTTTTATCATTTACTTGTTCCTTTTCCTGAGGTCAAGAACCATCCTCCAAAGTGGCAAGCCATACCACTTTAATAACATTGGAAACAAGAATTGAAAACTGCAAAAAAAATGGTTTGATTTGCTTCATTTTCTTCTATGAATACAAGAGAATGTAAAAGGTAGCTCTCAAGTCACAGTAATAAAAACTCATTTGCAAAGACAGAAGAATAAAATCAAGTGGCTGTGAACTGTCACTATTTGTAGGGTCTGGTTCAGAAAGCTTTTTGGGGTATGGGTTTAAAAAGGAACTCATCTATCTATTAAATGTTGCAATGTAGGGGGAAAACGATCACTCGCCTTTATTTCTCTTTTTTTTTTCCTCTCCTCTTTTAGGAGCTAGGAACAAATACAGTCCCAGAACTTCCTGCAGAACAAATGGTAGAATTCAGTGTCACTCTCACTGATCAGGAATACACAGCTGAACTCAGCGATCCCAGCTCCCCACAGTATCAACAATTAGCTGCCAAATTTCAACTACAGGTAAGGAGGCTTAGTGAACACTGAAATCTTGGTTTTATACCTTGTATAGATTCATATCATGAAGCTACTTCCACCATGAAAAAAGACTAGAGTAAGCCATTCTCATTTAAAGGAGACAATATTCTCAAGTCCTTCAGTTTCCCTTCAGATATTACCATCTCTTCCCATTGTTTAGGCCATCTGTTCAGCTGCCAAGCTAACAAGCAATCATCTTGGTCATCAGCGAAACCTCATAACTGATGAGAAGAATGTTGTTCCATCTGTAACTTTAGGAATATCATTTGGGATTAATCAGGAATTCATGGACAATATTACTTTATCATAATTTAATTTCTGCAATAAACGTAATGAAAAATGTAATATAAATGTTAAAAGTAATTAGCTACTGTGTTCTGAACTATTTTTCAAAGGACTTTCAGTCATTTTTGTTGTTCGTTACCATAATTTCTCTAAGAACTGGAACATCTGCAGTGTCTTCATATAATTAATAATGATAACGTAATGTTCAACTATCATTTTTAGAGATAGCAATTAATGATGATGTTCCCAAAAGCTCTCAGTAAAATTAAATGAGCTTTCTCATCAGTTTCATAAGTGCTCCTCAGTACAAAATATTTCACTATCCTTGTTTGGTTTCAGATATGTGTAGAAAAACAAAGAACATGTTTGCAGAACCAATAAAAAACTGGATTCTCCAGTATTATCCTCAAACAGAACTGCCTGCATACTTTATTTATTACACGTGTTGCACAATGGTGCAAGTCAGCAATATGACTTACATTTAATTAATTTTAAAGTATTCCTATATCATAGAATAAGTAGAATATGAGGAAATGGATATGGGAGGGAAAAATAAAATATTTCTTGATTAGTAAGCTATTTTCCGTTGTTGTGAAGTTTTATCTGATCTCTTTGTAATGTCCATAGCTGTTCTTGACATGAAATGTTGACAAGATAATGATTTGTAGTCCAGTAGCATGAAACATAGCTGACACACTTTTCTCCAAAGAATTTCACAAAGGAGACACTCTTGTTTACATAATTACATAATTACTACTTCTACATCATTTTTACTGTTAGACCAAGTAGTTACGTCCATTCCTTTCCTTACTAGCAGAAGAAATGCCGAGATGGTGTGCTGCCTGTACCATGGCAGGACCAGAAATTGAATGAGAAAGGAACTGTGCTTTTTAAAAAGAATCCCTCTTCTCTTCCAAAAAAGATGTACATAAAATAGATATTTTGGCTCAGCTACAACAGGAAAAGACAAACCTGCATTTATCAGTTAGCTATAGCTCAAAATACCGTCGATTACTGAGATGCTGAGAAAAATTTATTCTAATCTGAAAAAATGTATACAGAGATAACATTTATTTTGAACTTCTTTTGCCTATTAACAGGTAAAGCAGACAGCAAAGATTTTCTTACAGTTGAGCAATGACAATTGCACAAAAAGGGCACTTAAAGTTGTTTCCTAAAGCCCTCTCTGAAACATGAAAAATATAGTCTAGGTATACAACCTGTGGTTTTGCCTTTTAGCAGTAAGAGTTACACTGAATTAATGAGTTTATGTTTTTCTATAGATGCAAAAAATATTTGAGAAACTTCCAGGATTTAAAGAAATCCACGTATTGGGATTTAAGTAAGTAAGAAAATGGGGTTCATTTTTCTATTGGCTACTAGGATTCTACTCTCCCTTCTTTTCTTCACATGGAGAGACTTATTCATAGTGGAATATGTGTTTCTATAAATAGAAAACAGTTCTCTGGGAGCAATAAAGCAACAATATGGAGAGAAGTGCAAATACATCCCAAGTGAGACTACAGGCTTTCAAATTATTAAGAAGTAGCTTTAATTATCTGAGAAATCCTACTGTAGGTGAAGTAAAATCTGAAATTATCCATTAAGGACTTTCTTAAATGACAAGGAGAGTTAAAGGCAGGATAATTTAGATGGCTACACTTTGTATGTGGGTCTTGTGCTCTTCACGATCAAAGTGAAGCTTCTTTGGAAAGAGAAAGTTGCATGAGGACACAGGTTCACACACAAAATTTTCAAATAGGTTTCTGCCAGGTATGTCAAAAAATTCCTTTGATTAGATTCCTGTTCTGTCTTGCCAGTTCTATTAGTTTTAGCTTCTTTCCATGTTTACTGCTGATACAAGCTGCCGTGTTAGTTTTTTTCCTATAGAGAAATACAGTTCCTTTCAAAAACTTCAATTGTGCTTCAATAGACAAAAATACATTATATAAAGAGTCAAGGGAAAACCAAATTGCTAACAGCAGTAAATAACATAAAATTGAAATTAAAAGAGAAGGAAGAGACAGAAATTTGTGGTCTTAAGGCACAGCATTAGGAACATTCAACTTGTAATACATAATGAAAAACATTTGTATCAAAATGAAATTTTAGAAAAGCATTCTTTTTCCAGACTGGCTATGGGCATCCTGTTCTAGTAGCTGGTGACCCTGTGCATGGCAGGGGTGGGGTTGAAGCTAGATTATAATTATGGTCCTTTTCAACACAGGCCACTCTATGATTCTATGATTCCTATAGGAGAGAAAAGAGCAAACAAAAGTGAAAATGACTTGCATATCATTCTGATAATTAAAGTAAGAAAATAAAAAGCTGGCTACTGCATAACAAGTAAATATCTGCAATAGCACCTTACAGATACAACTTACAAGTAAGTAATCTCAGTTGTAACTCAAAGAGATCTGTAATCTACTTCTGCTTAGTATCGCATTCTTAGCTTTCTGTAGCTGATAAGCAGGTATATTCATCAATGTGAATGATCAGAGCTGCCCATCAATTAGTGATTGACTTAACTAGGTCTACAGAAACAGGCCTTAGGTATGTTGCTGTCCACAGAATCTCAGAATCACCAGGGTTGGAAGGGACCTCAAGGATCACAAAGCTCCAAACCCCCTACCACCTGCAGGGCCACCAGCCTCCCTATTTAATACTAGACCAGGCTGCTTAGGGCCCCATCCAATCTGGCCTTGAACGGGGCATCCATTCTCCTTTGACCGTATCACCACATTTATTCACAGCATTTTTCACAAGGCAATACGAAAAGATAGCATTAGTGATGTGCCAGAGAATTCATCAAGGGAGATAACAACAAGAACGTCAACATAGGCATCTCCTTCAAAGTGATTAATAGATCATTACCCCTGTGACTAGGATGAGAGTAGGTATAATGTGCACAGTAACAGTTGCTGCTACTGTCAAAGGTGTTCATTGCTGCTGTAAAGAAATGATCAGCAATGCTCAAATTGCACCATTGGTAGTGAAAAATAGGAAAGCTATTTCAAATATTTCAGACTGTCAAGGTAAAGTAAAATTCCTGTTTTTCCACTCAAAACATGATGATTTGCACTACTCTGAAGGAAAAAAGAGCAATGATGGAGAACAGGCTGTCATTTTCACACAGAAATAAAAATCATAGGTAATGCATAGAAGATCAATTGTCAGCAGATATTTTTGATGTACAACTGATTGATTTACCAGTATATATAACTCTTTGTTTCTTTTTCTTTTGCAATCCTCTATGGTACTCTTTTTTTTCTGCGATGAAATGAAGGCAGAAGAAGGAGAAAGATGGGTAATTTGCCTCTAATTCATAATGAATTTTGTTCATTTTATAGTCTAAGAAATTAAGACAAATCAATAAATAGCATTTATCTTGTTGTGACCAAGTGAATTGATTTGCGTTCTGTCCAAGTACAGAATTTCTGACATAAAGCAGCAGGGACAGCTTTCATTTTCATCTGCAAGGTTCATACAATCAGGCTTGTCAGGATGTCTCTCAAGGAAAGGAAATCGCATGACATAGGAAAATTTACATTCAGATGATAAAACATCTTTATCAGTCATAAACTTTAAAAAAAACAAAACAACTGCCTATTAAATTTTCAGTTTTGATCATCTGTGTGTTTCCATACAAATGTTATCTTCAGTAAGTACGCAGGATTTTCTTAGTTACCTGTGTTGTCATGGCAAATAGAGTGGCAAAGAGACCAGTTACTAGATTAATAAAATACAGGGAGATATGGACTTGTAATACAACTATGGGTGCTTTTTTTTTGGCTTAGAAGTGCTGCTAGGGAATAATATTTTTGGCAGATCCTAGAATTTCTCTTTTACTCCTAGTTTAAATGGAAGAATTTTCTACTTCTTTTCCCAGATTCTTGCAACATCACATAAACAAAAATACATAGCATATACTAGATAAGGCGTACTTCCTTTCTTTCCAAATATTTGATATTATAGAAAACAATGTTTTACTCGTTCTTTTTCATGTTAATTATGTGAATTTACAATTTGTGAAAGGTGATGAATTTGGAAGATTCAAGTCTTCTGTTAAGCAAGTAAGAAGCAGTGCTTACTCATTTGAATTTTGAAAGGCTGTTTCCCATTGTGAAATATTACTTTCTTGCCAAATAAGCTAGCTTTCCTGACTTGTTTCATTAAAAAAAATAAATAAATAAATAAGAAAGAAAGAAAGAAAAAGCCCCAGATCTGATAGGATTTTTTCTTACCTGTGGTTTTATGAACTTTTAAATTCCTTTTGGTATGTTTCTGTATGATTAGTAGGTGATTATTGCTTCTTGTAACTGCCAGCATGCATTTATGATTGTTTAAATCAAAAATGAACTGTGTCAAGCAATATTATAAGCTCCACAGGTTTCTGAGTAGTCATCTTAAACTGGATTATGTTAGAATATTTTTATAATTTCATTCAATATATGAAGTTTAATTTAAAAGTATGAACAGAAGGAGAAAAGGTTTAGGCATGGTAAAAGTAATTTGAAGACTGCAGTGTCATTAGAAAGCAACATATTTGTGTTATTTTTACAGTAGAGAATATGTTGTGGTTGCATGAACTTTTTTATTTTGCTTCTTTGTAAGATCAGTCTTCAGGCAGTAACTGATTTTGCTGCACTGGACGCTTTTGCATCTTCCTTTTGCAGGTCAAGCAGCACTATAGCGCGATACATGGTAAACTTTGAGAGAGATGGCTCAGAAATCAAAAGCACTGCAGATGACATCTCAACTATTGGATCAAATAAGGTTGAAAATGAAAAAGCACCACTCTCTGCAAAGGAAGAGAGGGAAATATCAGCAACCAAACTCACAGTAACGGACCTTCAGCAGCTGGTTGCTACAGCACTCCATGAAGACAGGTCCCTACCAGTGGACCTTGGGACACTTCGGTTTACTGACGGTCAGTGGGCAGGCCAATACTGGGCACAAGTCTGAACCTTGCCTTGCAAATTTATGCAATTTCAGTACAGTGTCCTTAGCTTTGTTCAAGGTCTTTTTCATATGATGTACCTACGTCTCCTAAGGGTTGCAAAATAGTTAAAGGATGCACAGATCAAAGTTTGTAACAAAATACACCTCTGTGTTTAAATAGTCGGACTTCCAATCATATTTGCAGGTCTGTTTCCATTTGTTTATGAAATCTGAATATTTTGCACACTATGGCAAACCAGAGAAGAAAAAGTAAAATAGCTTGAATATTCACTAACTCATTGTGAATTCCCAGTGTGGACAAACACCTTTCTTTAATAAGATAAAAAGTAAGGCATTTCTCTAACCTGAATTTAGCATTCTAACAGCTAAACTTCTATTGCAAGCAAGCCCCATAACCTCCTGATGGAGAAACAGAGAGGGACAGACACCTTAAAGGGCAAAGGCAAATACAAGTTTAAGATTTAAAGAAAGGGGAATACAAATTTAGAGTACTAATAAAGATGGGTGAGAATAGCCCTAGCTGAAGGGCTGCATCTAGTACAGTACTACAGCTAATGAATACCCCCTTACAGTCCATCAGCAATTTTTTCAAAGCTAGAAAAGCCCTAGCATTGGGGAAGTGAGTTAAAATCAGGGAAATAACATTACAGTGTTCCTTATACGTATGCTTGTCAAAATGACATTAAAACACAAACAATCTCATAGCTATACTGTTTCATTTACAGGCAACAGAATTTTCTTCCCTCTAAAAAAAATATGTAGATGAATTAATATTTTCTATAATATTAAAATGTATTTTAATATAGATTAAAGATGCCAATCCAAATTTTCATGGATATAGAACACTTAAATAGTGTTTATTTTTAATCAATTTTTTCCCTCTAGTTATGTTTAATAAACAGTTTTAGAAAAGCAACATGCATGTACGTGTGCTCAAAGAGCTCTTCTGAGAGGGTTAAAGCAGTGCTAAAGCCAAAACACTGAGTAGCAATGGTGTGGACTCCTGGTAAAACTGAAAGCAATTTGGGCTTAATGAACAGCACAGTGTGATGAATCATCGTAACCCATGTGAGTGTAACTGAGTGGTTCAGCTGATTTTAATCATTCATCCAGCTATGCCCAGTTCAGTTCTCTGCAGCCCTATCCCATTAATACTAAACAAAGAATACAAAATACTGTATATAAATCTCCTGCTTTCTTCATAAATACCAGTGTAATTTGAAATGTATGCCTCTGCGTTCTTAACATGGACTTTTAAAAACCATTATTTTTTATGGAGAATAGTTTTAATACATTTTTCCTCTGTTTTAGAAGAGTTTTCAGTGTGCTATTGCTGAAATATTATTTTCTTTTTTTTCCCCAGAACCTATTCTACCGCCAAGTGATTTCGATAATGACATCCAAGGCATGGTCACCATTCCTCTGGCAGGCCCTGATTTGGTGAGTTAATTCCACCCTTTTATTTATCTATTTCTTCATGAGAAATGACATTAAGCACCAAGAAAACACTTTTAATATACAGTAAAATGCTCTTTTGCAAAAATATGTATCTGCCTTTTATATATGCTATAACAATGAGTGCTGTGGTGATACAGTGCAAGAAGAGATATGGTTTCATTCACAGGTGAATATTACCACTTGAGTGCATTTTCCAGTTTTAATTAAAAATAAACAACTGCTCACCAGTTCAGTAGTGCATCTCAGAGAGAGGAGAACAATTGACATGGAGAGAAAATGTCATCTTTCTTTGACTGTATCTAAAATACCAGGCAATGCGGTTGGGATCACATGCATATATCAGACCTTTGGTGTATCCCATGACTTCATGCTGAACTAGATTCCCATGACTAAAGATTATTGGCTATTTTAGCAGTGAAAGTTAAACAATAATGAAAACTACCTTTAAAATCTGCTTCCCTCTGAAATTCTTTCTTAGGATGACACCATAAGCGCAGAACTCCCACTGGTTTATCCCAGCCCAGCAACGGTGGACCAAACCAGAGGCTTCTTTGTTGATGAATTTACAACTGGAATCTCTGATCTAAGCAGAGAGATTGGTGGACCTGAAGACTTTGATAGTAATTTTATTACATCTGAACCCGCATTCCCTACCAAACCCTCCAGAGAACCACCTCACGACAAATCTCCAGACACAGAAGATATCACTACTGATTACCAAAGATTCACAGTGCCTTTCAGTGCTCTGGTTAGCACAGACAGTCCTCCAAAGCCAGAGGATTCCTACCTGCCTCCTCCAGCAGACGAGTCAGAGAGCAAGGACTTAATCACCGATGACAATGAGTCTCCAACAGAGCAGGTTATCACATTGGCAGTTCATACCACAGGTAGTTTTACCCTACCTACTTTCCTGCAAGCCACAGATGAGCATACTGAAGCTGAGATGAAGAAAGAACTGCTTGGAGTAACAGAACCACCTTTCAAGGAAGCTGATAGAGACAGTCTCTCTGGACAAGGTAAGATGCAATAGACCTTTCCACAAGAAGGAGTAGGAGAAAATTGTTATTAAACATACAGTCACATGTAGCTACAGGAAATATTCTTTTAACTTTCTTTTAACACTTTCAGTTGTGACACAAATATTTCTGTGCCATCAAAGAGAAAAATCATACTTTGCATTTCTGAAACAAACATGAAACAAGCAAAAAATAAACCACAAATGCTGAAGCATAAGAAAATAAGGCAGGAATTGTGGTAGAATTTCAAACTGACAGAGCAAAAAAAACATATTGGAAAAAAAAAATAAAATAAAGCCAATCCCAGCTAACACAAACAAGAACTATTACAGCATTTAAAACACAGAAGGTAAATTACTGTGGTTTCACTAGGCAGACCTGGATGATAGATACAAGAATATAATGAAATAATATATTCCAAGCAAGGAGTACTGTGTATCAAAAAAGACTACATTTCTGCAGATCTGAAGAAAATACTTCTTAAAAATTACTCTTTTCCATGTGTTTATTCAGTCTTTTCCATTCTGTAGGGGTTTTTAATGGCATTCAGAGGTATGAGGAAAAACCAGACAGTGAATCAGAAAATGTATGTATGCTTATAACTGGATGGAGAAAAGTCTGCATAATCCAACCCTTAAAATGAAAAATATATGTTAGCCATGTTTCCCACAGTTATGGGAAAGTGATGACCCTGCTGATGAAACGAGTTAAAAGACACCATCAGGTCAAGGACATAGGTATATTAGAATTTTCTCTAGAGCCACAGAATATCAGTAATCCCAAAGTCTCCATCATCATCATGGCTTGGAAAAACAAGAGAGACACTTCATGGTACCGTGGTGTAGCAGCAGCCTTCACTGGCAAAGCAATCTGAGCTACAACTGCTGCCACTGCACTCTAGATTCACCACTCTGCTCCCTCTCCTGTTCCCAAGCCTGCTCTTACCAATTCTGCATGCCCAGAAATTGCAAAGGCACTCCTTTATCCCTCCTGCCCAGCATCAGCCTGTAAGACAAAGAGGCAGTGATTGCACTGCTGAAATCAGAAACACCCAGCTGCATGATGGCAGCATCATTCACTGGGGCCTGTGCAGCAGAAACATGAGAGGCCATTTAGTGTAAAATCAGTAAGACTGTACTTTCTGGATGCAGTAAGTACCTAGATGAGCATCTAAATAATGAAGAATATAAAAGCTGCCACTTGAGGCAGGGAAGAGCCCAGCGTTGTACACAGTCATGTTACTGCACCTGGTAGTTTCTCTGGTAGCTCGAGTTAGCTGCTCTTACCTTTTTAATCATTATAGTTCTGTTGCACAAAATGCAGAGAATTACCATCTGCTGGAAAAGCATATTCTCACACACACAGAAGATTCTTTTGTGTTTTTTTCCCCTACCTGATTTATTAACTGCCATGAGCAAGCACACCTCTTTGTCACTGCATGTTGCAGGTTTATTGCAGCACTGAGTAAAAGATTTGCTTGTATGCAAAGAGTTTTGAAGTGAAAGAAAAGCAAACGCTTCATCATTAGCTTAAAGATTAGAAAAACATTTCTAATAAGAATTAACTGTGAAATGTTCCTGACATGAAACTTTGTGATGAAAAGTGTTGAAAGCAACAATTTTCAGTGTGTACTGACAAGTCTTACAATGCTGCTGCTAACAGTATAGCAGGGAGAAGACCTATGAACTTTCATTCTATTCACTCATGGGATCAGGGACATTGTAATAAAGCATGTGTGTTCTACATTTTGCTAAATAGCTGAAAAGCCTTGTAGCCTAGCATCTCCCAGTGACTGGAGAAAAGCAGTTAGGACTATTTCACCTACCAGAAATGCAGAGCAGCACACACTGAGGATCCTAGGTCTTTTATTTTCCCTCAAGAATTGTGAAGAGCTTGTTTACCACAATGTTTTCTAGTTACTGCCTGAGTGCTTTTCACTGGATGGGAGGAAGAGACAAACCTCTCTCTCGCCCCAAGGTTAGAGCTTGCTCGACTGTTCCCAAGTGGCAGTCTAGGAGAACCCTTCACTTTGCTATCATAAAGGTTTCAGGTCAAAGCTAGATGCTGTGCTTCTAAACCATCCTCAGACACACTGCATTGCATGGTTTAGTGACTAGCAATGCCATGAGGCAAACATCAGGAAATTTTAGGAAGTATAGTGCAAATAGAAAATTCGCTGTTAGAAGAGATCCAGATTTTGTTTACAAGTTTTTTCTCATAAAGTTTTAAGTCCATTGGGAAGGAAAAAAAAAAAAAAAATGAGAGAGAGAGAGAGAGGAAAAGGCTCATGCTTCCTCCTAAAGCCATTATTGTCTGTGCCCACACAGCATTTAATTTTTCACTTAAAACTTACACTGCTGTGAGTCCTGTGAGTTTGGTTTGATCTTTTGGAAAGTACCTTATAATCACTACTTTCAGAAATTATTTGTTTTGCATTTGGTTTGGAGCCTATCAATCTGCAAAGCAGAATAAACTGCATAGAGCTGTAAAAAAAAAAAAAAAAAGAAAGCTTCCCCCAAAGAAGGGCTACCATCTTGCTCCTCCTTGTTAAGCACAAATTCTGTCTAAAATAAGCATTGGCACGTAGGAACTTCATCATCACTTCTGCAAATGAGTAGCAGGAAAAAAAAAAAATACCTTTCTCCAAAAAGGTGGGATGCCACATTAGCAGTGACACATGGCTGTATTATATTTGCTTAAAATCTTCTAGTACACAAAACAACATTAACAGGAGACACTGAACATTTACTGAGTTCTTAGAAGACTAAGTAGTGCATACTCTTTCAAACTTTTTCTCTTTTTATAGCTTTTTGGCAGTACTGTATGCAGCAACCTCTCTATTCTTTTGTTTTCCTGGCTATTGCTTATTTTATAGGAAAAATAGATAAGGAAGCTTAACAAAATTTATTATATAATTTTTATGAAAATCAGTAGTACTGATGATACTAACTGTAATATCGCAATTAAAATTCATGACTGGCAGGTATAGACATTTTGCCACTTTGTGCCTGGCTATTTCATTTGAGAGTTGCATTTCTTATCAACCTTTAAACTTTTACCTATTGCTGGTGTGAAAGAGCAACAACTACTTAGACCCTTCTGTATGAGGCTGGACAGCCTGCAATTGTACTGCATTTGTTCCCAGCCATTTCCCTGGCCTACAATACAAATGATGGGCATTTAGAACTTAACAAAACTTTAAATTTACTCACATTTATCGTGAAGGAAAGAGGTGGCTTGCAGTAATAGCATAGTCTGTTATTCTTTGTTGTGTCTCTATCAGCTTTATGTTTCGCAGATGGATTTAATTGCACTAGTTATCACCTGTGCATAGCTAAAGACTATGCATTACTACAGAGTCCTCAGCACTGAGTGGCTGAAACCCACTCTAACCACTTTAATTGTGTCCACCCAAAGTCTTTGTGCAAAGGAATATAAAAAAAATTATTTCACAGCTCGCAGAAAGATCTGCAAGGTCACACACACAAAGTTCTCCATACAAGATCTAGGGAAAGGAGAATAAAGGCAGGAAGGAGTTAAATCAGTGAGAGGTGCTTTTAAGACATGTAGGATGGGATTAGTCAGGTGTGGGCAGGCAGTGGGAAGAATAATCTAGAAGCAGAAGTGAGGCTTCTTTTAGGTGATACTGTACTCATGGTGATGATGTCTGTAGACAGTAAAAGGCAGGCCAGCGAAATTTAGAGAAACTTTTTGACCAGATAGGATAGTAATTACTGCAACCTTTGAAGCAGCCTAGATCTATTAGGAAGATGTAAAGCTACATTTCAAGTAAGCCTAATGTGTTCAAATTATATTTTGAGATTTCCTAGTAACACTAAGAGAAAAACCTTCATACAGATGTCCAGTCCTCTTATTGGAAAGTTGCCTGGCAGTGGGATTTAAACTTTAAGTAATTATAAAAAGGATTTTCTTCTCTCTAGCACCTTCAAAATCTGGGTTTTCAATATTTATGAATAGTGCGAACAAAACTGTTCCTTTCTACTAAGATACCTGTTCAATGTCTTCTACAGTTCTTCCTCTGGAATCAACTAATCTCTCCTTCTTCTTTATGGTTAAATTCTTATCCCTTTCTTTCCAGTCTTCTCATGAGTCTACCTAACACAATGTGATTATTCAGAGAGGCGCATTAGACTTGTGGTTATTTAAAAATCCACGAAAATTCCAGTGGTAAAACAATGCAAATAAAGGTAAAAACAGATAAAGGTGTTCATGAAGTCTGCAATAACAGTAGTGAAATACTTTTATTCCTAAGCAGTATGAAGAATTTTAAATTGCAATTGTTTTGACAATAACCACTTGCAGTTCATATAATCCAGATAAATGGTAATCCACAAGTCCTGACTATTGTGGAGGAAGCACTACTTCTAGAGATGTTGTTACAGAAATACTGGAGAAAATGAAACTAGTGATAAAATACTTCAGCTTTTTTTGTCATTCTCAAATCTTGATCTCATCAACCTGGATCACCCTCAAGAAACACTTTCAGTGAAGATGAGTCTGCAGAGTGTGTCACAGTGTTTTTCCTGTGAGAAAAAAAACCCACACTGATGTGCAGACGGTTGCTACACATCTGCATGTTTCTTTTAGTAATTGTTCTCATATTTTATGCAGCCCTGTTTTGAGGCATCCTATGGTTTTCTCCTCCTGCCCAGCAGTTAATTCAGTCGTACGCTCCTCTCTCACTACTATTTTGTAGCAATCTCTAGAAAAACTCAGTTTTCTGGATGTTTGGAGATTCTTTCTGCCACTGGTTCATTCCCAGCTGTCTGTAGGCCGTCTATGGTTAGCACTGCTCTCTATTTGGCATAATCAACATTGTCATGGAAATGAAAACGCCATTACTTCTTGCAAGAACATCTCCAGGCATTTTGGGTACTGGAATTCACCTCTACTTTGTGCCAGGAATTCACATGGCTGTTTATACAAGGTAAGAATTCTTTTCCTTGCATGTTTTTCTGTTTTTCCCTGCATGATTTCTTTGACATTAAACTGACAGATGTTTTTTCACATTCTCCTTCATCAGATTCTCTTGATGCCATTTCACTTGTAACTTCAGATGTGCCAAGAATGCTTTTCATGAAGGTGCTGCTTTAGCCTGATGCGTGGAGGAGTGAACAGGTAGGTCTAGCTGTGTAATCCTCTCAAACAATGTATACAATAGCAAAAAAAGCTTTCTGTAAATTGAAGATGAGGCTGAATGCAGAAGTTTCAGCAGGCCAATATTAAGATATGACAGGCTTAAGATTTGTTCATCATATATTCACAATTTAGTTATGTAAGTTAAATACTCAGAGTACTACAGATATCCTGAAGAGTCCTAGAGAGTACAGGTTGGTATACCACAGCAACTAGTAACAACTACGTACTGTTTGTAGACATTGAAACTCCCAAAGCACAGTGCTCTGGTTATTTTGTGCTGCACCAACCACAGTGATCTTTTAACAGGCACAATCATCCCTAAATCATCTGGTCCAAAATCATTATCCGTGTCACTAAAATTGAAACACATACTTAAAATAAAACCATCTGGATCTTCTCAGTTAGATACCTTCCATCTCTCTCTTACTTCTTCCATAGCTAAACTATGATAAAATCAAATTGCGTATATCCAAGACGCACCATAAGAATAAAATAGTCCTCACTGTGACCTTCATTCCATTAATTGTATGTTTTTCAAATCATAATATGAAAAAAAATGTATTCAGTGTTTTAGTTTTTCTTTGCAAGTCTAAAAGCACTCATTTGATGACAAAGTTTTAAGATAATCTCAGATTAAACTTTCTAATTTTATGTTTTTCTTCTCTGTTTTTAGGTCCTTGGGTCAACTTGAACACATATCATGCGCCGTCTGTGCTCTTTTTACCATTTTGCAAACTAATAAACTTGTCTGATGTAGGTCCCACGACTTACAAAAATTTGCTCTTCTACTTTTTTTTTATTGCACAGTAGTGGGAAACATAGGAATTGAAGAGGAATTTGGAGGATACTTCCAATTCTGAAGGATAGGTAGCATAACTTTTCAGAATATGTTTCTAATCATTCTAAAGTAAAACAAGTAAAAAATAGTATTCCCAGCTTTGGGATCTCAATTTAAGGAGCTCCAAAATCACATCAGTGGCATGGAGCAGTAGGTGTGGCATTTAGATGTCTGCTTCTATATGATTCCTGGTTTCTAAAGCTTTAGGTTGTTGTCAAACAGTTTCTTATTTAAAACTCACAACTCAATTTTTTCCAATTTAACTTTAGAGCCATCAACAACTGGAATAAGAACTGTTAATCCACTTGAAGCTATGGTTTTAAGCAAGAGTTTTTTATTCAAATTTGACTCTGTTTCTTTGTAAAAGCATATTTATATTTGCAAATTCACTGCTTCTCTTTTTTTTTCTCTCTTTTGTTTCTCTTTTTAATTCATTAATGCAAATACCATACAAGTTCAGACATCTCAGTTTAGTTTAGTCTTTAGTTTACTTAAGATATATTTTTATTATTTTTAGAGGCTAGTAAATGTTGCTGAATTTTAATGCAGCATGGCTTACAAGAAGTGGTAGCTACAGCAGCCTTGGGCAATTTTTGCATGTCTTCACTGTAAAAGAAACAGGTTCAGAAGACAGAGGAAAGGGAATTCTGTTTTCACTGAACACCAGACCTGGCTTCTGGAGGCTTCATACAGATAGAATGACAGCTCTAAAAATTAAAAAGGCAAAATTTGTCATTAATTATGTACCACAAGATATTTGCTGTGACCTGTTAGGTTAATTATCCTCTTCCCCTGTTCTCTTAATCCTCATCTTATTTGAGCCTCAGTTAAAAATGGAAGACCTCAAACTCAAATTCAGCACTTTACCTGTTTATTTGTATATAACATTCCTGCATTCAGGAAATTTGTGGCATTTCAATATGCAGAAAACATGTAAATTTGAATTCAGCTCCTTGCTGTACCATTCCACCTAATATGTACATCAGCACAGCTGTCCATATGGAGACTTTTTACTCTGATTGCGGATTGTTTTAACTGCATACTTTTTCCTTTGTTAGTTATCTTCTTCAGTCAGTTTGGTTACAAATATTTCCACATAAAGCGTTAAACTCTCATGTCAGTGGACTTGTAAAATGTGTCCATTTCCAACATGAAATGTCAGTGCTTATTAAGCTCATGAATGAAATGAAATGCCAGGTTCTCCTGATGTACAACCTTCTGGGCATACTTATTAATGCAAAGCCGCTAGAAAACCTTTCAATTACAATTTGAACTTTTGCAAACAGCAATTCCTTATTCACGGTCAATTTGGAGGCTCTTCCTCACTTAAAATATGTAAGAGAACAAACTAATTAGACAAAGTTGTTGAAATGGTAATTGATTTTTTTTTTTTTTTCTGATAAGTAAGTTGTACCTATGCATATTAATCCTCCAGCTGGGGGATTCTACGTAGAACTCCTCTTGCAAAGATTTAGTACAGCAGTGCACCCAAGAAATTGCCTCTTCATTTACTGTTTACATGTCTTTGCCAATAGCAGTTTAATTTTAGATATAAAACTATCTTCCGTACAGTATGGCCCTGCCTTGTCCATATAATACATAAAACGCCTACAGATTCCATTGAACAACTTTACAGGGTGTAAGTAGTGGCTGAGAGTTAGAGTTGAGCTTTTTCTTACTGTAGGTAGTATTTAATTCCATGCCATTGTTTAACCTTCAATGTGGTTACTCTGGGAGATACGTTTGAGTTCAGCATCTTATTTCATGTTCTCTGTGGGTTTCTTACACCAAAATGATACAGTTGTAGAGTGAACTGTGTGCTGAAATGAAGTCTGCTGAGACTAAGAATACCTGAACCTTCAGTATTCATGCTTTTAAAGTTCTCATAAAATAATTGCCTGTGTATTTTCTGTCCTTCTGTTGTAATAATCCCACCTTAAAAAGGCAAACTGTGTAAAGGGTTACCACTAATTGCTCTATGAAGAAGTAGTTTAAGTGTGCTATGAGTTCTATTTTAAAATACGAATGCATATGTATATATGCATATATATATAAAAGCAATATTTTAAATGCAAAGGAGTCTTCTGAATTCCAAATGTTTGGGTCATGTTTATCAAGAATATTTTTAACTCTCTAAGACTGATCTCATCTCAATCTCATGCAGATCGAGGAAGATCTTGGCAAAACCAGTTGCAAATCATTTTACAATACATCTCTTGTGTAAGCAGTAGCATGACACAGAGTGCAAAAAAAGAAGGGTCAGAGACCCTGCAACTTGTGCTGTGTTGCAGTGAGTGCTCAGCAGGATTTTAGGTGAACCCATTTCCTATCACACTGCAATGGACTGCCATCACCTCTGTTCTCCATCACTGTCTCAGCTGGAGAGAAAGTGACTGGGAGGCAAGAACTGGCAGCTATGAGAATTGGTGATGCACGCATCAGGGGTCAACTTGGAGTGACCTCAAGGTCTTTTTAGTTGCTCCATTTGTAATAAGAGAATGCCAGAAGATATATATAGTCTATGTATAGTTTATATATATATATATATATATATATATATACACACACACGCACACACACACGTGCATGTACAGACAATTACTCACATAGAGATGTATTCCAAATCTGCAATATATGTATGGTCACACTTCTTCACACTTGCTGCAGTTTCACAACTGTTTCAGTACCTATTTCTCCTGCAGTTACATCTTCCTAAAATGTAACCCAACAAGTCTATCACAGCCATATGCTCAGGTGTATGTAGTCATGCTTTCCCTGCTCTGTGTAGCCACTGGTTCATCCAATCAGTAGATCATCCTGTATTAATGCCCTGAGTACTAATGCTAAGAAAACTTTCTGGTTTCCTTTAACTAATAAGGGACTCTCACTCCTTATCAGCGTCACAAGTAACAGCAAGAGCTTTGTAAATGGAGAACATCACCATGCCTGTTTTGGATTTGTTTACCTAATCTGTCTGTATCCTTGATTACACAAGAAACACAAGACAAAAGTGTCTCAAGATCCTGATGAAGCACTGGGGTCTTCAGCTGTGCTGTAGCATTTGGTGCTTTGTGCTCTGTCCAGAACCCATGCAGAACCCTGGGTCTGTACAGCACTTTGCTCTTCTCTTTTGGATACTCTCTAGGGTTGCAAGGATGAGGGCTGTCACTCTTTTATTATATTAGCATCTATTATTACTCGTTACTTGTTAAAAACAACCTTAAAATACATTGGGCTATCAGACAGATATTTTTATAATGGAATAACATTTGCACTACTTACAGATATAGTGACTGCATAAATGGAAACAGCTGCTGTAATGGTTTTCCAGAATGTTTTATCTGAAAAATTCTGGCTCAGCCTATTTGGGTGGAGTTCATTTTCCTGCAAAACAAACAAACAAACAAGTAGAAATCTATATATTTCCTATTCAGAGCATATTAAAAACTTACAACAGATATAAAAATGAAGAATTAAGAGAAAGAACATTTGATATTTGAGCAAAATTTAGATGTTCTGTAGTAAAATCCACAGAACATTCACCAGTGCCAGAACTATGCTTGTCTGCTGGTAGAGTCGAACTATAACACCATGAGAAGTTTCCATTCCCAAAAAAAACTGTCTTAGTTCTCATCACTCTAAACACTCAAAGATATCAGTGAACTTCAGTAATGCTAAGAGGAGCTGAAAGAATTGATTTAGATAACAAAAATCAGATAAGAGGAAAATTGGGCATCAGATGATCAAAAGATCCAACATATGTTTGGCTGGTTATCTATATTTGAGATAAGTGTTTCTCTGGGGTCTCAAACAGAGAAAAGATAACTGACTGGCTTAGAGGATGCACTTAACTTTTAAATGCCCCCTAGAAGTGCGATAAATGCCACAACAAGATGTATTCTCAAGATTCCCAAGGAATCTTTCACAACCCACTCCTATAATTTAACCACTAGTCAGTCATGTGGCCAACTTAGCAGAACGAGGCTATACATTCCTAATAAAACATGCGAGCCTCACCCTGTGTACGAAAATGTATGTTATATCAGTAAAGGAAAGAACAATGAAAGGGAAACAATGTTTTAATAATGGCTCTATAGAAAAAAAAAAATACACTGGCCAAAGCATTAATCTGCGTAAGTAAAGAAAGAGCACATCAAAAACTAGTGTAAACAAAATAGGCAGCCATCTTGCCTGAAGGTTTTCTTTGTTGAAAATACACATTTTTTCTGAAAAACAGCAATACAGCAGCAGGTTTGTCCTCATTCATTTGGAAGCAAAGAAGCAGAAAGAGACACAAAGACTATCCGTGGGCAATTCCTGTGTCGTTTCTTAGTGAGGATTATTCCCAGTGCAAACAATTGTTAGGTTACTTCATTGGCCCCTGAGAGGAAGTAGAGAATGGAATAATTCATTAGTTAGAGAAAACTGTCCTATCAACTGATGAGTGATATTGCCCTGCTGGTCTGCTTGCAGTTCATAATGTGGAGCACCCATAAGTATATTGATGAAAAAGGACATAGCTATTGAGTAGACATCTGTGGGACAGAAGCCATCATTTTCTGTGAGATCATGGCAGGCAGGTAACTGAAATCCACTTTCAGAGTTTCATCACACTTCACATTTGGATTTCAGGTACATCCATCACAAAGCCGAGGTCCATGCCAAGCCTTAAGTGGGAACCTCATGAACGTTTAGCATCAGGGTCAGATGGTGGCTTCTTGAGTGCAGCAAATGATTTCTTAGGGTCGGATTTTATTTTCACTGCTGCTGTTGTACTAGGTAAATCAAAGGAGATTGCTTCACCATTTTGCTTAATAACATTTTATCATTACTGGTAACTAATAGACTTAACCTCTAGCAGAGAGGGAAGCAACAGAATGACTCTCGCATAGAACTGATCCAAGCAGACAATTTGAAGTTGTAATTCACTCCTTCTGTCAATATAAACTGACAGCACAATTATATCCCTTCAAAACAAGGCTGCATTTAGGAATTGCTCAGGAAATACTTACGGGGTGTAATTATTACTTAAACACATCACCTACAGAAATCTCATCACACAAACAAGTAGATGAGGTGTTTCATTCCTGTAGCTCATCTTTGCTGATGAAAATAACATTTTCATGTTTAGGTAACTTTAAGTCTTCCTTTTAAAAATGCTACAGTGGAAATACAAGACAATGTTGGCTCCATGCTTGAGGTTTGCTACGCTCATTTTTTAAACTAGCTCTTTGTCTTTCCCCTGTTTTTCTGCAGCAGTGAAGATCATGGATGAACTAGAATCATCAGGTGATGACATTTTGGTTACAACCAGCACATACAAAACGTTGCCTTTCCTTATCGGTTCAAATGATCTGTTTGCCACGCAGCCAGAGGTCACTTTTACAGGAGCACTGCCACCAGACCAAACTCTACTGCCCACAGTGACCAGACCATTCTACAGCCATTCTGTTGTCATTGACCAGTCCCCCGAAGTACCAGACACCTCAATGCCAGAGGCTGCCAGCGCTCTTCCTGACCGTGCCAGCACAGGAGTGCAGGACATGGCTGCTGAGTTGGACGGCACTGGTGTGAAGAGCACAGCAGTGCTGGATGAGGCAGAGCAAGGCAGTGGCTACATCTCAGTGCAGACAACTGAGCCTGCAGAAGTCACCCAGGCTCCCACACTGAAGTATGTGACCACCAGCTCCATGACAACGGCAGCCAAAGGCAAAGAACTTGTGGTTTTCTTCAGCCTGAGGGTAACCAACATGCACTTCTCTGATGATCTCTTCAACCGGAGCTCACAGGAATACAAAGCCCTAGAACAACAGTTCATGCAATTGGTGGGTGATGAGCAACTTGAACAACATATGCAATAGTCAGACACAGTTTGAAAATAAATGCACATCCCTCATCACTAAATTACATTAATTATTGCTCCATAACTCAGGAAAAACAGTTACTAGCTTCTGTGAGAGCTGTACCAAGGGGTTTTGGCAAGGAATTTCTGATTTATGCCAGTTGGCTCAGTCAGCCCTGGAAAGCACAGTACTTTAACAGCATCGGACCCTGCTGCAATTCGGTCTGATAAGCAGCACAGTTAAGGGACTTATAACCCAGGGACATTCTCGGGGTGTGAAAAAACACCCAATGAACTCAATTATTGAAGTGTTTACTTGTTCAAAAGACTTCAGATATATGCCTTGCGTGTCACTATTTGGCTTTATCTTAGACTACACCAACAATTCTGAATACATCTAAGACTTGTATCTCTATGCCAAATTTAAAAATAGCCTTATAAAAGATATCATAGCTTAGCAGAGGCTAAGCTAGTGATTAAATATGGATTTTCTTTATGGGTACAATAGGGCAACAGGTCAGCTCAGTAGCACACCTGTTATGCTATGTCCTAACCTGCCCGGATTGAATATTTGAAAATAATTACAGTTGGCTTTTGAGTGTGGTGATATTTTTTTCTTTCAGATGAACAAGTTCCCCAGCTGCCATGCATTTCATTACAGGGAAAATTGCTGCTGTCCAACTCAATACATTATTAAGAAAGACATGAGAGTCACAAAAATACCAAAAAATAAAAAGGTGAATTTGGTTGTGAAGTTTAGCAATGATATTAAAATCAGAGAAAAAGTGTGTAACGTGTACTTGATAACTAAAAGCAACTAGAAGAGAAATTACAGTAGCTAGGCATTGATGATAAGGTAAAATAAAAACGCTCTTTTGTTTTGCAGCTACTTCCATACCTCCAGTCCAACCTCACAGGTTTTAAGCAACTGGAAATACTTAACTTCAGGAATGGAAGTGTGATTGTCAACAGTAAAATGAAATTTGCCAGAACAGTGCCATATAATATCACAGAAGCAGTACATTGTGTTTTGGAAGACTTCTGTGACGCTGCTGCCCAACGCCTCAATTTGGAGATTGACAGCTACTCCCTGGATATTGAGCCAGGTAAGATAACATATATAATAAACCAAAACCTAGCAGGTATTTCCTTCCCCAGATTTTACAGCTTTAGAAGGATTACTTTTTTGGAAATAATTATATTATGAATAGCTTACTAGTGAGTGATCAGAAGTAATACAAAAAAAGATCTTGCAGATTCAGCTATCTGCAGATCAGTTTCCATACTGCAATGAAATGCTAAATGGAAGTGTTGGTCTCTGCGCATACAGCAACTGCTTTTCAGATCAAGAGCCAAGTACTGGGAAACAAAAATTAGAGCAATGGCTGGGTGAAGACAGGAATAAAAAAAGCTCAAGTGCAGTTCACAAGAATGACTCATCCAAATCTTTTATCTGAGTAGGTAAAACATCATTTCTGATGATTTTTACAATGTAGGAAAATCTTTGCTTAGAACATCATTAGATCTATCTTTAGAGGGCTATAGATTTCAGGACAGAATGAAAATTTCTAGGAATACTAGGATTCTACAGATACTCACTGTCCTAAATTTTAGTAATAGATAGCTCTCTGTGGATTTGTGATTCCAGAATCTCTCCTGATTTAAAACCTTACATAGTCATAAAATAATTTAGGTTGGAAAAAACCTTCAAGATCATCAAGTCCAGCCATCCACCTGACCTACCAAGTTCCCATGTCTAAATCACATCCATTAGTGCCATGTGCACACGTGTCTTATAAACATCTAGGGATGAGGGCTCCACCACTTCCCTGGCAGACTGTTCCACTGGTTGACCACCCACTCCATGACAGAATTTTCCTTGATATCCCATCTAAATCTCCCCTGGTGAAACTTCAGACTATTTCCTTGTCCCCTGAGAAAAGAGATTGACACCATCCTCGCTGCAGTCTCTTTTCATGTAGTTGGAGCAATGAGGTCTCCCCTCAGTCACTTCTTCTCTAAAACAAACAGCTCCAGTTCTCTCAGCTGCTTCTTGTAACTTTCTAGTACCTTCACCAGCTTCCTTGCTGTTTTCTGCAGATGTTCAAGCAACTCAGTATCCTTCTTGCAGTGGGGAGTCAACACTGAACACAGCTCAAGGTGTCAAGTACAGGAGGACAATCACCTCCCTGCTCCTACTGAAACACTATTTCTGATAGAAGCCAGGATGTCATTAGCTTTCTTGGCCAACTGGGCATGCTGCTGGCTTGTATTCAGTCAGCTGTGAGCTAAAACCCTCAGATTCTTTTCCTCTATGCAGCTTTCCAGCTACTCTGCTCCAAGCTTGTAGAGCAGCATAGGATTGTTATGACCCAGGTGCAAGACCTGCACTTGGCCTGGTTGAATATCTTATGACTGGACTCAGCCCATCAAACAAGCCACTGCAGGATCTCCTGTAGAGCCTTCCTTTCCCTCAAGCAGATCAATGCTCCCACCCAATTCGACGTCATTTACACCCATCTTGTTATCTCTATACAAATGTGCTTCTAAGTCTGAAGTATTTGTTAAACAGAAGAAAGTAACAGCATATCTAGACACCAGTCTAACATGGGAAGTTTAGAGTTTTCTGAGTCGCACCTTTTTGGTGGTATTTTTCCTCGCTGACTTCTGACAACTTGAGCACAAAATGTCCATTTACTATTCATGCAGACACTTTCTAACCTGTCTGCATTTTATCTCCTTGTGGCCACTAAGAGAATCAAATGCACGTGGCAAAGAAAGTTAACAAAACTACAGTGTCTGAACTCCAAAAAGCTGCTGCAATAAACTGATGTTTTACTGAATGAAGGATAAAGGAGTCCTAGAAAAAAATGAATTCTGGGCTACCAAAGGTTCTCTGCTTTGGTAATATATATTGAATAAATCACGTTTAGAAACTCAGTGCATTTCCACACATTTCATAGCCCCACAGTATTTTTATTTTGTGGAAGGGTGGGAAGAGTAGTAAATTAAGGTAATGCCAGCAAATTCCTACTTATTGTGAAAATAAGAGCCATCTAGTGGTAACAGCGTTACATCACAAGGAAACGCTGATGGGAACTGACAGCCCAAAACACATAACCAGACTCAGCAGCTTTTACAGCTGTAAAAGCACTAACTACATCGGTCATAAATAATAACAAAGAATGATGTAGCAGGCTTTTAAAAATATCTGCACTCATTTTGTTTTTTTGTCAGCTAAACAAAGTGAAAACATAGAGAAGGTTAAAGAGCACAGCAGGTACAAAGTCCAAAACTTTGTTAAGGGAAATGAAACACCATCGCCAAACACAGCAGTCTGCTCATGCCTAACTCACCCTATCACAAAGAAACACTGATACCTTCCAGCTTCTTAGCGTTGCAGGACTGTAGCACACGCTGACCACAGAATGGCTTGGGTTGGAAGGGACCTCAAGGCCCACGCAGTCCCAGATCCCTGTAGCAGGCAGAGCTGCCCCCCAACAGCTCAGCTGCTCAGGGACTCATCCAGCCCGGCCCTGAACACCTCCAGAGATGCAGCAGATCTTTGAGTGTTTTTTGATTTCTGCAGACCAGTCCTTAAACCAAATTCTCCATCACTGCTAAGAGAAGGTGCATTAACCTCCTTTGGAGAGTTCAGGTCACTCAGGACCTGCTGTGCTATGTAGCCCTGCTCCTGCCTGTCCATCTGCCCTCATTTCCATTCACATGATCATTATTTTTTGCCTTACTGGATTCACACATCTTACTGAAACAGTGTGCTGATAAAAATAGAGTCTGTATTCCCTGTACTACTTCTCATCTTCTGCCTTCTATTTATGGGCCTCACCTTATGACATGCATGAAACCACCTCCAAGAGACAAGAGGGCTGCAGCCTTCCTTCTTACATCTCCATCAGCGCTCAGCTGGGCTGAGCTCTGCCTTTAATAGCTCCTTCTGGGTCCTTCGTGCCTTTCTAGGAAGAAGCAGAGAATGGAGAAAGAGAAAAAGGCTTGTGTGACAGCTGAAGTCAGGGCTTTGCAGTACCTCTGACCTGGGCCTGCCCAAGGCCCAACACTGGCAAAATTATTTTCATTTAATTTCAAAGAGGTATCCCTGACAAAATATATATATATATAACAAAATAAACACACAGCAAGGTTTTCCCCATGCTAATGCATGTATTTTCAGTGGACAGTGCTGTTATTTCTAGCTTGCAGTCTTCACAGTGTTGTGCAATACTCACTAAGCTGATTCCTTCCCCTTGTTATGCCCTAGGATATGCTTCAGATGATTACAGCAGAAATTAGTTCTTATACAAATATAAGAGAGTAGCATAGCATCCTTGAGTACAAAACAAGCGCTTTAAAGTAAAAAACAAGAATGGATCAAAATATTCAAGTATGAAAAGCCTTGACAGTGAGAAAAGGTAAAATCACAGGATGGGAGTAAACAATTATACAAGTAAACATAAGCTTTGCAAGCTTGCTGTGTCAACCAGAGGAGAAAAATATGTCCCCTTATGCCATATTATACCCCATTAACATGTACAAGCGTGCACTGTTTACTCTGGCTGCCACCCAGCTTGCCAAATACTTGGAGGGTGACATCTCAATGCTCCCATTAATGATTTACCCATCCTTTACAGCTGATCAGGCAGACCCATGCAAATTCATGGCATGTGACGAATTTTCCAAATGCATAATGAATGAGTGGACAAAAGAGGCTGACTGCCTTTGTAAACCCGGTTATGCAAGCCAGGACGGATTGCCCTGCCGGAGCCTGTGCGAAATGGAACCTCATCTTTGTGACAATGGTGGGAAGTGTGAGTTAGTTCCAGGAAGAGGAGCTGTCTGCAGGTAAATAAATGATGCTTAACTGGAACTCTGTTAATGGACCCCTGATTCTATTCCATGAACAAATGGAGCTGAGTACGTACTTTTCAACAGCATAAACTGTGCTGATTAGCCAAGAATTCAATATTCAGACACTTCAAAACACTGCCACAATTCATTTTCTGCAGTAGGAGTCACAGAAAAGGGAATTGAGCACAGTGACTTGCAAGACAGGCCATAGTGCAGCAGCAGTATTTCAGTTTGGAACCCATCACCTAATGGGGTCCTCCTGAAAGCTCTACTGCAATAGCAAAGTGAGCTTCGAAACCAACCCACTGCAGAAAATAATCGTTTCCCACTTCAGAAAGGCCCAGGTGCAGAAACTACCAAACCAATGGTAAGAGTACTAGAAGTTCTAAAAGTAATACGCCAAAATTGTGTAAATTATAGCAAAGTAGATACAAACGTAATGCTAGTCTCAGACTAACAGCTTCTGCCCATTCGTACAGTCTGTATAGTAAGTTCTGACCAATGTGGGAGCATCTGTGAATTTACTCAGAACCACACCATTTTTTCCACCAACTGGAAACCCTCTGTTCTCATAAAATACAGTAATCTTCTGCTTTGTCTTGAAGAAGCTCTTTATAGTGGAATCTCTTACTTCAGACCCTGCTAGTCAGATTAAAGCCACCAGTAAACAAAATATAGGCTTCAAAGGGATGTTCAAGAATTATTCTGAAACGCACCTGAACTTCTAAGGTACCACAACACGAATGTTATTTGACCTTTGTTAAGTGAACAAAGAACCAATCTGTGGCTCTCACTGTCATGAATCTAAGAGTATTTTCCTTCCTCTGTTATGAATCACATTATTTCATACAGGTACATAGATACAGATACATACATTAATATTGTGCTTGTATTTAATTGCATGTTCTCCTTTGTTTTCATTTGAGGTATTCTGCATTTTCTGCCCTCAAGTTCTGTATATTTGTCTCTTCCTCTCCCCATTTTAGATGTCCTGTACGCAGACACAAGTTTTACCAAGAACAGCGCTGTGAAAAATTTGCTCCAGAACCCACACAACCCTTCACTTTTAAACCTGTCATTCTTGGCTCACTGAGCCTTGCTTTTCTTTTCATCATTTTAATTATTAAGTTAAGAAGAAAATGCAAAAGAAACTCTAATTTGGAGTAAGCAGCTCATGCTCTTTTTTCTCACGTTTCAAAAAATAACCCTTTTTTTCCATTTTGCAATTTGAAATTTACCTAAACAAAAATGTTCTGCATTGTAGAAGGCCCACTCTCAGCAGCCACAATTCAGAAAATGCTGCAAGGATGAACTCCGCTTTCGAACATGATGAAGCCATAACTAGCTTTTACCACACGGTTTGTAGTGTAAGTGCTTGTGCCAGTAGCTCCTCAGAGACCACTGACCAAGAAGCATTACACAGACTTGAAAACACAATTCAGTATGGAGGTAAAATGCATGGAACTTCTTTCCTTGTTCCTCAACACATAGCACCACTCAAATAACAGCTCCATCTGCATGTCTTACCTCTATAACTAAATTAAATCTGATCTTAAGCTCTTGCTCAGCAATTTCAGAACTAAGAACACTAATTTTGGTATTTACTTTTTAGTTTTCACATTTACTGTCATCTTTGTTTCCTAACAGAATGTAGAACTGCTTTTCTTACAGCTCTTTTGCATGGCTTTGGTGCTCCACTCTATCCAAGTGCCTTTTGTAAATTATTGAGTGAAATAACCTCTTTTTTTTTTTTTTTTTTTTTTTTTTTTTACCTTTCCAATTTCATGTTTTAGGTCACCAGACCAGTTTACAAAGCCAGGACTGACAAGTTAGTCTGTGAAATTCTGCATTTCCAGCATCAGACAGACAAAACCAAGGTTTGTGATGATTTTCAAGAGCTTTAAACCTCTACTGTTTCCTCTTGGCAAATGTTACTAGGAATCCTCTGTAGGTCAAAAAATCATAGAATCATTAAGGTTGATAAAGACCTCTAAGGTCATCTAGTCCAACCACCAACCCATCCCCACTGTGACCACAAACCACATCACACAGTGCCACATCCATAGGTCCTTGAACACCTCCAGGGATGGTGACTCCACCAGCTCTCTGGGCAGCTTGTGCCAACGTATCACCACTCTTCCTGAGAAGAAAATTTCCTGATATCCAACCTGAGTTCTATACAGAGAAAAGCTCATTTTTCTTTGGAAGCTTAATAGGACAACAGTGGCAGTCATTTAAATGTGAAGAAGGAAGGAATATCTGAAATCAAAGTTGGAAGTTCAACACAAATGCAAAAAAAAGAGGAAGTTTTAATAGGAATGACAGATTGTTTAGAAAATATTGCTCAGTGCAATTTAAATTGTTAGAAGTGTACTGACACAGCTCTCCCCAAGATCTGGTCATGGAAATGAATTTAGTTGAGAAATGAGGCAACTACATGGAATGAACAAATAATTAGAAGCATTTGGCCATTTTTCACAAGTTCAAAAATGAGTATGCACGTCAGAGGCTTTTGGTAAAATATGCTTTTAACAACTGGGAAAAAGATGGCAGAGAAAGGGGAGGAAAAATAGATGTAGAACACAGCTTTTGTGAGCTGAAACTAAGAGCAACACTTCTATGTCACTTCCCAAATCCTTTGAGGACAGGATTTTAGAACAGAATGTGTTACTCCAATCAAATTTTCAGGGAGAGATGGATATCTAGAATTTTTAAACCAAACTGAAAATGGCAATTTTATAATTTTGTTTTGCTTTGCATTGCAATGTGTAAGAAATACATTTCATGTCTCTGTGAAGAACTGGTTCATCCTTTTCTAAGCTCAGAAGAGAACAAATTCTTGCAAGCGGGTGACAATGACAGACAGCACTGTGCATGGTTAGCCTTTGGGAACGCTGCCTGTCTTGCTCAGCAAGCAGTCATGTGAAAAAGAAAAGAATTGTGAGTCAAAGCAGAATGCGACGAGCTAGAATGTATGCATTCCAGTGGATAGGCCCCTTCAGACTGAAACAGCAAACGTCCTGAGAAAGTGATCCTGCCACCTTGATTTCTCTGCTGCCTACCTCAGCGTGGCACGTGCTCCTCGTTCCTTAGAGATGAAAGCTGAAAACATGAGCTCATTCAAAATGCAAAATTTCTCTTGTGATATCTCCTGTCCCTAGCAGGGATGCTGCTGGATCTTCTCTGTTCAGCCAAAAGGCTGCTGAAAAGTAAGATACTGCTTTCAGCTGGAAGAGTATTACCTCCAGCTGTCTGTAACATCTCTTATTTTGCAATTGATCTGTCAAATGCTATTCTATCAACGTGTCATTTATTTGTGCTCTTACACACATTTGGGGTAAATAAGCTTCATTTTCAACGTGTTATCTGGCAAAATTCAGTAATGGATCTAACCCCAAGGACAAAAGAAAAGATGATACTAAATCTAATTTGCATGGATACAGATGACTTATTTTGATGCAGTGCAGATCAAGCTTAAAAGCCATTATAGATTTCCCCTCAGAAATATACAAAATGTCATTCTTTGCTCATCAAAACCAGTGACTATCATGCAGCATCACCCTCTGCAAGAGTCACTCTCAGCCACCAAGATGACTGAAATCATATTTGAGAAGAAAACAAAGACTGCCATTTCTTTTATTCTCATGTCAGTCACTTGGACAATCAAGCAAACAGTATTTTGGATTAAAATGATAAGACAGCACTGCAAGTTGGAGCTCCCCATCAATATCACAGGTCAGTGTTTCATTATCGCAACCATGAGACGACCTGAAGCACCACAGGGATGGATGAGCTGGCATTTTAGTTCACGAGTAACAGACATCAGGTTTCACAAACGTGTGAGTTTGCTCAGCAATGCTGCTGCTCTTACACCAAACTGAGGCTGAGAAACTAAGCATTCCAAACTGTAATTTACTCCAAGCATGCTGTAATTGTGAATCCTGGGCCCTTTAGCTATGGCTTCTTTTGCAGAACAAAAAAATGCTCCAAGCACTGAAAAAATGCTCACAAGTATGCTCTTCAAATTACGATGATATAGTCAGTATTTGTTATTCACACAGAAACACAGCATTGTCACACCAGGGAGGAAAAATCATAATTCTTCTCAATGATTTAGTATGTAAAATAGCTTCAGGTGTAGGATCAACTTAATTCTCTTTAGAAGGAACTAGAGATGATCTCAAAAGATTTGAGTTCTTTGCTTTGAACAGTAGTTAAATTCTGTATTTTGAAATTCAAGATGCTTCTAAATGTCTTATGAGAATTTCTTCTACAGGTATTCAGAATAAGGAGGTCCGCATTATTCAAGACTGGAGTTCAGGTGGACAATGCGTAACAAAAAATCTGAGGATTCCTAAAGATGCATCACTTTCTCTTTAACATCAGTACACATTAAACACATCGTGTCATTACAGAAAAACAGCTCGACCTTATTGCTCAACTGTGTGACCATGTCTAAAACTTGACTGGTAAGAAGTAACCTGTGATAAGGTGCATGCATTAAGCATACAGTATGTATATATCTTAATGCTATTTGTAAGAGCCTAGTGCTAGCAACAGCTTTTGCTCAGAAATGACATTTTTTGCAATACTGTATCGTTACAATCAGCCTGGAAGAACAGACAAAACTTTAAAGCAGACCTACACTATTTTATTAACCTTTCTTACACACACTAAAGCAAAGCAAGTGGCAAACGTGGAAATAAGAGCTGTCACTAGTAACGTTCTTACCTCTTACCAAAGGCTACATTAAAAGCATTCGGGAACATTTTCATCCTCTCCCTGTAACACACAGACCAGAAATCACACAGAAGTTGTAGTTATTTTTAAGAGCTTCCCCGAGTTTAAGATTCTTATGTCTCTGTCACTTAAAGAATAATGTATACATATACACTTCACTAGTTAATTCCTGGTGATGGAATCCCATCACAACTGAGGTTGACAGGGACCTTTGGTTCACCCGGCCCAATCCCCACACAAGCAGGGACACCCAGAGCAGGGTGCCCAGGGCCACGTCCAGTCGGCTTCCAAAGAGCTCAGGCCAACTGTCTAATCCTAGGACTTCAAACTTTCTGAATAGGTGAAGTGCTTGTAGTTTTCTTCATCCTTTAAGAGCATGTGATTCACATTCCCAGCTACCTAGGGAATAAGTTACAGTCACGCACAAACACACTTTAAACTCAGTACATACCAATCATATCGAGAGGTTACTCTTAGTTTCTCTAGAAGAAATCTTGGCAGACGATGAGAGGCCATTAATTATTTAATAGGCTTAACAATTCATGCTCTATGAATCCATAATCCTGACTCAAACAGGAGCATTACTTTACCTTGAACACCTTTTTCTTGAGTATATGCAAATATACGTGCCCTGCCAGTGTTGTATTACATTCAGGCACTGTTTGGCACCTGGCACAAATCTGAAGTTGTATTTACAGCTCAAAGTGAGCTTCTAAAAAGTTCATGGCTATAGTGGATGACAGCTCCTCATTCAGATGTGAAACCTGCATGTATTCAGGACAGTAGCTGATTTCAGATGTAAATCTTTCTAGCTTTCAGTACCACACAGTTACCACAACAAAGAATGAATTTTACCTTCTTATACGCCCTTGACAGTGTTTATAAATCCCAAATAACTGCACAAACAGGTCTCCTTGCAAAACCAACAGAACTGATGATTATGTACAAATGAAAGCAATGCACCAAGGAAACAATTCTAGGATTCTACAGCTGAAATTGTATTTCTACTTCCTCTGTTTCACTGGGAAATACTTTAAAACAAAACAAACCACTAAAGATGCCGTTTTACACAGTACCTTCAGTATAAAGCTCACTTTAAAAATACTTCTTACGTTGCATGGGACATCACCCATGCCAGCAGTGTTAGCTTTTTACAATTGCTCACATAAGTTAAGATGCATTAAGAATGCTGAAGGCATTCTTTCCTTTTTTTTTTCATTACAAATGTATTTTTGTATGTGTTTAGCATATCTCTCCCCATACCCATTATCATTAGCTTAAAAAATAAGTAATTTTAAGTTGTGTACTTTAATAATCATTATTCATGTATGTATTTATCACTCTTAACTATTAATTACCAAATATATTTGCTGGATGTAAGCCTTTTGTATTTCAATAAATTATAATAAAACCATCTCCTTGAAAATTTTGCTGGGATTGAACTGGTATTTAATCTCACACTAAAGTGCATCACATCATTTTAAATGTGATGTTAAATTGTACTTTAACTGTAGTTCCAACCATAGCATAAAGATATTGACACAAAGTTATGCCTAAAAACGTTCAAAGCCTGAATTACTTCAACTGTATTGAACTGAAAAATAATACTCTGATTTGGCCCTTGAAAGAGGCAAGTTTGAAGCCTTTCCTTCTTTTTTCTTCAACTCCAAAACTCTCACAGCATATAAACTCAGCACATCCTAAATAGTTCCACTGGTCACTGTTAAGAAAATGAAGCAGATGCAAATGGTAAACACCATAGAAAACAATATTTGCACTGATTACAATAAAGCTCTTGTGCTAAAGCAACAAAGGTTTGAAAAACAATTGCAATACAAGGATAGAGGATTTAGCACAGAAGTCTTTCCACCTTTCTCAGATCATAATTTACCCTTACTTACTCCACTTAAATTTTTTAAAATAAGAGACATGCAAGTGAGGTTTCAACGTGGAATGTATTTTATTTTTTAGATTTTCAGTACAGTATTAGGAGGTCATTTAAATACTTTAAAAATATTTTGGGGGGGAAAAAAAAAAAACAACAGGAAAAAAAAAACAAAAAACAACCAAACAAGGGCTTCAGTGACAAAAAGAAAACCAATCTCAACAGTGGGTAATAGGCAAGTATGTAATGACCTTATGATCCTTGAGTAGCACTCTCTAGACTGGTACTTAGTCAGGAATGTAGCCCAGTGATTCTTTTCCTCTCCTTATTTTCTGGAGTGTTTCATGAAGTTCTCAACTATAATGGGCAGCTGCACTGACAGGGATGAGGAAATGTTTATATAAATGAGACACACAGAACCTCATTTTCCTTCAAAAACAACTTTTTTTTCTATTCCCTAGAGCTGTAGATCAGAAGGGCATTAGATAACAGCACAATCCCTAAGACCGGAGACTGGTGCCAAACCATCCAACAGTATCACAATCTGACACAGTAGATGAGACAACAGAGAAAAGTTGGAGAAGTAGATGAATATTTCTCATTTGAAGAAAAAAAATAATGAGAACAACAACAAGAAAACTTTGTTGCACAAAAAGATTGACAAAAAACTAAAATAGTGTTGTTTTGATACAGAATGAACAGAGGTGTGCTACTGTGCAAACTAGAATACCCTGATTTATGGAATGTATCTTCTCGAGCACACTGCTCAACCAATGCAGAGATGGGGAACGTCTAAACTGAAAACATCCAGCCACCAGTTCCTCTTCCACTATTTTATAGTCCAATACCTAATATTTGTTTATTGTATAACTAACACAAATTCCCATACACTCAAGTCAGGAAAATAAAGTTTCCTTCCAATACCAGTCTGTAGGCAACTTGCTGTCAAGAAACAGCCTCAGTCAAGGAGATACTGGCATAATAAAAGGAACAGACTGGAAAAATTAAGTTAACAATTTTATTTAGAGTTCCCCACAGTTATGTTTACAGATACGTATATATACATACACACATATATACTTAAGCTTTTAAGTATATATATGTGTATACACACAAACACACACACTTTAAGTACTGAGGTTCTTTGCTTAGTGTTCAGTCTTGTTAAGATCTGCTCTATATATATAATCTGAGCCTGAACAGGAATTTAAATCCGGACAGAAATAAACGTAAGACAGGGCTTCTCAGCCCTATCAATTCACTGATTTTCTTCTCCTTGTGTCAAATATAACGTCAAAGCTTTTGCAGTTTTAAGTTTTTGGAGACTGGAAGTTCTGAAACCTTCATTCCAATTCAATAATGCTTCATAAGAAGTGCCTTGGAAGTCATGTAATGTTGTACAGATCTGCACACAACTTGCTAGTCAATTCTCCTATCATCTTCCAGCTAAAAATTACTGCTTCAGCTTAGAGGGCATTTTCAGTAAAACGAAAACACATTTGCCAGTTTGTAATCATGTGATCAAAAAGCAGAATGATTATGCAATGGAAGTTGAAGTTCCCTGATGTGGCCAATTCATACAGAGTTAATGTATTCCTCAAATACCTTCACATGTATTACAGTAAGGAGTGCGTTTGTAATAATAATTAGACATAGGCAGGCAAGCATAATTTACAGTCAGCGAGGACACACGCATCACGAGCTTTCTCTGTGCTACAAAAATGTCTCTCTTGGAAGTCATTAATGACTTTTATCTATTTATGAAATTATACACTAAAGTTTATAAACATTTTTCAAAAGGTTTCAAACACAGTAAACTGAAAGGAAATTATTTTGTACTGTGAGCAAGCTGTCAATTTGTAGAGCAAGATTTCATTTTTGTATCAGGTTGAATAAGTAATGGGACAACAAGTTATTTATATTTCCAATTCTTAACAGTGAAATAATATATAGCTACGCCTACTTTGTTGAAATAATGGCCAGCCTGGTGAAATAATCACATCAGTAGACGGGATCCATCTTGAAACTGAATGAAATTAGTAATTCCTATCCACCAAATCTCTCACCGCTTAATTAAGCAACTGTTACAAACTAGGACACTGACAAAGGAGATCAAGATAAAGATCAGTGTCTGAATGACTGCAGTAGTCTAGTATACTAAAAATTGTAGCTAATTCGTCAGCATGTAGATAATGCATTATGTTACTGGCCAAACTTTTACAATATCTAGCCAAAGGTACAGACTTTGTGCATCTCATTACAATTAAAATAAACAGGTCTCAGTGTTCAGTTAAGTTACATTACCATCCAGAACCTGACCAGATTTCCCTTATGCTATCCTTACCTGCCTCCAGATACAAGTCTTGGACAGTTTTGCATGCTATATTTAAATTATACTACATGGATAAGTTAGTTGTCCACGAATGGACATATTTTCTGAACAGAAATTTGGTCCAAAAAACGAGATTTGTATTTAAAGGAGAAAAGAAAAAAAAAGAAACAAATATGTGGTATAAGGTGTAATAAGCAGTACATTCTTTGTGTACAACATTACTCAATATTGACACACATGAATTCTCAGAATGCACAGAAAAAAATAGAGAATAACAGTAAGAAACAAAACAAAGAATACAGTAGGAATAGTAACAGAACAGTAACAGAAACAGTAGGAAGTTATGAGTCTCAAGTATAGAAGGATTTCCCATCACTTTCAGAAAAAGTTAGTAAAAACAGACACTAACCACTTTTCAAATCAGGACATAAAATATCTCAGATTATATAAAAGTACACTCCAACTTCTTCAGAACAGAAGTCAAAGCTAAGGCCCCACAATTCCAGTTATGAGATACAGCATATACTCTTTACTAGTCCACCACTTAAAGCCCACTATTTAGTATTTTGAAGAGGGAATTTTATAAAACAATGGTTGCAATGCTGTTCT
This sequence comes from Lagopus muta, assembly GCF_023343835.1. Lineage (NCBI taxonomy): Eukaryota > Metazoa > Chordata > Aves > Galliformes > Phasianidae > Lagopus > Lagopus muta. Next base: position 30,503,279 of record NC_064434.1, on the reverse strand, counting down.
TTGTACTATGTACCCAACTACTGACAGATCATTTAAAGGTGTTAAGTGTTGTAACAGAAACTGCTAAGAAAAATGCAGTGTATAAACATAATGCTACAACCTACACTGACTGAAAATTCTTCAGGGTCCTCATACCTAGTATAGCTGACTACACAAATTAAACATAATAGAGTACAAATTAACAAACCACATGATTAATAAAATCTGTTCACTTTATATTAAACATCTCTAATATGATTAACGAACATTACGCCCTCTGTTGCACAGAGGAGCTCTTCCCTTTGTATCACGGGCAAGGGTTCTCATCATGAATGCTACTGTGCAAAATGAACATTTATTTCAACAGGTTCTGCAGCATAGCTGTAGCATACGTAGGACGAGCTTGTCTGCTTTCAATTGCATTTTGCAGGTACTGAATACCTCCACAGCGCTCCCAAATTTCCTCAAACTGTCTCGGCAAAATTTCAGCACCTCGCTTTCGAGTTAAGCCAGTCTCTTCAAGATTAAGCTCACACATATCCATATCATCCTTACCTGAAAACGTAGAGGAAGAAAGAAAAATCTTTAGAAATTTTTTGCATCATTCCAAGGTCGCATTAGCAAAATTCATATCTTCATTAATTAGATTCCCTCTGTCAAGCTCTGGTTTGTGAATAGACTTCATAGCTTATAAGGGAACCAGTCTTCAGACAGATTTCTACTCACAGGACAGAAAAGCAATATCAGAATAAACTACTTTCAGATGCTGAAACTGACAAAATTGAGATTAAAAAAAAATCAAGCAAAGAGGAACAAAAGCAAGATGCCGAGAAAGATCAGCATCTCAATATACTCTCCTGAAATCCACTACAGGATGAATTTGTTTTGCACATACACACGGTTTTGCAGTCAACTGTTGTTATGGTTTTGTTTTTAAACAAAGTAAAGTGACTTGGAACTTAAGACTTGATCGAATTGCCTGTACCCTTAATCTGTCAGCCTCCCGTGCTAAACAAACTGGAAGTACAGATGGTACTGCCCACATGGAATCCAATGAAGTGATGAGTGCAGTTCACCAGCTGTATTTGGATCTTATTTTTCATAGGTGATCCATTGAATGTGGTATTCATGACAGCACTGCTACTTTTAGATAAGGGCTTTGAAACTGAACAGACAAAAGCTGGTATAATTATAATTATATTAAAAATAATTAGTAGAAAACCAAGGAAGTTTGGTTGCTACTAAAGCATCACTTTGTAAAACTAAACAAATGGATTATGGTCTTCTCATCAGTTCTGAAGTCAAAGACAAGAACTCAAAACACTGAACTGTAAACCAACATTTTTTGCCCTTTGCATTATCCACCAGAAAAAGAAGATGCAAGAAAGCCAACAGTATCACGGGCTGCATTAAAAAAGCGTAACTGGAAACTTCAAGGAGGTGATTCTCCCTTGCTTCTATGCTCTTATAAGGCTCCACCTTGAGTACTGTATCCAGCACTGGAGCCCCACTGTAAGAAAGACATGGACCTTCTAGAGCAGGTCCAGAGGAAAGCTGTGAGGATGACCAGAGGGCTGAAGCACTTCTCCTATGAAGATAGGATGATACTTTGGGTTGGTTCAGCCAGGAGAAGGCCGTGGGGAAACTATAGCAGCCTTCCAGTACCTAAAGGGACCTACAGGAAAGGTGGAGACTCTTTGTCAGGGAATATAGCAATAGGACAAGGGTTAATGGATTTAAACCAGAAGAGGGTAGATTTAGATTAGATATAAGGAAAAATATGTTCACTATGAGGGCACTGGAATAGGTTGCTTAAGAGAAGCCATGGATGCCCCATCCCTAGAGGAGTTGAAGGCCAGGTTGGATGCAGCCCTGAGAACTGGATGGTCTTTAAGGTCACTTCCAACAGTTCTACAATTAACCATCCATTGCCACATCTAGCTTTTATTTCAAATATTTAAGATTAAAATCCGAATCTTTCATAGCAGGCAACACAAACATTGTAAAAGCACCAGCTACCACCTAAATAATACTCAATGACATTTGGCCACCATCAACAGAAGTCACAGATCTTCAAATTCTGCCCAGACACAAACTGCTGATGAGGTTGCAACTAGGAAAACTTTCATCATCTGACTTTTTTTCTAAAATAAGTTGTCAACTCTGAACCTTCCCAACTGAACTCTGCTTTTGATACCAACCAGCTACAAGGAGAATGGGTGCCTTGTCAGGATGAAGTTCCATCTGTCGAGCAATCCACGGCCCATCAAAATGTGCATACCACCAACCCTTCTTCTTGTTTTGGGGATCTTTATATTGGTCCATGGGACGGATGAAGGGAATGCGGAAGTAACGCTGTTGTCTATTTATTTCAATCTCCTGCTGCCTCATTGGTAGCTGAGCTGTTGGGTTCTGTTGAGCTATTACACAAAACAAAAGCAAAAAATAAGCAAGAATAATCAAACGAACATTAATGACTTGCTAAATTAGTTAGCAAAACAAAACAAAAACTGGAAAGTCTCTCCGAATACAAGTCTCATCAAACCTAAACCCTTGCCATCTCACATAACGTGCATTCTTCCAACTACTCTGACTACAGCACTAGTGAAGAAAGGTTCATTTTAACTATTATACCAACATGTAAAACAATTGATCAGTGGCCTCAGGTAATTTTAGACAAAAGTAAATAAAAAACCATATTCTGCTTTAAATTAGTATTGAAAGTATAAATTTCTATGTAAAATTTCTTACCAACGAGAAACATAAATCAGTAGCTGTTCCAGATCGGTCTATTTCTTTGTTAAATAAGGTCACTGTGCAAAACAGCATTTTCAGTTACAAGAACACAAAGCACCACTCAAAGACTTTTGACAAACAAGGGTGCATAACACTGTTAGAAATCACTAATTTGTTAATAGAATTTGATAAATAACCACTTATTACGCTAAATATTCCTCAAAAACAACTGCCTAGACTGCTGCATACTGAACTCCAGATGCTTTCTTTTTCAAAGGAACTGGTTACATCTGTCCATTAAAGTCAACTGACTGAACTTCTCCAGGGAATAGGTTCTCGATAAACATTTGTCATGTGTGTTTTTGGAGTCACACACACTTATATTTCAGACTCAGGAGAAAAACTTTCTTTTGAACAAAAGCAAATACTCTACATTAATGTACCAATGGATCAACCTTCTTAATGTTATGTATACAATATAAATCGGTTTTAAATAGTAGATGCTCTTATAAATAAGATCATTTCCTTCAATAACTGCTCCTGCAAAACGTTATTCATCACTTCTAATAATGCATTTTTATATTTAAGTACAGGACTGACAGACTACAAGTGTACCTCAAAATTAATTATATTACTTTTGCTTGAATCTGAGTATTTCTAAATGCGAAGAGTGGAATTTTGAACAGAAATGTATTATACAAATTATGCCCCCAATTTTTTTGCCCATGCCTACATAAACAAGAGTACAAAAATATATTTAATAGAATAATGCTATATTTATATATTAAAACTGAAAAAGCACGTGTTTTATATGGGGATAGAGGCTATAGTACACAGCAAACTCTCTGAACATCTAACAATATCATTTGAACATCATACTAAAGATCAGTGCTTTAGTATTGTCAAACACTTTTTGTAATGTAACAGTAGTTGCTAAGACTTATTTCTAACCCTTTGCATACTTAAATTCAAGAGGAAATCTAGAAGCTGGAAATGCTAAACAGCCAGTAAAGACTAACTTTCAGCACTATGGAAAGTAGTTCTTTACTCAAACAAAACCACCACCTGACAGTTAGTGTGCTAGGAAAACAGCTGTTATAATTAATTTGATTCCAGAGTTTTGCTACCAAAAAAAAAAAAAAAAAAAAATGCAGACAGTAAAAAATGCTATTTTTAAAAAAAATTCACTTATTTTGGAAAAAAAAACTTATCTCCTTAAGTAGCGTACATCACTCTCCCTTCTTATCATAGTTGAAATGGGAAAGGATCTCATAAAATAAACAGCAAAGTACATTAGTAAGTTATTCCAATACCACATAATAACCAACAGTTGAATATAATTGCAAAATAGTTAAATAGCATTTTACTTGAACAATTAAATTCCACGTAGATGTGTAGCAAAACACTGGATTAAACAATGTTAGTACAGAGCTCTTGAGTGTTCCTAATCTTTAAAGTTAGCTTAAGTAACCACCTCCCCACTTACTTGAGTTGTTCAAAAATGGTGCAAAATCTGTAAACAAATATTACATGTTGAACAAAATGCCGCAGTGCTGACCTTTTTAAGTTACAGTTTCATTACCTTATTTTTCACCAATGATGATATTAGATAAACAGAAATTCTAACTAAGGAGGTATACGTTGAGCTATTTCTATTTATTTTCTGCTTACTGACATAAATAACGTCTCCTTTGTTCAAGTTTCATAGATACCTAATTGCTGCTAGTTTCATCAAGATTTAATTTAGAAATTGATTACTTTGCCACACTGTATGAATACATCAATGCAGACTGCAACAAATGCCCTCAGAATTAACACAGTACTTGCAATTTTTCGTATTTCTGTTACAAAAAATAAAAATTAAAAAAAATTAAAAAAAAAAATAATTCCCAGACTTCTGGGATGAGATGTGATGAGAATATAAATATCCCAAACTTTATCTGCGGAAGTCCTAAGATTTTCTGCTCTTTAAAATTTCCCATTAACAACATAACAGAAGAATACTTACTAACCATTCAGTTCCAAACAAATTTCCCGAGTTGAAATTCAAAGCAACTTGCAACCTCATATACATACTGGAAATGCCTTTTCATAATGTTTTATTCATTAGCTTTCATAAGCACTTACAGCAGTATTACTACAAGAACCCAGCCTTTGATATGGTCTTTTCCAGAAGTTCAGATCTCCCCTCCTCTCTCTCCAGGGAACCAAAGTTCTCTGAAAAGCCCAGACTCTCAGGATATACTCAAGTAATGCCTAACTTACAAAATGAATCAAAAGAAAGGAAATATTATTGTATAATGACTGAACTGGGAATAAAGAGTGTACCTGGGATCTACATTCCCCATGTTCCAAGACCAAGCTCTGTACCAGGGCTAATGGGACTCAAAAAACATCATCATCTCATCTGCTATTTCCTCTTCTACTCCCACTGAAGCCAAGATCAAAGGATGGGAAGAAAGACCTGGCTGAATTATTCTATCAATATGTTGTATTTCTGTTCATTTCTTAGGTTCCTATTATAACAGATGATTGTTGGAAAAACATAACCAAATCACTACTACCCAATTTAAATCACTCCAGAAACTGGACATCTAATTTTCAGATTTGGCAGTTACACACATGTTAAATGCTACACATTCTCATTGAATTTAAAAACCAGTCACTGACTTTCATTAGCACTTTGCTTTGGCAAATAAGTACCTATCTATGAAAAAAGGAAAACAACAGTGTAATATAAAAGCAGAAGCCATGCAATATTTGTCAACCTATAATCAAAAAATGCAGTATTTGTAGAATTCATGAAAGGAAAATGTAATTTTAAATATGTAAGGTTTAGAACAACTTAGATGAGGAAATAATTTGCTCCTTCTAAAAATTTCCCTAAGTGCCTATTCACATCTTAAAAAATGATAAAAGCATGAGAAACCACCACGGTGTTTTGTTTTGTCTGGATCCTAAGTGTAATAGTACCATTACACAGAACAAGATTCCTTTCTATCTTGGTTTTTTTTTTTTTTCCTAGCCCCAGTAAACCACCCAGACTATTGGACTACTTATGACACACAGGACAGTGTTAAGAATCTCTAATCTACCATTAAAGATAGTTCAGAATTATACCTAACAGTACTCTCACTGAAAGCAGTATTTTATCTACAAAGGTCAGAATCAGTGAAAACAATCTTCAAAACAAAGTCTCAAAAATCTCAAAATGCAAACTGGAGCTTCATAAGTGGAAAATCTACCTTTAGTCTTGCACAGCACAGCAATGAATGTTTCACAAAAATGCCAGTAAATGCACTACCAAATCAAGAACTGTTTTTGATTTTTAACAAATGCGAGTTGTTATTGAGTACATATCTATTTTCATTTTCAGAAAGTATTCCATCTTCTGCAAAGTATTTGCCAGTTTCAAACTTTTCAAAATATTCACCCTAATTCAATATGAAAATACTCCTGGAAAACATCTCCTTCAACATAACAAAAGAAAATTATCCTAGAAACATTTCCTCTGGAATGCTTTCTCAAAAATTATTATAAACACAAAATTATCTCTTCTCACCATAGTCTGTGACAGATTTGGGAGCACGCTGTTCTGTTTCTGCATTGCGTTTCTTGTTCTTGGATTTCCAAGCATGATATACCTTTAGCCTTCTGTGAAACTCTTCTCTGCAAGCCGCCAGTAGTTCAATATCTGTTTCAGAAGCAAGAAGGAAGAGAGGAGTAAGAAAAAAATCAGAGGAATGATTTATGAAATGCTTTTCTGTATTGATTGGTACATCAATTTTTAGATCCGGCTATAGCATTACGGTGTTATAATAGCAAGAAACTGAAATTTGGTGAGCTCTAACTATAAACATGGCTAAAAGCTACATTTTCCACAACTAAGGATAATTTCTTAAAATACTTTCTTGGAGAGCTTTTAATTAATGATATGGTATTAAACATATATACCTTGTTCTTTACAGGAACAGGGACCTTGGGGGGTTGGACTCGATGATCTCTGGAGGTCCCTTCCAACCCCTACAATTCTGTGATTCTGTGATTCTGTGACCTAATCTTATGGCCTAGAAAGTCCCTTGCAGTGCTACATATCCTTTTGTCTTTAGAGATATGGCAGTGCTCAAAGTAGCTGTTTTACTGTGAGATTTGTAGCAGTGAAATGCTGCTGTTGTGATTTTTCATTTACTGAATTTGCCTGCTGACACTATTGCAAAAAAGAAAAAAGAAAAAAAAAAAAAAATTCTTGAAATTCATTTCTGAAATTGAAAAAAATATCTTTTTAGATTAGATGTAGATGTCTCTTCTGCTTTGACACCTGAATTCTTTGCCTACTTTATTAATGATATTTTAATTTTATTGAATTTCATGATACTAAAGACCGAACGATCACAAGAGTTCCTCACTAGTCATCTAAGAGGATCTGGACTGCATTCATTAAAGATAAATATACACTAGCACAACGTTACTTTACTTTACATGTTACATTACTGAACCTGCTATTCAGTTGAAACACATTATTGCAATTCTGCATATGTAAATACAGAGACACAAAATTTGGAGCTAACTTTGCGAGTTCAAATACAAATATAGAGGATGGATTTCATTCTACATCCAGGGATTAATTCTCAGTCATCTTAAATCTCAGAAATTAACCAACACTTCCTATCAGAAGTAAGAAAAACTTTAAAATTTAATAAAGAAATAGCTCATATCTGTTTCTATCTTCATAAAATCGGAGAAAAGGTAATTAATGTTACAATCACGGGCTTCACAAATTGTTGCACCTTTTCAAAAACAAAGAATAATTTGAACATTCAGGGCAAAAAGTATTTTAAACTGTGCTTTATACATTTTTTTTGCTAAAAGTATTTTAAACTGTGCTTTATACATTCTTTTTGCTAACAGAAAGAAAACATAAAAAAGAGTTGTTAGAACCCACAAATTCTAGATAAAGCCTAGTAAATGTTCCCTTTTCTGAATTACATAAAAGAGAAATTATAAGAAAATATGACAGATTTTATGGCCCAAACAGCTTAATATACTAAACATAAAATCAGTAAAAAGGGTAACAAAGCAATTTATGTTTCCACAGTATAGAGAGCAGCAAGCCAAATCTCTTTACAGAAACAAAATATTTTGAAATTAACTTGACATTAATTCAAACCTACATACCTTCATGACCAAGTTTTTATCTTTATTATTGGATGTAACACCTTTCATACAACTACAATCTGACTTCTTTTTCTCTCAAATGAAAAAACCTACCACAAGATGTGTTGATAGTATCACGAAGCTCTGCATATTTCCATTTACTCAGATCATGCTTCTTAGCACCAGCAGCAGCTTTTGTAGCTTGAACTGCAGGACCTCTACAGTAATGAAAAAAAATAAATTAAAAAACAAGCAAGCATGTTTAAGTATAAATGTATTTTTTAAGGGACAGGTAAGTATAGAATAGGAATTGCTACAACAGTACGAACAGATCCTATGAGCAACACTGCTGCATTCTTGCAGTAGCAGGACTGATTCAGAAGGAAATTAAGAAATTACTTTCATGATGCTTGAAGTATTAAGAAAAAAGAGGAAGCATTTTTTATGTACAAAATCTTTCTGTAAGAAAAATCTGGTCAGCTGCCCAGAAATCAAGAGAAATGGCCATAATATCTAGTGTTTATGTATAAGAAGACACACTCTATGCATCTGTATGTATGCACATCCCCGCTCATGTTCCTTGGTACTAAGTCAAGATGCAGAACACAGCAACTATCCAAGAACAGCAATAGCTAGACTGCAGAGGGAAAAAAAAAACAACATTATTTGCAGAGACATCGAAGAATAAAAATCCCTCTTTGAAGAAACGCTGACCAGTATTAAAAGGCCCAACCAGAAACTGTGTTTCAAAGGCAAACGGTATCTGTCGCGTCAGTACTGCACAAGGAAGTGTGAGAAACCATTACTAAAATTTCCAACTTCTTAGCAGTATGAATAAACCATCCATTGAACGAACAAACGTTACATGCATAGAAAAATAAACCTGAAATAGGCCATACCATTTTATCTTAAAAATGAGATAGGTAAGGAGCGGAACGACACTCCTGTAGGAACAGCCCTGCGGATTATAACAATACAAACCAAGATGGAAACACTACAGCTCTCAGTGAAGATCAGAACACTTGTGTCTGCTGTTGAATTCCTTGGTGTTTAACGTGATTTTACCAACCTCTACCAATGCCCATGAATAATAATATTAGGCAATTCCCTTTCAGGCTCTGAGAATACTCATTCAGAACACATTATTAAATCTTTAATGGAGCAGCAAAACCCCTGATGCAACATTTTAAGTTACAAATTTACAAGAAACAGTGGAAGCTACATCTCTTTAGTAAAATTCTGTTGGTGACACAGTATCTTTGTGGAGCTATTTTATTATTATAGCATTTACAAACCAATGAATATTATTTCAAGTTTATTTCTCTGTAAAATCTAAAGGCCTCTCATGAGAAACCACATTGGTCATGTGCTATATATTTATGCTGTATTTTTCCTTTTTAGTGAAGAGGATATAAATATATTGCCTATGGAAGTTTTCTCTGTATAGATACAGCAGCTCTGAAAAATAAATTGCATTTAAGTTTTATAGAATAAAACATCTGTTTAGCCATATGTTCTTCTTAATAGCAACTGAACCATCTCTTGAAATGTAATTAAAACTACAGAATCTTCGTGCTCATTGCATCATCAGTTTCATTATGCCTGCTCACACTATTAATCTGAGTTAACACGCAGCTCCCAGTTTACACAAGAAGTTTGACTGAAAATCTACCTCGTCTTTTTATCAGTACAGAGATAAGGGGCAATAACACTTCCTCATTCTCAGCACCATTCATGATTAATATAAAAAAAATCATTAAGCAGACAACTCCTTTCAAAAATATGTGTTTTAATATTTTGTTATGGCCAGTAGGCCAAAACATTAAAGCATTGCTACTAAATGCCATTTCCACTACCTGGCGTCTAACCTTGATGAACAAAGGATTTGACAAATCCTGAGGATTTTCCTTTTTTAGCAACACTACCCACCACTCTAAGTGTTTGCAACACAATTTAGAGCAGCAGAATGAGGCCGTAAGATCTCTGGTTAAAGCAGCAATCTTTAAGAATGCTAATCCAATTGAGTGGCTTAGCTTCCCCATTACAGTACTACCCTGCACTCTGCAGATCAATGTGGTTTTCTGCATGACTTTACATGTAACAGTCTGTCAGTAAGAGGAAAATCATGCTTGACAGTCACTCTTCACCGCTCAATCTGACATTACGTATCATAAACAGCATTTGTAGATTTCATCATAGAATCTCAAGTCAAAAGTTTTGAGTACGTGAATAGAAAAAAAAACAGAAAAACACCATTAACCCAAATAAATATGCAGAAAGCACTGCAATTTTAATTCAACCATAACACAATGCCTCTGATCTGGTCAAAGTTTTGAGATTGTTTTGCATATTAAGGTTTGGCCATCATCACTGGAACTGCGTCCATACATGCAATGCAATCTCTCCCTCTAAATTTGCAGTCTAACAATTAACTGCAGCACTGTTTACATCCATTCATAAAAGAACACCACAAGAAATTAATTTAAATGACAGCTGCTTTCACAGTTATCAACATTATGGCTACACATTGTGTAAACCATTAATCATAGTGGTTGGCGACCCTGCGCATGGCAGAGGGTTGAAACTAGATGATCATTATGGTCCTTTTCAGCCCAGGCCATTCTATGATTCTATACCTAGTCAATCTTATCTTCAGACTATGCATACACAGCATTTTGCTTTGGTTTACAACTCCAAATATTTTTATTTCTGATGTAAGACATCAGGCAAGTAATGTCAGAAGATATTGTTTTTATTCCCACAATCCATCAAACACTTAATTGCCCTCTAATACAGAGGTCATTAAAACCATTCTAACACTTGCAACTGTTAGACTGTTGCAGTACAATTGTATTTAGATCTAAACCTACATCCTTCCCTTACTCCTGCATTGTACATAAACCCTTGTACTATCATCCAAGAAATCTCAGAAGATTTTGTTTACATGTCTTAGGAGAGTTTTAATATACTTTCAACAACACAATTTTCTCATCTGGTTTTATTTGAATTAAAATATAGGTGGAATATTTTCAATTAAATTAAGTTATATTAACTTTAAGTAATTTATTTTAACAATTTGCAGAAATTCTTCTTTTGAAGATGCAGAGCCTAGTATTTTATTATTACCATAAGAGCAGTGATAAGAGAGCTGAATGAACCTTTCAAAATTATACAAAATACAAGGGTACTGAAACTTTTTTTAAATTGTTATTTATATAATCAAGTAAATTAGCATCTAAAAATTACTGAAAGATCAGGATTGTTAATAAAAAAGGTGTTGATAAAGGAAACTTATCTGAAACAACTTGTTTACTTATCTGTGTAACACTTAAAAACATATTTATTATTTTTTAACACATTTCACATATGATTTCTTTCCATTAGATGATTTATTCATTCAATATTTTCTTCTCACCTACCTAGACAACATTTCTGACATTTCTTTGGCCATTTGTTCCCTATAAAAAAATTGACATATAAGCATAAACCAAATATATTAAAATAAAAAAGCCTTATTAACTGTGATAGTCTTTGCCAACCAAGCCAAAGTTGATTCAAACACAGAAAATAAACAGTAATTTATTTTATAATATCCATTCTAATGCATTACACACACATGATTCTTTGTTAAGAGCAAATTAATCATATAAGGCTGTGAAAAAACGGCTGTATGTGGAGAAAAATTACAGCAATTACGATCTTTAAATAGATGTTAGGTTATTAACATGTTTATTAGACAATTAGGGGATATGTTGATTTAAAGTTTACAGATGCATTCTAATGAAGATTATTACAAGGTATTAGTAAACAGGAAGACTAGATCAATTTCCTTTGAATTAATTACTGTTACTTTTGTTCTATTAAAGTATTCAAATGGAGAAAAAGTGCCATACGCAGTCATTTGCAGCTTTGTTCCATTGGCTCTGCAAACAGAAGATACTTTTGTTAGCCTTAGTTATCTTTCTAAGGATCTGAAGCAGGAAGAGGTGGGCCATGGTAGTCACTCCCATAATTTATCATCTTTCTTTTTTTCTTCAGCATTGTTTTATATTTTATTGTTTTATTAAAAAAAAAAAAAATTATGAGACATACTACTTATACATTTTATGTCTGGATAAACACATTACAAGAAATAACAACAATCCTTATTTATCCGGAAAGAAGCCAGTTTCTTCATGCAAGCTATGAAAAGCACTGCACCTACCTGCCACGGTGAAGATGCCCTCCCACACTTACAGAAAAGTGATAGCATTAGATATGCTACAAATCAACAATTATTTGGATTGTTGGGACAATTCACACAGAATAGATATATTCATATGATCTTCTGTGAGGCAAACTTTTTTTGGTGCTTTGTGTTATGCGTGTTTCACTAAGTGACATAACTCAAAATGTACTGCACAGATGAAATCAGGTCCCTAATTGATTTTTTATCCAAATGCCAAACACTTAATGTAAGCTTCATTAATGTGCAGCAAACCCCTTGTAGACGTATTTGCAAACTGTGGATGAATAATAAAAATGGGTGGAGCTAGGAGAAGTCCAGCACACTCAGTAAAGAATAAAAAGCTGAGTCTGCTGTCCTAACAAAGAACAATTCTTTAAGAGGAATCAGTCAGTATATTCCTAAAAGAAACTACTAATACTTTTGAACTTGTAAATATCTATGAAAAAAAGTACTGAGAAGAAAAAAAGAAGGAAGGCAGAGACTACCCATTTTCAACCATGCCAACACATAAGTGTCACAGGTCCTTTAAAAAATGAGGAAAGTGCAGATGTACCTTCCAACCTGTACACAGATGTCACCTTCCTCTTATTAATTTTACACTATCAGTAGTACAACACTGAAGGAAATAATCCTTTCCTCATGCCAATGTGTAAAGCTGGAATGACTATTTTATTTTTTACTTAAAAAATAGTGCGAAGCCACTGCAGAGCTGCACACTGCATGAGTTCAGTATGCAGTAATACACTCTGCACCTCACTCTCCTAAGATTTAAAAGGAAAAGGAAATGCACACACATAAAAGTCACCATGACTTCAATGTATCCTGTAGTAGTACGTCTCTAATCCAGAAGATGCCTGAATGCAAGCCTCTTAGACTCCAGTAAAATGTTAAGTGACATCAGTTAAAATAAGTCCTGAGGATTTAAGTTTAAATGATTAAATTGTACGTTTGACTCAAACCAATGAAGAGATTTGATTTCAGAAAGGCATGCCCACACAGATAAAAAGAAAATTCACATGGGTAGAAAAGTGTCTAGTACTTTTTTTTTTTTTAATAGATTTATATCTAATCTTGTTCAAGAAAGGATTTACACTGCTAAGTTAATTTGCTCAGACCATTCTGTACTTTCTCATCATTTCAAAGTCTCAGACCACTACACAGTAGAGAGAAAGCAGCAGTTTCAGGTATCAATATGATTAGTCTACCAGCCATTCCTGGATTTCACAAGACAAATGGCTAGCACCACCTGTAAGCAGCAGGAAATACTGTGGCAGATGAGGCTTCACTGACCTCAAAAAATTACTGAATTCTCTGAGCCCTTCTTAACCAATCCCTCCCTTCTTCCACCTTTGAGAGAAATTTGCCAAGTTGTAACACTGTATGATTTCAGGTTTACTTTCACGGGCAAAGCATGAAAATATCCAGAATGCTGTCTGTGAATCATTTAATCTGGATATTCAATTGAGCTTATTAAAGTCATGTCTGAGAGAATATGATAGCAGCTGTAAAAAATCTGAGGACAAAACCACAGTAATTTGAGCCAAGGTGTCTACAAATTAACATCATACAGGACAAAAACGCCCTATCTAGGTATGACACATAGGCATACAACTATTAAAAGTACACATCTAAATGAAATTTGATTAGCAAAGAGAACAAATCTAGGAGCCTGAAATTTCTTACACAACTTTCTTTCAGCTACAACAAACCAACAAAGGTGGTCACATCACTAAGCGAGTGACATGATCATGTTGGTAGGTTCTACGTACAATTTGACCAATCAGTATCTTTTTTATTGAATCTTTGCACCAAATTCTCACATACATTTGCTGGCTACAAAGCTTCTTCAGAAGGCAAGAGATATCTTGCTTTGCAGGCAGTGTGGATTTGTACATATGGATTCCTATGACACACCCAAAAATTCAAACAGAAGACATTTAATTTTCAAATCCACCCAAATTACATATATGCAATCTGCTTTAAAAAAAAAACAACCAACCAAAAAAAGCATTTACCAGACAAGACACAGAAATAACTATTATTTCTGCCTTCAAAGAGGGCTTCTTGTTAAAATAAATTTAAAAAAAGAAAATGAAGCAAAATGAAACACACAGATTCATAATATACTATTGGAACTAAATGTATTAGAAAGAGTACATTATTACTACTTACCACTGAAGAAATTCCATTCCCTCCTTTAAATGGCTCATAAAAATCATAACTTAAAATGGTTGCCATTCTTGCCAAAAGTCAAGAAATAAGAGAAAACTGCATTTCTATTCAGAAACACCTACTAAATTACTGATATAGCAGTAAGCAAAACAGAGAAGCTCTTTAACTAGTACAAAAATACATAAAATAAGCAAGAGCTTAGTATTCTCCAAAGGATGAGGCCAGTGAGAAGAAAAGAAATTTAAGTACTGAATTCCACACCTGCACAATCCTACATCAAGCTTTGTCTCTTCAGTGCTGAGTTCTGCCCCAGTTTGGGCAATTCTCATTGCAAGTTCACGATCACGACGTTCCTGTTCAAGAATTGCCTGGTGCTGGGTTTCCTCTTCTCGTTCTCTAGCTAGCTGAGCCTCAATTTCAGCCTGTATTATGAAAACATATAAAAACATCCATTGAATCTCATCAAATCAAAACACTACATAAGCAAATGAATAGCAAAAATCCACCTAACATATTCACAGCTTTAATAGATACTAAATTTAGTGAATTAATGGTGTTAACAGTATTGGTATTTTTGCTTGACTCAAGAAAAACAACAGCTACAGACTGCTATCCAGATTCTCATAAAATTTATCAAATCATTAATGTATTATCTATTCAGATTGAAGTGCCAAAAAACATTCTTTATTTAGAAAAACATTACAGCCTTAAAAAAATATATTTTATTACTAAATATACTTAAAATTTGCCTATAATCATTAAAACTCTTATGATACAGAGCCCCATATTTATTCTTCACATCACTAATACCATAATCCCTTGATATCCTGCACTTAACACTGTAAGACATTGCAACAGGTACTGCTTTGCACATAGGTCTGGGAAAGACCTATTTTGAAAAGAGATGAACACTGGAATCCTCTGTGGACTTGGTCTGGGTTTGAATTTAAATGAACTGCCAAATTTCTACTTACTGAGGTGGAAAAATAATTCAAATATAACACCTCTGCAGAACAAAGCTGCAATTCCAGCTTGCCATCTTTATTTAACAAAGGGTCTTGCACACATAATAAGAAAATGTGACCATTCAATTCCAAGTTCTAAACATCACCTATGCCAACTGTTAGTTGTGCCCTTGGTGTACGTTAGTTTTGCCTTTCTTGGTGTACAAGTCAACACAGGACACAAAGTCACTTCCCCCTCAGCATCACAGATTTGCACCAGAAAAGGAGTACAGCAACACCAGTAACTTTTCGCTATGAAAAAACATTATCTGATAGTAACTACCACAAGAAGGAAAGATAATGAATAATTAACTATGTAGAAGAATGAAATGCCCTACTGGATAGTATGTCTGCTTAATATCCAAATGCAATATTAAGTGTAAATTACATTCTGTAAATATCCACAACTCAGAAACAGAAACACAAATAAAGACTGTGACCAAAGTTCTGGCAGACCAGACTTTTAAACTTTCTGCCAGGAGTCCTGCCTTTGGTTCCTGAGTGGACACATCCTTTATGTTTCAAGACTAGCTAAATAGCAGCTTATTCCCTTTTTTACATTTAACTTCTAAAAGCCAGATTTGCTTGCCTACTATTCCAGTACTGGTGACAAACACAGCCACACAGCAAAGACCCATTTTTCATCAGTTAGACTGTAGTGCTGGTGATAGTTCCAGACACAGTGACTTCTAGTTTAAAAATAAAAAATAAAAAAATTACTTGGCATGCAACATCTGCAAAAATTCATAACTCTAAACTACAGTTCTGTAGTGTTATGTATTTTTAACTTAAAAGGAAAATAATTTTTAAAGTCATTTAAAAACAAGTACACCTCCAGTCCAGTATAGCTGAACTTGCATGTGGACTAGAACCAGGTGTTTTTTCTCAGGATGTTCTAATCATGATTTTCTCTTATGTTTACTATCAAAGCAAATGACTAGATAGTGAAAGCTTTAACTGCTTACAGAATTTCCCTCATAAAGATAAAATGATAAGAACCATTAGGACAAGTTTTGTAACATGCTATTAAGTCCAAATTCCTGGTTTTTGCTGTTATATTATCATGCAAGAATTCTGTGCAGTTTTGGGCAGTACCTTTGAGTACTATAAAGTAAATAATCCCAGTCATTTCTATGCATAACATTTTTTTTGATTTTCATTTTCTTAGCAGTTTTCAGTGATTTGGGCAGACATCTTGTCTTACTCCAGAACAGCAACCAGAATATGTTACTAGTTTCAACTCTAGAATACTTAGAGCTGGCCTAACATATATGGTAAATGTTCACCTTTCTTCTCTTTTCCTCTACCACAAGCACATTGCAGCTAAGGCCTAGCTGAAAGGTTATTTCTCTACAATAAGCACATGCTTCCTCTCTTGAAATGTCCGCACTAGAAACTGAGCAGTATTAAGCTGCTTGAAGGCTTTCAATTAAAAAAAAAATATCCATATTCTTTAAGGAATTATGATGATTAAATATCCCAAGTCACAAGAATGTAGCATATGATGTACCACAATCAATAGCTGAATGCATATCACTACACAATACTACTGTGAACAGAAAACATATGAGTAACAAATGATAAACAAAATGAATTCAATTTTAGCAACAACCACCCAAAAGAGAGACCAAAGAGTGACCTAAATGGTAAGGTTAAAGAACACTGCTAACACCTCTTCTTCCTCAACTCAACACCTTCCCCTGATTGCCATGACCTTTCAAAGATAATCAAAAGTAGCTTTGAAGTGACATTGGTCTGCTCCTTCAGCACTCACAGGCACATCCTATCAGGTCTTTTGGACATAACCGAGTCCAGCTTAAATGTTCCCTAATCTGAATTTTATTTACTTGCTGCAGGTTTTTGAAGAAGATTCAGGGACCTAGAACTCCTAAAGACTAGTCTTATAAGTAAAAGCTCCTTTTTTTTATTATTTTTTTTAAGCTTTATTTTACTCTCCTCATTATTACGATTGTAAGATGCCAAACAAACTTTTCTAACCTCTCATTGTGCTCTCTATTCCCATTCAACCATGTCAGCACACACTATCAAAAGAATTTTAGTAATAGTAAACTTTTAAATATTATCCTTCTGACCCTCTCTTATGTCTCAGAGAAAATATACATGCTTAATACAAACATTTCCCAAGCAGAAGCTTCTTTATGGGTCTCATTCACATACACATTCTTTCTTATCTGAAAACTGAATTTAGATTATGTATTTTTCCTCTTGTAGCTATAATTCCGTTATTGCACTACTTGTAGACAGATTATATTCGGTGTATCAAATGCAACACTGCTGTATAATTTTGAGACCTATTTATAAAGTAATGCCATTAGACTCAGAGGAAATTGTATGCTGTGAAAAAGATTTAAAAACAAAAGAAACAAAAACTAATCAACAAAACCACAGCTAAAACATTACCTGAATACGCTTTTCTTCCTCTTCCCTCTTTTTCCTTTCTTCCTCTTCCTGTTTTCTCTTTGCCTCAATCTCAGATTTCCTATTAGAAAAGAGGAAGAGGAAATAAAAACTTTTAATAAGTTACTAAAAAAATGCAAGCAAACAAGTAGTATCAAAGCATCCCCCATAAATTTAAATGACAATCCAAAGACTGTACAGTTATGACAAGACCTGTATTTAAGTCAAGGACTTTTGCAAGTCCATCTGTATTACTGCTGCATCATAAAATCTTTTAAATACTTTATTCTGACTACACTTAACTTAAAAAATTGCTGGGAGAGGAAATACTTTAACAATGAATAGCACACTACACACACAATTAAAGCAACTCTCTTTAAGTAATAATAAAAATAACCTGAGCTTTTCCTATTCTTATTCTAAAAGCAGCAGCTTATTCAGTACTCACAGACGCCTTTCTTCTTCTTCCTTCCTTCTCCTTTGCTCTTCCTCTTCACGTCTCTTTCTTTCTTTTTCCATTTCCTCCTGGATGCGTCGTAACCTCTCTGCTTCTTCCTCTTGCTGTTTTTTCTTTTGCAGTGCACTCAGAAGCTGCTCTGAGCTTCTAACTAAAGCATCATATTCTTTCATTATTTGTTCCCTAGTCATCATTGTGGTCTGCAAAACGATAATAACAAGAGGCGATAATATTCCTTTGCATTTGTAATTCACTTTAAAAAAAATGTGTATTTAAATAATACATTTGAGAAATGAAAAGTTTTGAGTTACACATGTACAATACAACCATTCCCCCTTGTCCTATCACAACCCACCCTCGTAAACAGCCGTTCCCCCTCTTGTTCATATGCTCCCTTCAAGAACTGGAAGGCCACAATGAGGTCTCCCCAGAGCCTTCTCTTCTCCAAGCTAAACAAGCCCAGTTCCCTCAACCCTTCTCCATAGGAGAGGTGCTCCAACCCTCTGATCATTTTGTCTGTGAGTTTTGCTGGTAAGAGAATATAGAAGCAAATTCAACAAACTAAATTCCATTTACAACCAAGTCTGAAAGAACTCGTAACTGAAATATAAACCTCCTGATTCTGCGATGTTTTTAGGTTTCCCTCCTGATTAATAATAAAAGCAATACGTAAATTACTAACAACACCCATCTCACAAGATCAACATAAATTCATACTTTAAATTTTCCAATGGTGATTTTGAAACACAGATAACAGTGATAAAATCCACAATTACTTCAGTAACATTCATAAATAATTTAAACAGGATTTAGTAGTTTTTACTGTCCCTGAAAAAAAGATATTTCTACATTTAAATGTCTTTCCTGTAAAAAATCGAATACTTTGACCTTTTAAATTAAGTTCTCAGAAGATTTCTATTTTCCTGATAAATATCATACCTTAATTTTAGTCATTGAAGCATCAATTGAATACTCCAGCTCCTTGATCTGCTTGCTTGTCTCTGCCTTCCCCTCTTTCAGAGCACTTACTACTTCATTAAACTTATCAAGTCTCTTTTTCAGCGTACGGACCTTTATCAGACCATCAATGCTGTGAAAGTAAGGCAGCTTATTTGAGATGTTTTCACAAGTCTGTATTTCTAAAACTACCACTACCATTCAACATTAAAGAGGTAAACAGGAAGACAAGTTATGCTTTCAGATAGAGCACACCACCTTGAAATGCAAACATTATCAACATGAACTAACTGAACAGCAAAGGAGCCTTTTACTAACTATCACCATTAATTCCAATTATCAGTGACCAGGTCTGTAAGCATATGGGAAAATTGATTTTTTTTTATTGCAAGAATCAGTGGTTGGGTTTTTTGTTTTTGTTTGTTTATTTGTTCCATTGTTGGGTTTCTTCTTCGTTTTTCTTTTCTTTTTTTTCTTTTTTCTTTTTTTTTTTTTTTCCCAAATAAGAAACCATTAGAATCATCACCACTTGAAAATTTTCAGTGGAGTTAAAAAATGTGAGTTGTGCCATTTACAGAACTGTAGGGATTAGTCAAGATAAAAACAGGACCGAATCTGGTCAGGGAATCCAGGATATTTTGCAGCTTCTTAAAGAAGCAATACTAAAGACACTAGATACAAGTTACAACTCTGCAGACACAGTCTTCTTAGAAGTCACTGAAATCAGAAATGCCAAGGACCAAAATGAAACATAATTTTCAAAGGATGTAGAAAAAATATTTTATAGGAAATCCACTAATAAAGAACAGAGAGCCAGATCTCTATCAAAGAGAAAAAGGTGTCAGCAATGCTTAATGACTACTTTTTTTTTTTCCCCCATCAATACTCCATGCAATCAGATTACAACTAATGAAATTATTTGATTTAAAGAAGAGGCAGAATAGAACACAATTATTATGATAAACGTATATATGTTTATGGATATATATATATATATATATACACACACACACACCCCTATACCTATGGATATATATATATATACCTATAAAGGAAGGTATTTATGAGTAAAGGGCAAAAATTCATGAGTTTAAATTGCAGTTAGAGAGACTTAACTAAGTACTCCCAATAATTACACTTCCATGAAAGGATTTTATGAACAGAACCAAACAAGTATCTCTTAGGAAATCCTCAGATTTACAGAATCATACAGCCATAATATGGCTTGAGTTGGAAGGGTCCTCTAAACACCATCTAGTTCCAACCCCCTGTAATAGACAGTGACAGCACCCACCAGGTCAGGCTGCCCAGGGCCACATCCAACCTGGCCTTGAGTGCCTCCAGAGATGGGGCACCCACAGCTTCTCTGGGCAGCTGTGACAAGGCCTCTAATCTGGCCAAAAGGATATTCTATATCATATAACATCATGAAAAAATAAATGTTTAAAAATTGAGGGGAATTGGCTTGGAGGACAGCTGCTGCTCAAGAGCTGGCTGGACATTAATCAGCAGGCAGTGAGCAATTGCATTGTGCATTCTACTTCGTAAAAAAAATGTGTGTGTGTGTGTGTATACATACATATTACATACATATACACATATTTTTATATATGAACTGTTATTTTTCCCTTCTTCATTTTCTGTCTCAGTAAATAGTTTTTATCTCAACTCACGAATCCCTCTTTGTTGTTTTTCCCAATTCTCTCCTCCATTCCACTGGGATTGTGGAGTGGGCAAATGAATGTGCGGTGCTTAGCTACTTGCTGGGTTAAACCACAACAATCTCTTTTTTACATTCATAAAAAAGTATTAAAGTATCAGTTTTCTTCAACCCAGGAATATCCTCTTACCGTGGTTTGTGTTTTCTCTTGCAAAGCCACATTCGAATAGTCTTTTGTATTTTGATGCAGGCACTAGCTCGGTATTTTATCTTATTTTTCACTGTAAACACACAAGAGATACTAAGTCTCAGTGGTTTAAATAATTTAACACAACTCCTATATTCCTCATATACTTGTAGCTACAGTATGTAGACTACGTGTACTTTGAGAGCCAGGTCAAATACATAAAACACAGCAGACAACAGAATTCACAATCCTGAATGAGGAGCCCCATAAGGGCTCCCACAGTAATAATTCAGCATAAAAGGAAAAAAAATCCCCAAATAGAATCACTACCACTACCAATCTTTATTTCTCACTGCTTTAGTTCTTACTCCTCACCAGAAGCTGAGCAGGCCAAGCACTTACAAACTACCTATCAGTAGTGCTGGGCACTTACTTGCTTTATTGACAGTATTTGCACAAGTGGAGATGTTTGCTCCATTACGCATGTCAGTGCTTCCAAGCCTGCAGCTTTTCTCTAGAGGTAACCTTTATGCAGGTGCCTTCCAGGTTGTCAGCTGGGAGTACAGCTATTGCTTTTTCCAGCTGATATAGAAGTCTCTTCCTCCACAAGTCCTGTGACTGCTAGCTACTTCTGAGCAGGTGTTTACCCATACATTAGTGAGCACCCAAGCATATCAGATACCAGAGATTAGAGGATGCAACCCACCACTACTTTTACAAACCTTTGCTTGAAGCCCTTATATGTCCTCAGCACATAGGATACAAAATCTCATCAGCCTTGAAAGCAAATTAGTCAGACCTCAGTACAGAAGCACCTGCCATACATGCTCTTGGCCACATTTAATGGAGGTTATAATTGCTTTGTTGTATTTTCAACAAATACTTTAGTTCAACATAAAATACATACATTTAATCACTGAGAGAGAACACCATTGAACTTTTTTCCAGCGACTGCAGATGAGCCAGTGATTCACTCTTTTAACTAGCTCTGCTAAGTGATCCGGATCAGACTTCATTATCTGATCAAACTCTGCAAACTAAATACAAAACCAGTTTTACAAATGAGGAGAACAGAGAGTGTTACATATTATTACTAAAGAGCACGTTGAATTCAAATGGTAACATATTTTTAACATCACCATTATATTAGCTATCAATTAATTCAAGAGTGTGCATGTCTGGCATCTTTAACGACAACAGGAATAAGTATTGCTTTGTTTTTAATTCGTTTGCTACACTGCATTTTGCATAATGTATTAATTAATTGTCATTAAAAATATTTATTGCTTAATTTTTAAAAAATAATTTGTTTATCCACTTCCTGAATACTCACTCTGACCTTCCACATCTACAAGACACCTGTAACTCTGTAATGTGGGGGAAAGCACTTCCCAGTTTTTAATTTTTGTATGAGTCCAACTGAAGTCAATCTTTTCTGAAAGTCCTGCTCTTCTACTTTTTGACATTTATCAGACAATAAGGGCATTCTTCTAGGACTACAATAGTTTTTCCTTTCTATTTACAATAGCTTTCTACTTCTTTCTCTGCACAGAAGCAGCAATGCTCAGAATCATATCTCATCTACAATGATTTTAGTAGAAAATATTATTCATTTGCTCTGATTTCCTCTTTAAATATTCAACAAAATAATCTTAAGTGACTGGTACAGCATCTGGGCAACGTGTGGCATATAATCATTGCTTCAGGAATACAGCAGCATTAGCAACGATACTGTGAAATCAACTTCTAGTAATGTTAGTACTGATTTTTTTGAACAGATTATGAATAGTATTTATGAACAACCCTCGGCAAACTTATTTTAGTTGGTCAAGCTTTCAGCAGGGCACTGAATAACACCACCTCTAGAAGTTCCTCTCTTCCAATCCAAATTATTCTACAATTCATATCCAAGTAGTACAAGAGAAACCTTACCTTGCCAGGTCTAAAAAACACCTTGGTTAACCCAAATTTGTAATCAATTTCATTCAGTCCCAAAGCTTTAAATAGTGCCTGAAAAACAGCAAACAGGTTGATATTTTGCCTCCTTCAAGATAACACAACAGTATATTTTCAATCTTAAGTAATAGCAAAGAAGAATTAATTTCTCTCTTACCTTGCAAAAGAGTCTGGGATCCAGTCGCGCCAATTTTTCAGGCAAATATTTCTTGTACATATTATATAGTTCATGAAATGAAGCTCGTGAAGGGAAACCACCTTGCATCAAATCCAGAACAGACACCATTCCTAAACACATAGAAACACGTGCACAAAAGTGAGCATCAGTAAAACTGAGAGACTTTTCAGAGACATAAACAAAAATTTCAGCCGGGACTCAATTTAGCCTCTGACATACAATCATTCAAAAGAAGTTAACACTAAACACGTGAGTAGAGTCTGAACAACCTCTCCCTATCTGAGATGTAAGCAACATCCAGTCATAGAGAGCATTATTTTTTTCCTGGTCATTCTTCCTTTTTAGCAGACTTGGTATTTTATAATTCATTTTTTAAGAAAGAAATAAATGACGCCCAACCAGGCTTTTATTTTTAGCACACAAATGATATTTTTGAGATGTGGTACAGATACAGTGTAAAATGCAAATGCTGTGCAAGAACATTTTGTGCTCTTGCATTACTAGTTATCAGCTAGTAAGATGCAGTTTTAATGATCCAAATGCTGTTACTACATTTTAGCTGTACCTACCTAGAGCATCAGTAAAGCATAGACACAAAGTGAAAAAAAGCTCCAAATCACTTCAAGCAGCACAGGCTATACCAGGTTTTGTCCACTGCTTCATAATTCTAGCAATGGAATTTACATGGACACATCCATGGAAAAATGGACTTGTAAAGCTGTTGTAAAAAACTGCAATTGTTATGGTAGGAGAAGAGAGTTTTTTGGGTTTTTTTTCTGACAAGCGTTATTAACCTGAAGAAATCCACTGATGAATACTGTACATGGAATTCTAACTGCTGAAAAATTGTTAAGCTTTTGTGCTGGTAACACGTGGGCTAGTCAAAATACCAGCTGCAGAACCTGGAAACATCTCAACTTCAGAAAGACAAAAAAAAAAAAATTGAACTCAAGCCATTATATATATACAAAAATACAGAAAAGAGGAAAAATAAATATTGAAAGTACTTTTGTGAAAAACCACCCTACGGAGAACAGCAATACCAGCACTTTTAATTCCTAAATAATCTTTGGGAAAGCTAATTAAAATCAATGGAAAAAACAGTTGATGGACATTAGAATGACTTTCCTTACAAAGATCAGACATTACAGCTGCTAAGATCAATTTCTTCTGGATGTTATTGACAAAAAAAGAACAAATTGCAGCACATCTAAATAACTGTTCATGTGGTTATAAACAAGCTCCTTCTAGAAATCAACTATAAAGTGAGGAAATAGAGCTTTCATCTCACATATTTCAAATTTTGGTCAATCTATAATGTCCAAATTAATAAACAGAGGGAAATGCTACCTGAACACTGAAGCTGGGAGAGGATCTGTCCTCCTTCAAAATGGTGACTTGTCATCTTTAAATTAGGTTTGATGCAGCGAATAAAGCTAGATCCCTGTTATCAAAACAACAAGTTAGCAAAATCTAACATTTTGAAACCTGAAATAAGTTAGTCATTTAAGAATTACTGGGGGGTGGTGGAAAGGAAAGAAATGAAATAATGGTCTTCTAAAAAGAAACTCTGACATTCTTTTACTCTCACATATCTTTTTGATAGTCTAGCCTTAGTCTTAACGTAACAGACTTTTGAGCTTTCAGTTGACTGCTTTTCTTACCACTAGTACAATTCAGGATGTACAAGCCCAGATTCTGCTCACTTCTTATCTTCTCCACAGCAATATCATCTAAACACCTCAGTTTTCCAGAGATCACATGCTACCACTCTGCTGACACTGGAATCATGCCAGGTGAACCTGACCTTCCTTTCTCGAAACTTTCAGTTCTTACAATTTCTTTAGGCTCATGCCTTTGCTCTCCCTTCCTGCACATTGTTCCCATCTGCTCTTACAACTTCAAGTACCACCTCCATAATTTTGACCACTGCTTTCTCTGATCATTCATAGTCATTCTCTCTTTAAGGAAGAGTGAAATAAGGCATTCTAGTTATAATTGCTTTAATGCAGTCTGGAGACAGAAAGTAATAATTTATTGTCTATCTTCTAAACAAAAATCTCTAAATATTTTGCAAATTATTCATCAATGATTAAATGATTCATCAATGGAGGGAAATTAAACTGAGAAAAATGGAGACTGCAGCTCAGGCAGTTTCAACGTTTTATTTATTTATTTATTTATTAACCTATGTTGTATAATTTCCATTCTACATCTTTTTTTTTTTTCTTTTTTTTTTTAAATGATTTTTGGGTCTTTTTGCTTTTTCAATAAAGCAAATTATATTCATGAAATAATATTCCTCACCTCCAGAGCAGGATACTTTAAAGGTGCCATATAAATGCAAACTATTAAGCATTATTTATCACTGGACAGCTACTACCTTATTTACATGAGGTAATGGATAATTTGTTTCAGAAAATTATAGACCTACATCTCTGTATATACTTACAGTACTGTGAAGCTTCTCAAGAAGCAAATTTAACTGAGTCTGTAAAAGAAAACAGGTATTTCAATTGTCTTGCCATGACAACCACATAAACATATGCACAAAATAGTGATATGGCATTACTGCATGCATGCGTATTGTTAGTAAACCAAACAGAACTGATAAATCAAACATTCACATTTTTTAACAGACAAAATCATGCAAGAATGCATGAATGGTTCTGAAGAAACTGCTTGTGTTTAATTGAACAACACCTCCATGTGTCACCAGTTATTTACTGTAATATAATTGTGATAAATAAGTGCAAGTTTTTGTTGGAAAATAAAGGAAATAATGTCTGTGTAATAAAGTTATAAAGGAAATGAGACTGACAGCAATAATTAAAAAAAATAAAATTTGTGAAAGCCCAGATTTCATCTTTAACGAGTACTTGTAGTTAAATAACACAAAAAACAGATATGAAATATGCTCTGCGTTTTTCTTCTTTTTTTTTGAAGGTATTTTGGCTTGAGAATCTAAGTCAAAAGTTATTTCAACACATGAATCTGCAAAATGTATTTTAATTCCAAACTTACACATTTTTAATTCTGTATTGATGACAACAATGTAGTCATCAATAGTTTTAACAACATTTACTGAAGCTGTATTGTGATTAACAGGAGGCAAGAGTACAGGACCACCAGATACTTAGGATACCAAGGGGAACAATCACTATTAAACATAAATTAGTAGGGACTTAAGTATTCCAGAAGTACGTCAGAAAAATGGTTACACTTTTATTATATGGGTATGTCTACTCTACTACATATATGACTGTTGTATCAGCCTTTCTAGCTTACTAGCAAACGTTAAGTACATAGGCTGAAGTAAAACAAAATTCTAACCGTCCTAACAGATTCCTCATTTTCCATGCTGGCACAAAAAAAAAAAAGGAAAGGAACTGATTTTTGACTGATTTTTTTTTTTTTAAAACCTGATCTTTCAATTACCTTGAGTCCAGGAAATCACATTTGTCTTAGCAATATGCATCACCTACAGCTGTTAGTCTTCCTTTCCGTGGATAAGATTTTTTATGTTTCATGGATATAGTTAGAAAGACAAGGAGTTTCACAAGAGGTATGACAAACACCAATAACCTCCTGCTCAGTGCTCACATACTCTTCGTATCTACTCTGGATACAATCTTTATGTTTTCTTAAGTTGGAAATTCTTGATTTTGGAGAGTAACGTTTATTTTCATTAAGAAGTACAGTTCTGTTTGAAGAAAAATACCCCTTCCTTATAGTCCATGACTTCACAAGAAATAAGCCACAGCCTCTTTCAGGCAAATTTCACTGTTGATCACATGAATAAGGTATATTGCTAAAACTGCTCTTTGAATTATCACAATTTAATCCATCATTGATGCATTAAGATAAAATCATCCCAAAGATTGTACATGTCTTATGAACTAATTCATTATCATTTCCTCAACTAGCTTCTGTGAATTAAAATTGATTAGTTATAAGGAAGGGATGTTTAAAGTGCTTTGTAAAAAACAAGTCCCTGTATCAGCTAAAAATTGTTGTATTTAGAAGAATTCAAGACTCGCTGACATACTGACAGGCTATGAATTCTTGTTCTTACAAATATGCAATTTCTATTCAGATAACAGAATTTATTTTGGCAACACCTAACATGAAATTATCAAGGCTATTAGTGTTCATCAATAGTACATGTTGTGTCTGGGAAGGTAACAGTAAATGAATTACTGAAATTAACACATACATTCAAAATGCCATGGAAGTTGGAAACACGGAAAGAACTATAGATTGATGGGCCAGATCCAAAAAGGACTTTTAGTCACGTTCTATGTGCAGAAGTGAATGAGAAAATCCAAAATGCAATCCAAGAAGTTCCTTCACAATTGTTGCCCAACTTATAAAATGCCTCTGTTTTATTTCAGCCTTTCTTGGACAACTGTATCTTTCATATTTCCACATTTACTGCAAGTGGGATGCTAAATCCAAGAGGAATTGAAAACTGAGGTGGAAGAAAGTGGAAATTATCTCAAAGATCCCAGTTGCTTTAATTTTGAAAATGCAATTACAAAAAAAGCAATGAATTCAGCTTCACATCAAAAGATATGCGGTTGCAGGGCTTACTTAGCAGGAGGCATATCTGCAGGTAATTCTGTTTTCCATTCTGTCTTCTGCTCATGCATTTTACATTAAATCAATTGCTGTAGTTTAATTCTTCTAATCACAATGTAATAAGAAGGAGAAGGACATAATAAAAGCAAAATTCAAGAGAGCAGGATGCCCAATATTAAAGTTTTATACCAAAACTACTACCTTATAAACCAGCTCTCTCTCTTATGCTTACTGGCTCCACCAGAATTTTATTTTTGTCTATGTAACAGCCCATCTCCAGAAGGATCTCAGGAGAATTCCCTCTGCTAGACTGACCAATAACTTGGTGAAAGAGAAGAAATGTATTGAGATAAAACATTGAATATAGATCTGAAGCAGAATATGGTTGCTATACAAAAAGTATGTGCTAGTACCATATCCTTCCTTTTATTCCAGCTTCTGCATTCTTCAAGAACAGTTCTAAAAACTAAGCCACAGGATACAATTATGTAAAAAAGAATTTATCTCACAGTCCCAACTCAGTACATAACCTTAACATGGAACAGAAATGCAGAAACACTCTTTTGCTATTGGCAAGACCCCACTCTACTTGTAGGTTTCTGGACTGTCTAAGATATCTGCTTTCACCAGGAGGACTCTAGGAATGTGGTTTGGGGTTTTAAGTGCCTTAAGTTAGGTAACATACAAAAAATGTTGCAACACTTTATTTGAAGGCATGTAAATCCTTCATTGGATCTGGCCCAGATATGTTGAGAAGAGCCCTTGCTGAAATTGCAGCAGCTCTGTCAACAGTAAAACCATGAGATTGAAAAAGTTACCTGCGGCCCATGGTTGTGCCTGCTTTTCCTCTCTTAATTCCCCTATAGTTCTCTTTCTAGACATCCTGAGCTGGAATAGTCCAGCTAAAATAAAATGCTGAATGAGAAAAGGATGCAGAAAACATTTGGAGAAGACAAGGTATGAAGGTCAGCTTTACAACGAGCAGAAGAAAGGAGAAAATGA
Source organism: Lagopus muta (assembly GCF_023343835.1). Lineage (NCBI taxonomy): Eukaryota > Metazoa > Chordata > Aves > Galliformes > Phasianidae > Lagopus > Lagopus muta. Next base: position 30,474,610 of record NC_064434.1, on the reverse strand, counting down.
GGAGAAGCATCAGATTCAGGTCTCGAGAAAGGAAACATTCAGCACAATGAACATATTTCTGTGAAAACCATGACTACCAATATTTTAAGAGGAAAAACAGTGGTTAGGTTAGGCACTGAATTTTGAACATAATAAACTGCAGCCAATTCATCTTACACAACTATGACAGGATGGAGGAACATCTTCTGCCACATTTACTAGTCCTGAAAGTCCACTGAATTCAAATTTAGACCAAGATCTATGTGGCTTTCCAAAGTCTTGACTTCTGAATTACTGCAAAAGCCCTGTAAGAACTATTGTAAAAGATATTTTTGACAGAAACTTGAATGTACTGTTCTCTTATATTTCAGTAGGGGGAAAAAAAAAAAAAAGAGTATTCAACAAATTTTTTGCTGTATGAATCCCAGGTAACCACTAGTTCTCCCATCCTTAGGTTCTACTTGTTTCAGGTAATTTAGAAATGGCATGCATTACAAGAAAACAGATTATATGCTATATTATATTACCTTGAATTTGTTTCCCACACTGATGAAACTAAGCTTCCCAGCTTTTTGTTTGGGATCTTTGTTGTTATTAGTGTTGGATTCAAACAGCTGCCGAACAAACTTGTCCTTGGATTCACATATAAGAGATTCAAGTGACATGTGCAAAGCATCATTATTTTTTTCCACAAATTGTGTCTGAAAAACAAAAGTCAAGGAATTATAGCGATTAGTCTAGCTGCCCCAATGATTAAAGGAAAATTAACAAAAAACAAAGCTTCATTCAAAAGTCAAGAAGAATTTTCATGTTATTTCAAACTTTTCAACTGTATACACAAAGTAATGAAACAGACAGAAAATGATATTACTGGAATCATGAAACAAATCATTATCCTAACCCCTTATTTTTTCAGACATTACATTTCAGAAATCAGTATTGAATGTTTCAATGTTTTTGTATGATGATTAATCATAAAAACATACAACCATCCAGATGGCATCCGAGGATTACAACTTCAGACATTTCATATTCTTACATGAATAATTCTATTGCCAGAAGAAATGGAAAAGTATGACACGTGACTTTTAGCATAGAATAAACAGGCATTGAGTACAAGGACAAGTAATGTACTGAAAAGTTACACTTCAGTGAAGCACTTCTACATTACATAGTACATTCCCCCCTCCAGATGCAAACTTCACGTAAGATTTGTAGTAGATCAAAGATCAACATATTTAATTTTCATACTGTTACCTATAGATTTATAAGTAGCTCCTATACAAAATATGTCAACAGAAGCCCTTCATTTGAGAAATTAAAATGTATGTTAAAACAAACTACTTGTGAATTTCCTTCTGACGAAAAGAATGTCACTGTCTTGTCTTGTCTTTTTTTAACCAATAAACACCACAGAGTATTAGAAATCATAACAGAAATAATTGACTTCTTTTTGCTTAAGTAAAATTACCGTCTCGTAGCATACTGCTCCTGCAAAATGCCGGATAATAAAGCCTTCATCATCTCTGATATTTCTGTGAACAGCCAGTTTAGACTTCCTAGGGATCTGGAATTAAGAATTTGAATTATAAAGAAGAACCAAATTACACCAGAAAGTAAGAAAAAATTATGGCTAAGACATCATCATGATTTTGCCAGGAGCACCAAATGTTGAAAGTAATGCTTCTTGCAGCACAGTTGTGAGGGCCACTACTATTTCTATTCAAACAAAAACATTTGAAAAAAACCTGCTTTCATTCTCATTCACACAGTCAGAGACCTCAAATTCAAAACAGAAGTGATCAGGATTGCTAAGAGCACCTAGTCAAGTTTCTTTTTGCCTTTCCCCAACAATTTCTGTTTCAATTATTTTGCAGCTGGTGACAAGTTGATGAACAGCCTTGTCATATGAATAAGATTAGACTGAAGCTTAAAATGCTTTTAAAAGGTATATACACATACTGACAAGAACTTTTCATTACATGGGAATCTAAGTAAACAAGCTAAAGAAGGAAATTTAAGAAAAGTAAAGGGTTGGCAATTTTCTTTGGCTCCCTTTGCTTGCATATTTTTCAGCATGGATTTCCCCCCCCTCTTCTTTTTTCTTTTTTCTTTTTTTTTTTTTTTGGCATTTCAACAGAAGTTATGTACAAAGTTGCAAAGATTTTCATAAACCTTCCACAGAGTGCTGTACATTAAAGAATTAACAACAACAAATTTCACCTTGTGTGTTACTCATTTTCATGACTAAAGTGCGATAGATATTTCTTGCAAACCAAACATTCTCTAGAGCAAGCAAGCAAGTTTGGAAAGGAACTACAAAACAGCTAATCTGATATTAAAAAAATCTAAATTAAAATGTATTTTTGTTTCTTTGTCATGCATTACACACTAACAAATCTGAAATATAAGTGAAGAATATGGCTTTACTTCCTACAGGATATTAGAATTCCTAGAAGACTTAACAAGCCTTTCATGAACTTTTCAACAAACACAATAACCAAACTTGTCCTTAACAAAAGCACACAGATCTGTATGCAGTGTGGTATGGAATTTCTAAGGAAAGGTTTTCATTAAATTGAGTGTTACTATCAACCGTTTCAAGAACTGTTTTATTAAAAGACGACAGCCAGCACAAATAACCTACAGAGAGTCTGAAATGGTCCTTGTGTTTTTGGTGCACAACTGAAGTGAAATGCTGGTCACTCGGTTGAGGAAGACGATTTTCTTCATCCAAAATATCCAGCACACCTATTAATTTTGCTTCAATCAAATCTGTTAATAAAACAATGTTCAAAATTGAATATCACATACCAGAACTGGACATTGCAAATGTAAAATGCTACTGATCTTCTTCTTTATAACTATACTGGAAAAGCTGTTAACACAAAAATTCACTAATTTAATTCTACAAATTTGATTTGTTGATTTAATCAAGATTCTATAGCAAGTTCTAGTTAAATCACAAGAAAGACAGGGCAAAGAGATAAGGCAAGGACTGTTTGATTTTTACTACAGGTCTCAAGCTCAATATAATCCTCTAACTCCCACAAGGTGTGAAAATGTGGTATGAGCATAGGTCTTTATCAGGTAATTGCTTGTAACAGATAACTGCTACCACTGGCCTGGACCAATACCTTAAACAAAGTCATATTTTTACAGAAACCACGTGTATTTTTCTCACTTAGTTCAAAAGGCAGTAGAAAATCTTTTTATCCTGATTATACAGTAACAGAAATAAAGCATAAGTGGTGTGGTTCAATCTGGTCATACTTTTATTAATTTACCTAAGAATAATTCATACAATGAAGAAACATAAAATTTGTGGTAGGCTGACATGGAATAGTAAAAGAGGTCACGACACGATAACAACATTTTTAGGAGCAGGCTTACACATGCATTACTAAATCACTAGAAGAGATATGGTTTGCATTCATGAAAGCCACATATTTCCTGTTGCTATGTTTTTATTCTCTCCTCCAGATATTTCTCTATTTCTTTTTCACAGGATGGCTAAGAGGGTTTGCTTGACAAGAGCTATGTTTAGTTAAGTCAGCAGTACCATCTGTACGGTCCTACCCTACAAAGTGAAAACTTCTCCAGCAGAGCTACAGAAACTTAAAGAAGCCAACATTTTGCAACAGATCTTGAATTCTGCCACTAAATCCTCTGCTCAGTCAGGACCAACTAGTTACCACAAACTGCTGTAAATGCAAAAGCAAGATGAAATTCTCTTCAAAACACACCACTTTGGAGAACATACAGGAAAAAAAGGTAATTTCAAGTGCCCCTGGCATTTCAGTCTGTGCAAACCTAAGAGCAACAGTAACATCCGCAGCCTGTTGCCTCTACTTCATTTTGCTTCTTTGCTGATTGGCTCACCAAAAAAAGAAAAAGAACAAAACAAAACAAAACAAGGGTTGTTTGGGTTTTGTTTTTTTAATTCCTTGAACTTTTTCTCCCAGACACCCTCACATCCTTCTTTATTTTATATTTTAGGCATTCTGAATAGCTTTATAAGAAAATGCCCAAGAAATTAACTTGTTACTACAGTTACTACAGTTACTGCACACTGTAGGACAACATAGATCCATTACCATATGGAAATGCAACACCAGAAGAAGTTAAAAGAAATTACCGCATTTCAACAGTGATTAAGAGCATGAAAATGCTAACCTTACCTTGTAGCCTAAAGCTGTTAGCTACTGTTAGCTTCTTTTCAAGATGATGCTAATGAATAGCTTGATATTTCAAGAAATACATACCTATACAGTCCTGATTATCTACATAGCGTACTTCATTAACCCCCAGGCCTTCTTTTTGGTAAAGTTCTTGTTCCTTTATGAAGAAAAAAAAAAGGAATAACAGTAAAAGAGGAAACATCACACGTGACATATTTTTTACCCACAAAAAAACAGAGCATTCATGAACATGCATTTTAGCATTTCCTTGTACAGCTTAATATATTTCAACTTCACATTCTTAATGATAGAAAGTCCCACTAAATACAGGACGCTGTTCAGTATTTGTGTGCCCAATTTTAATCAAGGTAAGAAAAAGAACTCTTCAATGAATATCATTTCTTTTTTACGAAAAAGAAGAAAGGAAGATGTTGCACTTAAGAAGCCACATTCTGTCCTAGCACAACTGCATATAACACAGTAAGAAGACCATTTGTTGATTGCCTTAGTTTAATCTGAACAAAATGAGCAATCTTATGAAAAACAACATTAGTTTAAGTATCTTCTTACTGAGAGGAAAAAAAAACCTCCCTAAATATAACAATATAACATACCTCTTTCAGAATCCTTTCGTTAAAAAATTGCTGCAGTTTTTCATTACAATAGTTGATACAAAATTGCTCAAAACTGTTGTGTTCAAAGTATTCTGAAAAACATAAGTTAAACCACTGTGATAAACCAGCCTTCCAAGAATTTATGTTAAGAGTAAATAAGAAAAGTTCCATAGTGCTAATATTTAAAGATGTATTCTGATATGCACGTGCTTCCTTCAGTAAAGGAAAGATCTTACAGATCTTCAAGTTACAAGCAAGACAGAGCAAAGAATGCTGTGACAGATCATACAAACCCCTGTTACTTGTATCTGGCAGCATACCAAAGCAATGTGCCTTACAGTGGCACTGTACCAATACAACTGCATGCATCTATGTCTGGCACATGATAGCATGACTCAGAAGACCCAAAAACAAAGGTGTCTTTTTACACCGTTCTTAGATAAACTTAGCAGAGCTTCTGCACTGGAGAAAATAAGCCCTGGTCTGAATCTCAGTGATTCAAAGATGGCAAAAGCTTTACAGGAAGCATCAATGCCCACCACTGGCAGGAAGCAACATGAGAGTCCATAGAATGGCTTTGGTTGGAAGGGACTTTAAGATCACTTCCCACTAGACCAGGTTGCTCAAAGCCCATCCAGCCAAAGTCCAACTCTGCCCATCTTCCAAGAACACATAATCTTAATTCAAAGGCTTCATTTGCCTGTCTGTCAGCAGGCAGTGATCTCAAAACTCAATGGAAACACAGCATGCTTGTTCAGCATCTTCCCTATTTTTTTCTCGGCAGCCACAGTTCAGTTCCATTTCAAATTTTCAGTCTTTCCAAAAGTAGTGTATATATAGACACCACAAGAATCAGAAAGCATTAAACAGCTGCCCAGTTTAGCAGCACTTGTTACCATTTCCATCAGGAGAAGCTCTACATTCTTGTATATCAGGAAATCAAGACTTTATCTACTCTCTCAATACCCTCTTAAGACCTTGTAAACCATCCCATACACAACCACCAAAAACGAAACCATCAGACTCTCCATTACAGATCTTATCATTGAATCTTTGGTGGCAATATTTGACTACCACAATATTCATTTGTGTTTAACTTACCAAAACCAGCTATATCTAGAACTCCAATGAAGAAAGAAGAAGTCTCAAATGGAAAACACTGGTTCACTCTGTTCACCACATGGTCAAAGAGATGACTATATACCGTTTTAGCCAAGGCATCACGAGCATTGTTTGCTTGTTCCACCTTCAAGGGTACCCTATAAAATAAAAATAGAGATATTATATTCCAGAATTTCTCACTTTAAATTACTCAAATCAGGCCTTGAACCTTTCCTGTCTTTTTAAGTTAGGAAGCAAAAAGTCTGAGCCTAAATCCAAGTATCAGGACACAGTCTTGCCAGGTAAGACTAAGTATATTGTATGTAAAAAGAATGAATAATGTTTCATTATTCCAGTAGCAATAAGATACAGATGATTTCATTCTCATTCACAAAGTAATCCGAGACTATATTGTTAGTAGCCAGAGAAAGACATCTAAAATACATACATTGCCATCAACTATTTATTTAGGAGTTACCTAATTACAATGAAGGCTTTTGTTCAGTTCTACTCTGAAATCTTTGACTCCATGTTTTCCAAAAGACAGTAATTGAAATTACAGCACTGTAAATGAATTGATAACAAAACAAACATCCACACAGATCTCATGGCGAAATTTAGATGAAATTCCAATGTAAGGAGGATTCTCTTCCAACACCAGAAAAACAACTTCCATCTCTTGTTATAAATTCATTTTATATTTCGACTATTAATTACAAGTTTATATTGTAATTAAGTACTTAATGTTTTCTGGAGTTCTGAAAGAAACTCCCAACTTCATAGTCAATGAAATGTGTGACTATGTACCATGGGAATATCAGGTAAATACATATTCTAGCTATACATATAATGTATATCTCACTAAGTCAATATGACAGAGACATGCATGTTTGTAAAAGGACATTTAACTGCCTTACTTCTTGCATAAATATATCCTACAAGACTTTTTTTCTTTTAAATAGGTTTCCAAGTAACAGACAGGAGTATCAAAACTAAATGCAGTTACACTCAGGAAATAACAAACTACAACTTTACAAACAAGCAAGAATCTACATTTAAGAAATAACTCATCTTAACTATTCAGTTAACGGTTCAAGGTTTGAGGCTTGAGATGTGATACCCACAGAACTGCTCTGTCGCCCTCTCCAGGCAGCATTCTTTACACAAGAATATAGAGAAGTAAATCAGAGAAGGAAAACACTGTATAGCTTACCCCCATTGCAACATTTTCTTTACTTCCCAGGATTCATGAGCACTAACTCATAATCACTGTATTTTTGAAAGATGACACATCTGATGCAGAAACGTGGGACTGATGGAGATCACTTTCTTTTGTGACTGATAAGACAGGGAACCAGATACTCTGTTCACTAAGGACACCTGAAGCTAGATTACGTTAGATAGTAATTAGCTTTAACACACAATCTTGTCTTCCACTAAGGATCTCCTGACTTATCTTAGGGTAACAAGTAGTGACAGAAATCTTACCCTATAAATAGAAGGAAGATACCTTTACATTCCATTCTGATACATTTAAGAGATCAGAATGCTAATTCCCACGTGTCAGCAGCAGCCTATTGCATAATGCATACAACAGACTAAAAGCATTCACACTTCTAATTCTTTTAAAAAAATTTTCAAGTGTGTTAAACAACATAACAAAGTTGTTAGACTCTTAGAGCACATGCTTAATAAAATGGCCCTATTCTTCAAAAATATCACGCTCTACCATCTTCAAGTACAATTCCAAAGACTGTACAAAAGCTATCTGAAATTATCATAGTATGCAGCAGAAACTTAAGAGGAAAAAAATGTAACCCTGTAATGTTTTTTTCTGCACAGTTGGAGAATGACAGAACCAAAAAATAATGCTGGAGTTTCACTGAATCTGTAAATACAGAAGAGCACTATAACATAACTGACGCTCAGAATGAATGACTTTCTTCTCGTGAACTTTCCTTCCTGGAGTCCCTCCTTTCCTCTGGTCTGCTCACTGGCAAAGCAGTCTCTTTTCTCCTATTTCTTGTCTGAACAAAAAAAGATGCATTTCCCTTCTTCCATTTCTCCTTCTCCCTCCTCCTCTATCCATCAGCTACTTGCAAAGAACATGGAAGGAATTATTCCAATTTTCTAGTCATCTGCAAAGTCTGTAAGAAAAAAACCTTGTTCAACCCTTGTTCAAACTGATTTATTTTATGAGGTTTCCAGAGATTCACAGAGTCTGAGGCCTAGGGGAAAGCTCTCTCATGGGCTAGGTTTATTCTGTGGACAATTCCATGCAGCCTTCAAAGATTTTTCAATATTTAATATGATTCAGTTTACTTATCCAGATCAAATGATCTGCAATTAAATACATGTAATTTGACCACAGTAGTCAACAGCTGGGGAGAGAGAGTAGATGAAGCAATACCCAGGAGCCACTGCCATCCAATCAGATTACTGCTTCACAAACAAAATGAAATAAACCCTACCTAATAAAAAGTTTGCTTAATTAAAAAATATTTAAGTACTATCACTACAGATGCACTGCGGTAGAAAATGTCCTACTCCAAAAGGGGTATAAAGACTTGAAACAATGTCAGTAAAACGTTCCATACTGCAAATAATGCACTTTGTGATGGAGCTCTGCTAGAAAGCCTCCATGGAAAGGGTGAAGCTGAAGAACAGAGCAGCACACTGCATTTACAGCCAAAGAGGTGTACTGGACTTTGAATACAAACACATTATTTCTCTCTGTCAACGTGCTTTATATGGATGGCAAAGATAACAGCCAACAAGGTGATTAGTATGCTTTTTGGGGGAGACTAAAAAGGACACAAACCTACTGCAGCTGTCAAAACTCCCCGGCAGGCCACTGCACAGTAGTATTTAATAAAATCCACGGAGACAGCATTTAGCATCACTCTCCTACTGTTCCTTGCTGGCTCCATTGTGCCCAGCAGAACAAAGCCTTTGTTATGCTCCAAGCTCAGCGATTTCAGCTGAGCCATTTATTCATTGTGACCTACAAGGACTCACATGATCTGCTCTCACACAAAAAGTCCCTAAGAAAGCGAGCAAGCAATGAGAAGCTCTTTGGGTTGCTGAACAAAATAAAACAATGTACTTGTCAAATTTCTAATACTGATAGCAATCAAATTGTTTCTAAATCACACTGCCATAGCAAAACCTGGTGGCTACTTAGTAAATATACGCAACAGTCCACTCTACTCTCCTTGAACACACAGTAAGTCATATGTGAAGAAGATACTATTGTGCATTTATTAGCATATACTTGCTTTCAGCTCCACAAGTTCAGAAAAGGCTAGAGACAGAGGCTTAGTGCATTCATCTTTTGAGATTGTTGAGAGAGTCCTCTGAATCTTTCTTTGCCTTCCACAAAACAAAACACTGGGGAAAACTAAGGTCTGCTAGCACAAAAACACAGCTACTTGTGCTTGCAGGCTTTTGAAACAGTATACTGCTAACTGTGCCTCAGGCTTCAGAATAAATATAGTGAACAGAAAATCTTTACAGTCATAAATTCAAGGTGAATTGGAAGTGGTAGCAAAAACTATATATACGTATCAGAGTAAGTCAGAGTTATGTATAAGCACTTCAGATACAACTGGATAGTAAAAACATCAGTTTGACATGCCTTGATAAGAAACCTTGCTTGACAGGGTCACTTGAGAAGTGGTGAAAGAGAAGCAATATTTGTGATCCACTTTATTTTAGCGCTTGATACATCCCACCATTCTCAAAATTAAAAATAAAAGGCACAGTTTACCTATTTGCTATGTGTACAAAAGCCAAAAGCAATCAATTCTCAGAGACCGAGTCAATAGCTCACAAAAAGCACTTCCAGTGAGGTGCCAACAGAATCCAACATGGATGTGTTCTGTTCAAATCCTTCTGCTTACAACTTCCACTAAACCAGAATGTCAAATTATGAGTATTTCATAAAAACATTCTGTTAATACTGAACTAAGGAAGAGAGCAGGAAATAAGATTAGAAAGAAAAACATTTTTTACCAACAGAAGACACAGTCTTAAATTCCACAAGACAGGTTTTGCTGAAGAAAAACATGTATACATGTAGTATACTCAAGAAAAATGAAAAATACAAATGTAAGATGGGGAATAACCAGATGAGCAGTGACTAAAAGAAATTTCAATAGTGGATCACAAGATGAATCAAGGAAAAAAGGTTAAAATTTTCATTCAATCATGCGTTCACGAGTGACATCCACTGTGTATGATATATAATTATCTGCTATAACTTTATCAGAAATACTGACAAAGGTTCTGCTGTATTAATATATCAAAGACTGCTGTCACTGCAGGACTTGCATCTTTCTGGATGCTCAGTTTTATGAAAAGATAAAGATTTCTAAGGTTTCCATATCAGCTGGTAAGAAGACAAGATGATAGTGATGAGGTTCTCAAATTAATAATAATTGAGGGAGAAGAAAAAAAAAAAAAAAAATCACTTTCCAGAATTGCACTACTGAAAGCATTATGAAGAAATCCAGACGCTGAGCTTCCACAATCCTTGCTTATTAATTGTCCCTGTACTACAACTTTTTCAGTGGTAACCTCTATTAGGTTTTACCTCTTGCATGTTCTTTCTTTCCAAGTGCAGAAATGAGAGATCACCAAGAACTACTTTTTTGCTCCACCTAGAAATAAACCTCAAAGATCGGTTATTTCATGAAAACATGTTATCAGGAAAGCCCACATCCACACTGAACTGAAGATCCCTGACACTCCACAAGAGAGGTGGGCCAGCAGGGACTAGGAGGTGATGGTTCCTCTCTACTCAGCCCTCTTGAGTCCTCATCCAGAGAACTGCATCCAGATCTGGGGCCCTTAATACAGGAAAGATGTGGAGTTGTTGGAGAGGATCCAGAGAAGGGCTGCTAAGATGATGAGAGGGCTGAGGGCTCTCCTAATAAGACATGCTGAAGGAGTGGGTTTTTTCAGCCTGGAGAAGACAAGGCTGTGAAGAGACCTCACTGCAGCCTTACAGTATTTAAAAGGGTTTTATAAAAATGAGAGGAATCAACTTTTTACAAGGGTAGACAGTGATAGGACAAGGGAGAATGGTTTTAAGCTCAAGGAGGGAAGGTTTAAATCGGATGTCTGGGTGATGTTCTTTACAGACAGAGTGGTGAGGTGCTGGAACAGGTTGCCCAGAGAGGCTGTGGATGCTCCATCCCTGGAGGTGTTCAAGGTGAGGTTGGATGGAACCCTGGGCAATCTGATCTAATACCAGATCTGGAGGTTGGTGGTCCTGCAGTGGCTGGGAGGCTGGAACTTTATGATCCTTTGAGTCCCTTCCAACCCAAGCCATTCTATGATTCTGTGATTCTACAAGGCACATTAACACAATAAATATGGCTTTCATAGATTAAACCTTCTGGTATGGCATGCATGAGGCTGTATTTCTGACTCAGTGAAAGCAAAGCAATCCGATTGTCCCCCTGAATCAATACAAAGCTCCCGTGCACTCTTCTGATGAGTGAATGTTAATTAGTTTCTTAATTAAAACATCAATGCATCCAGCTAAACATACGGCAGCTTTCAATTTGCTCAAAACTGCTTAGCCCAGATTCAGGTTGACAGCTCTCTTCAACTGCAGAAAAAAAAATTGCAGCACGTTCTGAGATGACACAGTCATAAAACCAAACGCAGAAGCACGCAATGCAGTTGCTCACGGCATCCATCCTAAACAGCCGCAGCGAGCTGCAGCTCGGTTCGCAGCTTGCAGCGCATTGCTTTCAGCCCCCAAAGGCTCACGCGGGGCCCCAGCTGCCCGCCCGGCACTCACTTGATGACCGTTCCTTTGGCGCCCCCTGCCGTGGTGAGCATGACGCGCGTGGTCAGGCTGACGCGCAGGTCCTCCTCGTCCAGCCCCAGCAGCGCCGCGCAGCACTCCAGCGCCGGCTGGCTCCGCGCCTTCAGCGTGCAGCCCCCTGGCGGCAACCACCACAACTGTTAGCCAACCGCCTCTCACCTCACCTTTCTTGCTTCTTTCTTTCCTATTTTTTTCTCTTTTTTTTTGATGGGGAAGGCTATTGAGGGCGTCGAGATGTTAAAATACATGGCGCCACAAGCAAGATTTTGCCACTCTGCAAGTATTTCTGTGCATCAGATTCTGTATTTTTAGAATTTTGTTCTAAACGTGCACTGTTCAGAATGAAAGAACTATCCCAAAATATTTACTTAAAGAACATTGCTCACACATGTAAGGTGAGAGTAGAACACAGTATGAATTTGCAACAAACATTTTTAAATATAAGAATTTACTCCAGAAAATGTGAGTTTGAATTTCCACATGCAGAGGAAATAACTATTCTTGTGCCCTCCTTCCCTCTGACTTTCCACACCTTTCCTTCTCCTTCTTCGTTCCTGAAATTGCTTCTCTATTCACATTCTCATCTCTTTCACTCTGTCCCACCTTGCCTTATCCTTGTCAATCCCAAACTCCAATCTCACAGAAGGCCCAATTATGGAAGCCGGTGTACTAAAGAGCCCATGAGGCCACTGTCCTTCTCTACCCCCACATCCTCTCATCTTCACAAAGATGGCAAGATCATAAACAGAAACTGGGGAGGTTCTGATAAGACAGCCTCACTACGACAATCATGAAACAGTGGGAACAGGTTTCCTACAGAAGTTGCAGAACTTTCTCCTTAGAGGTTTTCACATCCCCATGAACAATCCTATGCTATGCAGTTTCAATTCCATGCTGGCCTCGATTTGACCAGCAAATGTTGGACAACGGACAGTCTGCCATCCCTTCCCATCCGAAGGTTTCTGCAATTCTGCAGTGATTCTGCATTTGGATCAGGAGCCCCCGAATCTGCAAAGCTAAAATTTGTTTAACACACCTTTTCAAATGTTCTTTGCCATACCTTTACCAAAAACTTTGGACAAGCACAGTGGTACATGGAGTAGGACTAAAAGGAACCAATCATGCTTTATCTTGCATTAGAAGATAAATACCTCTATGTTTTTGTTTATTTGTATTTTTAAACTAAAGTCATCTTTGTAATAAGTCTAGGTCAGGAGTTTGTTCAAATCTTTAGAAATCTGTGAACAACAGTTCTCAAGTTACAAAAGCCAATTTCAGTAGTATGGCAAGAATGCCCATTCCCAAAATAGAATTTTCCCCTTCCTCAGCCTTCTTATGCAGTTTGCTAGTAAGTACCAGCAACACTCATAGCAATTTGTCTTCTGAGTTAACATCTTAAAATGATTAAGTTTACATTTACCAAAATTTTATTTCAACTTTTGCTTCATCTCTCAAAAAATATTAACCTAGCATTTTAGAAGCCAAACAATCTAACAACTTCCACTGAAGATGGAACAGTTAAAGGTTTTTCATGACATCAGCAAGAAGTTGAATTTATGTTATATATTATTATTAAAATTAAATAACAGTTTTGTGATACAAAATATCTCTTCTTCATACCAAACTTTGCACAAACAATTCTTTGAACGATTTCAGTGAGAGCATTTGAAGTCTAGCTATAAAACTTGACTTCAAAACGGGATGATTTAAGGCTGAATTACCCTTTAATAGAAGACAGCATTCTAAAGCAGTAATTCACACAAAAAGGAATCATCTATAATCAAGAGGTATTTTCACTATTTTTTACAGAAAACAGTTTGCGTTTCTTCTAACCTGAAGTGCTGCCAGCTTCCTCAAAATCAATATTTCCAAGGTGAAGGACACCAGCCACTACTCGAAAAAGGTCAAGTTTTTCTGCATCATCCAGTCCAATCTTCTTCATTGCTGTGCACATTCTGTTAAAGTCTCCATGGTCATCTAAGAGTGGATCCTTCAAGGAACCTGCCTTAAGATACTATAAAGCAACAAGATGGAACAACAACAACAAAAAAAAAAAATCAGCATGAGATTTTAAAATATATGTAAACAATTATTTCCAGGCAAGAATAAACCATAACAAAAAGCATTAAAAAGCATGCAAAACCCAAACTAAATACAGATTAGAGCTCTTCATACACTACGTGATTTGGAAGAACTCTAATTTGTTTTCATTTGTTGATACTTCAGAGCATGAGCCTTAAAACTTTACTCTGTCTTCAGAAAGCAAATTCTGGAGAGTTTAATAAGGAAGGACAGGAAAACAGAGGATGGTCATTGGTGGAAAGGGAAATGTTTGACTAAAGGAGCTTTAAAAATATTTCTAAAAGTACCTAAACAGATTCATTAGAGAAATACACTTGTTAATGTTTGCTGGTGAAAGAGAAACAGTGAAGTTGTTAGAAGTATCCTAGTGGCTAAAAGGATAGCAGACAGATTTTAAAATGTCAATTTCACATTATGCTGACAGAATTTCCTATTTTAAATACATCAGAACTAATTTTAATAATTGTTTTAAATAGTAGTGAAACATCCACATGCAATCAAGAAGCTAACTGAACATGCATTAGCTCATTTGAGTTTTCACAATTACTTGAAAATGTTTTCAACTAAAAAGAATTAATAATTTAAGTAGAAGCTTTGTTAATGCCAAATAAGCTAACAATTACGTCAAAAGGAAACACCACATGCATCTGAAAAATTCACTTCACACAACATTTAGACACATTGATAAAATTAATCTACATGTTTTAATTATGTAAAATGATCACCTCATCTTCCTGATAAGGAAAACACAAAAATAATTTAAGTATTAATCAACTATTTCAGCTATTTTTATTAAAACAATATTTTTCATTAAATGACAGCAAGTATCAATACCTGATTTCAAAAACTAACTAAACAATACAATGTATTTCCTGTTTAAGTGGCTAAATTAAGTTTTCATATAACTGAAATTTGAACCTATATTGCTTCTTCAAATTGACATCACTGTAATATACAGGCATTGTAGCATCACATGTTCCACTATTTAATAGCCAATAGCTATTTTCAGAATTACTCTACAAGGTTGTTATAGTTTTAAACAAACATTTCTTCCAAATTAAGTACTTTAGAGACATATTTCATGACAGAACATCAAATTGTACATCTCATCTGGAACTGGAGCTGCACAAGTCCATCTTTGAGTAACAATGGTCGCTGAATGGCATTATTTTATGCCTCTGTAAATTGTCAGCTTCACAACAAATCTTCATTTAAGGCAAATTAGGCAAACTGCGGCAAAATCTCCCAACCATCTCTTAGACTACACACTTGAAAAGTTTAACATCTACCAGCTTTTTGCCCCACGCTATTATCAAATCAATACTTCTGTATCTCACTCTCCATTATCCCTGATTACAGAAAATAGGCTGCATTGAAGAAAAAGAAATTGGCATTACGTGCACAACACTGCAACATATAAACACTAGAAACCCAGAAGCAGACTTCACAATGTCAACTTAAGCAAGGGAAGCATCTGTACTGCCTTTTTCACAGTTACACACAAGCTATGTACAAGCTGAAATCAAAGTTCTCAAAGGTAAAAGAGGCTGTATGGTCACGTGGGGAGAGAAACTCTTGAGTCAGCTTCTACATTTAACTTCCTCTGCTACTGAATCACAACTATGGGTATCTTTAAGCAAACGGTTATCTTCCAGCTATGCAAATAAAAATTTATTATTTCAGTTA
Source organism: Lagopus muta (assembly GCF_023343835.1). NCBI lineage: Eukaryota > Metazoa > Chordata > Aves > Galliformes > Phasianidae > Lagopus > Lagopus muta. The sequence continues at coordinate 30,459,128 of NC_064434.1, read as the reverse complement.
TGAACAGATGAAAAGTTCATTAGAGTAGAAATATAACAAAGCATTTAAACTACATCCAATTCACATATACAATCAAATGAGATTAATTTCTTGAAGTGTCCTCAGGCAAACTGCTCAAAAGGATTGCTTGATTTTTAAAAATGTAACAGGAGATGAGAACACCTTCTTTCCTCCTGCTCCAAGTTCCACCCTCTCCTCCACGAAATGCCTCTTTCACTATGTAACAGTCCACAGCAAGGGACAACAAATAAAGGCAGTGTACTAGGAAGGGGTATATACTTAAAAATCCAGACAGTAAAAATGGCTTCAGAAGAAAAATACAATTTCTGAACCATTCCTAACAGTATCCAGATTTTGAAAGAAAATGAGAAAAAATCATGGTTCACTTTTTTGTTTTCTATGGAAGACATGCTGCATCATTAACTGTTCTATCATTGTAAGAATGAGAAGCAAACGATTTTATGTAGTGTTCCATTTACAATTTTAAGATGCACATTCACATATGCTTTTAGGACTAAATCCCAAAAAACTTTAGCAGTACCCATTTAGACCTATAAAGATGTGTAAAATGAACGTTTCATTCCACATTGTAAAACTGTGATAATTTTAAACTCTATCTAAATTCATTAACATAAACTCACTGAAGATGCAAACATACCTCAGGACTCTTGCGATTTTGCAAAATCTGCTTGTCTGTTTCTTTGGTAGCAAAGTACCTTGTGCAGCCTCGATTTAGATACTGTGACAGTAAAAAGAAGAAATGCATACTTAAAGATAGGAGGGAGGAAAACATGCTATTGTTTATGGCTTGTTTTGCATAGTTTGTTCCTATCGTATAGCAACAATGCTACAGCTATTCAAAAATGTTTTCAAGGAATGAACTCTATTTATTACACATACAAAATTAGAAAAGTGCAACAGTAACAAATTATTACTCTAATGCAATGGAGAGTGGTATAACATAAAAGACAACCAAAAACCAGGATCCAAGAAAATACATTTCCTGGCCTGTTTGTAATATCTAATTTTACCTCACCAAAAATCATACGCAACATCAGATAAGATTCATAATAATCTTTATTTTCAGCCACATAGAAGTTTTATATAGTACAGTGAGGTGGTGAGAGAGTAAAGTTCAAGCTGTGATAGTATCTATAGCATACTTTTATGGTCATTGTTTCTCACCAGAGATATATTTCTATAGTTAGTCAGAAACATGGCGTAATAAAAACCACAAATAGTGTTAATCCAGTATAAGCCTAGATCAGAATCTGGCTTCTGACATCCATCTCACATTGTACAGTAAAGGGAACAGGCATTCAGATGATTGGCACTTCCAGAAAAATGGGATCATCAGCTTTTTCCTTCTGACTGGTTCAATTGAAAATATGAACTCTGTCCAAAATCTTGGCAGGAGGTCTTTGTCTTAGGGAATTAAATTGATTTTCTTGGTCTGCCCACAAACAAATAAGTTTTCAACTGCGTGAACCCAGATAATTTTATGTTTTGATTAAAACTTATATACAGAAATCTAAAAGACAGCAAAAAAAAAAACCTGAATGACAAATTTGATATTAAAAAAAAAATTGACAAGAAACTGTTTGAAGTTAGCTTGCTGTTGAAATATTGGAACATTCTCTACATCAGCAAATAAGAATGCAAAGCATGCTGTATTTTAAATACAACAATATATCCTTGTATTCAGTATTAGTAAAGAGATCCCAGAAAATGAGGGTGGAATGTAAAAAAAGGTCATGCTCAACAGACTGAAAAAATGAACCAGCATGGCATCCAATAATTACCTGTGTTGGAGATATTTAATCACAAGATAGCGGCTTTCATTTGAAAGCTAAAAATTCATGTACATTTAAATCTGAGATAAATTATATTTTTAAGGCATGCAAACACATATCCTGAGAATATAACATGTAAATATCATTTAGATTTATTTTTCTTAAAAAAATAAAAATAAAAAAACTGCCCACACCTCTGAAGTTTAACGCTCCACTATAACTTCAGTGACCCAAACATAATGCAACCTGAATTCTCTTTTAGCTATCAGGATCTGAAAAAAAAAAATCAGCTTCTCATATTCACCAGCTATGCTCCCAGTGCAGATTTACTGCACAGCTTTACTTTCAAAGCCATGTTGTGCTGACAAAGCCACCTTGACCAACAACATTCAGCACCTAATAACTTTGAATCTCTGAAAACTTCTGCAAGGAAACCCAGAATATGAGCAAGAAGGATGGCATGCTTTTGTGCACATGCATTCAGTGAAGGGGCAGGTAAGAACAAAGACAATAACCTACAATTCTTTACTGTCCTTTGCCTAGTAAATTCAGGGGAAAGATGATCTAATGGAGAAGCATCCCCCATGAGCAATGCTGAAATCCAGTTAAATAGTTCAGGCTGGTAAGCCCAATGCAATTGTCTTGGATCATATCCCCAGAGCAAGCAAGCACTAGCACCAGGACGGCCAAATGATAGGAGATGACAACAGATCACTTAAGTCAAGGGGGAGCATGGCAGGTGAAGAAACAAAAGAGAACTGAATCATCCTTTGTCTTTTAATACTGCTTCACTTCTATGTAAAGTGGGAATCACCTTAGATTTGAGTTGGCCTTATTTTCAGGTTAATACAGTTAAGAGAAAGCAGGCATTGAATAAAACATGCGTGTGTCACAGGACTCTCACTGGTCCTAATTCAGACTTTGATTGATAGTCTACAAGCCACGTGCAAAATAAAGCCAATGTAAAAGTATGTCTTTCAGGATGGCATTTTCTAAGCAATCTATTTAAGAATATAATCTCCTTATCTCCTTGAAGTTGCTTTTTTTTTTTTTTTTTTTTTTTGCCAAGCCTCCAAAAGATTAACATTAATATCTAAACATTAATCAAACACCAAATGCTGGTTAGTGTAATATCTTTATCTATGAATAGAAGGTCGATAGATGATGTTTCCTCAGTCAATTGAAAAAGACAGATGTGCAGTCAGCAAAAAATGCAGTGAAAAAGTAACTCAGGCATTATTATTCAGTCACATTTTATGGCAAATATTTGGAAAAGTAAATGAGTGAAGAACATGGAAAAAATAATTCATACAAAAGTAATAGAGATTTAGGAAGAAATTTTACCTTTAATATTCATTTCCTAAAAGCCTATAAAGTGTTATTTCATGAATACATAGTACAGTATGACCAATAATTTTGAAGTATATTATAATATATTTATATTAATTTGCATACAAAGCTGTGTAAATACTGAGAAAGTGATCACAAATTTCCTTTTGACTAAACGTAATCAACTTCAGAAGGTGAAAAAGAAATGTTGTATTTGTTAATATCTAACATGCAGAGCAGACCTTTCTCATGTAGCAAGGAGCACAGGACTCATACTAACTTCTAGAGAGGTAACAAATATTCCCAAGAGAAATGAGAGCACCTGTCGCAAATTTAGCAGAAGTCCAAAAAATAATATTCAAGTCTGATAAGACAGGTGTCATTATAAGCTCTTTAGAGAGGGAACAAGCACAGCGAGTGCCTTCTGTACAGGCATCCATGTTGTTCAGTACTATACTGCACCAGCCTGATTTTAAGCAGGTTATAAGTGCGACCTTGATATCTACAATATCATGTAGTCTCATGAGCAGAGCTTTTGATTAAAACATTCCCAAGAGAGGGCACGTAGCATATCAGATACAGAATTAAAAATCTATTAACTACAAGAAATATGTATTAATGAAGAAGAGACTACTCGCAGAACCACATAATTGTAGGGGTTGGAAGGGACCTCCAGAGATCATCGAGTCCAACCCCCCTGCCAAAGCAGGTTCCCTACAGCAGGTCGCACAGGTAGGTGTCCAGGCGAGACTTGAATATCTCCAGAGAAGGAGACTCCACCACCTCCCTGGGCAGCCTGTTCCAGTGCTCCGTCACCTCACTGTAAAGAAGCACTTGCGCATGTTTGTGGAAAATACTCAAAAATATTCATTTAATAAGCTGCCGAAGGTTTTTGCATTAAAACATTTTTAAAAAATAGAACACAGAATATTGTATGTAACAATTGTGCAATAAAGTTCTGGCTTTTAGGAATTAAGATTGTCTAATACAAATGGAATATATGGAACTATCTTAGATCTCATCTACATAACTACTATTTGGTTCAAAAGTATCAGGAACTTTGCATCCTTAAGGCTTCTGGCTTCGTACTGAATTTTACAAAATACAGACGACACCAGGTAAAGTAACAGATAAGCACAATTCAACAAGCTTTATTTAAAAAAATCAAGTCATAGAAACAAAAAAAAAAACACCTATCAATGTAGTAGCATAATGCTTTGTTAGCAGTACTCCTCACCCCACTTAAGCCAATAAGTGGGTCAATTAATTTTTGTCCTCCTAATTCTACATGCTCTCCAGGTTTGTGTTACACAGACCTTACAGGCCCTATGCAGCAATTTGCTCTGGGTACTTTAGAAATGCTCAGTTCTGTTTCAGTGATGTTCCAAGTCAAGCATATCCCAAGAAACAACACAAAGGTGAAGACAAGTGGCAGAACTCGAGCAAACTGATGCCTAACAGCATGATTTGCTTTGCCGATATTTTTCTTTTCAACACAAGGCAATAAAGCACACGATGATATTTGTATATATTACAGTTTATGTGTGATTGTCAAAAGGAAACAAACTAATATATTTGTAAATCAACAACAAAATTGCAAGAATGAGTGACTGAAGTCTTCACCTGAGAAGTAAAATCAGTGATAGCAGTCTAAAATGAGGAAAGGCTTAGAAGTTCCCCAGAAGGGAAGACAACAGCTTGCTTTAATGGGAAACAAACTGGGGGGGAGAAATCAAGAAAACAATGAGAAACAACTATATAGCTGCACTGGTTGCATGCCAGTACAACATTATTAGTTCATCAAGAAAAAAAAAAACAGACTGCAATTATCAAAGAGTAAAACACTGAAAATCAAATGAGAATTTAAAAATAAAGGAAGTAGGGTTGGAATCACACAAATAGAATACAGCAGCAAAGATGTTTGACTAGGAAGAAGGAAAAGAAAGCAAAGGAAATCGCATAATTTGTCAATTGCTTTTGAAAATAATTCAGTGACATCTGCAGGAAGAGAAGCAAGAAGTAAGAAGGAAAGCTGGAACAAAAAATTAAACTGAGGTTGTAAAACTATTTAGTAAAAGATGGGAGGAAAACTATGCCAAAATGTAATGGTAGCACACAAAACCAACCTGCTTGTGGGATTTCTGATGGAAATGTAACATACAATCTGGGTTAGTCAGGCAAAACCACATGATCTCAGGAAAGGGAAAAAATGTCAAAAATAAAGCATGGTGAGAAGAAGTGAGGACAGTAAACAAATTAAAACAACGGCCACAGTGGTTTGAATTAAAAGGTCAATGCATACTATCCAATATCTCATCTTCAACCATAACCTGTATTTCACCCAAAGATTTTACTATTCCTTTCTGAGCTGACAAAACAGCACGCAATTTACAAACATGGCAACATAACACACCATTTCACTCTTTTACTTTCCTAGTATTTCTTGAAATTCTACTCTTGCCATTTCTCTGACACCGAATATTAAGCTAACATTTTTAAAGAAGTACACAGAATTATTCCTTCCTGTTATTTTAAGTTCATTTTCATGTAGGTACTGTTAACAACACTATATTCAGCACTGACTGTATTTGTATTTTATTTTCCTGTTCTACAGCTGAGTGACTGAACCAGTAAATGTTGAAAAACAGCAAAAACCCAGAAAAAAATAAGTAGTCCTCGGGAAAGAATAAATTAGCAGATGAAAAACATAAGGAAAAGCATGCTTAATAACGAGAAGTAATCCTGGGCAGAAGAGGTGAGCACGAACTTCAGGTTAAATGGAGATAAAAGTGCAAGTTTTCAGCCTAACAGATAAGCGAGTCTTATCATACAACCTGGGGTGACCAAGAATGACAGATAGTTTGAGGAGAGAAACAGGGAAACTGGGGTAATGCTAATGACGAATCTAGACATCAGAGAAAGATAGAAACAGGACACAACAATGCAGGAAAGACAAGGGAAAGTACATAGATTTCAACAGAGAAGTACAATCACTTTATCACCATGATTTGATCCTTGGTATGAAGTGTGAGGTAATAATTTGAAGGACACAATCTCAGGACAGAAATATCAGGCCTTCCTTAATGCATGGTCAGAAGAGAAAGAAATAAAAGCAGTCTTTATAAAGATCCCACAGAACAGCTGGGTCACAATCAAAAAATTTGCACTTTCCACCTCAAGAAAAGCCAACAGCAAAATTATGAGCAACTGGGTATGCAGTGGTACCTTACTGGAAAAAGCAAAGATTCCTCAGTTTTAAAACACAGAGGAAAACTATAGGAAGCTTTCCAATAAGAACAAAATGGCTAACAGTCCTATGCCCAGATCAAATAGATTTTCATTTTCTGAATTTTCTAACAGAAAAAAGTTAATCAAAGATAATAAACAGATAATTTAATAAGATTTAAAAGAGACGTCCATGTATGGCAGCAACGTAAAGCTTTACAACTACCGACTCCAATACTTACCCTGAAGCTGTCAGGAGAGCTTAGATACAGTTTTTCTCTAATGTCTTCTGGAGCACCGGCACAAAGCCTGTAAAAGATATGATAATTCCTCTCTTCTTTGCCTTGCACACAGATCCGAGATTTCTCCAGAAGGTAATGTGATACAAATCCACCAACCACCGAGTTCTAGGAGGAAGAAATATTTTTCTGATTATTTGAATTTTTATTTAATATTTATTTTTAGATTATTTGTGTGAGAGTTTTTCAATTTACAATTGTCTGCTCAAGTCTATTTCAACTGACACTGCCCCAGAGCTTAAAATATATATTTTAACTAATGGGTATCAAGCTTAAGATGAGAAAGTTTCCTCTACCATAATTTCTCCTCGGTGCAAGTACTGTGCCATGTACATTTCTCTTACCAGAAGGCTCTACTTCATAACGACAAGCAGAAATCCTACATGCATATGCTTAAGCTATTCTAGCTAAAATACATTCAAAGAAAAATCTTCATAGGCTACACAGCGAGTAGTACTTCTGACCAAAAAAATAAAAAAATAAAAAATAAAAAAATCAATTTTAAGACTTTTTTCACATACATAACATTAATGTGAAGTCTTAAAATTTTATACAAATATGTAACAATCAGAAATTCATATAAAATATTAAAGCATTAAAATAAATTTATAACAGCTGATATATATATATATATACACAATTCACACCTGTTTGTGAATTAAAGGAATGCATAAATGCTTAAGAGCAATTAAGTTATTCTTCAGTTTGCCTTTTCCCTTTGTGTGATGTTTGGATGGAAGCAATTTTCCCATTGATTTGACACACAGTTTTCCAGCAGTGACACAGTGCTGTGGCTTTCCTTTCATGGTGATAAACATAAATCAAATAGGAAAAGCAAGGACAGTGAGTATTTGGTGTAAGATAAGTCTATTTAACCTACTTCCAATCTAGCATTTCCATTCTATAGCAAAAAATCATCACTATTTTCTGTATCAAAACTCCAGTACCTTCTCATTGAAGTGAATTTCCACGAATTTCCCAAAACGACTGCTATTGTTGTTACGAATAGTCTTTGCATTTCCAAAGGCTTCCAATAACGGATTTGCTGATTACAAAAAATAAATATTTAAAGAAGTGTTAAAACGTGACCGATGAAGTACCAGTAGGAAAGGGAAAAATAAATTCATACTAATTATTCAGTTAACTTATTGAGAATAAGGTGTGAAAATTAAAGGAAAAATATTACCTATTATAAATAACTCATTTTGCAAATTGTACTGGATATACAGTGGTGGAATTTACAATGAAGTGTTTAAATGTCATATAACACTGCAAAATAACTGAATTAATACTGTAAGAAATTCAGAGACGATCACCAAAAATGATTCAGTGGTGTTCTTCTAACAGCAAGCAGATAAATAAATGATACACAAACTATAAGATACAATACACAATTTGACATTTCCCAATAAGTTGTTGGTCATAAAATCTAAACTGCCCATTTATCCCATCGACAAAAATGTCACTGAAATGTCATGCACATATTAGATTGATTAGGAAAAAAAAAAAATTATTAGAAAAGCTGTTTTCAAAACCACCTTAAAAGTGCCCTTTCAGATTAGCTGGATTAAACGAATGAGAGATTTTTTATTTTTTTTTTTTTACTGGCTGCAGTTTTCAAGCATCTTAAAGACAAATCCATACAGAAAGAGCTGCTGAAATCTAATGCTTGCTTTATATTATTCAAGTCATGCATGGTTTAAGCAGTTTGAAAATGCTTAGTAGTTTTGAAACACAAGGCTACCGACTGTAGTTTGATAACTCTGAAGATAAAAGAAAATCAGTTTACTGAACTGCACTAACAAACCAAACAAAATATCTGCGGGATATTTGAAGGCTTTTAACTAAAAAAACATGCATTGGAAATTACGTGAGCAGAAACTCAGGCCTAAAACTGACAACCATCTACAAATCTATTCCTACAAATGAACAGTGAAGGAATAACTACAGTGGTCAGATAAATTAGGGATGATAATACATTATTTGTTAGGACACCAGCATTAACTTCTTTGGTTTGGGGTTTTTGCTTTGTTTTTAAAGCACAACTTTAAGCATATGCAAGAAAATCCACGTCTCACTTTCACAACCATCTCACTAAGAGGCCCTGGTAACTGTTCAGGTATCCAGATACTTTACCTATTAACAGATTTGAAGAATGGTTTATGAATTTAAAAAATTTGCAGGAGTTCTTTCAGTAGGATTAAGGTTCCTCTATTAATACAGATGCTTTAAGAGCACTCATTAAAACTGTGCTTCACAAAATTTAAAATTCATGCATCAGATGCTGATTAGAAACAACAAAAACACTAAACAAATCACTTCTCAAAATACCTGTAAGTACCAATTAATTATCCAACTCTTGGGCTACTTTCTAGGTTCCTTCAGCACACAATGAATTTCACTAAGGACTGGTTTAAATAAACCTACAGCAATAACAGACTAAAGACTTGAATGATCCAGTGATGCAAACTACATAAACAGAAATACTTGGAGTTTAAGAAAAAGACACTAAGAGTAATGAAATTCTGAAATAAATCTTCAACAAAATATAGAAGACTGAAGCTTTTTCAGAGTGGTTGGTTTTGAGATGTATGTTTCTTCTCAAAGTTATTTCCAGGTTAATCAGGAATTCCACGCAACACTGAAAAGGGCCAACCAAATAACCATAAAGAAAAAAGTCTCTTTTGACCTTGTTTGGGAGTCTATTATGAAGACAGACACAATGAAGAAGGAAGTGTTAATCCAAATGATATGCCTTACGGCAAAAAGCACGAACAACTCTGAACTATATGATAAACCTCCCTCCTTTGAGAATTTCATGGTGAGAAGAAGGCATTAGATCTTGCTAATACAAACAGGTATTAATGAGAATGCAATCTTAGCCTTGTGGATTAATAAAAGATAAAATCCAGCGTTGGCTACACAACAACTCAAACTCCACATCAAGGACTGTGTGACCTTATATTAAATAAAAGTGAAGCAAATCAAAAATAAAAAACCTTTTTTAAGAACTTAAGATCCAACTAAACTACCTAAATTACTCCACAGGAAGTCTGATAGTATTTTCATCCTAGCTGTTATTTTAGTGACACTTCAAATTCAAAAAGAATTTTAAAAAAATATTATAATTGAACCTTAAATGAAATTAGGCAAAATTCAGTACCTTCTACAATTCTGTCATCAATATCTTGGCCAGTACCGTAGGACTCGGTCAAATATCTGTAAAGCAAGATAAATACAAGTAAATTACTGAATTTTCCCATGTGTTTCCTAAATTAAACACAAGTTCCATGCATACAGCTTCAGCATTCCCAGTCATCAACGTTAATAAAATGCTGAAGTGTAGATGGTGATATAGGAAATTGCAATGCATAAGTAAAATAAGAGTCAATTTAGCAATTGAAGAAAGAATTGAAAACAAATCCAAAACTTTCTCTTAAGTTGCACCTCTTTTTCCGCTCCCCCACTCCCAGCTCTCAAGTACAGGGCATACCTCCTGGAAATTTACAACTAAATCTGGGACACATTTTAAGCTGTTCTTGAAATAGAACCTTCCAAAAAAGTTCAGGAACATTAACAGAGCTATATTACTACCTTCTGCCTCCTGATGAGTACACAAGGAAGAAGCCTTCCTGTTTTAAGAACTCATTAATAACATTTTGTACGCATGTTATGTGGGGGCAGTTGGCAGAGAGATGCAGCAGTGTTGACATTTGCCTGCCACGTAATCAGAACTTCCTCTGTTGAGAAGCAGAAGAATAACATCCTTTGAGGATATTCCTCAGGGGATGTTCTCCCAGTACGTGCTGTGTTTTGTGGGTTTTTTAAGCAGGACCAAAGTTGTGAGCCATATTCTGTCAGGACCTTGCTGCAACTCCTACAGCTCTCCAGTAAAGGTTGCAAAGGGGCAGAGAACAGTGTGACGGACAGATGGCCAGCCACGATGATTCTTCCTGGGATATAGAAGATAATACCACTACCACGTATATGATGCCAGGGAAAAGGCAATTAAAGATTTACACAGAGAAATAAGGCAAGGAGAGGACAGAATGAATTCAAACTGCCTGCACTGTGCTTTCCTAGTCAGGTCACTTGTATTCTAGTTGAATTTAATGGAGCATTACACTCCAGTTATAGTGTTCCAGAACGATATAAATCAGTTAAAGTATGACACAAATATGGTCAAGATTATTTAAAACATGGAAGAGGAAAGCTGATCAGCAATATGACCTCCACATAGTTTAATGTGCTTGATTCAGTATCTTGCATACAAGAACATCAATAAATAAAGAAATGAATCCCATTATTCAGTATTTATTCAGTAAAGTAGGGTAGAAATATATTACAATTGCAATTGTCTCAGCAATTAAGAGTTAAAAACTATGGATCATCAAGCAAACTGAAGAAACAACGACAGGGAAAACAGATAATTGCACACATATGGCAGAAACGAGCGTGTCTCGCAAGACACAGTTAAAAAGCCTAGTTTCCATTTTATCAACGACAATACCAGACACACAATACCAAAACAACTGCATCATAGACCATAATAACTGCATAATAAACCATATATGATGCCACTACAAGTGAGTTAAGGCTTCTGTAAACGTACAGCCATTGCCATATGATCCACATGCTATCATGTCAGCGTTTAAGTTTAACTCTATGAATCTCATGAACTAAAGTGTACATAGAAGCATGCACATAACCTTCTGAATCAAGACTTACTGCTGTGCTACTGAGTGCCACATAATTAGCTCTGTCTGTATTTCAAACAAACACATCAAAACAAGAGATTCACTGAATAACTTCGGTTCAAAATTACAAACCTCAAAACAAATTTAGTGTTTTCTGTCTTGCCAGCTCCGGATTCTCCAGAAACTATGATGGACTGACTCATCTTGAGTACTTTCATATCACGGTATGCTTTATCAGCTTAAATGAAAGAATACATGAAACATGACAAATTATGCTTGCAACTCTCCTGAAAAATCAAATAAAAAACTAGCCACAATACAAACATGCAAACTCAGTATTTTCAAAAAATTCTTTACAATTGAGTGTATTACATTTTATTGAAGTTTCTCTTTGAATTACATGATAGCTGTCCACCCACCAACACCAACACGTGATAGCTTGGAGTCTTTGATAGCAAAAATTTACCAAACTCAGGTTGGACAAAGTAAAACAAAAAACATCCACGTGGTATTGAGCATTTTCAGTTAAATGTGTTCACAAAACAGCTGAAAATCAATTGTACTTTAACATATTTTTCAATGCACAATGTGACAAATCTTTTCTTAAACACAGTTACATTCAAAGTAATTTGTAATCAGGTTTATACCAATAATAATATTTAAATGTGCTTTCTGCCTATAAAATAATCACATAAAAAGAAGCAATGCATGCGATTTGGCAGTGTAGTGAAAGACAAATGCAATCACTATATTTTGCCAGTTTTGTGTATGTCATTCTTCATTTTTAAAAATGTGATTATTTTTATGATTGTAAATTATATTAAAACTGCTCAGACGTAAAACACTGGAGGAAAAGAACAATCATAAATAGTTGCCAAAAATCTTCTAACTGTATATCAAAGTGGTGAAAATTTGCAATGTTAGCCACCATGTTTTATTTGTAGCAGCTCTCAGTAATTGAATCAAATGTGCAATTTATATACATCTGCAATTTAGTGCTTGCTTTGTAAAAGACAAAATCAGACTCAATACATACCAATAGCAAAGACATGTGGTGGCAGTGTCCCAAGTGATCTACCCTGGTACTTTTTAATAGCCTCCGAAGAATAGAACTTAGGTATATCAAAATATGGATTCACTGCAATAAGAATGTTGGCTACATATGTCTGTGAAGAAAAGAATTAACAGCAAATTATTAGCTACTATCCAACCAAAGTAGTTAACAGCAATTTTCTATTATTATTGAAGTGTAAAGTTGAAGTACAACAATTAGATTTGCAATTTTCTCCAGCTAATGCAGATCAAAGAAGAGTTATACTTTCAGAGTTCTTCAAATCATCTTTCCAGGACTTCTGTGAAAAAGCACTTCTCAGGAGAATTTCCTAACCAATGAGCTGTGGAGCATGTCCCAAATTTGACCTCTGTCTCTCTCCTTTTAAATGATTTCCTACTAGATGTGTTTCTAGATCAGGGATAAGGCATCACTACTTCCTCTTCTAAAGCAAAAAAGTAAGCTCTTGGCTAGCATATTGCAGTCTCCTCCAATGAGGACAATAATTTTTCAGTATCAAATGGAAGCAACTCAGCAGGAAGGACTGACAGAATAGTGCCTGGGAAATTGCTCAAGCCAGGCAATAAAAGCATTCAGCTGAGAGAAATTAGCTACGGCCGCTTCCGAAGTGAGAAATGCAGAATACAAATGCTTTGTAATTGACAAAGAATTTGGGGGAGGGGGAAGGCTGCTTTTTACTTTTCCATCTGAGAAATCTTTCATACTTTCATTTTAATGATCAGGTCACATACAAGTATGGCCTGATGTCTGAAGCACAGAAAAAAGCAGATTGGTGGGAAAAGGTATAAAGAATATCAGATAAACCCTCAGACTGAATAACTTATTCGGTTTATTGTTAGTGAGTATATCCCAAGACTAAAAATCTCCAGACTGAATTTTAGGTGCTGTCATGAAATGCTGATAGAAGGCTGGATCACACATAACACAACATTTTTTTTCAGATGCTTCTATTTTCATCATTATTTCAATGATATAAGATAGAAGCATAGAGCTCTCCAAGAGCTGCAAGTATTAATATTCATTTTCTTTTCAGTAACAATGCAAATGCTGTCAATCAGAACTAAACAAAAAAAAAAATACAATAAATTCCAACTGTATCAAAAAGTTACAATGAAATGGTAATTAAGATAATTTGATATTTTTTCCAGAAAATGTATGTACATGGGGCAACACATTAGTAGCACTTGTTCAAAGGGAAGAAAAAATTTATGAACCTAAATACTATCCTCCCTTATGATAAGATCAGTTTTAGAGTTTATTTCATTGGGTTTTTTTGTGTCTGTTTCATTATTATTTCTCCAGTACAGCATTCGAATCACCATTTTAATTCATTTTTCTTAAAGCTGGTGCTTTATCTTGAACCTATAAAAAATGTATAGCTCTGTAAAGTTAACTGCAACAAAGGAAAACAACCACACATTCTTTATGCCTATATAAGAGGATATCACTCTTAATCAATTCATTTTAGATCAGCAGACTAACAAAAAGGTTGATTTTTCTTTCTGAAACACTGACACTTAGAAATTGCGTAGACATTTTGCATTATCACAGACCAGCTTTCTATTAGAAAAAAAATAAGAAAGAAAATTCTTATCTTTCTTCTGTTTCACAGCTGTCAGTGTCAGGGCAGATGGCAGGGACAAAATGTAATTCAGTCAGAATTCATTAAGGACAATTAGGCAATCTGATAGCAATATAAAAGATTAAGATGGACATCTGAGCTAGGAGGTGTTAGAGACAGCACCTGTTTGCTTCGTTCAAAAATAATGAAGAAAGAACCATCTTTGTTAATAGCTACTGCAATGGTGAAGTAATTTCACTACAGGAATTGACATCTGCGATACAACACTGTGCTACAACTGCAACTGAGCTGTTAGGTTGAGAAAAATCTATTGCTCTGCCTGGTAAATTTAGCTAGCATCAATCTGATACAGGTCTTAAGCAAGGTAGCAAAAAATGCCTGAAACCTCCTAAATTTATAATGGTACAATTTCTTTTAATGTTCTGTGATTGGAGGAAAATATTAATTTTTTTGTGGATTCGGTTTTTTTGAAAGTATACTTATCATTAGACTGGTTGACATGACAGGTAATACTTACGTAAATTCTGTCCTTACTGTATCGAACTTTGATATTGTGAAGGAGAGTGGCTTCATTTAAATACATAAGGGAACCTAAAAGTAAAAGAGTCATACAGCATTAAGAGAACAGAACTATCTTTGTGTACAGCCAAGCAACAAATCTTAGGATTAAGGATTTTACTTCCTCTTTCTTTGACTACAGTTTAATCCTATCATTCCTATCTCTATACTTTGTTGAGGCAGATCCTCTAACTCATCAATATACACTTTAAAAATTGTAGACCTACTCTTCATTGTACAGCCTAAGTTAAAGAAAGTTGCTGAACCAAGAATTAGACTACAGGAGCTTCAACAGAGATCCTTCAAGTGTAAATTGTCCACTCCAAAGTCCCTTATAACATCCTCATACACAAACACAGTGCTTTTCCCTCCATGCTATTCTACAAGCATGGAAACCAGCAGCTATCAAAATCCATCGCACCAACTCTTTTATTCCTTCCACATCCTCTCTGATCTCTGCAACAGCATCCACAGGGCCACACCGTGATGCTTTGAGTAAATGCTGGCCTCCTGGAGATTTTCAGCTCTTCAATTTTTCCAATGTATTTTATAGAGACAGCAGGGCAAACATCATTGCAACATCAAGCACCAGTGCAACCTTTCACATCTGTAGGCCTCCTCATGGAAACTGCTGGAGGGGGACAATATTACCACAACAAAACCTACCTATTTTTTTCTTTATATGTTAATATAGAATAACTGCAAATTCCACGAGCCCATCACAAAAAGGCAATGCAAGGCAGAGAGCAGGCACATGTGCAGTTTCAACACACTGGAAAAGCTAGGCCTTGTTTTCAGCTATGAAACTCTGGAATGTGTTTGGCAATCCAAAATTACAGAGAGCTCTACAAACACAGCCTCAAATATATTTTTAAAATATGTCTGGTCATCTTTTTCTATTTGCCTAAAATTTAAGTGCAGAACACCATTTTGTCTTGTAACAATTGAATGGCTACCATACTTAGTATTCCTTAAAGCATTAGTGGCAAGTGAAAAGTTGTTTACATTTGACTACTGTTTATAGAATAAGCAATGAGTGATAACTGCAATCCCCTACTTCACATGAGGCCCATACGTGCATTATCAGTAGGCAGTGACCAATAAAGCGTAGAGAGAGTGTCATTTCTGAACTTGAGCCAAGTGGAACCAATACCCCTAGGGCCTAAAGGGCCCTGGCAGAGAAAAACAAATAGCAGAACCGTAGAATTGCTCAGGTTGGAAAAGACCTTAAATTCTAGCTTATTTCTGTGGATATGCAAGACAGACTGCAAATTTGCATTGCTTGTAGTCCATCTCCTCAGACACCTTGCCCAGAAAGGAAGCATGAAGCTCAGCAAGCAGCTCCTAACTTCTCCCTCAACGTTCCTTCTACTGACTCAGAAGATACTGGCAGTAGAGCAGGGAGTGGCTGTACCTCCCATTATGTATACCAAAACCAGTTCTAAGCAAAGGTCACTTCAGCAGTGGTTTGCAGCCTCCCTCTGGCTTGTGTAGCTCCACTGAATAACAGTGCTTCCTTCCCTAACTAAAACATAGCTTTACTTCAGATGACTGGAGGCATTCACATTTCTCAAAGGACTTTGCAGCTTCTGGGTTGTTTAGAAGAAACCATCTTCCTCTGAAAAATCTCTTGTACATACAAATCTGCTATGTCAGAGGTTCCGAGACCACAAATTGCATGGCTGCCTTAGCAGACCTATTTATGCAGTCACCTCTTTGAATGAGGTTGTCCCAGGTGAAAGAGACATTACAGAAGGAAATGAACCAGAAACTTCTGCTTGCTCCAATAAAAGTTGAAATCTCCTTCTCCCTGTGGGTGTTGGTGAGGGGGGGGGGTCATAAATTTTGAACGTTGCTGCTCATGTTTAATCATTTTAATTCTCAATACTGAGTTAAGAAAATGCTGTATAGTAATTGTCTTTGTACACTTAAAATTCAAAAGAAACAACCTTCTCCCTTGAATGCATCTTCAGATGAACCTCATGTGGTTTGCATTATATTTTAAAGGAAATAGTTAGGCATCCCAAAAAATTTGGTAATTATCCAAACAACACAGAACCCCAGATTTCAACATTCTCTTAGTCCCCACTATTCTCTTAGCAAAAGGATCCCAGTCCTCATTAAAGGCACTGTACCTGCAGATTCACCATGTAATGGGAGCTTGTCTCCAAGAGAAACACTGTCACCTCATTGCAAGATGTACAAAATAAAGCTTATGTCAGCAATTTCAAAAATGCACATTCTTTAAAATAAACTCCATAAAAGCAGCAGCCACATCCAGAAACAAAGACAGCAACCAGAGAGAGAATTACTGTTATTCATATTGCTCATTCCTAAATATAAGCAGCATATGTGCACAGTCACATATTTATTTACATAAACTTCACAGAAGTGAAGTCAGGCACTTAATGTCAGGAAATGCCGATGTCAAATCCATACATGCTGGCTCTCCTGTGCATGCAAAAAAACGGGCTTTACATGGAAGATTATGTTTTATCCTGTAATTACTAGGCTCTATGCCTGCTGGACACTTTTTAAAAGTAATTCTTATCTGACATCCTGCCCTCCCCATTCCTTCCTTTTATGGCTTTTTTTTTTTTGTCATAAAAAAATAGATGTTTCACATGTGGTGATAGCCCCCTAAAATTGAGTAAGCTTGAGGTTGTTGGGGAGTGGAAGAGGGGTGTTAATCACAAGAAAATGTAAATTATTTTAATCGGTACCATTTGCAATATTAACATTTGAGGAAGAGCTAGGTTTACAAAAAGGTTCTCTCTCGCAGCCAACATATTAGAGATATGGAAGGCTAATGGTGGGGGAAAAAAAAATACTTCAGCAGATTACTCCTGGAAGGGATTTAATCACTAAGGTAAGTGTCACAATGGTAATCACAATGGTAAGTGTATTATTAACTAGTTCTTCAGGATTTTTCAAAACTATTATAAGGAGAGACAGAAAGCATGTAGCAGTTTGTCAGGCTTCCCACGATTTATATTTAACATGCTCTTCTTAAAGATCAACAACACTCAGCACAAATCACAGAATGGCTTTGGTTAGAAGGACCTTAAAGATCATCCAATTCCAAACCCTGAACTGCGGGCACAGTTGCCAACCATTAGATCAGTTTGCCCAGGGCCACATCCAACCTGGTCTTGACTGCCTCGAGAGATGGAATATCCACAACTTATCCACAATCTTCTCTAAGAGAGAAAAGGGCTAAACTTAGGATTCATATATGCTGGAGGTAAACCTCAACTGCTGAGCAAAAGGTAGAAATACACTGGAAGTCTGAAAACAGTATCTGATGCAGAAAGGACTGCTGAGCAAAATATTCTTAAGTTTTGTATTTTGTTTAGTAAACCACAGAAGAGATTTTCTTCAATAGGACTGTTTTAACTTAATTGAATAGTACTTTGTTAAAATCTCAAATTATATCCATTATCTCATTCCAATTTTCAGTTCCCTGACTAGAACACTCAGATACCAGGACATCTCAGTAGCATCACTGTGACAGATGAATACATTAAATGAATTTCCCTAACAATAACCACAGAAGACAGATACCAACTTTGAAAAGTTCCTATCCACATTACATTCACAAAAATACCAAAAAATGGAAGCAAAGTTGTCAGTTTGGTTCCACCTGTAAAAACACTGCATCAACTAAGTCCAGTCAGAAGCCTCAAGTCTCCTTTTGTTGTTACTTATTACAGAGCAGTTACAACAGCTGTACTTCCTGCCATGGGATATAAATACTATTTCACAACAGAAACTGAGGATCTTAAATCATCAAAACAAATTTGAAACTCCCACTTTTTATTTATTTTAAATGAACAACAGAAACTACTTTTCCCCACCATTTATGAAGTTACAGTTCTTTGGCCAACCAGTAATCCTCATCAGAAATACTCAAAAGAATTCCATTCACCAGAACTTCAAGACAGGATAGTTTCCATGAATAGATTTGTTCACAAAAAGCAACAGTTCTATAAAAGCTGACATTTTATCATTCATCTTTCTTGGCACTCTCTTTTCTCACCCTAGATTTGGGTACTCAATTTGTTTCTATCCAACAAACCACAAAATATTTAACAAAATAAAAGGCCTGCAATATCAACACAATTTCTATTGTGCAAGTTCACTTCAAAAGTCCTTCTCCAACATCACTCCTTGACCGGATTCAGTATAGCCCATTTACATTTCCAGTAGCCCCAAAGGGCCTGGATTCCTATCTCCAAATTCTGAAAAATTATCTTGACATTTTCAGCTATTCTTGCTTCCACAGGAATGCTACCTGAGGAATGAATGGGTTACGTGCAGGAAAATGCAGTAAAATACAGAGGCTGATAAAGTAACTAATCCTTAGGCTTTGCTTTAGTTAATCACAAAATACTCATTGCAGTTGATCAAGATGCTGTATGTATCCGAAGTCAGTCAAGTAATAATTGCACCTGAGAATAACGCATGTAACTACGGGTTTCCTCTAAAGTGCGTGGATGAAAATTTAGAAAATAAAATGCAATAGATTATATTTTAAATGGGCCTACTTTCAGTTTAAAGGGTTAGTAAAGTTTATACACAATAAAAAGGAAATGCTGCAAGCAAACAACATTCTCACACATTTTTACTTTTTTTTTTTTTTCCCAAACGCAAAATCTATTTTTAAATTTGTAACTTACAATTATCTTCCACATCTTTTTTGCTGTCCTCTTCGGCAGGAAACACTTGATTGATAGCAGCCTGGAAAGTCTGTTAGACGAAGAATATTAACATTGTCAAAATACCTTCAAAATAAGGACTTCAAAGATGTCTTATCTCATGTTGCAAGTAAACATACCACCACTGAAGTTTCTAGCTTTATAACAGCTTTGGAAATCATACTGACCTACTAGGTGTAGACAACAGCTGCATCATTTGCATTATTGAACTACACTAGAAAAATTGCTGTAATATAAATTCTTACCACAAAAATATTTGATCCTTTTTGAAAATTGCACACAGTCGTTGGCACACAAGAGACAATGCCAAAAATAAGGATGAGAAAACTAACAATACTGCAAAGGGAAGAGAATACTAAAGAACGAACAACTCCCTCAGCTTTGCAATGAAGGAAAAAGAAGAAAAATGAAATTATTAGTTCAGTGGAAGTAGCACTGTCATTTTCACATTTTGTTTTAAAACATTCTCACTTAAAACATAAATATTCAGTAAACAATATTCTCTATATCCCCAATTCCCATAACTCAGGATTGTAACCATTTTCTTCAGCAAATCGATATTCAAGTTGAACAAGACTTTTCTTCAGCCCCTATACTCCAAAGGTATAAAACCAGCCAGTTATCGAATGTTCATGTCCAAGTGAAAAAAATTCATATTAAAAACAACTTTGTTTTTCCTTTATTCTCCAGAAATGATAATTCACATTGTTGTAAAAACAAAGGAAAAATATCCCAGAATGCACGTATTACAGCATCTGCATAAAACTGCAGGACAGTGTAAGAAGTAGGAATTCAATTATACTTCTTGTATTAATAGCTTGCTTGAGCCACCTAGGAATGAACAAAAACCCTGCTGTACCAATTAAACACAACAGCCGCCATGCTGCTACAGGCCTCTTCCCTGTGGAAATGCAGATAAGAGGCCTAGTTTACTCTCTACTATTTTAAAGGACAACCAACCAGAACAAAAAGCGTGATCCTAATAAACGAGAAATTTGCTTGTTTAACTTTGTATCCAGCAAGACAGTATCATGAGAAGCATCTCACATGGAAATTTAGGAAAAATCCAGCAATTAGCTCATCTTTGCTTCATTACAAAAGATACAATAATTGTGATCTTGTAACTTAGACCATGACAAACATCTGCACATTCCAGCTCTCTCTGAAGAGGCACAGATTAATAACATCACTGAGCAAAAGTCATTTCTGCCAGCAGAAAAATATCTGCTCTGCAATATCCCTTCCCTACAAAGTTATTGCGCTGTATGCAAATTATAGTCATAATAATTTATATTTTGCCATTTCCTTATTTGGATTGAAAAAAAAATGCATAAAACACTTCTGTAAGGGAAAGGAAGCTGCATCATGACTTTGGAACACTTGGATGCCTATCAGAACACCTTCCTTCAGAGCACGGTGAAGCTGTGGTGGATCTGAATGTCACCCATCTCAGCAGTTTGGTTCTAGCGGAGCAGAGAGCTCTTCCCTCCCTCTCAAAGCACTGCAGTTAGAATATATTACCATCATTTTTTCTGCAAGTTTGCTGACAATAAAGGTGTTCCTCACTGGGTATAGATCTATTTGAACACAACAATTTCCCACATACTCAGTTCACAGAATCACAGAATTGTAGGGGTTGGAAGGGACCTCTAGAGATCATCCAGTCGAACCCCCCTGCCAAAGCAGGTTCCCTAGACCAGGTTGCACAAGTAGGAGTCCAGGTAGGGCTTGAACATCTCCAGAGAAGGAGACTCCACAATCTCTCATTCATTTCATCCATTTTGAATGAAATAGCAGAAAAGATTAAGAAAGCTTGACTGGCTTCACAAAAATCTAACTTCACTTGTTCTTGTCTGCTGATGTTTAACCACTACTAAGGACAGTTATTTATTTTCTTTTAAAGGAGAAAACATGATATCCAGCTACTCTGTAACACTTTACAAATCTTTGATACTCCAACATTTGACAGATCTCAACCCAGTTACACCACATCTATCTCAGAAGAAGGAAGAGCTTTTTCAATCTCAGCTTTCTGATCAAAGATAAATCTCAATTAGAAATTAACGAGAATTCATACTGACTGCCCTCCTTCATTGTTTCACAAAATGGGAATTTTGAAATACTTGCTAGAAATTGCATCATTAGATATGCTGCAGAGACAGCTTGTGACAAACCAGATGCCCTTCCCCAAGCCCTTCCAGTCTTAGAATCTAATTTAGTACAATATAACATGTAAATATTTAATGAATGTCAAAACTAATAAGCAATATAAAGAAAATTGTTCTCCTGCTGGATTTTTTTTTTAGTTCAGAATAGTTTAAACTATGTGAACCAAGAATTTTATTCCTGTCATGATTGCTCCAATGCTTTACGTTCAAGGTGATTACTTCTTGTGTAGATAAGTACCTTATTTAAAGATGTAAAGCTCTAAATATTGCTAAATGCCATTAAAATCTGACCTATTAAACAGAAAAATAGGTAAGCTATCATACAACTATCATTTAAAAAAATATATATTCATTGTTGTTCTGTATTTTGAAATAAATTGGCTTTTAGAGGAAAATGTTTCAGGTCAAAGACAATTTAAAACATAGTTTAGGACAAACTTTCTAAAAATTGAGAGGATATTATTCTTATGAAGTGGTCTCAGAAGGCAAAGCAGATGATTTGTGGGTTTTTGTGTAGGCTTTTTTTTCCTTTTTGTAATGAGGCAGCCCTTGAAATCCAATGGCAATCTTAACAATTTTTCCAGAAACTAGATGAGTGAAAAAAGATATCTTTCCGTTCAAGCAGGATCTTCTTTCTGCCATGTAATCCAATACATGTAACCATGTCTTCCTTTATACCTTCCAGATACAGACAGGGAGACATCCCTGCTCTCAGCTGCATTTCACAGAACAACTTAAAGCAACACCATTCATATGGTGGATAAGAGTCTGCTTTATTTGCTCACGCAAGCTGCACTCACTGCTAAAATAATGCCTTTGCTTGAAAACACTGAACTTTGGACATTCTGATCCTTACTTTCAGAGCACATTTATTCATTTATACTTAACCTGGTAAAATGCCTTTCTGGTTATTCAGAGCATACTAGGATAGGGGCCCCACAAAGCCTTGCAGAACCCTTCAGAGACTTTCTCAAAAGACATCAGGTGGCTCTCGGGTGAACTCAACAGGGATGTAAGCTGGGGTCTGCAGCAATAGGTGCCTCCCCAGCAATGCCAGAAACTCATTACTACAGTACCATGTGGGTCCTAGAAAGGCCTCTCAAGGTGCCAGCCCCTCTGAGGCATCTCTTTAATCACTTAATTCAGATTTGCTACCTCTAGGAAAATATTAAATTCCTTGTTTGGCCATTACACTCAGATCTGCCTTTGCCCTGTTACAGCACCAAGCAATACAACAGAAGCTATTTTCAACAGATCCTAAGGTCAGGATTTCTGATAAGTTTGAAAGTACATTCTGAGTACAAAATGTGTAAATGCAGCATCAGCCAAGTGTAACAACAGGCCGTCTTTCCACTGCCTCCCTCCTGGCACCCCAACATGGGACAGCAGGCAGGAGGCAGGCTCCCAGCTGGATGGGAACTCACTCATTCACAAACCACTCTCTAGATTCCCTCTTTTCTTTCCAGTTTTTTCAGCCCTGAAAGCCCACGATCTAGCTTTGGAGAGCAACTCCCATCACATAGCTCAAGCACCCTCTCTTCAGATAACAAGCTCTCAACCATGTGCAACTCTGCTCTCAACTCTTACACAACACAGTCTTGGTTATTCCGATCCCCATCTCTCTTTAGACGCCTTGGCAGAGATAAGTAAATACTGTTGCTAGCTCTACATGAGCTGTGGTATCTAGAAATGCTATTGCTGGTTCATAAGTAAATCAGCATGTTTGCCAGCTACCTCCACCAGTCTGGGCTGGGCTTCACAACGCAAAGCAGTCTGTGGCCACACATGCCCTAGGTCCTCCTTCCTGCTGCTGCTTGCTGCCATCCTGGAAATTTTCCACTTCTCGGCTGCTCAGGCGGATCCCCTCTCTGACCTAGTTTGCTGTGTTACACAGCTCCACTGACATGGCTGAGGGTGCCACTGCAACGCCATGGCTTGCTGCGGGCAGGGGAGGGAGAGAAGGCTTCAGGACAGCAGGAAAATGCTGCCTCATAGCATTTATTGCAGTTATTAATTTACTTAACCATTAATGGTATAAAAGGCAACAATCAAGAAAAGCATACATGCACGTTTCCATTTCAGTCAGTTATCCTGAGTGAGGTACCAGCTTCTCCAGAGAATACGTATGACATGTTAATGACCCAGATTAAAAAATAATAATAAGTTACACTGCCCGGGTATGTTTACATGATCGGGTTACTCATCTCCTCCCTGTAATTATCACAGGCAGTTCTGGAGCTGCTGGATCACTCCTTACTGAAGAGCACTTTTGAGCTGTCATTTTGAGTAAACAAAGCTGATAAGCGTGGGTACAAATGCTGACTGCATTTGTGCATTGGCCCCAATGCACAAAAGCAGTGTCTTCTCCAAAAGACAAAAGCAGTCAGAAACATTTCACTATAAAAGGAAATTGATGTCACTTTGGAAAGACTGAGAAGGTAATCAAGATAATGCTTTGCTCCACCACTGTGAATATAAGCGTGGTACTCAGAACTATAGGACTATAATCTCCACTGAATTTAAATGCCTAATTGTGAAATGTTTGGTCCCTTACATGAAGGAACACACATTGTTCATTGTGAACCATGAAGGTAAAATGTCTGTATTTTAGAATCCATTTTAAGAAAATAATAATAATAATAATAATAATAATAATAATAATAATAATAATAAAGAAGGAAAAAAGGAAGGAGACAAAAGGGCGCTCCCAAGGCAGCACACATATTAGAAATAAACAGAGATTCAAGACTCTCTTTATCAACTGTTTTTGTTTTCAATGTGTGAACTTTTGCTCAAATCAGGAACCTTCTGGGGATATAAACAGAAACAGGGCTAGGGGTCAACATCATTTAAATCAGTAAAAGCCTACTTAATCACAGCTTTGGAATATTTAATATGCTCTTATCTGAATAATTTTGCTTTTTCCCAGACCGAAGAATGCACCAAACATACAGACCTTATCTCACACACAGATATCCGATGTTACACTTTTTACTTCTGAGGAAAGAAAAATCTACTTCCTGTAAAATATATATATACATTTTTAAAGAAAATCCAAAAACATTCCTCTCAAAGGAAGAACTGCTGCATAACTTTTTGATCTATGACAAAGCCCTCTCTATTATTGAAGATGTGGGGAAAAAAAGTGACCAAAAAAAATTGCCTTTCCATACCTGCAGTTACAAAACAGACCAAATTGTTAGAAACAGCATGCATCCCATACTGAAAGACCAAATTACAACTTCTAAAACAACATATAACCTTATTTCAGCTAGTAAAAACAGGGATGCTGGCCATCTGAATTAGGATAATTAATAGTAACAAGGCACTTCCTGTAAAAACTGACATTTAATTACAGTGTACTGAATCTGAAAGATGTCATGATAAATGATGCAGCTTGAACACATTAATTAGGACTTCATTTTAGAAAATGTATTTCTTTTGCCTTTAATTTAAAGTAGCAATTCCATAAGACCTTTGATTGACATTATGTTACACTTCACAGCACTCAAGGTAAGAGGATTCATCACTCAATCTTTAGCAATGTAACAGAAAATTGCCTAGTCTAAGGACAGAGTTTAGCACACTCCTGCAGGATTCTCTCTATATGTATCTACCAGAAAAGTGAGAAGTTAATCTCAACAACACATTCCCAACCAGTTTCAAATTTAGAATCATCAAGTACACAGTACTGAATCAAAATAACCATGGGGATTCAGTCTCCCCA
This sequence comes from Lagopus muta, assembly GCF_023343835.1. Lineage (NCBI taxonomy): Eukaryota > Metazoa > Chordata > Aves > Galliformes > Phasianidae > Lagopus > Lagopus muta. Next base: position 30,433,960 of record NC_064434.1, on the reverse strand, counting down.
TCCTTCTTAAGCACATACACACGTTCAGACAATTGACAGAAAGCATGCACTTGTTATCAGTGGGATATTTCACTTGCCCTGCAAGATAAAGCAGAATGAAGTTCCTTAGCCAAGCACAGCAGAACAGAAAACCTTTTCCCCACTCACTCAGGCTGCATGTAATGGTGGATGTTGGAAAAGATTTGGCCCACAGGTTAAGATATATATATATACCTAAGGTTTTTCTCTGTTCTTTCACTTATCAGACACTTACCTTGCCTTTCTGATTCAAAGGTTCAATAGTTAAGTAGTCAGTACCAATATCCACAATCATGCCCATCTGAAACCCATCAGTTGGGTGTGGAGCCCAAACGGGCTTCCCGTCCTCCATTGTGGGAACTATCCAGTATTTCCTGTAACAAAAGAAAAAAAGTTGTATACAAATCTAGGTAGATATCAGGATTTAATACACAGACATTAGTTTACAATGTTTATTTCTGTTACCCAGCATGGAAGCAGCCAGACAACAGAATGGAGCAAGCCTGTCAAGACACATTCTTCCAGGCCTTTTCCATCCTGTGATACTTTACTCACAGAGGACTCACTTAAGCTTGTGTAAGAACATGATTCAAGGACTGAAGAATTTGGGTGGTCCACAGCCTACTACTAACTGCAGCTACTACTAACAAGTTATGAACAAAAAAGGAAGCTCAGCTCAGTGAAGTATGAAGTACCGGACAGATTCAAAGCTAAGTCTATACTATAAGTGTGTAACTTTATAGATATGTATACACACAGACACAAATGTAATGAATCATACAACTAAGAGAGGCTTGTCTTTACCTGACTTGGGGTGCAAACACCTTAATTTCTGTCAAGGGCACACGTCCAGGTACGAGCTGAGCAGAAATGCAGTCCTTTCTCATTTGAGACAAATGAACTTCTAACACAGCTGGGCATACGGCTCTTAAATAACCCTTTTATGTATTTCTTACAAATATATTGATTTTTCATACTACTCATTTGAGATACTAACATCCAACACAGCAACAACAAAACTCTCCCTGTTAAGGAACTTTGACCTTATTTTCTATAAAAATACGGTGTGAAAATAGTTTTAGATTATGAGGAATCTACAATACACAAGCGAAATAGATATTAAGGCCAAGACATTCAAACCTCAGGCTCCTCAAGTTATGCAGCTAAATAAGTTCCCAGTTAAAAGAAGTATTTGATTGCATGCAAATCTCATTGAACTAACCAGGAAAGCTGCCAGCATTGGCACAATCTGAATGGCTAATGGTGCCATTTTAAATATGCTGAATGAGTTCTTTTTTTTGAAACCTACTTTAGAGTCCTTACACTAATGAGAATAGGGATTCCTCACAGCTTGAAAGGCTCACTCCTCCTGGCTTTCTCTAATTTCTCCTCCAAAACTGATTCACTTACCAAAGTGACATGCTTTAGGGATCCCAAAACTTGTAAAAACATTTGCCACATCACTAAGGTGGAACTTGCCCCTCCCAGCAAGAATCAAATGAGCCCGCAAGCCAGAAAGAGAACACTGGCAGCAAAGTCATATGCTAGGAAACAAGTCCCATGTTCGTCTTTTCCTCACATCTGAACGAAAAAGGAGCTTCAAAACATCTCACAGTGGGTGCAGATCCCCTGATCACAAGCAGTGGCAAGGAGAAAGGTCATTGTCCCCCCAAGGAAGTTTTACAACCACAAGCCAGAAAGGACATTCTCGTCTCACTGAGAATGTGTCAGGACATGCTTCACATGACCTGCTTTTTGCTGCCTCCAAGGAACTTAAAAAGGTCTGAAGAGACAGCAAAGCCTTCCTGAGATTGCTTTGGGAATGCTGTTGGTCTTAACATCTTCATTGTCAATGCATAAGGCAACCTGTCATTACCTTCAAGGTTAAATAACAGAAGATTTAAAGTAATTCTAAAGCAAAGACTTTGGAATGCAAAGTCAATTTTATTTTTTTTTTTAAATCAAGTAACGTTCATAAGAGACTTTGAAAAAAATGGTTGTAGCATACTTCATTTAAAGAAAATATCTCTTTTATGTTTAAATATACTCAACTAATCAGTTAATTTTTCCCCCTAGCATGCGGTTCTGAATGTGTGAAGATAATGAGGATTTTAACACATGAAAGTTTATAGCATATTCCAATCGCACAGCTCATGCTATTTAAAATAATTTATGTAACACAGGAAGCCTTACAGTTTATTTTCCCCTGTGGTTGGAGCACTTTAACTTGTCTTAACTGCTTACAAAGTTCATGTGCTAAAACAGTGAGCATCGCATTCGCTTCTATTACTTCCAGCCTCTTGCCACATGCCATGAACTCTGCATACCAGGACCATCGTTAGCATGTTGCCAGCAACATGGGATACATCCTGTAAAACAACATCTGCAAACACTCACAGTTGGCTGCTGGCCATATTCTCTTTACTGTAGGATACTGTAAATCAGACCCAAGCTACATCACTGCTCTGTGGGTTATTTCTTCCAGCCAGATCTGACCTCTGATCACTGCCACAATGGGTGCAGCTGCTAAACATCTGAGTTTATTTCTGGATATAACCAGGCCTTCATTTCTTCACAAGCCTATCATCTCCTTTTAAAATCCTACTTCAACTGGCACTTCAGCCATAGGTCACACACCACTAAAAACAAGGCTCTCCTCTGCATTCAGTGTATGGCCAACTCTCCAGATGTAACAACCTTGCAAAAGGAAAATAACAGTACTGCCAAAATTTCTGCTTCAACATGAATCCAGTCCTTCTAGTTGGCATCTGGAGGCTTCTGCTTTGTTCACCTACAGAGACTTCTGCATTCTTCCACAGTCTGAAGTCTATTTCATGCTTTATTAACAAATTATGACATGGTAATGTCATGAGCTAAAAAATCCTCTTGAAGGACAGAGCAATGAGTGAATTCAGCCACCAGAATGCAAAATGCGCATTTGAGAAAAACTAATTGAGGTTTTGCAAGCATGTAAGAATCCACTGATTGCATCAAAATTAAATGTAGTAGTTATTCATGAGATAGCTAATTACTTTTAAGAAATACAGTCTTCTGCCTGAGAAGCATCACAAAACCAGTGACTGTAACATTTTGCACTCAGCACTGCTGAGTATCTCTATTAGCTGGGACTCTGACAGGCTTCTGGCAGCACAACAAGATCAGCTGCTGAAACCTATCAGGCTATACCTGCTCTACTATCTACCTTCCCATCTGATGCAGATGCCCCTGCCCTTGGGACTGATGCATGAAGTCTGTTCTGGAACCAGCTCTTGCACAGCCAGTTTTCAGCTCAGCATTCTGAGATAAGCTGAAACACAGAAGTACAAGTTCAACTACCTGAGACAAGTTTTTTAGGAAAAGGCAACAGCATTTTATTGAAAGAAAAATGAAAATGAAAGAAAATGCTTTATTGATTAAAACACACAGATCAGAGAATGCAAACTAATAGCAGCATTTCTGCTAATCACAGCAGGTTGAACACCTTAGAAATGCAGACCCAGTTCTTACATTTCACTGCCTAGTGCTTGCAGTTTCTCACAAGCAAGTGCCTTCACTTAATTTTCTCTGACACACTTTTGTAGCTGTACTTGCATTGAATTTACCATTCGCATAAGAAATACCTACTCTGCTGTTGTCTTTATTACTCAAAACATTTTTTAAAAGAAAGCCAATACTTTAAAGCAGAATAGAAATATAGTTTTATTTTCTCTGCAGTAAACGGGACAATTCACAGAAAAATCCTGGATCTCAGCAAAGAAAGCACAAAATTCTCTGCATCACCGGAGCATTCACAGATCTCTTCCCACTATCTTATCAGAAATGATTATAAAGTAGTTCTGAAATCAGAAGGTGAAATAGCAGGTGAACCCGAAATATATCCTGGAAGAACAAATGCTATGGAGTAGAAGAGGTGGTGTGGTACAGCCTACAGACCTGTACAGTCTGTACTACGCCATCTCACTCTCCTGTTTCTGAATTTCTGCTCTAGTCAGGTCAGCACAGCTCCATTCCTTGTTTTGCTTCCTTCCTGTCCACCTTGAGAAACACCGGTCTTTGTTACAAGAGGGTCCTGACTAAGAACCAGAGCTTCACAAAAACACACATCCATTTCATCTGCAAATATTTTAAATGGCTGCTGCACGAAGAAAAGTTCTTAAGAGCAGCCAGATTTACAAACTAATAAGAAATTTCCTTCACAGGAACACAATATTTTTCATGTTTACCACTATTCAGAAAATACAGTATTACTTGCACTGTGCTGCATACAAGAAACAATTCACATTTATAAAAAAAAAAGTATTTGTACAATGTTTTTTCAAATGTGCCACATCTAATCAATTTCCATTTTTATATCTACATGCAACTTTCACAGAGCTAAAATGCAAGCCATTAAATCAAGATGAAATAATTAAGAACTATCATAAAAAGCTATCATAGAAAGCATATCTAGTATATGCTTTAACTGAACTGATTTCAAAGGTCTAAATGCTGTTTAGCCATTATTTACTAAGTGACAAGAACCTCTGCACATTTAAGAAAGAAAAAAAAAAAAAGAATAAAGACCTATACAGCACAAGAAAATCAACCAAATAACATCTCAATTTTACAAAGCCTACCTAAAGGTGTGGGGATAAGAAGCCCAGTGGAAAACCTCTTATTCTCAAGAAAGAATTGGCCTACTGGAGAAAGCTTCATTGCAGGTTCTGCCAACTGGGTTTGCTGGCTTTTTTGGAAATGCACTCCTCACCAGACAATGTCAGCACCAAAGAGCTTTGTGGCAATCAATATACAAAAGGAAGAATGAATTCTGTATGACACTAAGTTTATAAAACTCCAAGCTTGTGGTCTTTTGACTATGGTATTGAGAAACTAAGATTGATTCACATGAGGATAAACATTTGCTGATTTCCTCTGTGATTCTTGTATTTCTGTCAGCTTTTCAAGCTACCCATCTGTTAAGAATACTGCTCCTACTTCAGTTTTTACTAACAACATACATTGGCTTCTATCCCAAATCTCATTAATTAAAATAAACCAAAGTGGAACTGCCTGATAGATAAAAAAAAAAAAAAAGTACATAGAATCTCCAGGAGTATTCAGTCAATTCAGAGAGTAGTCAACTCACAGCAAGTAACAGCAACAAATAGAAGTAACAAAACCCAAAACATAATGTCAACTTTAAGTAACACTAAAAACGCAGTCAAAAATAAAGCTGAAGTCAAAATTAAAGGAAGAACTCTGGACACCACTTCAGAAGCCTTCCTAAACAGTGGGGGGAAACAGTGAAACTGAACTAGAAACCAAGGCAGCAAAACAAGCTGAAGATGGGCAGCTCAAACCACACTCCTGAAGGCTGCAAAAATCAGCCTGGGTTAAACAAGGAGAAGGGCACAGAGCGGCAGTGGGGAGACATTGGGAAGTTCAAGACAGGTTTCATCATTCAGATGAAGATCTCAAAGTAAAATCAAGCCATATCACAACAAAGTAGAAGGATCATGAGAGCAGAGAGGCACACACTTGCAGGTCTACCAGTAGCAGCTAGTGAATCTAAGCATGAACTCAGCAGTTTGTGTTGCTGTGGCTGAGGCACAATGCTGCTGGATTGCTAGGCCTGAACTCACCAGCACACCCAGCCAGTAGCCAAGGGCAGGGAACATCAACCTCTCCAACCAGCACTGGAACAGTTTATGCCCTCCCACAATACCTCTTTCCAAGAGTACATGCAAGAAAGAAATAATTATTTTTTCAAGAAAGAGGTTCTCTCTTGGCTGAGGAAGTTTAGATTCCCTTCCAGTTGGGTCACTTCCCAACCTCCCATACCCAGCAATCCCCATTTCCCCAGTGGTTCAGTGACTGCCTGCACTCCTTACCCATTACGCTCTGATGCTAGGCTTTAGCTCATTTTCAGGTGACCCAGTGCAAGAACTTACTTGTTCAGTCTCCTTTGAGAGCACATGCCCATCAGTTTTTACCTCAGCTTTTACCAAGCTGATCCAGAAAGAGGCTGAGCTAGATTGAATCCCAGTAATTCACACGAAGATAAGCCCAACAGATTCAATTCACAAGGAAGTCATAGGCATATTTCCAGACACAGATTTACAAACAAACAAACAAACAAACAACAACTTTTGACTGCTTTTGAATTTTTGGTAATTTGCCAATTGTTCTTATGTTTTTGGTTGTTTGGTTTGTTTGGTTTTTTTTTTTTTTCAGAAAAATACTTGAAGTAGATACACTACAACAACCAGGGATACTACTGTGTGTTTCATCCTTCTAGATGAGTCATCCTCAGACCTTGACCTTCAAGTAACTCTACAATTTCAACAGAGAAAGTCAAGGCTGAAATGTAACCTTAGTCCATGTTGTACTAATAGCAATGTTGTTCTCCTTGGGTGCACTGGAGAACAATTTAGAAACCCCTCCAGGGCTGTGGGGAGTGGGTGACCTGTCACACACCAGCACACAGCTCTCACTCTTCACTGCACCCACTTGTCTTGTCAAGCTTTGAACTCCAGGTCTCCAAGCCTCTCTCTGCAGTGGAATAATGCAAAACACAATAAATAAGTAAATTGGAAGAAAAGAAAAACGGCAACCCAAACTGTTTTATCAGTCTGATAAATGCTTATACATATGCTTATGTATGTAAATAACAACCAAACAAGACATCTAATTGCATTATAATGTTGGTTGTTTTTTACTTTTTATCTTTTTAAGTCCAGCAGTAGGAGAACATTACCACTACTTTCAGGTATATACCAGAGTGAAAAATGGAAACACAGAGACAGTTTTAACCTTCTTTTTCATTTCTCCATATCAGCTTGTACATCCTGTGAAAAGCATGGGCGTAACTTATAGGTGCTGTAGAGAGACAATCTCAGAGATTGTCACTGATAAGATATTTGGGAATATGAGACTAAAGGCATTCTCTTAATATAAATGAGCGTAAAAGCAATCTAAGACAGTCTTACCAAGGCCAAAGCTACCCAGAGAAAGTAAAACAGAACAAAACAGAACATTTTGTCAGTAAGTCCATCAGGTCTGGGGAGCATATCAGTATAACGGGCCATTTACAATGAGGCAAGAACATGAAACAGTAATTTCAGTGAAAGACAGTTTACTATTTATCTAGCTCAATTTTAAAAAAAAATATATGGAATGTATGCTTGAAGAATAAAATCCATCTGAAATAACTTTTAATTCTTGTACTGATCTAGAAGAGCTAGAAAAGCTTTTCAAAGAAGCCACAGTGCAATAAGGACTTAGGCAACCAAGCAGCAACAGATCAGACAAAATCTGTTGTTGGTACCAACAGGAATTTGGCAGCACTAAGAACTGCAGACCAGAACAATTTCCACATTCTGACCACATCCTGACCATAGCTGAACTTTGATTTTTGGCAATATATTCATTTTCTTCAAGGGCTTCCCTAAACCTTGACAGAGTGCCGTGCAGATTATGGTCCCCAAACCACAGCTAATCTTGGATCAGGTTTCGCCACAGTGCAAGACAAACGTACTCCTCCTAGCCAGACCATTTATCTTACTGTGGGCTCAGAGTCTCTGGGCCTTGCAGCAGATGGCCAATGCAGCTCCACTGTTTGCTGCTTTTACAGAGAGCAAACACTAAGAAATCTAGCTCTTATTCAGAAAATGGTTAGACAGGCTGATGTAGAAGTCCAAGAGTATTGTATTGATTTTAAAATCTCAAATCAAAACACTACTTCCAATCACTTAACAGCAACACCACAAAAAAAAAAAAAAATGCCTCTCTGCTCAGAAGATTCTGTTCGAGTCTACAGTGACCAAAACCTACCAAGCAGCATTATCACAGAAATCGAGATCAGTTTTCTGTTTCAGTGTTACAAAATTCATAAAAGGGATCAGGTTTGGTCAAACTCATCTTTTAGAAGGAATCTGTAGTAGCAATAAGGCTATGGCTGCAGGCACTACAGTACAAGCACTGCCTCTTCAGAGTCAGAAGAGTTATCCCTAAGGCTGGGTATTGTACTGAAGCAACCAAAGGCACACGTGATCACAGCACATATGATGTTAAAGTAATCTGAAAATAACGCATGCAGAATCATGACTAGCAGGGTCGGCCCTTGAGCATAATTACAGATTCCCTTACAGAAGCTTATGCAGAAGGCAAACCACTGTGGTCACATGCTCTGAACACCCTATTTGTTTTGGCAGAAAAGCCAGAAGTAGAGTCAAGGAAAGCTTTCTGTCAGGTTGTAAATGCAGCCACAAAATGTGATTCAGGTGTTTTTAAATTCAAAACTTCCCAAGCAATTAGAGCAGAAAAAAAAAATTCAAGAACAGTCACTGTAATGCCACCAATGCCACTTCCCAATCTGAGTTTGTAGCTCCAAGATTAGATATAGCATTGATCTATGACACCTGTGCTCTTTGAAAAAGATTTTTTTTGTAATCTGAAATGTGGGCTAACCTTGAAAGACTGGGAAACTCCTCTAAGATATGAGACATAAAGTCACCACGTCCTGTCCCCACATAGTCTTCATTCAGACTAACTGAATTCATATGCCTAAAACACATCCATCCCGTGACAGCCTGATGGCTAGATACATTGAAGAAGGACAGCAAATCTAAATTCCGAATGAAACTGAGCGTCTACTAAATAAAAGGTGCTGTAATATTCATGACCACTTTTCCTTTTCTTCCTTCAGTTACATGAGCAGGCATAGTCTTCATTTTGCTTCCCTTCCTTTAAGAAATACAGATGGGCTAGCATCCATCCTACATGCATTTTGAGGTGTTAACTAACTTTACTCTCTACCAAATAGCTTTACTAGATCCAGCCTGGTCTCCTAGAGAAAACGTGAACAAAGAGCTGGGGAATATCAGGTGACCTGCTAAGGAGCATCCTCCGCTGTATTTTCACCCCAAAGGAAACCAATTGGTGTGCCTGGAGCCAGAATGCAGTGAACGCAGGCAAGCAAGAGGCTCAACTTGTGAGCAAGCGCCTGAGATAACTAGCGCACACATCTCTAATCAGCCTTCATCCAGATGCTAATGGTTCCTGGTACGGGAAAGGAGAGAAATTGTAGACCGTTGCTCTACAATAATCAGGGCAGGGTTAGGGCTTCTTTTTTCTTTTGCCCTTCATTTATTTGCATTTTATCTTCAACTTGATCGTAATTTTAATCTAATCTTTATGTCTGAATACAGTGCATTAGTGTTCATACAACACATAGCTACCAATCACATCACATTACTTCATCAGCAAGAAAGGGAAGATAGCTTACACTTACAAAGGAAAAAAAATATTCAAGAAGCCAAGTCATTCTTCTTTTCCCCCTCCCTAAGGAAGCACTATTCCTTCTGCAATACATTTTGCCTTAGAATCACAAAGTTCAGGACTTCAAATGCATGTTTATGTTAAAAAATTGAGCTCAAGCATCAGCCACAGTGAGACTCCCCTACAGATCTTATACAGACATCATGATCTTGCCCTGTAAAAACAACACATGATTAAAATTACCTTCAGTTCTCTCCCAGTTGCCACAAGAGGATCCAGCTGGGCTTTAGGCCATGAGCAGCCACCAGGCAGCTCTCACAAGCCCAGCCCATCAGCACTGTGCTGCCCTGATCCTGCAGCCCCAGCTGCAGGGGGAAACCATGTGCTGGGACAGTGTCCTGTAGCCCAAAAAGGTGTCAAAATACTTGGACAACAAGCCTCAAGGTAAAATGGCCTACCTGCTCCTGCTCACTCCCCACAGACAATGACATGAACTGGAAACCTGGCAGCAGCAGGATCTGAAGTGCAGGGAATCTCTGTTCCTTCATGTCCAGACATAACATTGTTCAGTTTTTCTGAACAAAGCTGCTGCTTATTCAACCCGCACAGAGCTTTAATCCTCATGTTTTGTCTAACACCGGGCCACAGATTCCTCTGCTTGTGGAATGGATGAGACATAAAATGGGGCCCGACATGCCAAAGCACAGCCAGTGCAGTCGTGCAGTTTGATTCAAGGGTCAAAATTTCCAATCATGTCCTTCAGCCACATCAACTTACATAAGCTTTTCTTTCAGGTATGGGCAACACATAATAAAATGTAAATCCAAATTGTTTCCAAAACACATTAGAAGACATAATTTTAAAAACATCATTAAAAATAACTATCCTTGAAAACCATGTACGAGGCTTACCATGGAAACTTTCAATTTCCACATACAAGATCATATAAGCAAAATGTTACTCTTCTCCACAACCTATAGACACCTACACAAAAGTATATTCTAAATGCTCCCCAAAAAATGCTCTTCTCCTCCCCTTGGGAAGATTCAGCCTCCTTACTCGCTACGTAATGCCTGCTCCCCATTAACTGGGAAAATACAAAGACGTAACAATTTGTGACTTAGGAAAGAGCATCAAAGAACAGGTGAGGTAATTTGAAAGCTCATTGCCCCAGGGACAAAAGTCACTTTTCCCATTTCTCTATCCCTTTCTCCCCACCTGGCCAGCACCAACCCCAGAGCTCCTGCAACACTAACCAGTGTATCCAGTGCACCAGGACAGCATTAAAAAAAACAATCTCCAAAGGGGATGGCTTCATGCATTTTAATAATTCCTCCCAGATCAAAATGAGGATGAATGAACTTCCATTGCCAGCACAAAGTAGCAAACATAACACCAAGAAAGTAAAAATCAGAGCAGAAACTCCTCCATGCAACAAGTTTTTACGCTGGATCTCCTCAGTCTTGAAAATCCACCACATGTGAAAGGTGTGAAGGACACAGGTGTAGAGAATGAATACAGACCAAGTATCACTTTTTCAAGACAGAAAACTAAGTCCTCTCGTACTTCAAGATTCAAGCAGACTTCATCATTTTTAACATTCTGTACTTCCTTAGTCATGACAATTTCCTTCGCTAAAACCAAAATATTTAATGCAGAAACACAAAGAAAACGTGACATACATAACATAGAGTATTTTTGTAATGACTCAGGTCAAAAACTCAAACCTCCCTAAACCTAATGGTTTTTCCACTGCTTTGAAGATTTTGTTCAACATTTCACAAAAGGCGTTGCATTTTCTACCTCCCCCAGATGATGATATCTGCAGCGTGTTGCACAATTCAGCAAATATGCGCAAGCGCGGCCTGAATTGCCTGGGCCTCACCTTGACTTCAGATGTTCACAGCTGATCCAGAGAATTTTAGTTTCAGAGAATAAAGGCATGTTTTTAAATATTTCAAAGAGAAAAACATGCAACAATTTTTTCCTTCTTTCCGTGCTTTTGCAGCACGAACATAATAGAAACTCCACTTGTGAAGCTTTCTCAACTGATTATTGGCATTTTTCTGAACTATCTGAGGTCAAGGATAGTTGAAACTGTATTCTCCAAATACAAAAGTAGGGTACTTAATGCGGATCACAGAAAGATTTGATCAATGTGACCTCTGGGATTTAAATAACACACTTCTAGACCAGTTGTTTTTAACTGCTGGTTCAAAAGTCCCCAAAAGAGAGATCAAGAGAAGTAGTATTCCAAAGAACATACAGATGTGAAGTTTCTGACGGAATCCAGCCACCCAATAGAAACATCAGGGGAGTATGAAAACCAGGAGGACTAAGTTGTTGTTATAGAGTGAAGAGAAGAACTTAGCAGCTGACTTCACATGTTCAAATAATGTCCACACATACAAAATGAAGTTGAGAGAACTGAAAGGCAATCAAATGGAACTGCCTATACTTGTGAGAAGGACCAGGCGTAGGTGGAGCACTAATGCACCAAGCAGCCATTCCCACTTAGCGCTTTCATTTCATTAACATTCTTCAAGAAATTTCTAATTTTCTCATCACCGCTCCCAAGAAACAGGCACAACTTCATTTAATTCAACTTGCTGTACATCATTTGGATTCACATAGGTGTCACAAGAGGAAAAAACAGACATAATTAGATCAATTCAGATCAGTTGCTATAAAATCCATGGGTTTTGTCATTTGGCACATTTAAACCTATTATCCAGTTAATCAATTAGAGAAGAGGATAACGTGAAATAATTCTTAAGCGCACTTCAATGAAACTTAAATCGTCTTATACTTTTTTGTTTAATTCAAACACCTTCTGTGATCAAGAAGAGCACCCTTAAAGCCTTCCTCCAAGCCTAGCCCCATCTATTAACTGATGAGTTTCAAAATCCTTCCCATTTAAAACTTTATTTTTATTAATTTCTAAGTTTTAAGGCACATCCCCTTGATTCTTCCAAGGCCAAGGCAGTGTATTTTCTTCCTGCACATTTTCACAACTTTCTTATACTTCTCCAATTCCAGTAAAATAGAAATTCCATGAAGTTTTAAACAAATTTATTGCCTGACAAAATAGGATAAAGATCACATAATCACATATTAAATATATACACTGCATGGAAAGCAGAAAAATCTGTAATCACTGGAAATATAATCACTGGAAACCACACACAGACCAGAAATAGACAATATTTTAAATACAATGGCAATGAATCATTTGGAAAATTCTCTTCTAGAATTACTTCCAACACAGATCCTGAAGTAGAACTGGTTCTTTCCTTCTTCCTAGGTCAACATGTTTCAGCCAGTGACTCACAAGACTTCACACCCAGTCTGCAAAGCAGCTGCCTTTTTTATTTTAAACATAAATGTGGCCAAATGATATGTGTTATGTCCTTTTAACAGTATCACTCGAAAGAACTTCAGTCTCAACATTTGCAGATATTGCAAGTACTCAGAAACACTAACAGTGGCAATCAAAACATGAAGGAGACTGTCAGAAATGTCACGCATAACCTTCTGGTGACAGAAGCATTCAATCAATGCATTTGTAATTACAAGCAAGACCCTCACTGCTGACTGCCCACAGTTCAACATGAAACAGTTACTGATGTTTTTTTCCCTGCTGAAGAATGAGAAACACAGTTCTAAAGCACACAGACATAGAAGTGGCTGTACAGTAACTGAAGACCATATGATCTTTTGGAACTTATTTCAATGAACTCACAAAAAAACAACCTGACCACTTCCTCGCTTTCTGCAGCATCCTCTTCAGCTTTATGGACTTTTCAGTTCAGGAAAGACGTGGAGCTCCTGGATTGGGTCCAGAGGAGAACCACTGAGATGATCAGAGGGCTGAAGCACCTCTCCTATGAAGAAGGTTGAAGGAATTGGGTTTGTTTAGCTTGGAGAAAAGAAGACTCCAGGGAGACCTCATTGTGGCCTTCCAGTACTTGAAGGGAGAATATAAACAGAAGGGGGAATGGCTATTTGCAAGGGTGGATAGTGACAGGACAAGGGGAATTGTTTTAAACTGAGACAGGGAAGGTTCAGGCTAGATATTAGGAGGAAGTTTTTCACCCAGAAGGTGGTGACACACTGGAACAGGTTGCCCAAGGAGGTTGTGGATGCCCCATCCCTGGAGGCATTCAAAGCCAGGCTGGATGTGGCTCTGGGCAGCCTGGTCTGGTGATTGGTGACCCTGCACACAGCAGGGGGGTTGAAACTACATGATCATTGTGGTTCTTTTCAACCTAGGCTATTCTATGATTCTGCAATTCTATAACTTCTGTCTTACAACATTCCAACTGAAGTTCACTGATGCACGCTATCTGGGACTCCAATGTGGTGGTCTTAAGTCAATAAAACTTCTTTGTATATTCATGCAAAATTCGAATTCCTCAGGAGCTTAAATTGGAGCCACCAGGAAATTCTACAGAGAAGGCAAACACGATTGATTCAAACTCTTTCTTGAGAACAGAAGTAATTCAAATCTCCTTTCACAATGGATATTTCTTCACGCTATTACAGGATCTGAAGCATGCTTGTGGAGAGGAGGGGAAGCACCAAGCCCCTCATAGATTTCCTGAAATCACTGGAGCTGTTTCCTCTTTGGAGGAAAAGTTTTCATCAAAGTAGAGCTTTTGGTTTTGAATTTTTCAAGGGAACCGGTAAACTAAAGCTTTTACATACAGCTGTCTTACAGCACCGTGTATTTAGAAGTCTTCTAAGATCATCTTAGAAAATACTGAAAACATAACGTGAAAGAAAAAAATCATATACAGAATAGAAATGTAGTACCACAAAGAACTCTGACAGTTAAATGAAGTCAGACACTTCCTGAGGAACTCAAAAAGCTCAAATCCATTGTTTGGTATTGTATTGACAATACAGCAAAAACACAATGTTCAGGCAGATTCCAGAGACCACTGCAAAAAGCTTAGAGCATCTTGAGGCAAGACCTCAAGAATAATTGAGTTCAAAAAAAGTGAAGGTAACAGGACAAATCAGACCAATCAACGAAACCCAAATCTCACTGAATAAAAAAAAAAAACAAACCACCCAGGTAACAACAAACACAACAGCCACACATCCCATAGACCCATTTTGGAAAGTGTATCGTCAAATAACAAATGAATCAGCATCCCCATCACACCATGTTACTGGAGACTCCACCTCTCTTTACGAAGACTCATGTTCCACCCTTCACAATAGCATACCTGTCTTCAATTACATGGACATGCATGCTTCCTTTTGCTGACTGAAGGACAGACCCAAGGTCTGAAGAATTATCTTATCGTTTCTACTAAAAAATAGAGAATTTTTGAAGGACACACTAGATTGTAATTTGAAATACTATATTTAAGCCTGGAGCGTATTTTTCCCAAAATAGCCAACAAAGAATAAAAGCAGCTGATATCTCTTTCTTATTAGACAGAAATAAAATTAATAATATTAATCTTCAACCTGCCTTTGTACTTCAGTATAGGCGCTCTGTTAAAAGGAAAATCCCATCTTTCAGATTTTCTGCTTCAATAAGGTAACTTAGAAACAGAATTCATTTAGCTGTAACTGCTTACACTGACAAGCTTAAAAGTAAATAAATAAATACACAAATTAAGGCTTCTGACTCAATTGCCACTTCTTGGAAACAACAAAGAAAACAAGAAATTAATCAAATCCCTTTTCTCAAACACCCGCACAATCTGAAAGTCTTTTCCTATTCTCCTTTCACAGACAAGAATGAGAATGGTGACTCATGCTGGCTAACCTCTCAGTCCCATGACCTGTGAAAGATAGAAACCTGATTCTGCTAGAAGAAAAATACCACTGCCTCTGGTCTGTTAACAGATAACATTATTATTATTATACAGAGGTGCAGAGTTAGCAAAATTCCCTATGTTCAAATTAACACTGAGAAGCAAAAGTATATTTCAAAGGCTATGTAAAAATAAGCTTTTTTTTTTCCTCCATTTCTATTATGTAAAACTCATTCAACTTTTACTAGATGCTTTAACAATTAATTTCTTCACACATCCAGCATGCTGTGTGACACAGTGATCTTCTTCTGACATGGAAGTTTTTGACAGCATTCCTGAAATGCATACAGCACCCTGTCATAAGAGCATAGGAAGCTACAGTAAGCCAGGCGTGGCTTCAAGAAGGAATACTGAGCCACCCAGGAAATGCTGTAATAACTATGAAAGCCTCCCTGTAGCTTACTGCTGTAACAATCTCAAACCAAGTTTTTACTGAACAACATAATGGCAGGGAAGCATGGGGCAGAGGTTTCACCTGATCTGTTTCACCTGATCTGTTCCTTGGAACAAGAATACAGTAAAAGACAGACCTTCATCACTGTGAATGATTTTAGTCTTCCTTTCATTCCTTCCACTCATCTCCCCTCTAAGGTATTCCACCTCACAGCCTCTGAATGATTCTTGCCATCTAAAAGGGGAGCAAATCACATTTACAGTTAAAATGTTAGCTATAATCAGGTCAACCAACATGGAAATAGCTGTATCGCTGGTGATATCTAAGAGAAAACATGACAGCAGAATGGCCACATCCTAGAAAATGGAGTGACATTATTCCAGGCAAGAAATTCTCCCTGAAGTGCTCTAGACTGCACTTGGCTTTGGAGAGCTTTGGCACTCCCCTTCTAAAACGTTCTCTAGAAGTGCCTTCTCCCTTAAACATTAAGCTGCAGTGGAAATTAGCTTCAAAAGCACATCTTTAGCTCAATATAACAGTACTTTCATTCTCAGTTTCTTCCATTTTTCCCTAAACAGGAAAATACTGTTGCTTTAGTCTAGGAATTCATGAGCATTTCATGCATCAAAAAGCATAGGGATTTCTTTGCTAGGACACTCTTGGCACAGTGAAAATGTGCTACTGTTGACCAAGAACAACATCAGTGCAATATCAACCAGTGCAAGGACCCAAGAGGAGTCCCCAGAAGAGCAGCAATCCTCAATAACGTGCAACAACAGAAAATACTCCATCCTATGGATTTAGACACAAGCGAGAACTTTTCATTGCTGGTCTTGCAAAGCTGTGCCCAGCCCATATGAGCTAAGCCTCCTGGGACAGGAGCATTGCACACAGTAAATGTCACCTCCACATCACTCCCTCAATCTCAGAATGATTGCAAGGGAAACTGCAGGTTGATAGCTTCCAAGTAATTACAGTCATTGCCAATTCAGTGCTTACTAGCAATTCCACATTGGTCATCCTCAACACGGAAGGCAGAGTAGAGAAAGACATGGATTTTGATTAAAAGAAACTCTCTTTCCAATTCTTAAATTCCTCTTCCACCAGCTGTCCTGCACTGTCTCTCCATTACTCTTCTCATTAGTCATAAAGTCTGGTTGCCAAGGAAATCAAAAATCAGCATCTCTTTCATTCCTTGAAAACTGTAATGCTGCAGCCAGTTTTACATGCCGTACTGTACAAACTCCATTTGAAATCTATCCTGATTTATGCAGTCCATGATGAGCAGGGAGACTGTGAAGCTGCATTCACATTTGTAGGACTGATGCCATGTAAATGCTTTTCATTTCCAGGAAGCTGTGAAAAACAAAAGGCAGGACAGGATATCCTGGAACTAGAAAGGTAAAAGCAAAAAAGAAAAAACAGAAAAATGTCCTGGGAATAGCCTTTAGACAGAGCTTCTTTAAGGACATCAGCTGATTCTAAAAGCAGAAGTATTCTATTCACAGGGAGTCAGTTGGTGAAGCCACACACAAATACCTGCACCTGACATACCACAGATCAAGGTCACACCTTTGTTGCAGCCTGTAAAGATCCAGGTAGGTAATGGCTAAAATAACGCAGCCCAATCCAGATGACATGCTAGTAACATATCCTGGAGTGTCCGCCATGTTTTATGTTCCAGTGAACTCCAAATAAATGCTATCACATGCATCTGGGTCAAAATTTGACTGCCATTACACCCGGCAGTGCAGAGATGTGGTATCAGCTATCACAGACCCAACTATGACTCACTGCAGTCTGGAGCCTCGCACCAAGTCATTCCCATTCCAGTTGGGTGGGTGCCCTTTGGGGAGACACCACGTACCTCCCCCTCAGCTGGAGAAGGATCATTAAAAACCCGTCCATAGTCTTCTTCCATTCTCTCTTCCTGTAAGTATTGAACGATAAGTGAAAACCACAACAGAACACAGTGAAACTGAAGGCTGTGTTTTCTAAACTACCCAGTTCCTAAGTTCTGCACCTCAAAAAAGCAGGAACCCTTACAGGAGATTAAAAAAAAAACCCAACACCTCTATTTATCACATGGATGTGCTTACCTCAGTGTCAGACCTGACACTACTAGTTAGACTTCTGTGGGTATGCCTGCCTAGGATAAGTTTTTCATGACAAAAATAGGGCATGAATTTAAAAATGAGGCATCCATACAACCCTGGTGCACAGCTGTATCTTGTCAGCTGTAATTTCACCATACAATTCATGCAGTGCTTGAAGTGACAGGTCCTTATAAGAGGGCTCCTGCCTCAGCTGTCTCCCAGAAACTTTTTTTGGCTATTGTAAGATGGCTGATAGAAAAGCGACTGCTCAAGACAGGATGTTAAATTCGAGGCAAACATGAGCCAATTAGTTCTCAGAGACATCTCACCATGTCACGACTCATCCTCATCTTCAGGCGTCACTCCAAAACATCTACCTGTTAAAACAACATTTTGCCTCAATGTCATTCTTCAAGCATTCCCTTCTGAAACTTCCAGACTCATTCTGACCTGCTCAGCTCACAGGGCCTCTCCTGCCTTGGCATCTTCCCTCAGTTCCCAAATGCTTGCCCAGAAGCAGCTTGTCTCAAAATTCTCCTCTTCCAGCTAGTTGCCTTCTCTCTTGCTCCTGCCTAGAACTAACCCAGCACAGTCACTGAGCAAACATGCCAACAACATAAAGTATCCTTTGTTCACTTTTGTCCCTCCCACAGGGATTCATGAAGAAACCAAGATTAATACAGAAAACAACCAATCTCTAATAGCCGTTTTTGTGTGAAATTAAACAGATTTCCACAGCCATTTGATGCACTCAGAGTATATACTTACTAGTCATGTGAGCTACCAATTTCTGACTGAAAAAAATAAAAGTCAGGGAACAATAGAACTGCATTCTTTTAGGGCGTAAATACGTTCTCCTTTTACACAGCTCCGTAACTGATCCACAACTGTAACTGAAGGGTTTGCAACAGAAGCTGCAAATGGCATTCAAAAAAAAGCCCAGGAATCAGCTCAGTCTCTTCAAACCAGTGATTAAATGATGACAACATGAACAGACACAACTCCTTAACAAATACATAAAGAAGCCGACTTCCCACACTAGTAAAAAAAAAGAAATTGGTTCCAAAGAAATTCAATACAGTATTTTAAAAATAAGTATATGCATGAAAAAAAAAATGGGAAAAGCAGTAAGGATTTAAATTGAAAGAGTATACGGTCAAAATATTTTCTATATTTTTCATCACTGCTTTGTTGGTGAATATATCCACATGTAATCAGCACGCAGCACAGAAATCTCCAACTCATCAGATGCCATTTTGTGGCACATTATTTATTTACCATAGGAAAAGAATGCTACAGCCTGAAGAAGAGCATCTATTTAGATGACTGCACTGCAAAAGCCACGTTCTGTGGGTGTTGACCGTAAGACATGACTTGTACAGTGTGACAGCACACTGAGAAACGTCATGTTTAAGATTTCTCTCCCTAAGTTAGTAGCATTATTTATTTTTCTTTGAAAAGATGCAGAACTTCATAGTAAAACATACAACAGCATGTAAAATTTCGGATTACAATCAGAAGCTGATGGGACACATATTTGAAAAGCATCCTTACCCCAAGCGAAGGTTAGAATTTCTGCTTGTATAAATGACCAAGAAAATACTGAGATGTTGTGGGTGTTTGAAAAGTAGTGCAACAAGTCAGCGAACAGCTGAAGAAAAAAAATTATTGTCATTTCTGACACTTGTACAATGAACAAAACACTTGCTCAAAGTCCATATAATCTGAGATTGTGTGCCTGACACTGACTGTTTTCCACGGCTTGTGAAGACACAGGACAGCTCTAATTGGACTGCTCTTTAGAGACCAACATCACTACATCACCTCTGGAACTTCTTCTATATACTCACATTTAAATACTTTGTTCCTAACATTTCTGTTTCAGTACAGCTATGATAAATGAGCCCATTTCTATTCTGTCTTCTGGGAGCTGAGAAATTTAAAACAACCTTCGTGCCATGACCACAAGAAGATCAGTTATTGATATTTGTAAAAACATTAGAGCCTCAATGAAACAGCTTCTTTGCAACTAAGAGCAAATAAGGACAATAAAGCAATGACGCAACACGCACGTGTATGCCCACAAATGAATACACAGCTGGTAGGTCTATTTTTAGGAAAAAATTAAAAGAGGAGGAGAAAATGGGCCCGGCAGATTGCTCATCAGAAGGGAAGGCAGTGAGTAAGAGCTGGAGAAACAGCATCACTCTGCAGCACCCACACAAGTAATGCTCCTTGTGCCACAACGCAGAATGCCATGCATGGCCTGAACACCTGCTGAAGACGAGCTGTGTGAACACAGGGAAACGATCAGAAATGATCCAAGTGATCAGAAAACACTGTAAAAATACTTACAAATTAGGCAAAGGTTTATCTCCTCAGTTTCTATACCTTTGTAAGGTACAAAGGTGAGAAAAGAAAGGAAAAATAAATCATTGTAGATTTGTCATAGAATCATTTCAGTTGGAAGGGAACCTTAAAGGTCCAACTAGCCCAACACCCCTGCAATGAACAGGGACACCGACAACTACGTTGGGTTGCTCAGACCCCTATCCAGACTGGCTTTGAACATTCCCATGGATGGAGCTTCTACCACCACCCTGGGCAACCTGTTCCAGCGCCTCATCACCCTTATCATAAAAGACTACTTTCTTATATCCAGTCTAAATATCTGCTCTTTAATTGCGAAACCATTTCCCCTTAGTCCCTGCTGAAGAGTCTGTCCTCTTCTTTCTTATAGCACCCCTTTAAGTACTGAAAGGCTGCCATCAAGTTCTCCCCAGTGCCTTCTCCAGGCTGAACAGCCCCAGCTCTCAGCCTGTCCTTGCAGGGAGATGCTCCATCCTCTGGATCACTTTGTGGCCCTCCTCTAGACACACTTTAAAGATTCTTATTTTCATACAGTAATAAAAGTCTACACTATTTTAGGGCCCAGTAGAGTCCATGATTGTGTAGAATCTTTTGCAGTCCTACTGTTCCAGCTCTGAGAATCCATACACATGCTCCTTACTTCTGCATTTCTCTCTGCTAGTGAAATCAACAAAGGGTTACATAGGTTTAGAGGATAGCAAAATGCTGTGGTTTCTTGAGGTGGGGTAAACTAAAGCAGTAATCTCTCATTCTCCACCCTGCATTTCTGCTACTGTGTTGCTCCCACTGCCCCCGTCTCCAGGCTCCAGCACTCATTGTGTCCCCTGCAGCAGGGAGATGTACAAAGGACTTTCTGTTACCTCCTGCAGTCTGCAAAGACAGGTGCACGAGCAGCCAAGCTGCTGGGGGAACTGCAAGCAATTACATCCGTCCAGCTATGCACGGCATTACAGCCCTAGAGAATCATTGGAATTGAAGCCATTAAAATATTTGTTAGCCTTTTCATTCCCCTAATGCTTTGATCTTTCTCCTGGAAAATGCAGTGTGTAAGCTCTGGTGTCTACAACAGAGGAGGTCAATGCATATGTGAAGCTCTGACCTTGCAGACCAGCTACAGAACGTTCCCTTTGCAGAACACTTCACTGTCTCTTCCTGGGCAGACCCACAGGCAGACGCCCACTGAGGAAATGGAAGATGCAGCAAAACGGCCCCTCTTCATCTCCAAACATTTTCTAAAAGATTCTCATCGCCACCACCTCTCCTGGAGAGTGGCTGGAAACATTTCAGATGGGAGCTCAAAGAACCGTGTGACCCCATACAGTCGCCCAGCCATGGTCCTGCCTGGCCTGGTGCCCAAGCAGGCTGCAGCCCTTCCACAACCGATTCCATAATAACGCAGTCATTCCAACATCACCTCTCAGTCAGCTCTCTGTGCAATTAGGAACAAACCTGGCATGACCAAAGCTTTGCCAAGTGATAATGAAAATTCCCAGAAAAATCCATGAGAACAGCTCCGATTGAGCTCAGGAAGCTGCTGCTGTCACTCCAGCCACCCATCCAGCTGACGTGACAGAGATGTTGGTTGGTCAAGCGCTGAATTGTCACATTCTCTACTTCTGCTTTTTCCCCTCCAAATTTCAAATCAGTCTGCTAAGCCACGCTAATTATAAAGAAGCCAATTCTTTCAAGATACTTAAAGTTTACCCACTATGAAAATATATTTAATGAAAATATAACTAACTTCTCTTGCAAAAATCAATTCAGCAAACTCACTGCGTGAATTGCAACATTTCTCCAAAAAGCAAATAGAAGTTTTGTTTTATTTGATGTTAAAAGGCTTTTTCTAGGATTACTTATGAATTCAGGATACACTCAGATCTCAAGGTGATGACTGAGAATTTTCCCGCTGTGGTTCTTAAGAGCAGACTGGACCCTGACACTCGAACATACTGCCCTGGCAATCCTCCTGGCCACTCAGATACCAACCCACACGAACCCATGGTTCCATAAGGTGTTATAGCAGTAGCTGTGATGTGGTCTGCACAGCTTGAGCATGCCAACAGGAGCTGAGATCTACACAGGAACTGCAGAACAAGCACAGCCTGGCAGCAACTTGCTCCCACTACATTCATTCACTGGGAAAAACTCAGTGTTCTTCAGGGGCTCCCAAACTACCTTCCATATCCACGGGTAACAGCAGGTTTCCATTTTGACCTGTGACACACACAGCAGTGGCAGTGCCAGCCTGAACTAGCTCCACTGTGGCCTGCCCCATTTTTGCATGCTATTCAGCAACAGGGAAGTTGACACTTCATCTACAGAGATCAACTCAAAACATTCATTTATTTCATGTGTTATTTGCAGTATTGGTGCCAATCAGAAATACATCTTTTAAGTCTCAGTTCCCATTGTTTACTACAAACATAACACATCCATTGCAAACAAATCTAAACATACAGTATGCTACGTTAAAATGTTACATCACAAGTCTATTTTTATTTGCCCATGCATAGTTCAAAAAGCAGATTCAGAATGAGGGTACCAAAATAAATGCAATCTATTTTACAATTGATAGTTATTAAAAACAAAAACAAAAAACAAAACAAACAAAAAAAAAAAAACCCACCAAATTTGACACTGACAACTGTTTAAAAGCATGTCAGAACAGAAGACACTGGAACATTTGGACACAGACTACGAAGTGACATACAGTGTATACTACAGTTGATGATGAATACTTTAGTTATTATCCCTCTGACTTTCCCAGTTTAAATCACAGTGTGGTTGCAGAACTACATTTCCTGCAGGATTACAGGCTGCACTACTAAGCCAGAGCATTTTGGTGTTGAACACATGTTGCAATAACCTGCCTGCACACCAGCAACTTTAAAACAAAATGCATTCAGCTGCAACAACAAATCACCAGAAACAACTGAAATAATCTACTTTTGTATTACAGAATTTGGATTTCTCTTGAGCATTGAAATGACTTTTTCTTGATAAGCCCAGGACAGAACCCAAGAAGAACCTGAAGAATTCATCAAGCTCAAAGCTCCGCACAAGAAGTCAAAGGTGTCCCTCATACAGGCTCCGTCCTTCTTCCAGGAACTTTCTCAAAAAGCAGATTCCACAACCTCCGCTCACTCCAAGGTTTTCCCAAAGCACAGCCACTGTTACCAACTAAAACAAATCCTTGGTACAAACTGGCTTCATCTTTTCTTGATAATTACCATCAGAAGAACAAAGACTCAGCACATTTGAGACAGTATTGTTTTGTCTCCTGGTCTCAACTTCCTACTGCTTGAACAGAACTTGCTTGCCTTTTGTATTTGCAGATCAAGGGCTACATCTGGCCTTTACAGATCATGCTTTGCAAACTCTTTCCAAGCCTTGATGACCGTTTCCAGATCATAGCTCACATTTATCTTTCCTAAAGGGCAGCAAATGAAACTATGCACATTATTCTATTAGTTTAGACTTCACACCAAAGGTTAAAAGATAAACTCCCACATTACTGCATCCTACTTCTTACTACAATCCCCTGCAATGTGCAGACTCATCCCCACAGCACTGCTGCCAATCTATTTGATGGGAACTCTCTTCTCCAAACACAGCATTTTGTACTTGATCACAGCCATGAAATTTATCAGAAACCCCTGTTCTCCAAAAGACAGCATCAAAAACAAGGCTCGGAAAGCCTCCTCTATCTCCTCCAAATTCTGTGCTAACCCAGAGCACAAGGGTGACATCAGATCCGCAGGTGCCAGAACTGCCCTATGGTACTGCTTGAGCTACTGTTCCCATTTGACAATGACAACACAACTCCTCAAGAGCAGTCACCATACTAGTATATTCAGACACAGTCCCTTAGGTTCAGCTGGTACCAAATTCTTCATATGAGCAAATAATTTCCCCAGAATCACCTGTTTTGGGTCAAAGAGCAGATCTGCTGCTCCTGGTGTGCTGCCTGTAGCACTGCATGCAGCTCTACATGCCTAGAACGAATACAAAAGTTTGGTAAACACATGACAGTGCTCTGCCTGCATCCCATCCCAGCTCCACCCATGGCCAACCCTGAGCCACAGCAGCTCTACAGGATGGGCCTCTGAGGAGTTTTCTTCCATGAATTCATCCGGTTGCTTTTTTTGTCCCTTTGAGCTTTTAGTATCCACATGCTTCAGAAAGGATTTTCAAAGCTTAAGTAGCTACACATTGGGTAAGTAAAAAACACCCTTTTGTTTGCTTTGAACCTGCCAGCTTAATCTCATGCTTTGGCATTTTGTACTGAAAGCGACAGTAAAAAATTATTCCCTTCTCACCTTGGCCACATCACTCACATCATCATACATTGTATTTCCTCTGTCAAACCCTGTAACATCTCAGGGTTTTCTTCAGATTGGCATTATTAAACACCAAAATAGTATGAAGGTTAGAGGGTTTTGTTTACAAGACTGCCTTTGCACGGGGAGCCAGGAGTTGACCTTCCTTATGGGACCGTTGTGGTTACTGTGTCCAAACACCGATAGTGCACAGAAGACTGCAGGACCATTATGGTTACTGTGCCCATCAAACACCAGAAGGCAGTCATCCTGGATCCCAAAAGATTCAGAGCTCGGGGCAGGTTACACACTGACACCCACCCAGCTAGAAATACAGGGCAGGGGAAATGAGCTCAATTTGCAGTTTCTGCAAGCTACTACTTCTTCTTACTTCATGAAGTTAGTAAGCTTCTTCTTACTAACTAGTAAGTTAGTAAGTGCTTCTTACTTCATGAAGTTAGTAAGCCTTGCAGCAAACTTCTTTACCCCTACGTTCGCTTGCTGGTTTTATAGCTTCAGAGAGACGCAACTGTGTTTCCACAAAATATTAACTTACACATATTAAAAGCACATCCACTAAAAATATAAGCTAACTCTTAACTTCTACTTCTGAAACCTTTCCTATGTTGCTTTTACTAACTTGTGCTCCAACAATTCTGATATTTACCATCCCACCCCAGCAATAAACTCTTTCATTTTTATTCCTTGCAGTTATTTTATAAAACGTATACTTCAAATCTAACTTGCACATTACCACAGCTTTATGGCCTTTGAGCAAGCATCATATGACATTTGCTTATGGTTATAGATTTGCACAAGGAAAAAATTTTTTTTAATCATTTAAGCGCTTCTGTTGTCCTTCAGCCTTTTCCCAGCATTTTTCTTTGTCTTGAAAACACAGCAGAAGAAAGGTTGCAGGTTAATGCTAACTCAGGAGTCCATCCCTGCCCCTGGTTAATATGCCACGCTTGGAATAAAGGAAGGTTGAACGCAATGGCCAACCTTTGTCCCCCAGCACCTGATTGCCCAGTCCATAGGCCACACTGAGCCTGCAGTGCCAGCAAGCTATGGGATGACTCCATGGCTTGTTTTCTTCCAGAAATAATGTAGGACACCAAGGCTGGAAACATGACATGCTACTTCTCTCCACTTCTGCAGAAAAGGGCTGACAAGCAGCAATGTTTAAATGAAATAATAAGTAACAACCATGCATTCTTGCAATCTGTAAGCTTTTAATTCAGGTATTTCAATTTTATGGGTCACTGGTAGCATCAGGATTTACTAGTCAGGAATGTGATCATCCAGTATCAGGCAAGCATCAGCAGTACCTACAATAACACTGTGAACCATCTTCAAGCAACAGCAGATGAAGAGGAAGACACTTTTAGTTCTTCCTATTTAGCATCAAACACAAATTGCAGAAATCATAGCTGGGTTTCTGGCAGCTTATCACACTCATAGGTGCACTGCTTTCCCACAGGCAGCCTGCCACAGCACTTCGGCAGAAGCCCTCCAAGAGGAACTGCTGCTCAGACCATGCCCAGTTTTGTCCGGACAAGGCTGCAAAGAGTTTGTTTCCTTTACGGGGACAATCCTACAAGCACACAAGTGTTTTTCAAAGGATAAAACTCAGCGTCAGCTGGCACGTATGGCATTTCACAGAGAGAAAAAAAATAAGGGGAGAAGAGAGGGAAAGTTCAATGACTTTTCAGTGAAGGAAGTAAGGAGAAAGCACTTTAACCCCAGCAACACCTGATAAGGAAGGTCTGAGATGAATTCCTCCTACGGAGAGCGCTCAGGAAGGCGCCCGTCAGGCTCCGGCTCCACACGGCCGTGCCGCGGTGCCGCCCGAGCCGCCGCCCGCCGCGTGCTGCCGGGAGCTGCCGGTACCTCCGCACATCTCCCGGCCCCGCGTTCCCCGGGACAGGCCGTGCCCGGCTCCCGCCGCCGCACCGCGGCCTCGCCCGGCCGCTCCCGGCTCCGCCGAGTCTCACAGCCGCAACTCCCGCTCCGCGCGTCGACCGCCTTTGCTGCCGGAAAGCCGCGTACAACCCCGCACACACCCCCACCCCGAGCCCCGCCGCCGGGAGCCGCCGGCACCTGCCCCGGGGCCGCCCGGAACGCTCCGGCAAGGGGAGGCCCCGCCACCGCCGCCCCCCGCCGCCGGGCAGGGGGAGCCCGGCCTGCGGCACGGCCGCGGCGTTACCTGCTAACGCGGCCGCCGCTCCACGTCCCGCTGCCACCGCCGCGCCGCTCTGCGCCGCCCCCCGCAGCCCGACCCGGCCACCCGCCCGCACGTCAGCGCCACAGGGGCCGGCCGGGGGCGGGAGCTCGGCGGCGGTGGAGGAGGAGGAAGAGGAGGAGGAGGAGGTGGATAGGAAGCCGTGCCCAGCTGCCGGCCTTCTCCGCGGCCACGATGGCCTACGAGGCGCTAGGACACCGAGGCCCGGGCCGCCCCGCTCACCTGCGCGGAGCCGCCTCACCTGCGGACGCCACCGAGCCCTCACGGCTGCAGGCGGCGCTGCGGGGCGGGAGGGCTGCGCCGGGAGCTCCTGGGCCTGCCCCACCTGCTGCTGTGCAATGGGGATTCCCGTTGTTTTGCTGGGAGTGATGCTTCGTGCTGTTTTGTCTGTCTTTTTTGCGGAGTCCTCACGGACCTGTTGGAGTGTGGCCAGAGGAGGGCCAGAATGATCCAAGGAATGGAGCACCTCTCCCACGAGGATAGGCTGAAAGATGGGGCTGTACAGCCTAGAGAAGGCTCCGGGGAGACCTGAGAATGGCCTTTCAGCATCTTAAGGGGGGCTATGAGAAAGAAGAGGATAGACTCTTTAGCAGGGTCTGTTGTGACAGGACGAGAGGAAATGGTTTCAAACTTAAAGAGGAAAAATTTGGATTGGATATAAGGAAGAAGTCTTTCATGATAAGGGTGGTGAAGCATTTGAACAGGTTGCTCAGAGAGGTGGGGGAAGCTCCATCCCTCGAGATCCCTCAAGGTCAGTCTGGACAGGGCTCTGTGCAACCAGATGTAGCTGTACGTTTCCCTGTTCGTTGCAGGGGAGCTGGGCTAGATGGCTCCTAAGGGTCCCTTTCAGCTGAAACAATTCTGTGATGCTATGTTTCTTTAACTGTATTGGTTAAAAAAAGAAAAATAAATAAATAAAGTTGGGTTTATGTTAATTAACCCTATAAAGCAGGGCAGAAGATAGACTCTGGTTTCTATCCTGCTGTGGAAAACCTTGAAAACTGGAAATCATTTAGAAGCCACTCTGTTCCTTCCACAGGAGCTCCCCTTGTGTGCACCCTGCTGTGCTCACTGCCACCACGGCTATTTTTTGGGAACCCACAGATACGCTTCACCTCACAACATGGAGGGGCCAGGGCCACAGCTGCGCAGCATACATGCCAAGTGTCCCCCAATGTCTGCATCCTTTAAGTGGGACCAATTTTCACCTTATCCTGACTGGTGCTGAGTGCCCAAGCTACCCTCAAAGGCAAGGGACACTCAAAACACCTCATATTTTATCTAGTGAGCCCTGCAGGTGTCAACAAACATGCTTCAATCTGCAAACGTGCCTTTCTTGCCATCTGAGCTACCTGGTTAGGCTCGTGTCCTGGATCACATCATAAATGAGACCGTTTGTCTTGTCACCCCCACTCCACTGTTTATGTTTACAAGACTATCTGCTGCAGAGAGCTGGGCAGCACTGCATCATACCTGTGACTCATGCAGCCCAGGATACACATAGCCACCCCTTCTTAAGCACCCACACGTGAGCTCTGTGTCATCTCCCCCACCCTGGTTTTTATGGGCAGGCCTGGCACCACCCGCTTGTTGGCCAGCTGGCCATAAACACTTCTCTCTGTGCAGTGTTTCACAAGGGCACAGTTGTCCTGACTTCACGTTGTCCCCCTGCAGACCCTGAAAGCCTTGTGAATTTTGCTGATGGAGCGAACCCAACCCACTTTTTTTCCTCAAAGCCCCTCCTGGTTTCCTTCATCTTGCAGTCCAAGCTACATTTCTTCAGCAAGGTGCACTTAGCACCTTTGTGAATGTTTGGAAATGTCCAGGAAGGAACTGAGCACAGCCAGCAGCTAGTGAACAGTTTAAACAAAGTATTTTCTTCCAGTCCTGTCTTCCCCTGTAGACAGGACAGTCATAACTGTGTCTTGGCCTCTGTCATGGGCAAGAAGAAACCCTGAGTGGTTTCATAGAGTCATAAAATGGTTTGGTTTGGAAGGGACCACAAAGCCCACCCTGTCCCAATCCCCTACCATGAGCAGGGCTGCCTCCCACCAGTTCAGCTGCCCAGGGCCCATCCAACTTGCCAGGGGTTGGCAGGGATGAGGTACCCACAGCTTTCTGGGCAGCTGTCTGGCGCCTCACTGCCCTCCTAGGGAAGACCAGCAGGGATGTGCGTGTGAAAGTGGCACCAGAGGACTCAGCATGCAAGTAATCCTGCAGCTCAGGCAAAGCACTGGTGGGTGTAAATCCCATGTCCAGATTAACATTCCTGCCACTGACAGAATATGCTGCGAGCTTGCTGGGGATTTTAAACACACCTGCAAGTGGCAAGTTAAATTTGACAGTGGTGTACTTATCTGACATGACTTAAGAATGTTCAACAATTTTGACAAATTATTTTATATGTTCTCAGAAATGGGAGTTTACCCATGTAAACCAATGTACATTACCTTTTAGGCCAGCTCTTTCAGCCTCACTTTTATCTGTAGAAGATAGATAACCATCGTCTGGAAAGGGGGGTATGGCTGGGAAATTAAATGAAAATATAAATTCGCTGACTGGATAAAAAAAATAATGCCGTTCTGTTATCAAAACAGGATACGATGTCAGGAAACGTCCAACCAAATATTGTTGGTGCCAACAAGCCTGTGATTGTTTGTGACCTGGAAGCGCTGCAGCCAGGGGCTGTCCCACGGCCTGGTGCCCCTCCCTGATGAGGAGGAGGCATTGCTGCTCTCCCTTTCTTCTCCCTGGGAAACCCAAAAATATCCCAGAACACAGCAGCATCTGTTCTGTAATTCTCCTGGGAAAAGAGAGGAAGATTCACACATCAGTGAAATGTGAGCTCAGGAACTGGACCTCAGTAAAGGGAAAAGAAGATGAAAGAGAAAGTGGGTACAATGTATTTCAGTGTTCCTATGTTGTCTGCATGAGGAGGAAAGCAGGAAGCATTTCAGATGTCCTCTATAGGAAAGTTACATTGAAACGACAAGCTGAGGTGTTCTGGAACTGCAGGAACAATATGGCTGGCTCGGCAAAACACTTTTTGCTCAAGAGCTCTTTCAGCCTATGGATATTGATAAGGGGCAGATGCAGCTGGGTGTCTGTGAGGGAGCCCCTTGTGCCTGTACCATGAAGGTGTTCCTCCTGTGCCTCAGTGCGTCACATGGAGACCCACAGTGCAGGTCCGTTCAGAGGTCCTAGCACACAGGTGTTGTTCCCAGCTAGAGCTCTTCTTCGGCAGCAGGATCACACAGTGCCTGTCAGCTACAGGGACTGTGGTGATGGACAGGAAGCCTGTTAACAGCATCTCCAGCAAGTTTGCAGCTGGCACCAAGCTGAGGGGTGTGGTTTATAGGCTGGAGGGAAAGGATGGCAGCCAGAGGGACATAGCGAGGCTTGAGGAGTGGGCCAGTGCTAACCTCATGGAGTTCAACAGGGCTGAGTGCAGACTGCCAAGAAAAGGCACTGGAGCTTTTTAAGAGAACTGTTGAAGTGCATGTGCCTCCTTGCTGTAGTCCTGCTGCAAAGAACTGACAATGTTCTAGATGTCTGTGGTGTCTTAGTTCACCCAGATATTATAACTATTTACGTTTGAATTGGGGTTATTACAGATTGAACACTTTCTGTCTCTAAAGTTGCTGCATTAAAACAAAGAAAATTATGGTAATTTTATGGGCCACTGTCTTTTGTCAGACTTGATGAATGGTGAAGTATTTGAAAGCACAAGCAGGTTAAAGGATCCCATTTAACTTCTTAGAAAACCCTGGAAGGACATTATGTACGCTTGCTTTTCAAAGAATACCACATAGTGTCCAGGCTAGTTGAATTTCTAAGAAAGTGAATTCTTATTTATAATTAAGTTGATTAAGATTTACACCAGCTAAAGACAAGAGGGTAAAGGATCCCACTGGTGGGGCTGGCAATCTCCCTACAAAGGTAGTTACCCTCAAGTTGTTGATACTGTGTGTTAAGTTTCTCCCTCCACACTTTATTATGGAAGATTAAACGCAAAAATCAAGTTTGACATCGACTACTGCCCTTTGCTGTAGGTTTCTCTTTAGACAAAAAGCTTGTGCATAAATTGTGCTGTAATTACTGGGTTTTGTTGTGGGTCATATGTAGCTTCAACTGTTAAACACGTTGCACCCAGTGAATAAAATTCTGCCTGTAGAAATGTCTATGGGCATTGACTTAAGCCAACAACTTAATGAGGCCAGGAGTTCATTTACTTTACATTGCTTTGTTGACATCACTAAATATATATAAATGTTATGTTATTACAGCGTGTCTGTGTAATGTGGTCATGATGTCAGAGTCAGCTGTTGGCATTTCCTGCCTGTCTATATCTCTGTTTAATGCCATGATACTCCCTAGAATCATTTTATAATTTTGCAATTAATTTCTGAAGGAAAAAAAACCTAAAAATATAGAAGTTATCACCTCACTGGTTTCCAGTGTATTTTGGATTTACCCACAGAGTTTCCAAATGTAGCTGCCAACTTAGTCCCGCTGGCAAAATTTATCTGTAATTTATCCAGATAAAGAATAGCTTGCTCAGACATTTGCAAAAGAACACTTCTAACTTGATCAGGGTTTAGCAGCTGATGTCCAGAGACACAGTTCAAGAAAGAACTTTTTCTGGGATTTATATTACCAGTTCCAAGAGGACTCTCCTTTCAAAATCAAACTCTGGTTTCTTTCCCAGGAAGTTTTCTTTAGATAAAAGGCATCCAACCCCGTATCATGCAAATTACTTATTGGAAATCAGTGTGTAAGCCCTGTTTTATCCACTCACTTTCACTTAGCATTATATGTGTATACATAAATCTCTTAATTTTGACAGCTGTGCAAAGATATCTTTTTTTTTTTTCCCTCTTTCTTCCCCATAGACTTTGCATGAGCAACCCTTGTGACTATAGCTAAGTATTTCAATAGTCTGACTTTTCCACAGGCCTTTTTTATTCCAGCCACTCCATTCTGGTTGCAAATAAATCAGACATTAGAGCTTAAGGCAACAGCTTCTATTTGAAATCTTCTTGCTTCATTTCAGTTCATAATAGGTTCTTCTGTCACATTATCAGAAAATGCATTATTTAGAGACGGTTGATTGTTTTGCACTTTCACTCCTTGCAGTGTACAACCGGTTGTACTTGTTCCCAACTCTCAGTTGGGAATAAGTCTTCCAAACAAGCCCAATATTTCTGTTTCCTCACCTTAAAGGGTAATCAAATTAGGCAAAGAGATTGTTCTCCATTTTGAGTAGCTTGAAGCAAAGGAACACAGGATAGGCTTGCATAAAATAATAGCATGGTACTACATGAGAGGGATCCCTAATTTGTCAAGTCACAGAATCACACAAAATTACAGAACCATAGGGGTTGGAGGGGACCACTGGAGATCATCCCGTCTAACCTTCTGCTAAAGAAGTTTTCCAACAGTAGGTAGCACAGGAAAGATGGGTTTTGAACATGCCTGGAGGAAGAGGCTCCACCACCTCTCTGTGCTGCTTGTTCCTGATGTCCATTGCTTTTCATTTTACTTGCATGAGCAGATTAATTCTATAAACCCAGATTGTGAGGTCAAGAAAATAAAATTGCGGTACCCCAGAGTAGTTAAAAGATATTCTTGGAGTCTTCCCAGTATTTCAGGATTCCAGTCCTGATGCAACACATCCATGTCTCAAGGGGAAGTATTTGCTTTTGTTTTGACAAAATCTCCCCAAGCCAAGAGACCAGAGGCCTGTTCCCCTGGCTATAAAAGTAGCTTGGGATAACCTATCTCAGATATTCCTTCTGGAGATATGGAAGTATCCATAAAGTAGGAATAAGAACACAGTAAAAGTCACACAGTAGCAATTACTATAAATGTTTTCCAGTTTTATTTTTTTATTAGTATTGTTTTTTCCCCATCTACATTGTGATCACTCATAAGGATTCACTTTTCAGTGGTGAACAGCTGTGGTCAATGAAATAACTGCAGGGCATGCTACCAAAATATGCATCTTATGTGAAAAACAGAAGTAGCCTGTGGTAAATAGGCAACATACAGTTATCAGGCACTGGGCTGTTCTACTTTCATTGGAGCAGAAGCTACCTGCCTGGAGTTAAATGAACTTTAGTATGCATAAGGTAGGTCAGTGCTGAAGGCTTCTACAGTACTTAGTGAAACAGAGGGTGTTTTTTTGTTGCTGTTGGTTTTTAGTGAGCTATGTGAGGATATTAACTAATTTTTAAACCTTTCTGTAAAGGCCACAACTTATCCAGCAATTTTCCAACTGACTGTATCCTGTTACACATGACATGAGGATTTTTATTCCATTCTGTTTCTAATATTTAATTTTAGACAGCTTCAGCCTTTAAGCCAGTCTTGGGAAAGGAAATCTGATGAGGAATGATTGATCCCAATGAAATTCTGACACTCCTTGGGCTGGGAACAGAGCGGAGGAGAGCTGACAGGAATGCAGTTCACAGAGGGTCCAGAAGTGAGGGCATAAGGATCCCCCACAGTTTCCCTTGAAGCGAGATTAGAAGTTATAGACTCAGTTACAAGACAGTGAGGGGAATATGCTACTAGCCTGAAAAGGAAGATCACAAATGAGAACTGGCTGAGGTGTGGGGCCTGGAGGTGGGTGATTAGTGGCACAAAGCCTGGCTGGAGGCTGGTAAGGAGCAGAGTGCACTACTGGGTGCAGTCCTGTTGAACATCTTCATTAAAGTGTGTATGTCCAGTGCAGGTACTAGAAAGGGGGTTGTTGTTTCTTCAGAAGCAGCAAAATCACATGGATTCAGAGTCTGTAACCACTGCCATAAGCCTGGCTTTGTCCTCTTTGCACCCTCCCTTCAGCTGTTTCTGTACACTGATATAGGTATTTCTATAGAAAGACTGAGACTGAGTCTCCTCTGGGCTGAGCAATCCCAGCTCTCTCAGCCTCTCCTTATAGCAGAGATGCTCCAGTTCCTTCATCATCCTGGTGGCCCTTTACTGAATTATTTCCAGCCTGTTTATATCTCTCTTGTACTGGCAAGCCCAGACCTGGACTCAGGGCTCCAGGGGCAGCCTCAGCTGTGCTGAGAGGAGTGAAGGAGTCACCACCCTCCACCTGCTGCCAATACTTTGCCTAATGCAGCCCAGGATGCTATTAGCTTTCTTTGCAGCAAGGGCCCATTACTCTCTCATGTTCCACTTGATGTCTAGCAGTACCCGCAGGTCCTCTTCTACCAGGCTGCTTTCCAGCTGGGTGGAACCCAGCACGTGCTGTTGCCTGGGGTTATTCCTCTCCACATGCAGGACTCAGCACTTGCTCTCATTGGACATCCTCAAGTTCCTGTCAGCCTATTTCTCCAGCCTCTCCAGGTCCCCTTGGACAGCAGCACGACTCTCAGGCATATCAGCAATCCTCCCAGTTTAGTAGAGTAGCACCTACACGTTTGCTGATGGAACACTGCTCCATTAGCTGTATCTTTAATGAAGATGTTCAATGGGACTGCACCCAGTAGTGACCCTGCTGCACTCTGCTCCTTGCTGGCCTCCAGCCAGGCTTTGTGCCACTGATCACCTGCCTCCAGGCCCCACCCCTCAGCCACTTCTCAATTTGGCTGCTGTCATGGATGAGCATGCTTGTGACCATGTCACAAGTATTTTCCAAGTCATCAGCTATGTTCCTATTTTCAGGTGCCCAACCTGAGATGCTTCATGGGAGTATTTGCAAACATAATGCAAGTTACTGACAGCTCCACAGAAATACTGTAGGAAGCATTCACCTGTGTGAGATCAGAGCAAAAACTGGAAAGAGGCACTCAGCTGACACTGAACTGCAGTGCCCAATTTTCATCTTGGTGATAATGACATTAGGAGCTGTGGTTGAGGTAAAGGCTGAACTTCATTTGGAGCAAGTAACCTACATTACTTGTTTACTTTGTGTGATAAAATGAATGTCAAACTAGATTTAATTTTAAATTCAGTGGTTTTAGGATTAACGAATCCTAATTTATCTTATGTTCCTATCTCCTAATTGGCCTGAAAAACATGTCTAAATAAAGTCACTTGAATCAGATGTCTTTATGAAAAGGTACATCCTTTGAGTCAGAGAACCAACTTAACTTGCTTTAGAATCATAGAATCACCAAGGTTGGAAAAGACCTACAAGATCATCCAGTCCAACCGTTCACCTATTCCCAATAGCTCCTACTAAACCATGTCCCTCAGCACAACATCCAGCCTTTCCTTGAACACCCCCAGGGTCGGTGATTCCACCACCTCCCTGGGCAGTCCATTCCAGTGCCTGACCACCCTTTCTGAAAAGTAATACTTCCTCATGTCCAGCCTGAATCTCCCCTGGCGTAGCTTGAAACCATTCCCCCTGGTCCTATCACTAGTGACATGAGAGAAGAGGCCGACCCCCAGCTCACTACAACCTCCCTTCAGGAAGTTATAGAGAGCAATAAGGTCTCCCCTGAGCCTCCTCTTCTCCAGGCTGAACATTCCCAGCTCCTTCAGCCTCTCCTCATATGGCCTGTGTTCCAGACCCCTCACCAGCTTTGTTGCCCTCCTTTGAACACGTTCCAGGGCCTCAATGTCTTTCTTGCAGTGAGGGGCCCAAAACTGGACACAGTACTCGAGGTGCGGCCTCACCAGAGCTGAGTACAGGAAAAAGGGATACAAGTCAGATATTGAAATTGAGCTGTCTCCATTGCATCCAAATTCCTCAACAGTCTGAGAACAATCAGAATAACGGGCAGCAGCACGAAAAACTCAAAATGACTGCACAGTAAGGTGCAGAGTGACCTTTAAAAATGTGAAGAACTAATCAACTAATGCAAAGAATACTGCCTTTCCAAAAGAAAAGCCTGGCTTTCCTCAGGGGCTACTGGGGGAAAAAGAAATGAAAAAACAGATCACTTTCTGATTAAATCCCATCATCACACACTGCCTGTACAAACACATGCAACAAATTAATTCAGACCTTTGTGAAAAACACGTGCTCAATTCTGGAACCTGAACATCATCTGCAGCTAAAGAAGCCAACACAAATTTTGCTTGAAGTCCAGAAATTTCAGTGGCCTTGTAGAATGGGACGGAGCTGAAGAACTTCTCACGGCCTTTTATTGCCCTTTTGTAACACTGACAGATATTATTACAGTATTGTTTACAAATCAGCTCAGCTTTTAGAACCAAATAACACTTAAATAAGAAACATACTGCATTTGCTTGCATTCCTAGCACAAATTAGGTTCCATTTAGTTTCATTTTCTGCTAGAAACACAGCATGGTTCTAATGGTATTTCTTATGGGGCTGGCTTATCTCAATTTTCTGTACTGCACGCTCTACCTGGTGTACTGCTGTTGTACACTATGAAATAAATTTCCAGGAGC
Source organism: Lagopus muta (assembly GCF_023343835.1). Classification (NCBI taxonomy): domain Eukaryota; kingdom Metazoa; phylum Chordata; class Aves; order Galliformes; family Phasianidae; genus Lagopus; species Lagopus muta. The sequence goes on along the minus strand of NC_064434.1, from coordinate 30,398,054 downwards.
TAAGTGATAAAACATGAAGTTCTCCGGAACTAAAATAAGTATCCTACTCTCTTTTGGCCTTTTTCATAAACAGCAAATTCATCCTATAGCTTTAAAAGCCAACTAATTCCCAAGAGCTCCTATGATGAACACTGTGTTTTTCACCCAATATATACTGATGTTTCTATCCAGGCTACCACTACACCACTCCCATACATGCAGAATATGAGTTAGGAAGGACAAACTCTGATGCTCAGAGTCTGACTTAAAGCTATTTGAGGAGAGTGGGGATTATAGGTTTGTCTGCGAACTGCTGCTGCAAGTCACCATCAGAATATTGAGTAATATGTAGTTACATTTAGTACATATATTTCATTGATGTCAGTATAGGTGCAAAAGTAAGCCAAGTTTCTGAACTCAAAGATGTGGTTAGAGAGATGGTGATGTATGAATATTTGATAAATTTCACAGTTAGGCTGCTGGGGAAGTCTAACATCCTTTAAGCCCTGGGTTAAAGGTCAGATTCTAAGTGTAGAATGGCTCAGTAGCCTGTAAACACAACACGACCACGTGTCCAATGGAGGGCAGCTTTCTCTGAAGCAGTCTTCTCACAGATGACATGGGAACAGATGCACAGCTGCACTAGTAGGGCTCCCCTCAACCACGCAGGTGTTTGGTCAACTTACAACAAAAGAGAACCCAGCCCAGTTGTTTAAATATGCAAATGTCATCTAAGTCTGTGGTGTAGCATCAAATGGTCACGTATAAAAATGTGGACTTGTTATTCCATTAGGAGAAACCATTTACTAGGAAATGCAGTTTTTTTTTTTTTTTGTTCTTCGTGATATACATAAATCTTATTTTTAAAATAGAAATGGTATTTCTTCTTCCCACTCCTGAATTATTTCTCACTCTATACTGATTCTGGTTTATGCTGGTATCTTGGTATGCACTGTTTTGGGGGTCATACCCCAAAGAACTGAGAATTTAATTACAGAACCCAATAAAGTAAGGAGCGATGTAGAAAGAAATACATAAGCAAAGTAAGCTCCTTTATTTACCATGTAATCATGGTAAATCTCATATTTACCAGAATTTGGATATATCTTAATCCACAGAACCTTCTGTTCATGTGTATTCATATAGAACATAGTTCACATATACTTTAAGTATCATGTATCACAAGAAGTGCTGTTTACTTCCCTCTGGGGAGCATCAGCTGAGAGCACAAACGGGGAAAAAAAAGGATCTAGGAAAGAAACAGCTTCGCTGCTTGAATGTAGGTTATGGCTGGCAACTTGTCACAGAAGCGCATCCTGAAGGTACGGTGTACATTGCCAAGTTTCCCTTTGTAACCACAGGGCTGCATGAATCCACATGCAAATTTGTCACAAGCGAAGCAAAATCTCGCCTGTCAGAAAACTACAACAAAGCACAACAGAGAAAGCAGTCCTTGTACATATTACATCCTTGTCACCAGACTGGATCCCACAGAACACTTTTATTGCATCGTTCTTTGAGCACAGATAGCCGAGATAGGCACAAATGATTTAGTTTTAAGACAAGGTGGCAAAAGGGAAATAAAACGGCTGTTACCTCATTGTTACTGTTGCAAAGTTATAATTCCTAACATCAGTTCCCCGGGGACTGCCAGAAATAGACAGGAAGAGTCAAAAGACTTCGGGAGGCTGAGATCCTCTGTGAATTCAAGCACACAGCACAGAGGTTTTGTACTGAGCATGTGGAGCTGAAGGATAACAATGCAAAGCTTTAACCAGTGACTGGAAGTGTTTTCATTTAAAAAAGTCCAAGAAATAAAATGTAGTGAATCTGCAAAGTGTGGAAGCTGCTGCTGTTTGCTCATCAGAGAGGTTCACTCAAGTTTCCAGAGGAGCTACGTTAACAGGATTCAAACTGAAAGGCTCCTTGTTCTCCTGTTCTACTTTGTAAGTTTACCACACAGTAACAAATCAAATGTATATATACACACACACATATATATATATATATAAATCACATGGTTTCCTCATCATGGTAAAATTTCTTGATTTTTCAACTCTTTCTTTGATGAGCTTTTTAGAAAACATGTTCTTCCAACACAGGAGTGAGCGTACCCACAGCAATGAACTGAGCAGTCCCTGTTGGAGCCTCTGCTCTTCAGATGGCATGCTCAGTTCTTTCAGCAAGGAAAAACAATGTCTCGAGGGACTGCTGAGACAGCTCTTCTACTTCTGCAGCTAACCTGCAAGCGTGCACCAGAAGCACATCCATTTTTCATGCTAAGTAATCTAAAACTTTTAAAGGAACTCTTAACTGTTATTCTATCCAACCTGAAAAACAATACAAAGAGATACATTTAATTAGGCAGGAAGCTGATACCCTGTGCTGCAGAACACAGCTGTACTACTCAATGCATTTGCGATCTGAAGGTTTATAAGGAAACATAACTTTCCTCAAAGTATATTTGTTGTCATAAAAACATTTAGATCCCTCCCTGCTCATCTCTGAATAGCTCTGATTCGGGAAAGTCAATGGTGACACTCCTCGTTAGATTGCAGAACAGTGTTGCAGCTAATTCCTACGGAATGAACAAATGCCTACAGAAAGCACACATAGCGGTGAACTATTTAAATCAAGTCAGCAACATTTAAAAAAAACTCATTCTTAATTCTTTTTTTTTCTATTAACATCACATTTTATTAAAAAAATAAGTTTCCTATATTTAACATGTATATTAGCTTGCTATATAGGACTGAAGATCTTCAGACCTTTAACATTGTAAGATAAATCAAACACCTTCTTCACAGCTCTGAAAATTGGGAGGGAGGAAGATGAGGACAACAGGAAAGAGGAAGGAAAAGGAGGAAGCACCAGGCCATTCCTAGCAAGAGAACCAAATAGTTCCACATCAAATTATGAACCTGCATCACAAACGTCAGAATAAGGCAAACTATTATACTAACCAAACGTGGATATACTCCACACCATGAGAACATGTAACGGGGGGGGAAATCTTAACTGAGAATACGTTGCACTTGCAATTGTCTCTATATTTCCAGGAAATTACTTTCCTCTCTGCAAGCCATCACTGATTCATGTGTATTTGTAAAGAACTATTCCAATACATTAGTTGCACTGAAAGCATACAAGACACCGCAGGGAAGCAATCTAAAGTTATTTTAGTACTTATTTTCTTTATTTTGTTTTTACGGCAAGAATAGTAGACTAATTCCATGGCAGAAATAACTCCTACACGTGTCCCTTACACATTTAATTTGTAAACCAGAAAACTGCCCCCACATAATACGACCAAGAAACCCATGTAGGAGTCATCTGTAAGAGACATGCGGTGCTTACATATGCACGGGGACCAGAGTCTGTGTAAGAAGAGACGAAGGAATGAACAAGTCCTCCCCAGATCCCGTGAGTCACCTGTGCAAAAAGTTAACAGCCCACGGCTGCATTGCTCTATGTGCAATCACTGCCTCAGTGAGTGAACTCAGTTTCAGAAATGCCCTGGCAGGAATGTCATTAGCAGCCATGTTTTCAGGGTTCAGGGAGAATGGAAAGTCACGGAGAAACCTCAAGTACTGAGGCTTCAAGTACACTTGATCTCACGTGTAAAAACTGGTCTTGGGTTACACAGCTCAGCTAAGGAAGTCTCTGCTGCATCTGTTGAGGAGAAGGGAATTACAAATTACACTCCCAGTAGAAGAACCAGAAGAGAAATCCTGTGTCCAAGGCAGGATAGAAAGCCCCTCTCTACCTGTGAGAGACTCTGTCCCAGAAAGGGACGGCTTCCAGCTTGCTTCAGAGACATCTAAACTAGCAGCAGACTGGATATACATCTCTTTGTATAATCCACTTCTTATTTTACTCATCTGAATACCAAAGCCTTTTTAACAAGGATAAAAGGCTGTTTGCACTGTAAGCAACAATGGCATTTTAAACTATTTTAAAATCAAAATGCACTGGAAATATCCAAACAAATCCCAGCATTAGTCTGATGCTACCTAAAGCCAAGAACAAACAAGCAAGCAATGAACACTGTTTTTTTTTTTTTTTTTTTTTTTTTTTTTTAGTGGATATTACAAAAAATAGTAATCATACACTTTTTTTTTTTTTTTTAAATGTTCATTACTTAGATAAAGCACATATGAATGTAACATTCAGAATTGTAACATAGAAAATGTAATGTGGGCAATCTGCTATTCCAAGTACACTTACCAAAATACAACTTTATAATGAAGAAAGTCTCAAAATACACCTGTACAACAATTGGGATCCACAAAATATGATTTAATAGTATCACTCAAGATCACTTCATCGAAACCACTTTTATAATACTGTTTGAATAGTAATCTCTGGTCAAAGAGCATTCTCCCCCTTCCCTTAGCCCGTCCCACTAAAGCAAGTGAGGAATTTTAATTGCAACGTGTATCTTTTAAAATCCCAAATCTGAAGCAGTCCTATTAACTATTACACTGCCTACACTTAGATACTGCGAGGATGGGAATCACCCTCTCTGAGGCCATGGTACACTGAGACACTTACCCATATTACTGTTTGTAGCGCAAGCAGAATAACCTTGTAAAGGGCAACTAAATAGGGTCAAAATATGAATTACCTTTCTACCAAATTATTCGCTACATGTTACGTAAGCCTGTAACATTACAGCTTTACTGAAAAAGAAAAAGTTAACCATTTTATCCTATAAATATTTTCTTTATTTGCTTTATGTTTAGAAGTTGCTATTTAAGTTCTATTAACAGAAATACATAACAAAAGCTCCCTAACAAGTGGAAAAGAAGTAATTACAAATGCTGAAAAAGGTTGGCCTCATTAACATATGTACAGACTTGCTTACTTAATACACATCTTTGTGGAAATTAAATCATTTTATGACACACATTTATACAGGCATTAAACATTCCCAAGTAACTTTGAGCAGAGAATACGTCAAATCTTTATTTAGTCTGGGCAGACAAAACGCATATTTCAGTTTTGCTTGTGGAGCTAACATGCAACAGATACAACATTCAGTCTGAGCTGCTGTTGAGAAGTTGTTCTGTTTTTTCCTGCAAAGATCTTTCTGCTGCAGCTGGGTCCTTCTGTCCCTTCTTGTCTTTGTTCTGCTGTTCCTGCAGCTTCAGGATGATTTTTCGTATTTCTTCTCTTTTGGTTTTCATCCGTGGGCGTGGAAACCAGTCTGTTAAGTTCATTGGTAGCTCAAAACTCAGAATAGGATTCTGAAAAGAAAGTTGGTTTGCACATTAAAGCGACGAGTTATGACCTAAAGAGACTGGAGAGAACCAGAATGGGAAAATGGGCGTTCTTCTCCGCCTCATTCCCTCAGCATGAAAAAACGAACGGTTTGCATCCTTTCTACATGTACAGTCAAGGTCATAACAAACCAAGTTTCAGCATGCAACAGCACAGCGCTCACCGAAAGGCCCCAACACTGGGAGCAGCAGCACCGCCCCTCCCCCCCCCCCCCCCCCCGGCAGTCCCGCCGCGGCTCCACCGGCAGTAGCACGCCCCGCCACAATGGCGCCCGCCCCCGCCGCGGCACCACAGCGCCCCCAGGCGGCCGCCGTCGGAGCCGAGCGGCACTGAGGGCGGGAGGCCCGGCAGGCTGCGGGCAGCCGACAGCGCGCAGCCGCTTCCACCGCGTGCCGTCTCCAACCAGCCTTGGCTTTACAGAACCCTACGCGTCGTGGCTGCAATGCTTATCATTAAAACGAAGTTTAAACTTAAATCAACCCACAAACACCCCATTTTACACACTAAAACTCAGCTTGCAGAGCTGCTGACAACACGTGAGACTTGACAGAATTTTTCAAATACAAGCTGAAATTATTAATTTGGTAAGTGTAAGATAGCCAAGCGTCGTTCAGCAGGTGTAGGTTTTACATCCCCATTCAGGTCACTGCTGAGAACACCCTGCTCCTCACTGACACAGCTCTGGGCACATGCAGCTGCCTCACCCTGCAGGAGCAGGCAAGACACAGCCAGCTGCCCTAATTCTACAGCTGGTTTGCAAGAAGGAAAGGTGCAAGATTCTGCAAATGGGTTGCTCCACATAAACCCTATGCACAGAACAGAAAGCTCTCTAGGGCAATTCTAAGTTCTAAAGAAAGGCTAAAGTGTATTAAATGTTTGTGCTTCGTTTTGTACAAATACTCTCTGAAAGCCTTGCTGCTTTCTCATTAAGGTATGAGCAAAGGGAGGGTTTGAGGACTAAAGAAGTTACCGGTTTTCTAGGAGTAGGAACAGTACTCAAAAGCACTACGGATGGTAAGCAGGCTTAATGCCCCATTCAGGCACCATGGTCACTGTGTTTCTCCTCCCAGCCCACACCTGACAGAGCTCTGCATTCCACTTCTAAGAGAAGCTTCAACTTGAAGGCTGAGACAGTTAAAATAAATAAAAGCTCAACCATTTCCCTCAAGAGAATTAAGATTTCACTTTTAACTGTAATGACTTTCATGCTTTCATGAAAGCTTAGACAGTCCAAACTAGCTGTGTTACGTCAATGAATTTATTCAGTCATCTTTCTCAGGTGAAAAACAACAAGCTTTTTTGTACCACATCTTCATTTCAGTTTTTGAACTCAAATGTGAACCCTTTTTGTGTAATTCTAAAGGCACTGTAACAACACAAAGGAAATCTTTCAAAATATTTTCTGAATGTTTTCTCAGAAAATTCCATGACTTTCAATACCTAGTGTGTATGTGCAACTAAAAACAGTAACTAGTTTATATTCCTGAAAGTATTTCTTATTATGTTAACATATAAATTATTCTCTAACGCATAATCTAATAAACAGCTGTAAAAGTTACACTAAAGAACCTTTTAAAATTATAATAATTTTAGCAGGACACACTTGATTGTTGCAGGAGACAAAACAAGCAACTACACAAATACACATACCTCAAAAAAGCTCTCTACATACTGCAGTATGTACACTCCACAATCACTGAAGTTGTTTTGTTGTGGCACTTTGGGGTTGGAGCCTTTCACGACCTCTTTGGAAAAGCTTCTTTTATTGCCTTTCCTGACCTCCCATTCTACCTCTAAATACCTATGACAAAAGACCGTAAAAATTAAAACTTTTTTCACTTGCAGAACTTTGCAGAAATCACAGACACAAAACTTACTCCCTTAGTGTTTTCACGACATTCGACCGGGAAGGGCCCCTCAGTGAATCCATAAGCAAAATGCAGGGCCTATGAGAGAACACAGTATTTCACAGCAGCTCAGAAAACACAGCGTTAAACAGCTAGCAATAAAATTATTTGTGGGATGACCTTGAACAAATCTAGTTCTTTTATAAGTATTATTAAAGTTTTGCCTGTACTGCTATAATCCCCTAACGGATAGCTAAATGCAAAGCTGAGTTATCTTTAGATTTAGACACAAGTACAGAGAACTTTAGAACTCAGAGAATTCTAGCACTGTCATACCAAAGCCATTGGTTACAGGCAAAATCTAGTTACCTAAAAGCCCCTGAGGTGTCTAGTGCTATTTTAGACACACAAGGTATCTGGGACATCTGCAAGAGGCAAAGAACCCACAGACATCCTTCTGGAGTAGCAGCAGGAGGACAGACAGAACATCTATAGCACCCACAAACATACTAGATTCATTTGTTCAAGAAGTGATTCCAATTACTGAATTACTGAATCTAAAATGCATACCAGATAGTTACCTATAAAACACACACACTGTATTTGAAAGACTTTAGAAAAATAATGCAACTAACCAAACATTCTGTCTAGAACTCAGTCTGTTTGAACGCTTTCTTGTAGACTTGCATCACTCGGTCTAAAAGACAGCCTTGGCAGTAGACATGTAATGCTTAAATTGTATCAGTCATCTTACATGCAGCAGCTGGATTTATGCATCAGAGCAAACTCATTCCACAACTCAGAATCTCAGCATTAGATGTAAGTCGTATTTTAAGGGATAGATATAGATTACTTTTCACAAAGCTCTTTTATTTTTTTTTTTCCTAACAATAATATACATGAGTATTCACAGAATATGCTCTTTATGAAAATTGGAGACCAGTACATTCAGGCTAATTATATGTATGTATTTATGAATAGGTTGGTTTTATGTGTAAATTATTTTAAACTTACACAAATTTATGACAGCAATATTCTCTTAAGAACACATGATCCAATTTTTTTTTTGAGGAGGGGGAACAATATGGGGAGTGGAATTGAAATCCTTGCCAAAGGAATTTTCTTTTTCATATAGAAGAAACTGAAAACTATGGCAACAGTGAAGTATTGAAGTGCCCTTAACGATTTGCCATATCTGAGTGTCAGAGATCTTCAGAAGGTTCATATTTGGATTAAAATAGTGACTTGGTGGAAAGTATTACGTACTGATAATCCATCATCAGCATGGGAAAATTTAGCTCAAATATAATTGGAAGTTCATAGCACTATCAAATATTTTTAAAGCTGGTAACAAAGGTGGATTTTTACTCCTTTGTTACAATGCATCAGGTATACCACCTACACATTTCATATGCTAAAAATTATTCCCACTTTCCTGTACTGAGTAAACTTCATAAACTTGTAAGATTTTAATTTGCCAAACATCTTAATAACCATTTTAACTGTTTCACTACTTACTGTTTGCAGATAGTAGGCTTTAGGTGCCACTGTCCCATTTCTGAATTACAGCTGTCATCCAGGCCACCATCATCACTACTGTCTTCCTACAAAAGCAACATATTTATAGGTGTTTTAAAGTTCATACTATTTTTCAGTTTCAAAAAGGAAGTATTGCTGTTCTTCCAATTTTTATTCAAGACAAATAAAATCTAGTTTGATAAAGAAGCAATAGCTTTCATTGAAAACCATTCAATATTTGTATTACTGTATTTTAGTCTCTCTCAAATCCATGCCGGAAAGACACAGAGCGAACAGTGATATTTTTGTAATGATCATTGAAACTAGAAAAAAACAAACAAACAAACAAACAACAACCAACAGCTACTGACATTTTCTAAGCAGTGCTGACCTAAAAGCAGTGCTGACCTAAAAGCAGTGCTGACCTAAAAGCAGTGCATCTCCCTTCAGGTTATAATCCATATTTTGAGTATTTTCTCTTCCTAGTAATTACTAGGAATTTTTCTGATAGTTTTATGTATGCTATCTTCTAGAAGGAATGGGACAAAATCTACAACGAACTCAGAAAGTCTGATTCCTGCTCCAGAATCCACCAACTTGGTCCTCCAGGCAAGGGAAATCTGAAGGGAAAATGATGTAACTGCATGTTGCAAAACCGACATGCCACAAACCTGAGAATGTTCTTTAAACTTCTGATTTCAGTACTGATTGCTGATTTCCTACTCTACAGAGCTCACTATTACTACCACAGACCACTGCATTCAGGGCCAGAGATGCTTTCCAAAACCACAAACTACCATATCAGCACGGCTGGTGAACTTGCTTCTTTACTAACAAGCAGGATCCTATGACTGAAATCCTCATGTTACACCATTAAGATTTTATCACATTAGACAACAGCTGCCTAATTCCTATTCCATCTGTTTCTGTTGCAGCTTCAACATCATTTTTGGCAGATATGAAGGTGCATTCAACCTGTCCCGGTTTAACATTTCTATACTTGCTTTGTGCATTTGGAAAGGTATCAGTGACAGCTTCAGCCCGAGCTAAATTCTAAGCTACACTGAAACCCGGGAACTTGGCATCTTACCATCCTCTCAAGGAACACAGCTGACACAGCTAAGAAATAAGAATTGGTATCAAGAATAATTGCTTTCTTCACTGCCTACATGCAATTTATTTCAGCTTCGAAGAACCCTACTCATCATTCTCCATATTGGACTTACTGTATAAGAAATATGGCTATGGAATCACATGGTCATAGCCTCACACAACTGAATCAATGAAGGACACTGAATGATTTTGTGGACTTTACACATCTCTAAAATCTAAGTCTTCCAATGTGAACAAGAGCACTGCCTAATTATAAAACCATTTACTTAAGCATGATTCAGAAAAGCATCAAGTAGACTGAACAGCAGAGTAACATCATCTTATAAATATGTCTGTTTATGTCCATAACATGCAGTCGAAATAACAGTAACTTGTTCTTCGGTCTGCTACCTAAACATGGGAGCTGGGGAGATGAGAAAGTTTCTCATTTCCAGAATTTCCACTTAAACCATTGTGTAATACTGCTGCTATGCACAAGACTCACAGCACTAAATGTAAGATCAGTACAGCAGTTTCCTGATAGTTTAAGGAATGAATATACAATTTTATTCTATCAGCTAATTTGTAATTTTTTTAAGTAATCAGTGTTTTGGATTTGACATTTGTAAAGATATCTAGCTTTGGACAACAGACATTTACAACATAGATACTGCCCATTCAAAACATAACACAATATTTTCCATTTCCTAAATAAAACCGCTGAATATTTTACCTGATTATCTTGGTCTTCAGAAAAATCTATAAGCTCATCTTCATTTAATTTACCACCATCAGCTGAGTCTTCACTGTAGTTTAGCCTGATTTTGTGCAGTCCATCTGTACAAATCACAGACAGTAGAATTGTGTATTTAAACATCAAATGTGACATCATCACTGACAGCCAAAATAATTTTAAATTACCTAAGAGTTGCTCACAATGACTGTGATACATCTGGAGAGCAGCATTTTACTCACGTATATAAACCAAAAGTGAGAAGTTTCTTTCAAGTAACACAGCAAAGGCCATCACTGTCTTCCCATACCACCTTTTAAGTCCCCAGAACACACGTTGAAGGAAAAACTAATGAACTAAGTGAACGTAAGCGATAAATGCATATCTCATGTCAGCAAAACTTGGTATCTTCAGAATAAAACCTTTCCTAGAACATAGCTGTATAATGTATCTAAACCATCTCAAACTTAAAAATGTTGTTTCTTTTGGCACTGAAGTAATAGTATGCTATCAGTTACTAAAGAAAACCAGATCTCTGTAAGAACAGTAAATAGGACAGTGAACTAGCTAACAGAAAATCACAGAAGATCTGCATTTGTTGAAGACTGGAATGAGGTTACTAGTGGATTTCCATAGGGACAAACTTTGAAATTAATCTTACTCGCTATCTTTGAATAGACCTTGGCGAAGAAAATAGGCCATATATAATGGAGTGACACACTGCTGACAGTCCTAAAAAATAAGAATTGGTATCAAGAATAATCACAGACGATATAAAGAATTGGATGACCCTTCTATGTTGATCATAAAAAGAGGGTTAGTTAAGTAATAAAATATAAATATTTTGGATGGTCTCTTCAAAATTATTTTGGCATTCATGCCTACAAGTCCAACACCAGAATGCATTTTGAGATCAAGACTTGCATGTTTAGGCCGCCTGTAGTAGGCAACTATGGTGAAGACCACATACAGAGCAGCTACTCAGCTGAACAACTACTCTGTGCCTGTTTCAAGGGTGAGAGGAAGAGCTCTCTTGGTTTCACTAAGTATATTATCAAAGATGCAGCTGCTGCCTTTTGAGATACCCTAAGATATCTAGCACATAGATATGGGCAGTTTGGCAGAGTCAAGAGCAACAGCAGAAGGCTGGACAGAATATCCAAGATCTACATCCCCATCTTCATCTGACTGCAACAGGAGTTCAAGTTCATGGTGCATCTACATTTAGCTCCCTAAGCATATGCTTAGTGTCAATCTCAAACTGAATCGCCCTCTTGAACCATGACAGTGACCAATAATAGTGCCTGCATTAATCAAAGGGTACATCACCTGCCCTAGCTGGGAAAGGAAGTCCAGGTGTTTTAGTCTTTGACACAATGACCACCAGTGAGGCAGCAATACAATGCAGGCATTAAAAAAGGAAAAAAACCCATAATCCTAGGAAAAACGTATTTCATGAGGAACATACTCACTAATGACAGACAAATAACAACAGCATCATCCAAGATAGGTAAGTTAACGTACAGTAGTGATATCATATACTGCGACAATTGCACGTAATGAAAAAAATCAATTTAAGCAAGATCAGCTCCTCCTCTCCCTACCCACAAAAACAAAAAAGAGCTTCTAGAAGTGACAATGTTACCATAGAAGAATGAACTATCTGTGAATAAGTTTTGACTAGAAAGTAGGAAAGGGTTTACACCCAAAGATACGGAAGTTACAGTGGTCTGCAGTATACAGAACAGATTGATATGAGCCATATGATTGACAGAGCCTTTCTGGACTTTGTCCTAGAAACTAAACAACTATTTACTATACGTAAATTAAGTCAGTAGGAGTGCTATCAAGGCCTGACACACAAGTTTTCTCACCATCAGATATTCTGTACTTCACATCTCAAGGATCCAAACCTTGCTGTGAGCAGAGAAAAATATTTTCCCAGTTCTTTATTTTGCCCTTAAATTAAGTCAGTTACTTTGTTTACTTTGGTACAAATGCTGCTCTAGATGAATGCAACTACTGGTAACAGCCTCTAAAGAAGTGACGCATGGAGAAAGTCTATCTAAATGCAAGGAAGCTTGATGTTTTTTGGTGTTTTTTTTTTGTTTAAAATTTTCTTCTCAGTCTTTCTACATGCCTTCATCAGGACATTAAAGAACTTAACTTAACCATACCTTAAATGCTAGAAGACACTAAGGTTCATCTTAATTCAGCTGCCCCTCATAGATACATTATGAGGGTTAATGGTCTACTTTTTTTCTTAACAATTACAGTTTCATCTGATTCAGAGCAAGGGACATTTACAAAATATTCTGCATGAAAAAGTGTCACATAACTGACAAATTCATCTCTTGTATCTCCAGCCTTATGCGGCGAGAACTGAATCAACAGCCACAAACCAATTTATACACAGTGACTATAAATTACTTATACTGCAAGCAGTCCAACTTGAGTCACATAAGCATTCAATGTTTATGCAACTGTAAATATAGGAACAGATATGAAACTTTCAATTTTTTCATTAAAGTAAGTCCATTTTATGATAACATACCCATAGATTGGCTAGCAGTTGTGAATTCACCCTGTACACCATTTTCATCTGGAGTCCTATGGTCCAGTCTGAGGCATGCTGATTCAACAGTATTAGGTTCTTCCACATCACTGTCTATTTGATTTAGTTTTTTGAAACCACTTTTTACCCTACAAGGACTTCTTCTACAACATGAAGAGTCACTGTCCTGCGTTTCAGTGCTTGAATCAGTTAAAGCTGTACTGTATTTTTTGGTCAATGTCTTCTTTGCTGTGGATTTAGAAGGCGAGTTTTGTGTATCCAACTCATTTGGTAAAGGAGATGGTGTGTTGCTCTCTCCATCGGAAGAGGAAGATTTTATCTGTGCTGCAGCATTTTCATGGTAATGGGGATTTGGTTCATATTTGGGTTTCTCTAAGCCAGGAAAACAGATTACAGCCAAAAACCAGTGGGCACTGCAAAGAAAAAATACTTTATTAACTAGCAATTACATTGGTGCTGTTAAACCTTAAATCTGGTAAAAAGAAAACAAAATGCTGTGCATACACATGCACACACAAAACTGAATCCTGCTTCTCACAGTCATCAAAGATAGACTGTACAAGCTGTTCACTTTTCTGAGCAGGTTTTACTCAAGCCTTCAGAGATTTCTGTTAAGGTAGGATCATTCCATGTAAGTAGTCACTAACAAATATATTAATATGATGCAGTTAGTGGAGAACAGGTGCTAAGTATTATTTCAGTTTGACCACCATTTATAACCATCTTTTTCTCCTTTGAATAACAACTTATTTCTTTTTGAATATTTATCACAGTAAGAATTAAGCCGCGGAGTTTATGCTTTATGGTTGTATGAAGTTTTCAAGAATTTCATAATTCCTAGTAAAAGCAGGTAACTCAACAGTGACATGCTCCTGCTGTGTATGACACTTTCCATTGTTAAAAACAATCCTGTCACCAGTGAAGAAAAGAGAAGAAAAAGATGGTAATGCTATCACCTCAACTCTGTTGTCCTATTTACCCTTCACAGAACTACAAGGAAGAGAACTGACATTGCAACACTTTCAGGGTCAAATACAGTAATATCTTCTAACTCACAATAACATAGGAAGTAAGTTTTGTCCCACTTTCTTCCTTACATTCTTGCCATTTCAGACTTGACTGACTTGCCTCTCAAACAGAAATGGAGCAGCAGGGAATTCAGGGATTGTGGCATTGAAAGTACATTTACACTGATCCTATTTATACATTTTCTGAAGGCTTTCTGATTTCCTATACCAATTAACAAAATGGAATCTAGCTACATATTATATGCAGATGAAATCATACTTGAATGTGCTTTAGAAAAAAGAGCAGTAGCTAAAATGCATGTCTGACATATTAAAAGGTTACTTAGATGACTATGAAGCCCAAATTCCATCAAAAGTCAATGGCAATTAAAGTAAGTGGCCTTCCAAAAGCAATAGGCGAAGTACGGATGCATTTTGATTTGAATGATTCACCACACCTAATTAATGAATTTATTGCAAAACCCTGGAATATGGGCAAATTCCATTAACATATACCTTCTGTACCAATTAAGTAAACAAATCAGCAATTAACCTAGATTTAAAAAGAAAATAGCTTGTAACTTTAAGAACTAATTATTTCCACTGGAAACTTGAAGTGTACAACAAAGGACAGTGACATACTTCACTCATGGCCAAGTCACACATCTCACTCTTAAGCTAATTCTTCTGTAGATTCATCCTTCCCAGGATGCAGCTCTTTGTTATTGCAGCTCTTTGAGTGAGACCATTGGAAAGAGAAGTTTATTCTCTTCATTTTTGATTTCATGTCACACTATAATACACCTTTCTATTGCAGAATGCAAAGCCTAAGCTTTTAGCACGTGCATTCAGTAATAAGGAATGTTTACTTACGCTTCATTAAGAGGAACAAAAATGAAATCTTTCTCAAAAATGTCAACGTGACGTGTCCACGTTTTTACTCGCCCATGTCGTTTTTGTTGTATTCTGAAAGAAGAAACACAAATGTGATTTGTGGAATGGTTTATCTGCATCAAAAGAATACCTTTTCTTGTATTTTCACATTAACTTTCACATAGTTTCTAAGGATTTTCAAGGTATATTTTCTATTTGTTATAGGTCTGGATGTTTCCTAGTTCTGTTTGTATCACGATACTGTCTGTAAGGAGTTCATCTCCTGTAATCTTCATAGCATTCAGCTCTTCGTAATACAGACTTATCAAAAGACTTACGAGAGGTTTGAAGTTTCATGAATATTTCTTCTTTCTCTTTGATTAAGGCGTTTGTAGAAGAATGAACTGAACACATGTATTCTATCAGCATCTTCTTTTTTCAGTTTCTCAAGTACCAAATACCTAATTAAAAAACAAGTTACAGAGGTGTCAACATACTGAATTTATCACTTGAGTAAAATGGACTGCCAAGAGTACAACTCCCACAAAATTGCTGCAGCTTCTTGACAGAAGTGAGAAAGTTGTAACAGTATCAGGGCTAACTAACCACAGTACATTAACGAGTTCTTATCTGTGTCAGCATTTCAAGGTAGTAAGTGCTCTGCTAAAAAAAAGCAGAAAAAAGTTGTTCTACTCTGTTCTGCTGTGTTTATTTTTATATTATGACAGAAAACCAATTTGTCAACGAGTTTCTTACATACATATCTAGAAATGGTCTGTGTTTTGTAATTGAGCCACTGAATCTCTGAACACAGCCCAAACTGCTGCAATGCTTTTCTTTCCCCCTTCATCACCAAAACTGTACACACAGTCCTTATGCACAACATAAACATGGCAGGTATGTATGAACTTAATACGCTTCTAACATCTGTGGCATCACTGACACAAAAAGATTAATTTATGTGTTACGTTATTCAGAAGAAATGAAGTTCTAGGGAACACAAATACTCTGGGGAGAGAAAAAACAAACAAAAAAAACCCTTAAGTGCACTTAAGAAGGTAGTTAAAATTCCACTTCAGATGCAGAGAGATTTTAAGGAGCCATTATTCCAAGTGAGAACAATGTCACTGTCAAAAGAATGACAAACCAAACAAACCAAAATTTCTACTACACATACAAAACAACCTGTAAAATCAGTTACAGGCAGTTGACGACCAAGTGTTAATAAACGACGTAAAAAGTTTTAATGCCAGAATTTCTCAGTTTTCTAAGGAAATGAATACTAAGTATTGATTTGAAATAAAACTTACTTTAAATAAAAATCAATAATAACATCATTTAAAAATTCTCCTTCATTTAGACAGTGGAGGTCTTCATTGGTCACAGAAATACCACCTTTAGCTGGAGGAGGCGGATAAACTATCAGCCTGAAATGAAAAAATACATTCAATAATTCATGTGAAAGATCAGAAAAGAAAACCAGAAACACAGTCACAAAGCAAATAAAAATATCTTACTTTTCTATGGGACCAATAAATACTGTATGTGGTTCTCCAATCTCTTCTTCATCATCAAAATATGGTAACTGTTTATTTCGCGGCTGCACTTTGGAGTCAGGAGCAACCTTATAAAAATAAAGCCAATATTAATTTGAAAATCATGCTCAAATTTATCAAAAAAAAAAAACAAACAGTAAAGCCTCGGAAGTCCAGAGGTGTAAGACCCACTACTTCTGAGAAGGACTTCAGTTTTTTTCCTTCTTCCCTGGTACATTATATTACAGTTATCCCTGTACTCATTTCTTGCAAAACCACAAAGCTTTCAAATTCCCTAAATATGTAGTTTTGTTTAAATGAAGTATTAATTAAATGTAACTGTAACATCACAAGCTAATTCTCATAGTGACACTGTATTTTACCAGTAGATGAATTTGGAGACAATTATATTTCAAATTATACTACAAGTTTCTCATCCTTTAATCATTCTAAAATGACATTATGTGGGGATTGATGTGCAACCCTACAAGTAAACTAAACACACTAACAACTACGAATGCACAGACTACTTCCCAGAGCCTAATAACCCACTATAGACTACTATGATAGTCTTCATAAAAAAAAGCAAGCAGGAGTTTTTCAGGTATTTGCCTAGAGACTAGCACACTATCTTTAGTGTATTTGTAATCCAAATGATATAACAACTTTGTTCTAAAATAAAAATACAATTACATTTTTAATTTTGTTTTCTCTATGAGAAGGGCTTCCTTTGGAATTGTCTTCCAAGCATTTAGTAAATGCAACAAGTCTGCCATTGGCTTCTTCAAAGGAAATTTTCACGAAGAAGTCAGAAATATTATTTCTAATACCAATGTCAGTGATTATTTTTTCAAATATTGAGTTTGCATGAGGATCAAGACCAGTTTCAAAAATTAAAATGATGTACTGTTCTTCTTGACCTAAGAAAAAGCAGAGAAAAAATTATTCATTTAGAAACAAAGTAAAGTGTCACATTTATAAACAGATGTCAAAAGAACCATGAGACAACACACGTATGCTCTCTGCTGACAACACATACATGCAGAAATAAACAGGTTTGCAGACAGACAGCAAACCCTACTACTTACATTTGAAATGAGTATATTCAATTTCTGCCCTCAGGAATATTAAGCATTATGCCTTACACATAGAAGACATACCGAATGCAAAGCCAAAAGCTATTTCAAAATCAGAAGTTGCCTGCTAATTGAGAATAAACTCTGAGAACAATTTTTTTTTCTTATTATGGTTCCTACAATAACTTTTCAATACAATTACATAAATTACATATGAAACATAATTCCCTCTCCATATAGGAAGCAGCACACATTAACTTCTCAAGAGAAGCACATTCATTCATCTGTGGAAACAGAACTGAGGTGTAGACAGGCTTTCGTGTTCACAATACTAGAAATTCTCAGAAATAGTGACAAGTTGGGAAAAAAAAAATCCTATTTTAACTGGAGGTAGCAAACAAATGGAATGCAAAATGCAAAACCGCTGCTTAGAAAATACATGAGAACAACTCAAACAACAACAACATTTTTGAGATGGCTTTTTCCAGATGTAAGTGAGGAAAAAAAGCATGGTGTTTTTCCAAGTAGCGGACATAGAACTGTACACCACACATTAGAAGTTCTAACAAAATTACTGTTGCTGATTCCAGGCACAGATGATTTGAGTATGTAGAAAGTACAAAAGCCCATAATGGCAATTTCACAAAAGAAACACTTATTTTTCCCTGATCAGATTTCGGTTACCATAGAAACAGAAATCTCTTAAGGTTCTTTGATTCAATCACAAGAGAAAAAAAAAAAAAAAAGTATGCATCTGAACAAGGAGAGGAACGAGAGGAATTTAAACTGTCACTGATCAAAATCTTCACATCTTTCCACAGGAGAAGGGATCTTACCACCTAGAATCAGAAAAGCCCTGCTTTCAGGCCATGTAACATAACCAAACCCAAACTTATCCACCTCAGGTGAATATTCTGGGAACAAAATACCACCTCTCTCTCTCATGAGCTACAGTGGCTTAGCTTCAGCAGGTCAGCTTGGCCTATCCCTTTACCAGAAAGTTGGGCAATGAGATCAATTAGCCACTGCATAGAACTGCTCCCATCATCTGACAAATAAAAAGGCAGTAAGCCCCTAAAAAGAATGAATTAGGCACACAGTTACAGGAATAGTATTCAGGCTGCAAATTCCTGCCTCATGCAGTTGGCTAACTGCAGGGACCTATTTTTCTCTAACAGAGGAGTTTCAGGCACTTGCATAACCATTTCCTATTCTTAACTCAGCATGCAAACCATTGTGAAAATGTTATTCAGCAGCCTGCCTCCGAATTCATTGCATTCCGAATTTAAGTGTCTAATTGGATTTTGCTAAGTCTTATTTTGTGAACTAGGCACCTACTTGCTATTGCTTACATGGTTATAGATACAAGCTTCAAATAATTTCATCATTGAGAAAGCAAACAGCAACTGTGTTCTCACAAGGTATTCATAAGTACCAAGTACTACAAAGCTGCTGTGTGAGAAAATAGCTCAGAGCCATACTCTCAGAGGAAAAAGCTTGGGGTGGTAGAGAAAGAAAGGTTGAGACAGGGAAAATCACAGAATCACCAAAGTTGGAAAAGACCTTCAAGATCATCCAGTCCAACCATCCACCTATCACCAGCAGTTCTCACTAAACCATGTCCCTCAACACAAAATCCAAATGTTCCTTGAACACCTCCAAGGTCAGTGACTCCACCACCTCCCTGGGCAGCCCATTCCAGTGCTCCGTCACCTCACTGTAAAGAAGTTCTTGCGCACATTCGTGCGCAACTTCCTATGCTGCAGTTTCCAGCCGTTTCCCCTTGTCCTGTCTCCACTCACCACTGAAAAGAGTCCGGCCTCGCCATTCTGCCCCCCACACCTTAGATATTTATAGACCTGGATCAGGTCCCCTCTCAGTCTCCTTTTCTCAAGGCTGAACAGACCCAGTTCACTCAGCCTTTCCTCATAGGGGAGATGCTCCAGGCCCTTCACCATCTTTGTGCCCTCCGCTGGACTCTTTCCAAGAGATCCCTGTCTTTTTTGTACTGGGGAGCCCAGAACTGGACGCAGTACTCCAGATGAGGTCTTACCAGGGCAGAGTAGAGGGGGAGGATCACCTCCTTTGACCTGCTGGCCACGCTCTTTTTAATGCATCCCAGGATGCCATTGGCCTTTTTGGCCACAAGGGCACACTGCTGGCTCATGGCCAACCTGTTGTCCACCAGGACACCCAGGTCCCTCTCTGCAGAGCTCCTCTCCAGCAGCTCATCCCCTAACATGTAGGGGAGGTTGGGTTAGGGTTAGGTTGGTCAAGCAGAACCTGCCCATCACGTGAACCCCCATCACTGCAGCCTGGATTATCAACAGAGGGTAATAACCAGAGGGGCAGATCAGACTAGTAAGTTTTCCAGAAATATCCCTGATCCGGGTCCCAGGGAGGCAGCACACATCCCTATGGGTAGGGGCAAGCTGACATAGTGGGCCTTCAGTTCCTTTTAGAAGGGAGTCACCTATGACTGTCACCCTCCTTTCTTTACTGGAGGATGCAGTCATCAAGTGTGGAGCTGACCGCCTCTTCTTAGAAAAGCTTGGAGGCAGTACTTCCACCTCATTCTCAGTCACCTCACCCTCCAGTTTCAGGGCTTCAAACCTGTTACACAGAGGCAGCAGGGGAACTGAAGTAGGTTGGGATGGGCATTGCCAGCACTGCCGAGGTGGGACCTGCTGCCATTCCTCCTCTCTTCTCAAGTTGGCTCTCTGTTTGACTGTGGCAAAGGAGAGGGTCCACTACAGTTTGGGGGTTGCAATCTCTGCGTCTTTCTTGCAGACAGTCACACCACCAGTCTATCTCCCTCTCACACTCTCTGATGGTTAAAGAAAAGATTTCTTCCCCAGCCACATCAGGAAGTTTTGCCTTTGCTCACTTGTGGACACCTGTGTTTGCCTGGTGGTCAAATGCCTGCTACTAGGACTGTTTGTATCATCCCCTGCAGGCTTTTCAATTACTTGAGTAATTTTAACACTCCTTACAGCTTAAACTTTTTATAAGATATGGAAGAGCTCATTATAACAGTATTTTGTGTTGAAAGCACACAACTCTGACATTATTGAAGGTTTTCTTCTTCCATTTGCATTTGAATGCATCATGCTTATATAAAGCCGCATACAAGTATAGATAAGCACAAAAATTAACCTTAAGAAAAGCCTAATTACTTGAGGAGAAAATTACTCTATGCCAATTAAAAAACAGAGTGTATACAAACACTTTAGACCCTCTAGAAGGACTACGCTGAAATTAATTTTAAGACGTGTGAAGACAACATGCTTATTTTACAAACAAGTATTTGTCTATATCTAAAAAAAAAAAAAAGACACAAAAAACCAACACCACAAATAAACCCATACAGAAGTTTCTACTCAAATCGCGGCCTGAAAACAGAAAACAGAGGTACACATACCAAAGTCAACAAAAAGATATAAAGGCATCTAGAAAAACACTAAATAAACCAGCTTCACTTTGGTTCAGTACAACTATTAGTGAAAAAAGTACTAAACTAAACTAGCATGTATCTGGACAATGAGAAAACTGTAATTCTGCCAAGTTGTTCTGAACTGTTCTCCCCGTTAGCTGGGGAAGGCAATACCATCAGGAAAAATCTACATCTGCCCCACACAACGATGCCAGTTTTACTTCTTAGTGCACTCAGTCATGATCCAAACATTAAAAGATAATTTTAAGTGAAACAGTGAATTAAAATTGGTTTACTTACTGTCTCCTTTACATTCGTACCAGACATTATCTTTACTCATTTTCAGCTGGTCTCTCAGGCTACTGCAGGTTGATGGTACTGTTTGTAGAAAAACTACTGGTAATTTTCTGACACTACACCATTCACATTTGGTAAGTTCTGAAGTTTTCAGGTTTATCTCTCGGACATCACTCTCTGATTCTAGAAGAAAATTATGCAACTGTATCACAACCCAGTCAAAATGCAAAGATTTCCTTGATCATTTCCCCCTTGATTTTAATAAGAGATCAAATGCATTCATTAGCCACTAAAGAAAGTTTAAAAAAAACTGAAAGAAACACAAGTGATGTTTGTTAAAAGACCTACTTAATTCTGATGTCACCTGGCAAGTAAGAAATTTTTAAAACTGTTTTCTTCTCACCAACTTTAACCTAGTTCTTATTTCACAGAAGAACAGAGGAAGAAAAGTGACCATCTAAATCTGCAACTGTGGATAGGACACATTTTATGATAGCTTTGTAAAACATGCTTTGTAAATTTATCTTTGTCCAGAAAGTAAACGTATGCAGATAACAAAAATCTGACCACCTATGGAAAATAATGTCCTGCATTTAATTGACTATTAAATAGAGAGAAATGCCAGAAAAACAGTAAATTGTTAACATATGAAAAAAAGTTCACCTGAAAAAAAAACAAAAAAAAAACCTATGCACCTGATTTCAGATGCAACAAACACCTGACTGAGAAGAGTCTACACTTACTTTTGCAGACCTTGTGAGACATAACAGTTACAAAAAGTGATGGTTACCTCACAAATAACAAAAACAAACTTCAACTTTAGGTAGGACAGCATTTTCAAACAAAGGGAAGAGGAATAATTGTTAGCTCACCTCCTTAACCACATCACCATATTTCTTTCAGTAACGTGAAACATACACACTTGAGAAGAAGAATGTTTAAAGGAAGATATACACAGGAAAGATATTAGGCACCTATCTAGCTTTCACTTTATGTATTTGAAATACACATAACGTTTTAGAGGAGGATTCTCCTGCCTGTGGTTTTTGTTAATCATTTTAATTAAGACCTTTGCACCAATCACCACCAATCAGTACAACTGAAGCTCTTCAACCAAGTTGAGGGGGAAGAAATAATGACCAATTTGCACCACACCACAAGTTGCTAATTCCTATCTGTGAATTTTATTTCTGTCAGTAGGAAGAAGAGAATGTAAAATCATTCTGATTCTTCTTCACTAGGCACCTCAGACCAAATTTATACTCTTGATTCTTTTGTTCTGATGACTACCAACACCCAGTACATTTTGTTACATATACAGTAAAACCAGAATTAACGTTTCATTGTGATTCACCTGTTAATTCCTTTGATAAAGACAATTAAAAAGTATATATATTGATTATTAACATAATGGGAGAAGTACTCACCTTCTTGACTTTCTAAGCGTATTTTTATATAATCCAGACAAAACTGTGGAAGATAACACAACAGTAAGATTTCACACCTTCTCCATAATAAAACTGAGTTAATGTCTTTTAACTGTTACTACAGAGGTTTCAATAATTTTTTTCAAATACAAATGTAAAATGAAATACAATACCAAGATAAACATTTTATCACAACTCAATGTATCAAGCATGTTCTCTACAACTTGGTACTACTCCTTCAGTCATATTGTCTTAAAATTTAAAACATCTATGAAATACTTTATTTCCAAAAGGTTCAAAGCACTGAAAAAACAAAGCACCTGAAAAAATGCCATAAACTCTAAGGAGAAAGAAAACCCTCAAAAGACAATATCATCTATTAATATACAAGTGAATCAAACAATAGATATTTGTAAAGAAGTGAAAAGGAGTACTGTTATCTGTTATTTGTGTAGATATTTGGGTAGGAAACACACATTTCATGTGGCCTACTATATGCCCTTGGCATTCAAAGACTCCTTGAAGCCTCTCCTGAATGCAAAGTTAGCAAAATATATTTTTCTACAGAAGCAAAATAAAACACATGTAGAAAAAGACATGGTTCTTCCACCAACCTATACATTTATTTGCTTTTAATAACCATTGCCTTCTATTTTTTTTAACAAATGTACCCTAATTCACACATTGCCTTCCCCCCAAATACACAAAGTAAGAGGAAAGGAAGGGATTTTGTAAACATGAGGTTTCTCTCCAATACCAGAACAAGACAGTATACATTACTACACAACGGTATCTATGTAATGTGTGTGGGAACCTTAGTCTTTGAAACTAGAGATAGACTTGCTATTACACAGATAAAGGCAAAAAACAGTATGCTGTTCAAGTATGAAAATACACATGCCCAAAACCAGAAAGGAAGTTTGTAAATAACAAGTTTACTCACAATCACTGGTTCCACTACCATTCTTCGTAGGGTTCCTATTCGTATACTTCGACAGTTCAGAATGACACTTTCACATGAATTTTGATAAGTTAGTGGTGGCACAGCCTCAGTTACAATTTCTTGAGAAATCAGTTTACGACGTTTGATTGGAGTGTTAGACACAATGTTGCCAAACTGAAAAGCAATGTTCAAGGTTTCAGAATTTTTCATTAAGATTTATTGCTAAAACAAGCTGTTAAAAAGTACTGACTGATTTTTTTGGCTAGTTGTCTGCTGTCAACAAGACTGTTTACAGTAAATCCACCAAAATTACATATAAAAGCTTGAAATCTCCTAAAAAAAATAAAATATTTTTGCAACATTTGAAGATGTCAGTATTTTAAAACATAAGAAAAAGTTTACACTTGTAGATATTTTGCTAAAATTTTGAAGTCATAAAAATTGCCAAAACTGCCAAAGAATAATTTAGGTTTACTTATATTCAAATACGGAATATCTCAGCAAAATCAGGTTATTTTAAATACATTTAAATTCATTTATACAAATATACTAATGCTGTGTAAGCACCTCAAATACTGAAGATTTTTTTCATTTTTTTATTAGCATAGACTTTTGGTGACTGAAAACATTGACTTATTACTGAAGTACAGTGCAATAAAACACTAGCAGTAGAATTTTCAAGAAATATAAATAAACAAACACAATCAAAAAACCATAAAGGAACTCTGAAGAACCACTAATGTGTTTTTAGGACAGACTCCTGGGTTAGAAGACTAAACATTGAAACAAGGCCATGTGCAGTTTGGCTCCAGCTCAAGAAAATCTCCAGGAGCTGACTGACTACAAAAAGAGAAATCGTAAGAAAAACTAACAGGAACAAAAAAAAAAAAAAAAAAAAAAGAAAGCTGTCTGAGAACCATCAGAAGAGAATATATTTATTTGTTGTATTGCTTTAATTGATACATTTTGTTAAAGAATTTTCTGCACAACAGTTTTGATGTTTTGCTCTTAGATCTCTATCTCCTTATTTCATTAAGCTGCCTATTAATAAACATTCTTTTAGGATAAAAAATACAATTCAAATGCCACAGAAAAATATTTTAAGGGACTTAATACTCCATTAAGACTAAATCATGAGGATTACTTGAAAGCCTATAATCATTAACCTATCTTGGTCATAATTCATAATATTCTTTTGGATACTTGATTTAAATACAGGTGAGAAGACAGAGAGGAAAGGATCTACATCCCTGCAATTAAATATTTTCCAAAGACTCTTATTGAAGATAGCTGTCCATTTTTTCCACTGGACTACCAAAATACTGTAAAAGCTCAAAACTCAAAGACAAACAGTAACACAGTAAATCTTCCAATTAGCACTCCATTCAAGGACTCTCTTCAAAACAGAATGATTGCTTATAAAAATAAACCACCTTAAAGGAGTTTCTTTTCTTTTCAATCACACTGGCAAGTGTTCTGGTATCAGTACTCTTATGAGTTTCCTTGAGACAAGTTTGTGATAAGTTTCACAAAAGAATAAGTTTCACGTGTTCAAAGAAGGGCAACGAAACTGGTGAGGGGTCTGGAACACAGGCCATATGAGGAGAGGCTGAAGGAGCTGGGAATGTTCAGCCTGGAGAAGAGGAGGCTCAGGGGAGACCTCATTGCTCTCTATAACTTCCTGAAGGGAGGTTGTAGTGAGCTGGGGGTCGGCCTCTTCTCTCGTGTCATTAGTGATAGGACCAGGGGGAATGGTTTCAAGCTACGCCAGGGGAAATTCAGGCTGGACATGAGGAACTATTACTTTTCAGAAAGGGTGGTCAGGCACTGGAATGGACTGCCCAGGGAGGTGGTGGAATCACCGAGCCTGGGGGTGTTCAAGGAAAGACTGGATGTTGTGTTGAGGGACATGGTTTAGTAGGAGCTATTGGGAATAGGTGAACGGTTGGACTGGGTGATCTTTTGGGTCTTTTCCAACATTAGTGATTCTATGATTCTATGATTCTATGAAAAATAATGCTCTTTTCTACTATTCACTCAAGTACGCAATACATCTCTAATGTAACAAGTGGCTGTTTAAGGGTAGTGGACAGGAATATGAATATAGAAAGGAAAACATCTGGGAGACAATCATACCTTCACGATGCAGTGCATTCACTTAATCCAGCATATAATGCCAGAGCAACAGAAATTCTGAACTATTTACTGTCCAACCTTTAAGCCTCACCAGGCTCAGAGGCTCACAGATTTACACTGTGATTATGCACCACATCATAAATGTACATCATTTCATCAGTTAATATACTAGACTACTGGCTTCTGAATCTCAACCTTGCTTGAAGGTTTCAATATTACTGGCATTCCAGTTCAGAAAAAAAACGTATAGATTTCAAATCTTAGTCACAATTCCAATTAGATACTGTTATTGGACCAAACTCACAACAGTGAAGCTGCACAAGAGAACCAAGAATTATTTCAATCAGCAGAATTAACTCAACAATCGTCACAAGGAATTTATTTTCCTCCTGTCTCACTATGAGGTAGGTAGTTTGTTGTTGTTTTTTTTAAAACATACCATGAAAGCTGTCCCCTTTGACAGCACTTAAGGAGTCTGATCATGGCACATTTTTTGTCTTTGTTTATCCAATTCCTGTAGTGGTTCTCAACCAAAAAAAAAAAAACCTCACCATGAAATCCTTAAAGTAAGTGCTGTTAATTGGGACAGATGTCAAAGTATTTTATTTATAAAGGGCCAATATTGTTCCAAATGTTTCCTTTCCTTTTCAAGTTTAACTTTACATGTCCCAAGTCTCACCAGGAAACAGTTTTGACACTTTTCTGCAAGCTGAGAAGGCCCTGAGTTTCAGAGATAACCTGTCCAGTCTCAGAAAGCAAGCATTCAACACAGAAGCATCCACGTTAACAGCACATTTTCTTATGTTTGCAATACTGTATAAGCAGAGATATTAGTAGATGAGCTGGTGAATAAGAAAAGCAATGAAATATAGCCAACTTCCAAAAATGCAAGACAAACCTTCACACTTCTCATTTATTATTTGATTTTTGTTTTCTACAAACAAAGCATGAAATAGTACCTGATCTTTCATTCTTGCTTTTCTTGGTAGTGTGACTGCAATTTCTGTATCTGTTGTAATACTACCTATTCTCTGTTCTATTCCACAACTGTTTTCCTTTAACGCTGCTTCCACCTTTCCTGTAGAAGGAGCTGGGGAGGAGCGGGCTGAATCTGCAGGACGAGGTGAAATGCTTTCCATTCTCCTAGTGCTGCCACTATCCTCCTCCTCATCATCATCACTAGATAAAACAACTAAACAGAAAATATTAAATTCTCAACCACTACATTTTTCTATAACAGAAATTTCTTTACAAGCAATAGCTTAAAAAATAATTTATGTAATTGTCCTGCAGTAACAAAAAGCAGTCCACATTCACCATTATTTATAATGCTTTTACTGATAGTTTTTTGGAATCTGCTCACAGATGCTCTCTTCCTCACTTTTTATTTCCCACAGTTAGCTATACAAGAAAGATATCATCAACCCCCTTCTAGACATAGAAATGAAATCACTCATGTTATGTATCAACAAAGAACTAACAGTGAACATTAAGACCCTCTCTCTGGGAAGCATAGGTTTCAAAAGGTTATGTAAAATAGGCAACGTAAAGAAAAAAGTCATAACTCCTTTAGTCAGTTTAAGTTGCTCAAATCAGTAACATAACACGGCCTACAACACTAAACGTAGAACAAGAGCCATGATTCCCAAATTCCATTTCCCATCTGCTTATTATTCTGAGTCACACAGTGAAAACAACAAAAAATAAGATTTTAGAAAGCATGAAACTTAAATAAATGAGAAAACCTAGGTAGCATTCAGATGTGTAGCTCAGAACAAAATATGGGGGAAAAAAAATATCAGAGGTATTTCCTTTGTGAGAACAGATGACAGTTCTGCTAAGAATACATTTTAAAAAAATGTAAAATTTACATCTTTAAAAAAAAACCATATATATATATATATATACACTTTTTTTTTTTCCCCCGTGTTCACCTTTCACAGAGTACCTCAGTGTATGAAAAGGACATAAAAAAGTATGTTACACCCCTCTTTCTCCAAGAACAATCCCACAAAAAGAACTCCATACAAAGTCAGCAAGTAAGCTTGTGTGGAACGTTTCTTCATTATACAGTATATAATACCCTGTATTCATGAAATGGTACTTACTTGGATCATTTAGTTCTGATGGTCTTGTATTTCTCTGTCTTAAGTTTCCAGTAATTTTAGCATTTTTTGTCCCAGCTAGAAGACCAACTTTTCCATTCTGTCGCAACAGAGAATGTCCTACAACTTCATTACTCAGTAGAATATCTGCTGGACCTTTCCCAACAGCAGAACTATAAAACTTCTTTGTGTTGAACCCTGTACCTGAAGATTTTTGCCCCGCTGAGTTCTGATGTATTGAAGAACGTGATAAAGGTCCCACAGATTCACTTAATGTTCCAGCTTGTCTGGAGACTCTTTGCAAATTTTCACAATGTCGACATTTGGTCTGGTTTTCATTTGCCCGCCCACAATTTGGGCAATCAGTAGAGTACTCAATTGGTTCCAAAAGCTAGAGGAGAAAAGAAAAAACAAACCCCAACCGGTAACTGAATGATCTGAAAAAAACAAAGATGCTACTTGCAAATTTTGCACTTAATTCTTGTTCAAAATGAAAACTGTCCACGATCCGTTAGCAATTACAGTAAGCACAACGCAAGTACTAAAATTCTGTTACATGTTATCATTTAGGATGATTTCTAGTATGAAAAAATGTTTTTAACCATTTTCTGCAGTTTAGCAAAGCTACACATATCTGAGCAAAAAATAACAGAAAAAAATACAAAATTGACAGCAGACATATTGTTTGAGTGATGGGACAATATGTCAAGTCATGGGAAAAACAGTGTTGTGCCTCAGTGTACAGAATCTACTTTTTACAATAATACTGCTAATCACATCAAAGTATTTCAATCAGACATGAAAACATTCAACAGAAGCTATCAATTATATGTGAAAGATCTTAAAATACAGAATAAATACAGACCTCTACCTCAACCACAAAACAAAAGTTTAGATCCAATTCTCTTCTATGGCTTGAGAGCCTACATTCTGATAGTAGGGGCACCCATGGCTAATTAAAAAGGGCAAACTCCTTTTTTTTTTTTTTTTTTTTTAAGTTGGACTCTATGTCAAGATTAATAACTACTTAAGTAGATGTTTTCTACATGTATGTATGTGTTGTAACTTGAATATTAAAGCATCCATAAAACAAATATTATAAACTTTTGAGCTAGGTCTGTAACATATAAAATTTTTGCAAAATTTCAGCTTTTTTTTTCAGTAAGGACATACGAAACAAAATCCTCCATCTCATAAAACTTCTGTAAATTTTTAATAACTACAAAGTGCAACCTGTTATGCTGTAAGAAGATGAAAACCATTTGTATTTTGCCTGAAAAGTAGTTGGTTGTTTACAATTCCTTGTCATGAAACCACAATTAACACTCCTTAATTTTTCAAAGGTTCCATTCATTTAGATACTCTGGCAATGAATGGTTCATGAAAAAGCACACTGTCATGAAGAAGTTCAGGACAGATGCATAAAACATGTCTTAAAAGCCTACAAAACCTTTAAAAAAGCATTGTTTGTCATCAAAAATACTAGAGTTCTGCTAATAATATCAGTTGCAGTGAGATTTTTTTCTGACTTCCATATTCATCCACAAACTTGTAATTCACAGCAACAGAATTCTCTCCTTAACACATCTATTATAATACCTCCTCCTCTGTATCTGTTAAATTGCTGAAAAGTAATGCTCCTACTCAAAACACAAGGCTCAAGTTAACACAATAGGCCCTACATGCAGAAAAGCGTATCCACAAACAGCAATCATAAGGGATCCTCTAGGATCCTCTAATCAACCCTGAGGTATTGGAGTAAAGGTTAACCTGGCTTTGTGCTACACTTCTTGCACTTGCTGGCATTGGGCAGCACAAGAAACAAAGTTAAGGACATATCTTGTAAGCTTCACGTAAAATGAAATTTAGGCACCTGCTGAATTACGGGTTTAACTTAAATCAACCTGTTTGATACAATTTGTGAGGCCACATCATTATTAATCTCTCCTAACGCATTGTGGAAAAAAAAGATAGGTTCTATTCCCTTTTTAGGATTACTGTTTGACAATTTTACTACAAGCACAGAGCTCTTGTGTCTGAGAAGGAGTAACTTTCCATTTATGAACTCAGCGTTCTCAACTCTACACACTTCCAAGACATAAACAGCAAAAAGCAAACAATGTAATTATTAAATTCTTTTTACAAGCACAATCTGTCTGGTGGTTTTAGAAATTAAATCAAGACCCTGAAACAATGTAATCAAGTCCACCACTTTTTCCATCAGAGACACAGAAGACCAGCTCACTATAGCTATGTGGTTAGCTGCACATGGCCTGGCCCAAAGATTCTCATCTAGAACAGTTCTAGTGTGCTCTTCCCATGTGTGGCAAGTGGTTCTAGAGCTCACTAACATGGCTTTGTAATAGGAAGGAATAGTATGAAAGCAAACTTCACTTCTACATGCATACAGCCCTCCAGCTAGACCAGAATTTGCTGCAAGACAGCCTACAAAGATCAAAGTCCATCCACAAACGATGAGGCTGCTCTCCCTTCTCCCGAGCTGATTCATCACATAACTTGTAACGAAAAAAAAAAAAAAAAGAAAAAAAAACCCAAAAACCTCTACACATTAAAAGATAATGTTTTTTAGATCCTCTGAATGAAACTTCACTACACTGCTTTATCAAGGTCGTAACAAGATTTCTTTTACTTTTTTTTTTTAATTTTTTTTTAATTTTTTTTATTTTTTAACATTTTCAACCTACAAGATTTTCCCGCTTTTGTCCCTTACCTGACAAGACACAACATGTAACGACTGTTTCACTTCTTTAAAGGAACATAAACTAAGCATCAATGTCTTTTAAGGTTTTTGTTGTTGTTGTTGTTTTTTTTTAACTGCTTTGTTATAGATTTTATAGAGTGTTTATTTAAATATTGTGAAGTTCAATGCATCTGTAGTTGAAAAGCTCACCAATCAAAACATCCAGTAACATTATATATTTAGTTAATAAAGCAGTAATATAATTGAAATGTCTAACAGTAGTGTCAAGTGTTTCATTCCAATGAAGAAATACAGGTTGACTGAGTGACTGAAACACAGGAGAAAACAAAGCTGATTATATATAGTAATCATAGATCTGTTTAATTTTTACCATGATCCCCTTCCAAGTTATTCCACTTTGATAGGCAGCAAGATCTGAACATGTGCATTACAAATCTTGTATAGTAATCTAATAAGAAACATGGAAAGAAGAATTTCCAAGACAACTTGCATCTGACATTCAGAAAAAATTCTGGCTGCCTGCATTTAGGCAAGAAAATTCCATTTGCATGCCTGCTGGTTTCAGTGAGAAAGAAACCATCTTAACTTCTTGAAACTTATATATGTACTTTTTAGAATGTTTACATCTTTCTCCTATCTCTTACAGATGTTTGGAGTACTGACTTATTTCAAAATTGGTTTTTAAAATACGCATAAAGACTGAAAATTAAGCCAAAGTTTATGTGGTTTTGTTTGTTTTTTAAATCTAGCCCACCTTCAACTGGGTCAAGCCTTTTTTTGCTGAAGATAGTGACAAGTCAGACTGAAATGAGTTGCAGTGACGTTTTTGTTGCACTTTTCTCTTAATTTCAGATTCAGATTCTGACTCTGACTCTTCTGTGTTTTCCATTACACTGTCTAGGAGGAAAAAAAAATGCAAACGTGTTAACAAGAAATGTCTGTTCAGATGTGCTTACTTTATGGTCTTATTTCTTCACAAACTCTAATGTTAACAACAACTCTAAAACATTCAAAAACTACGCTGTTTAACTCATGGAAATAAATGTCTCATGATTCTTATCATGAGCAGGTAAGAAAAATTTCCTCCAAATAATTCTGAGAATGTTGTTTTATTACTATTATTTCTGTGTCTCTTGGGGACAATTTATAGCATCATGTCTTTGGAGGAGGCCTGAGTCTCAAGAATATACAGCAAATTCACTACAATTGGAAGCAAGTTTCTGCTGAAAGATGATGAGGAACTGCTACATGATGCTGATGGTAATTTTCACAAAGAGACCACTGGTGAATGTATTTAGAATAAACGAAAATATTCTGTGCAATTTAGGATTCATTCCTTCCTCACAAAACTCAGCAAAATACAATGAATTATACTGCCAGGACTTGTTTTATATTGGGGCATTAATTTAAATACTAGGAGAGTACAGAAATAAAGAAGCCCACAATTCACTGCAAACTAAAACATACAGAGCGAGATTTTGTTTATAAGAAGGGTCTTATTTCAGTGCAATGTAAAAAAGCCAGTCTGATTCACTAGTTTAATTCCTGTTTCCATCCTGAAGTTTTTAAAAGGCTACAATTTTAATATTATATATGAATACTTTCTCAATTCATATACTGAGAGTCAAGCTAGTTCACAAGTTATCTATATCAGTATTGACAAAGCTGAAAAGAACATGGTGATTGTTATTGTTATTATTATTTTTTTTCTTTCCAATTTCACAATTTCCACCCCTCAAACCAAATTACATTTTCCCTCTTGCATGAGGTTATCTCCATAGATGGTCTCTACCAATGAGATAACAGTGTATATTAGGCGACATACAGGGCAGTGCTGATGCTGGGCTGTCCTATTCTTTCAGTGCATAAATGCACTTCTTACCAAGTGTGGTTCAGCAGGCTACATTTTGCTTATACTAGAAGTATTACAGAAATTCCTCATCTGTAACTCAAGAACAAGTTGGGGGCTTGGTGTTAAGACAATAATCTCCAGACATCTGTTTCAAACCCAATAATTCTCTGGTTCTAAACACAATTTCATCTGCATCTAAATTAGAATGCTGTTAAAGTTCATTAAAACATCACGGAACAGGTTGTAGAAATCTGTCAAAAAGAGCAACATTTTTCATACTTGCACCAACAAGAAGATATACTAAAGATTACTCAAAGTTTGGCAATACATCTGCCTAAAGTACTGATTAAAAAAAATAATTCTGCTTAAAAGGAAAGAGAACTCCAGTACTCTTAGATAACTTACCCAGTCCTTGAGGCCGTGGTAACCTAATGTGGTCTGCTTCTACTTTCTGAAGCTGAGGAGGGTATTCTTTTCTGGAAAATAAATTACACGTACAGTTGTTCTTTGGAGAGACACCATTATAATTCTGGCACAATTACAAAAAAAAAAGAAAAATCAGAACTGCATCTGAAAGTTATGAATAAGTAACAATTACAAGAGAACTTAAAAAATATATATCAGAATGCTAGAAACCGCTACAGTGAAGGCCTTGAGTATTTCTGATCTAAATCCTTATTGATAATAATCAGTAGTTGAAGTCCCACTTTCAGACCAAAGTCTTCAAGAACTGATGCAAATATCTCCTCCCCCATATTCATAATCTATTAACATTGATACTTCAAAGGCTAAAAATGGAAAACAACTATTATTTTAATATTAGATTCCATAACATAAAGTAGAAAATACACAGGCAAAACAGGAGAGACGTGCAATGTCAAAAATTGTGGCCAAATACAAAAATAGCATAGAAGAAATAATTTCTACATCTTTAAGAAAACAATACTGTGTAGACAAACTATTTGACAAGGGAACTTTAGACAGTATAATTTGCATACTATCACATTTTTATTCAGTCATATAAAGCATTATAATCTGATTCTCCTGAAAAAAAATTTCAGTTGCAAACAAGCATGCCAAATTATCCTACTGTCAAATTAAGATTCCAAATACAGCACCTTCGTTACTACTTACGACAGCCATTCCCCTGCTCATGCACTGATCCACAGCTGTAGATTACTGTTATAACATAAGATGCCATACACCTGAAATACAGTAGGCCTTGCTAGTAGCCTACTTAATTCACTGCTGTGCAAAGGGGTCACATGCATCACATAATGCTTCCTGTGATTGCAAGGACAAAAATCAACAGTGAAGGAGGCAAAGGAAACATCTTCAACAAACACAATTAAATCTTGAGGGATCAACTGATAAAAGAAATCATCTACGGTTGAAACAGACCAGAACTAGGAACAAATCTTAATTTGTTTCAGTACGTAATCTCTTGAAGAACCAAATTATCAGGACCTTTGAAATTATCACATGGGTTTTGATTCAACTGTACTTGTATGGTAGGCAGGAGAGGTGGAGATAGGCCTGCACTGCACCCTCCCCTCCACAGCTCTCTGATGTCACTTGCGCAGTCCACACTCAGTTAAGCTATGCATAACTGACTCATGAAAAATAGTTAAAAATGACAAAATAATATTAAAATTGTACATCCTTGTGAGGCCATATTACTAGTCATCCAGAGCAGTATGCAGCTCACAGCTTGGACAGAACTGCTGTAGTTGAAGAACGAACACTTTGTTAACAAGTTTGCCTTATTTAGGGAGTACACAGTAAATGCTAACCATGAAGCTTCCTTTGTTGGCTTGGACCCTCAGTTTTATGCATAAGCTCTCAACCTGCTCCTCATTTTCTAGATAGCCGTGTGCAGCCTATCCATTTTTTCACAGAGAGGGCAACTGTCCCAGTCTTCCTTCCTTGTCTCCCTCCCGAACAGTGTACAGCTACTGACTGACTGCAGTGCTTCAGCTGTGTGATTCATCCCACCAAGTTTCATTAACAGTGTTTAGATCACAGTACTCTAGGCACACAGTGACTTCCAACTCATCCTGTTTGTTACCCAAGCTACCTGCACTCCTGCACTGGGCACAGAAAGACTTCAGCTGGACTACTGTTACTTCTCTAGTGTAACGTGCCTTAACACTATGGACATTTCACAGACATTTCCCTGTTGGCTGCTAATACATCAGCTTCTGTCTCTTCTGCTATTCAAAACTCCACTATCTTTTCTCCACTTAGAATCACACAATGGTTTGGGTTGGAAGGGACCTTTTTTAAGATCACAGATCACAGAATCACAGAATCACCCGGGTTGGAAGGGACCTCAAGGATCATGTAGTTCCAACCCCCCTGCCTAGCAGGGCCACCAAACATACACATTCAGATCAGGTTGCCCAGGACCCCGTCCAACCTGGCCTTAAACACGTCCAAGGATGGGGCATCCACAACCTCCCTGGGCAGCCCGTTCCAGGGCCTAACCACTCTCCTTGTAAAGAACTTCCCCCTAACATCCAACCTAAATCTTCTCTCCTTCAACTTGGATCCATAGATCATCTAGTTTGTCTCCCCTTCCCTGCTATAGGTAGGGACAACTCCTACTAGATCAGGTTGCTCAAAGTCCCATCCAGCTTGGCCCCGAATGCTTCCAGGGACAGGACATCCACAACCTCCAGGCAACCTGTTACAGTGTCTCACCACCCTCACAGTAGTCTTCCTTAATAGTGTAAACCCACCCTCTTCCAGTTTAAAACAATTTCCCCTCATCCTGTCACTACCTGTCTGTCCTTATAAAAATCCCTCCCCAGCTTTCCTGCAGGCCCCCTTCAGGTACTGGAAGGCCACTATAAGGTCTCCCCAGAGTCTTCCCTAGGCTGAAGAGCCCCAGCTCTCTCAGTTCATACTCACAGTGGAGGTTCTCCAGCCCTCTGATGATCTTTGTGACCCTCCTCTGGACTTGCTCCAACAAGTCCTTGCTGTGTTAGGGCCCCAGAACTGGACGCATTCTCCAGGTGGGGTCTCACAAGAACAGAGTAGAGGGGCAGAATCACCTCCCTAGACCTGCTGGTCACACTTCTTTTGATGCAACTCAGGATACGGCTGGCCTTCTGGGTTGCAAGTGCACACTGCCAGCTCATGTTGAATATTTCATCAACAGACAATCCCTCAGGGACCTCAGGGCTGCTCTCAAACCATTCTCTGCCCAGCCTGTGTCTGTGCTGGAGACTGCCCTGACCCAGATGCAGAACCTTGCACTTGGCTTTATTGAACTTCATGTGGTTGGCTTGGGCCCACCTATCAAGCCTGTCCAGGTCTCCCTGGATACATCCCTTCCCTCTACTGCACTAACTGCACAACTCAGCTTGGTGTCATCTGCAAACTTAATGAGAATGCACTTGATCTCACTGTCCATGTTGCCTACAAAGATCACAGAATTATGGCATTGCTCAGGTTGGAAAAGACCTTAAAGATCATTAAGTCTAACTGCAACCTAACCATACTACTCAAACTCTAACAACCCTCCACTAAATCGTGTCCCTGAGCACCACATCCAAACAGTTTGTTTTTTTTTTTTTAACACATCCAGGGATGGTGACTCAACCACCTTCCCAGGGACCCTATTCCAGCACTTAAAAATCCTTTCTGTAAAGAAATTTTTCCTGATATATAACCCTGGAGCAACTGAAGGCCATTTCCCCTTGTCCTGTCACCTGTCATCCGTGAGAAGAGACCAACCCCACTTTTGCTGTAAGCACCTTTCAGATATTGGAACAGAGCAATAAAGTCTTCCCACAGCCTCCTCTTCCTCAGACTAAACAGCCCCAGTTCCTTCAGTCGCTCCTCGTGGGCCATTTTCTCCAAGCCCTTCACAAGCCTTGTTGCCATTCTTCGGACCTGCTCCAGCACCTCAATGTCCTTTCTGTGCTGATGTGCCCAAAACTGAACTCAGTACCTGAGGTGAGGCCTCACCAGTGCTGAGTACAGGGGCAGGATGACTTCCCTGGTCCTGCTCACCACACCATTCCTGACACAAGCCAGGATGCCATTGGCCTTCTTGGCCACCTGGGCACACTGCTGGCTCACATTCAGCCAACTGTCCATCAGTACACCAAGGTCCCTTTTCATCAGGCAGCTTTCCAGCCATTCCTCTCCAAGCCTGTAGGGTTGTCTGAGATTGTTGTGACCAAAATGCAGATGTTAATAGCACTGGTCCCAAAACAATCCCTGAGGAATGCCACTCATTATGGGTCTCCACTCGGACATAAGCCATTGACCACAAGTCTGAGTGCAGCCATCCAGCCAATTCCTGAAGAAAACTGAAGAAAAAACCCAAACTCAACCAAAGAAACCCATACAAACAAAAAGGCAAGGACTACTATCAGCACATAGTTTTTACTGCTAAACAAAGACTTCTTCAGCACAAAAATGTGCTGTCTTTTGAACAGTGGCAGATCCATTGATACATTCTACAGTGAAGTACTTAACACAGTGAACAGTTTGTGTATAAACATAAAACAGAATGCAGAATGGAAATACATGCTTTAAAAGATGAATAAGTCATCTACTCATCTATCTTTAAAAAGACTATTTGGAAAAGAATTTCAATAGTTTGGAAAAGAAAACAATATTACAGAATATTACAATGCATAAAGCACTTCAAAACAAATACCTTTTTGCTGTTAAATCCTGTTAATGAAACTCAAACTAGTAGTCTTCCTTAGTGATCAAACAGCTGAAAATGCCAGACTATCTACACATTGTATCTAATAAAGAAGGAACAAGCAGGGATTCCAAAGGGAAAATTTAAGATCACCAGAATGTGACTCAGTCCTAGTTTTCTTAGGGCATAGAGTACCAAATTAAAAGCATTAATGACCAAATGGTTGATCAATAACAAACACAGAACAAAGAAAAACAAGGAAGAAGTACGTGAAATCAAAGCCAGGCCAGTAAAAGGGATGACCAAACATCTTAATGGTTTAAATCTGTGTTACAGCAGGTTCATTAGACACTAGGAAAAACTTCACTGATAGAGTAGCTATAAACTAGAACAAGGCCTCCTAAAGAGATGGTTGACTTCCTGCTCCCATCCATGATTAAGAGGCGTTTGGATAACACTGTTAATGATACATTTTAACTCTGATTAGCCTTGAAATTGTTTGAAAGTTGGATGTGATGATCTTTGCACGTCCCTTCCAACTGAACTACTCTATTCTATTCCTTGCAAGAGGGCTAAAGCTGACTGGTCAGTACTCCTTTGTTACTCTCTTTAACTAATAAAAAAGGTAGTTAAACAAAAATGCCTGATTTTACTACTAAATTTGAAATAAATCTACAAAACTGTGAATTGAAAAAAAAAACATATCTAAAATAGATTTGTTTTATATTGTTACTGGTTAAACATTATAGATGTATTTTAAACAATCTGATAAACCTGATATCAAGCTTATACTGCCAAAACCACATACAGATATATAAATAAAGTGAATAGATTATTACCAACAAAACGAAACACAAAATATGCTGCTAAATGAAAAAACACAGGCACTAAAAGAGATGTCGAGCATTTGACAAACATGCGACAAGCCTTACAGTGTATCTGTTCTTGCTAACACTTCTTCAGTTAACTGCTTTCACATACACACTTTATTAGCAGAATGTATGCAGTAATACAATAAAAGCCTTTAATACTACTCAAACCAAGACGAAAAAATAAGAGCTAAGAGTTTAAGTTGTCAAACAATCTACTAAGATATGCCTCAGAAACATTCTATTACATAAACTTTGTTACTCAAAGAAGGCTTTGGAATGAAACTCCAGAGAAAGTTAAAAACTTATCTCTTTTAATAATATGGACATCCATACCCTTCCCCTTCCCCCAACACAGATTTCCAGTAGAAATATACCCAAAGTTCACTGCAACATGGTGTTATTCAGAAATGGATGTAAAGGTTCTTTTTGTGGTCTCATTATCATCTTTTATCAAGAAAAAAAAAACCAAAGCAAACAAATCCCTCACATAGTTATGACTGACTGGATTATTTTTTAATTAGCATTGATACAATATTAATTCAGCTGATTTTCTTAATGCTCATTGCCATGCTCATTTCATCAACAGCAAGCTTACCTTTCCTTTCGGTCCAGATTGCTTAAAATATGAAAAAAGAAAAAAACACATAAGATGCAAAGCCCCACATGTGTTGCACATCACTAAATTCAAAAGTTATTAGATGTAAGCTGTAACAGTTTCACTGCCTCCTGTACTCACTGCACTAGCTTTCAAATGAGCATTATTATTATTATTCACAGCATTTTTGCAACAGTAACTATAAATGCACAAACAAGAATTACTTCTCAGAAAGCAAATGTCAGTAGGCTAAATGCTACTTGCCCCCTTTTCAGTGTATAAAATTTAATTCTGAACAAATTCTGAAGAAAAAAATCCACATACGATCTGTAAAATGCCTGGTATTCTGGGAAGAGAGTAAAGGGAATTAAAAAACTATTTGAACACTTAATGTTTGAGAAGATGGGATGATCAGTAAATGCTGCAGTTAAGTGGCTTAAAAATATCACAACTGGAGGTTGACTTTACAAACTTTTGGGTAGATCACATCTGAGTTTATGAATCCAGTTAGATCCAAACCACCTCCAAACGTAGCCATTTTCCAGTATCTTTATATTCTTGGCACAGCAAATGTGTAGCTTGGATTAACTGTTTGCAAGTACAATACAGGCACTGTAAAGAATGTTAAGTGATAAAGAAACTGAAAGATTGCAGAAAAAATATACTGCACACTGTCATTACACTAAATGCCTCACCTGCTTGTTTTAAAATCCCCTATTAATATAATGCATTGAAATAAATATCTCCATTTTGCATCTTAGAACGATTAAGAGATGGCAATCCTCAGCAGAGCCCAGAATCGTAACAAGCAGTGTCCCCACAAATTGCTTCATGCAAGTCGTGCATTAAGATTGGTTAGCCATGCTGTACATAGCACGCTCTTCCAATGCCAAGTCTTAGAGAACAGTCAGTCAATAGCGTAAGACAGAACTATGAGTCCATTAAATGAAGCAACATCTGTTTGAACCAACCACAACACCAGGCTATATCTGAAAATCTCTTGCATCAGAAGTGAATAAAGTTCAATTTCATCCCAAGATTCCACTGGAAAAAATATGAATAATATTTATCAAAATATTATTTTGAAACGCTTTTTTTTTTTGTATTGAAATCACATATTTGAAATATCAGCGCAACAGATATTCAGCTAGAATTTAAATTAACATGCATGTGCAATCAAGTCAGAGGAAAAGATGAGAAACACAGCACATATCACAGAAGCTCCAAACTCAACTCCGTGGGGTTTCACAATTAGAATGCCCTATGTGACCCCACTCAAGGAACCGTAAGATTCAGTCATGTCAGCGCCAGAGACAAAACCTACTCAGAAGTAATTTGTTCTTATTTTTATTTTACCAATTCAGTAACTCAATACAGATTTAAGAACAATATGTTAGGTTTGTTAAAATTTTTTTCTTCATAACGAAAATGATCAACATACAGGAAAAAATCTAGAAACAAAACTTTGTCAACACCTGTAAATTTACACAAGAAAAGAAAACAATAACACCTTAGAACTGTTTCCACGCTACCAACTTTCTTTGTCTTGATCTACCTGGAATTTTACAACTGGTTACGTTTTCTGCACATATTCCTTTCTAATAACTACCATTTTCTAACTCATAAATATAGACCTTCCAGATTAAGCAGCATTAGGAACCTCTTGCCTCAGGGGAAAAACGGTATGGCATGAGCCCATCTTCTATCTGCTAACTCATAAATAGATTTAGAAGCATTCAAAG
Organism: Lagopus muta; assembly: GCF_023343835.1. Lineage (NCBI taxonomy): Eukaryota > Metazoa > Chordata > Aves > Galliformes > Phasianidae > Lagopus > Lagopus muta. The sequence goes on along the minus strand of NC_064434.1, from coordinate 30,357,746 downwards.
AGTCGTCAGTCAAATCAATTGGCAAAAGATAATGAAATTAAAAATCCTCTGGAAAGCTCACCCTTAAATTCTAAATACAAATCAGTCGGATAACACTGATCTGCAATTCCCCAGTTGCAAAACATTACTTAGAATTTTTATGACTATTTCCCACCTCTGAGAGACCAAAAACATTCTTGACAATAAGCATTAATTATGTGGAGTTAATGTAAATGAAGTAAAATAACAATCCCAGAAGTACATTTATTTAGAAACAACCAATATGATTTTTACCAATTACTTCATGCAGTATTCAACTTGCTTATATTACGCATTAGTTTTCTCTCTGTATGTCACACATACAAGGTCACTACTTTCTTTTCCTCCCACATTATGTTAAAAGCTTATTAAAAAACCAACACATCTCTCATTGGTGCAAAAAGGCAGGTAGGCAAGTCAAATATCCCCCCATGATTAAGATCAAGGCATTCTGGCCAGATTCAGCCCTTTTAAATTTAAGCAATGAATTCAACGGCCCAAACAAATAAGCCATCAAACATCTTTCAACTGCAAAAGTGGAAAAAAGAGGCACTACTCAGAAATCTACACACTGATGGTGCCTCAGGGATGTCAGGTAAGACAAATCCATCTCCATAGGCTGCTTTGAAAAACCATTTCATAACAGAAGTTTAATCAGTACGCTAATGTTGTTAGGGACAAGAGCTCTCTCATGCGGTTTTCTGTCCACTTTAAGTAATTCTGATTAGCTTTTATACCTCAATTATTTTTTTTTTAAAGGAAGAAAAGGAAAAATGAAGGGTAACTGCATAAACGTTTAAAGATGCCTCACGCTTTTCTCAACAGGATGTTGAACAAAACTGTTCTAAAAAGGACTGCATATAACAAGAGCATAGGTGGTGCAGTCTAAATCGTACTGACAACATAAACATTGTCTTCTAATTTAATTCCCGGGAAAAACTCTACCAATCCTCTTCAGAGATCCTTGTCTCACAGTGATGTTAAGAAATAGAAAAAAGCCATGACATTACTGCTGCATCCGCTACTACTGAGAACTAAAGGGAAGTGTCTGTGCTGTTTGCCCTTTACAGGCCACAGCGTAGGTAGAAATGGAAGGGTGCAACAATGGTGTATGTTCTCAGAGACTGAAATGTAAAATCCATTTTTGGTTTGCTTCCTCAGTGCCAGATTACCCTCTGCACTTGGATCACATCACTCATTCACATTTGTACATGGTCTCTGTTATTCTGAAGACAGATGTGAAAATGAGGGAAGTGGTACAAAAAACAGGACGATGCCCGCATATGATCTTCATGACCCCAAAAATTTACACACATACACAAAGGAAAAAAAAAAAAAAATAAGGGCAGAAAAATGAGGTTACAAAATGCTGAGGTCAGTGGAGATTCATAAAACCCATAAAAGGGGCTTCGAATGGACAAATTTTAGAAGAAAATTTCTTAATGCTCGCATGTTAGCTCATATGTTTGTGAAAATGTTTGCATATGAGAAGTCCGAACCACTCGTATTATTAAAAATGTGGTATGCTCTGAGTTTCAAAATAACAATGTTTAAATCAACATGGTTGAGTAAAATCCCGTAGTTTTCTATAATCTATTCCAACAGATATTAATATAAGTGTAAAATCTCACTTCTGTGAACTGGACCAGTTTATACATTTTACACTGTATTTAAAGACATGACCATCACATCTATTGCTTAATTGTTAAGTAGGCCTTACACAGCCAGAATTTTCTTTGAAATATTATTTGATTATCACATTGCCAGTTACATTAAGTTCTACTGCATGCTATGTCTATTGCAAAGTGTCTTCTCAACGTATTTTCATCAGGTATTCTCCCATTGAATGTTTGTCAGCATGCTTTAGCATCAGTAATCTCTAAGAAGTTATGCAATGAGTTATAAACAATAAGCTTCATTAATTGAGATCAAGGTTCACGCTCAAGTATGCACCATGTAATTATGTTTCCTTAAAACACTTCACAGCATAAGGAAAACAATTATGTACAAAACCAGAAATAACTTCCTACAACAGGAACACCTGGATAAACAAATCCACTTAGTCCTACCTTTGGGCTGCTGTTTTTACTCCTGTTGTCTGTGCATGCGCATGGTGAAAGCGTCTACCATGTACCACAGTTACAGGACAAGACACATTCTGAGCATTTTCACTGCAAAAGTACAGAAAAAACGGTTTAAGAAAATATTCTGTTGGGGTTTTTCTTGTTTGTTTTTTTGTTTTTACAGCGCTTACAGTTAAAAATTGTGCTGCCCTACTTTTACAATAGTCACATAAAAACAATCAACAAATTACTTCTGAATCAATAATGTCATTTGTTAGCTCATATTCAGTAGTCATAAAAGCATTAGATCGCAGAATAAAACAGACAGATAAGAATGCTCACCTTTTTCCCCCCAAGAAGGTTAACATTTTTTTAAATCAAATTTTATCACTATTCAAAACACCTGTGAACCAGCTCTCCTTTGCTCAATCTCCTCACTCCAATACTGTCTTTTTGAAATGAGATATAAGCATTTATAATTAACTTAATTTTCCCATCTACACATTTTTCTAAGACAAAGCATTTAATGCAATCAAGAAGATTTATACTGCGTAACATACAAACAGACTGAACTGTACGTTTGGGAAGTTCTCAGATATCACTACTCCTTAGGGAAAGCAAACACAGCAGATGTGTGGCAGTAAGATGGCTGGTAGCTGAAACAACGCACCACAGCTCAAAAAGGAAAGACGCTGCTGAACTATCCTGACAGGGCTCTGCACAGAAGTAGTATATTCCCCAATATTCTTTACTATTTCTTCATTTTCCTCATTTATTAAAAGCCTTCCAAGGCTTTAATCTCATTATTACATAAACCAGGTAATTCTGAAGGGACACCTCCCTCTTATGATTTTTTTTAAAAGGAGATACAAAGAAACAATTTTCTGTCTGATAAATGAGTAACGCAATAGTCCTGTGAAGACAACTATTAACCTGTACACTTCTACTACAGAACACACAATATTGCATTTAAAATGCTTAAAAAGTCATGCAATTTGCAACAGGTTGCATGCTGGTAACACTAATTGCTTCAAATTATGGAAACATAACTTAGACTTAGGTTGTAAAATTACTTGGACGTTTTAGCTGTACTAAATAAAGGAACATGAAAAAGCATTCCAATTGATTAAAAATATTTATCAGAAGTATTATTCAGCTAAATATTCGTTTCCTCTATTCATCTTGTAATGAAAAAATCAGGAAATCGTAAGGCCCAGATTTCCCAACAAAACTGCAAATCAATTCCTAATCCTTCCTTTTTATCCCCCAAAAGATGAAGATGAAGAAGAAACTCCTCGTTTTAATTTTTTAAATTTATTTTTAGCTTTTTTTATTTATACCAAATATCGTAAGAAAAATTAGATGCTTTCCAAGCATTTCTGAATGACTGTAGCATAACGTGACTGTTAGAATCTCACTGATCATAACAGAACTGTGCATATAACAGAACAAGACCTACCTAAACCAACCAAATGGTAAAACATCACATTGAATCATCAACATCATGGAAGTAAAGATAAATACTTTCCCACAAACCTCTAAGCCAAGACTGCACGTTGTTTAGACCAATTTACAGCCAACCTTCAGTTTAGTTCACCTGAGAAATATAATCCTGACAGCAGCCTGTTCTAAATACTTGACCATCTCTCAGATCCTCCCTGACTTTAGGTTTCTCTCCAGAATCTCTCTTCATTATGAAGAGATACTAGACGAGAAAACACAGGGAGAACGCAGGAATTTCTTCTCAAATGCTAAAGAGTTGCACGGTTTAAAACAAGCAAGTAAAACTTGAAACATTCATTATGTTTCATGATTTTATCTGTTGTATCTGAGCTTTGCCAAACTATCATGATTTGGAGACTTCCAGTCTTATGTTTCCGCAGCAGATAAAGCCATTTAGCAGTGCTTCTGCTTTGTGCCTCACACTCAAGTAGTGAGACACTCCTGTAGGCGCTGGAAGAGAACATCACAGTCTGCTGGGTGATCAGATTTGAGTCAAAGCAGACTGTTCTAGATGGTACACTTAATCGTTTCATATGGAGTCAGATATCTTTCCAAGTAGGACAGCTGTAAAATACTATCTGCTCTACGATCTTAGTCTTAGAATAGAACATAATCAGTACAGACAGAATCATCAGAGAATTTCATCAGAAATGTAGCAAGTTGCAGCACAGCCACAACCAAACAGAAATTGCCCTTGCAAGCTTCAGCACAGCTTCAAGAAAATCATAGAACATTGAAACTTGTCAGAAAGTATGTCCAAAGAACAAACACTCTAGAAATCTCAAAGTTAGACTACAATGACAACACCACATCACTTAAGAGTCTAGGCTCTGAAGAAAAACAGGTTACACTATCACATTAGATCAGTTGATCCTGCTAGCTTGGGAACATCGCAGATTAAGAAGTCAAAGCACAGAGAAATCTTGCACTGACAACAAGGGATACATCTAGAAGTAACCGAGCACAGCATTTCAGAAACACAGAACACTATTACAGACTACATTAATTCGGCTGGTCATTGAATAACTTCAACTAAACATTACCAAAAAGAAAATCTAAGGGTTTTTATCATGAGAACCTTTGATGTAAGTTATTAAAAACTGGCAAAGAAATGAGCAATCCAAAATGAGATCTTACAACAAATTAAAAAAAAAAAAAAGCAGCTAAATTAGGGTTTGATACTAAATTTGTTTAAAACACATGCCTTGTTGTACAACACCAAACAACAGGTAAAAACTATGGGTTGGTTTAAAATATCCTTCATGCAAGTAGAGCTGCTTAAGGAAAATTTCTTCTCATTAGCTCTGCATCCTTCTATCCTTACCACCTTACCCTCATTTCCTGAATTTTAGGAAATACTAACAGACAATAATACTAATATTTCTGAGTCACGCTCTCAGTAATCTTAATGAAAACCACCAATATGAAGTTTTCAATTCTTACTCTGCAGACAAGGTTGAAAAACTTCAACTTTGTGATAAAAAAAATCATTATGCGCAGATGCTCAAGAATCTCAGGCATCTGATCTTCTTGAACTTCATCTAGCAGCTAAACTGCATTACCAATCCTTGGAATTTTCTTTAGTCCAGTCATTCAAACACAGACCTGATCACTAGTATGCGCCTTTCATGATACACCCTCAAAGCTAACACATCACCCAATCTTCACTACAGCAGCTGGATCACGAACCTTCAGTTATTGAGGATTCTGTTGGATTACAAAAGACATAACACTATCACAGTTACAGTACTGAATTGAGGCAATGGCTTGCAGCATAATCACATTTCCAAGCAAACTGATTTTGCAAAATTCAAATAGGAGTCAGTAGACAATGATCAGTAATACCAGCGTTAATCAAAATTAATCAAAAGTCAATTGTTTACATCAGTCACAACGGCCGACTCCTATCCCTTCTCTCCCAATAAATTCATCCATTAATGACTGTTTCTTAAGGAGAAGGTGGATATTTATACTTTCCACGTAACTTCGTGCAGCTCAGTAGCAGGCAAAAGGTGGTTGCTGGCTTTCAAAATAGAAGATGGGATCTTTCAGTAAGGTGACACACATCCAACAGATTTAACTTTTTTTAGTTGAGTTTTCTAAATTTTCTGGTTTTAGGTTTATAGTAGTATCTGTCAATGGAAGGTAGATCCAACACAAACAACGGAATGTTGGAATTAAATGCTTAGCACTTCAGCAACTATTTATCCACATGCATTTATTTTTTTAATTTCAGTTACAGAAGAAACTTCAGGATCCCTAAGAATTGGGTTTTTTTTGTTTCTTAATTTGTATTTTCTTTGATAAAAAAATAATAAACGAATTTAAGACCATACACATGCTACAGACGAACTACATTAGGGACTTGCATTACAATCGGTTAAGATATGGTGTAAGCTGTCACAACATTGCTGAACAAGACAGATTAACACATGTAAATAGGTTATAGTTACAACGTTAAGACAAAAAGCCTTTATTTTGCCGAAAGTATCTGTAATTTATGCATTCATTCTTCCGTAAGAATCTGAAGGATCAGTTCAGACTGGAAATTCAGGATTTGTTCCCTATACATCAGGTTCAATGACTGAAGAGCAGGAGAGCACACACATCACACTACAAATGTAGGATTTACTTTCTGAAGTGACTCTGTCGTAAGTCCCACTAACCAATGATGCTCTACTCCTCATATAATTACATAGGCATTAAATATCTGATGACTGGCAAAGTTATAGCTGGATAAGGATCTATTCATTCCTGCAAAAGTAACCACACCAAGAGTAATCTAGCAATATGAAATTCTTCCAGAGAAATTATATGAACGTATCACTTTCTGTTACACATTAAATTAAGTGATCAGTCTTATAAGACATTAGAAATACTCTTCTGCTAGCACTGTATAGAGGAAAACAATAGTTCATTCAGACAACACTGGTAAAGCACCAACAAATGCAAAAGCTCTCACTTTATTTTAATCTTTTTCATTGTTTTACTAGTGTGCTTTACTAAGATTTCAGAAGGAAAATGATCTACTCTTCTGTCTTTGTTCAGAAGTGTAGAACAGTGTAGTTTCCTCATATGAACAGAAGATAATGTAATCATACTACAAGTTGTCTTCACTTGTCATTAATTTTTATCAATGATTAAGTAGTTAAGTACACAGAAAACTCAATGCAGTACCTCAGTTTCTTGCTATTTCCCATCATGTTGAGGCCAATTGCATTCCCTTTAAAAGGTCTCAAGCTTGCAGCTTTGCCTCGCCTCGCGTATGTTTTTATGGAATCACCACTGATGCCGACAGCTCCAGGCCGACAACGAAAGGACTGTAACAACAGAATTCATGTGCATTACAATACAATACTTGTATAAAAAGTAAAAAAGTAAAAACAAAACATTATATTTATAGAAATACTACTTTGGCTTCATTTTCAGATCGCTTTGACAAAATTTTATGTACAATCTACCCAGAAGCCAATTTGAATGGAAGTCTTGTTTTTAACTTCTTAGAAATTCTTCTGAAGCTCATTGTACAAACATGATTGACTATAGAGTTCCCCTCTATGTAATTTTTCATCCTGGAGAACAGAATTCTACAAGTTCTCTAGTTATTCTTTTCCAGACAGCCTATTTATTAAATATTTTACATGTGAAACAGCTTTATGCCTCTCAGATGAACATGAAAAAATATACACAACAAAGCTAACCTGCTTCATATCTAGAATGCTGGCACTAAAGTTGTATGCATACCTTAGATACAAGGTATGTCACCTTTCAGATGCAGAATAATGGGAAAGGCATGTTTTGAGAAAACTGAAATTCAGTGAGACAAACAGAACAAAATGACTTTTCCAGAAGGTCTCCCATTCCAATGACAAGGGAAGTCATTGGATACAATCACCCTCAAATTTGCATCTGTCTCACAGAACCAAGAAGTGTAAAATAACTTCTAAAAAACTCTAATGTCTGAAACAATTCATTTTCTGTAAATGTAGTAAAATGCTCTTAAGTAGTGGGATTCCTTGCTAAATAAAACAGTGATACTTTCAAAGCATTATGAACCATCCCTGCAGTAATAAGCTATTTCAAAAACCACAAAAAGCATGAGTTTTGCCTGTATATACACATGTATGCATAGAAAATTGGAAATTTGATATTAAAATAAGCTCACTAATGAAAATTGTCTAAACTTAAAATTCGTTATTCATGTTATTTTCAGAACACTCTAACAACTAAGGATCTCCAGGCTGAATAGGAAACAAAAAGCATGCAGATAAACAAGTTGAGCATACAGGCTGCCGAATCAACACGAACTTTCACTTTGCAACAATGGACAAATGACTATGCAACATTGTTTTAAAAACTAGCAAGCTTTGAAGATACCTCTTCACTATGAGATAAACCCAGTACTTACCTTTCTTTCTTCATTCGGACCGAAGGGCCCATCACTGTCATCTATGCTGAGCAGATTTGCCTCACTAGATGATGACAGGTGTGGGAGAAAAAAACAAACAAACAAATGTTGTAAAGCAACAGAGTATAAGCAAAACATTTTAATCACACAAAGGTCTTCTTTTTTTCCTCTTATCTTTTAAATATAAATGTATATACATGCCCAAAACAGCAGGAACATTAAAGTGGGCAATATAATTATCAGGATATATTATGGGAACTTAAACTTGAAGCCTACATTGAACTAATTCCGGAATAGCAAACTTAAAGGACATTACTAATTCAAAACAGAGAATGCTACTGAAACTTCACTACTGTCATAGTAATTTTATTGACATCATGAAACATTCTATATAAACCTTGAGTCAAGTATTAAACTAGAAAATATACCATTATTTTGTTCATAAACAGAACAGTTTAAAACAGAAAACTTCACAATGCTTCAGGAGAACAACTTGTGTAACAAATTATTATCACATAGCAATTACTGTCAAATTACGTCCTCCTAAAAATATCACATTCCATTTGACTCATCCATTCATTAAAATGTTTCTTTAGTAATTCGGCATCCATAATCTTCAAAAACTGCAATGGAGAGCAGCTAGATTAGGCTAACAATTCTTGCTTCCAGGAGAAGCAACCTGTTCAACACCATCCCTGGTAAATTTATTCCTCTCTCAGCTGCAACAAAAAACAACTTTTATCCAAGTGGTTCTTAATTAAGAACAGACAGGCAGAAATCACATAAGATTAGATGCAGATATGTCAAAAGACTCAAAGAACATCTACAGCTTGTCATAAAGACGAAAAACAGTGATGGAGAAAGGGGAAATATTCTTGGCTGCAGGTATGACGTACTGACCATCACGTACATAGTGACTATTTCTAGCCTCCGTGTTAAAAGAAGGTAGCAAACTGCAAAAGAACATTGGAAAAAAAAATCCTTAAATCAGACTGAGCAAGAGTAACTCTTCTGATGCAACTAAGATGACATAGCTAGAAAAATATTTGGAATTGGATGTTTTTAAAGAACCAATATTTTTAGATTTTAAGGAATGCGAAGTATAAGCAACAGTAACAGAAAGAAAGGCTGTTTCTTCAGAGAGCAGAATGCACAGCAACTGACTAATGTCTATTTGCTCACGTATCACATGCTTGCACTCGCTTAAAAGATGTAATTTATACAGACAGAGGAAAAAAAACATACAGCACTCTCACATATCACACAACAACATTTCAATGCTACTAAAATGAAATCTCAGTGGTCCTCCTGTGAGTTTATGCCTTCATATTTGATCTCTTTTTAGACAGGAAACAACAGATGAATATTTTCACATTAGAACAATCATTTCTAACTACATTATACTTCATAATAAATGAAAGTTAAGCCTTAACTAAAATTTAAAAAAAAACAAAAACAGAATTACGTAATTTAGGTGAGCCCAAGAAGTCATTCAAAATTATGCACTAATATTTAGGCACTAAAAGAAAAAAAGATGTTCTACTCCTCTTTAATCACTTCTTATTTGTTTACTGTTTAAAACCATCAAGAATCATGCAATAGCCAATTAGGCAGCTCAGTTTAATAGAACATACCTCTACTTCCAATTCTGAGAATCAGAAGTTGATTTTTGATGCTGTGCCAATAAGCTACAACAATATTTTCATCAACAGTAGAATCACAAAACGGCTGAGGTTGGCAGAGATCTCTGGGTTCACCTGGCCCAATCCCTGCCCAGGCAGGGACACCCAGAGCAGGGTGCCCAGAACGTATCCAAGAGGCTTCAGAAGGTTACCAAGGAGAAGACTCCACAGCCTCTGAGAAGCCTGGGCCAGCGCTTTGTCATTTGCACAGCACAGAAGTGCTTCCTTATATTTAGACAGATCCTCCGGTGTTCCAGTTTGTGCCTGCTGTCTTTTGGGCCATCCCTGAGCATCACTAAAAAAAATACTGGCTCCATCCTCTTTGCACCTCACTTCAGGTATTTCTAGACACTGCCGCGGTCTGAGCAGTGCTGAGTAGAGGGGAAGAATCACCTCCCTACACCTACAATGCTTTGCCTAACACAGCATAGGATGCCATTAGCTTTCCACATGCACAACTCGGTGTCCACTAGGATTCCCAGGTCAGTTTCTGCCAGGCTGCCCTCCAGCTGTGCAGCCCCCAGTTTACACAGGTGCCTCGGGCTGTTCCTCTTTGCTTCTGTGTGATCTCCAAGTATAAAGCAACAGAAGTTTCAAGTCATCTGCTATCATCCTGACTGACACTCTAACTAGATCAAATCTAGTACATCATCACAGTTTCTGTTGTTTCAGGTGGGGTGAAGATGTTCTGCAGGCATTTACTTTGGGATAAGAAGCTCGTCAAACGCCGTTTTCATTCTCTTTAACTTAGCTCCAAACAAAATATCACCTCTAGCAGCATTTTAAAAATGTATATATTCTGTTTTGAGTGATGGCCCTATTCTTCCAAAACCTCTTCATTTTATAAAAGTTTTGTATTCCTGAATATGAGATCATTGCTTGACATCCTACCATGACGAGACAGCCCATGTAACTCTCCAAATAAGTTAAATGGTACACTTTTAAATACTGCACGTATACTAAAAATTGCTTCGGTATAAAGTCCTTAGCCACATATTTTGTGTTGATCTCAGTGAAGAAAGAATGAAAGCTGCCACTGAATACTACCTAACAAAACAATGTACCTATCAGCACAGACCCCATTCTTAATTCTTAGATCACATTTATGTTCTAAGCATTGGAATGGTACTCTTGGGCTAGTCCAAAATAAACTTTATGTCTGTCATTACCACCGCAAAAACCTGTGACACGATCAGATGCTAAAATGCCAGGGTTTCAACAAGCAACAGAAACATCTAGGTGCTTGTTTCAGATTTATAGCTTTTTCCTTACAGATATGCAGTAAGCTAAAAGCACTGCCAGTAAACATTAGCATAACCAATACAAGGGACATTAAAAGAATCCAAAGAATTACTGCTTGGCATGGTCAAGACAGGGGTTAGGGGGAACAACAAAGCTTTATTCTGGACACAATTATATGAACTCAAGTTGCCAATCTTTGAAATGTTTTGCTAAGTGTGAAAGGTTGTTTAAAAAGAACTGACAAATTATTGTCAAACTGCTTCCTAAAGATTCTGACAAAATACTGACAGATGTTATACGAAGTAAAAACATATCAGGAACGCAAAATTCAAAACTGCTCAAAGTGAAGCTTATAATGCCAATCACAAAACAAATAAAACAAACAAAAAGAAGCAGAAAACAATCAAAGAGTTTGTTTTTAACCAAAAATAAATACTTGGGCAGTTTAAAAGGTACAGCTGCCTGAAGTTTGTAAGAGGATGGCTGGCCAAAAAAGGCAGGATCTTCAGTTGAAAGCGATTTTCAGATGCTCTTTTACCTATACTACCAGTAAGGTTTTGTATAATTCACAGATATAAAAAAGAACTACTAATGTGAGTAACAGTACTTCTATACTGGCTAGAGGAAAACTGTTTTATCATACAGAACATTTTAAAGGACTGAGAAATCATTCAGGAATGCCGTTATATAAAACATATGTTCAACAATCAGGTTTTCAAATGTCATTTTTAAAATAAAAAGCATTACTACTCTATGCACATCTCATTTTGTGTTAAGTCAATATCAACTGGAGGTGGAAAACAGCAGTAAATGACTACAAGAAGAAACTGGGATACTTACAAATGAGAGCTATTTTTGAAGACAAGTAAGATGCAAATGCTAACTCTGCATATGCATTCGCTGCCATCACACTTGAAATGTATTACTGTGCACTTGAAATCATGTTTGCTTTTATAAAACTAAAATGTCCTTAGTTTGAAAACCTTTCAAAAATTCTTTTTAACTTCTCACACAGTTCTCTGGACATACCTTATAACTCACAATTAAATGAACGCCTGTATTGATGACTGAATGACTGAAATGCTATATTTCTTACATTTTTTTTTTAAGTATAGCCTGCAGCTGCAGCCTAAGTGGTTATGTGACTGTTTTCCTACCTCCTTTCTGCACATAATACTCAGCAGAGTATTACCTACTAAAATACTACTCTATGGCAGTCTCTTGAGGTTATTAAAGAGGTCAAACTATAGACCCATGTAAGAATTACTTTTGTATTTAACCATCGGATTCAGCTTCTCCTCATGACAGAACTATAGCTTTTTAAACTTACAGATTTAAACTTCAAATATCTAAGAAAAGAAATAAACGCATTCTTCACACATGGAACTTGCTGTTCTTTTAATGAATTATTAGATTTTTTTAGAAATGAATACTTATTGAATGAGAAAGCATACCAGTAACAACAAAATGTTAAAGGGACAGGATTTATTCTAACTATACAGATAGTATTTAACTTTTTGGAAAAATGCAAACATACTAAGTAAAGAAATAAATGACAAGGGAACAAAAATTTATATTGTGAGGTAAACAAGGGAGGAAAAAAAAATCTTTTAAGCTTCATTTTTTAAATATCTTACTCATAACTGTGAAGTACTGAACGATATCACCAGTATAAGCTCTAACGACTGTTTCCTCAGTTTGCATGTAATGCATTTCCTGTCTGAGTTCTCCAGACTTCTACAGTAGCTCTGAAGACAGCCCCAACACTTCCCAAAATGTTGTGGATCCCACATCAACAATTAAATTTGCAATATAATGTACTTTCTATATCATAATACTAGTTAAAATAAGCATTTCTACCAGGATAATTTTCTCTTCATCACTGGAATTTTGAAGACGTTATATAATGTTTCTTATTAATAAATTACAAAAAAATATTTATTTGTAAATAGACAATTATACTTTCAATAGCCTAGATAAAAGCATCCTTACTCTTTCTCTGCATCTCCTTCACTTTCTTCTGCATGATCAAAGCTCCAATTATTTTTAAAACCTCCATCTCTCTTGGACTGTGATCTATCCAAAGCTGAAATGAGAACAAGTTAAGATAAGTCTTGGTTTCAAGTGGAGTTATTAATCAATACAATCTAGAGGAGTAAACCAGGTGTATGTATTTTCCCCATATATTCATTTTATTTTGTTGACATCAGTGTTTAACTATCATTTGAGTAAATAAGTTCAGTAAGGCAGCAGCAAATAATTTTCCTAAATAAATACAAATAATAATCAGTCAACATCTTGATTTGTAATAAGTTAACATGCTACTAAAAATTATGAAGTGAAGGTTTTATTGTTTTACCTGTAAATTTAAGAGTTCCTTTTGTGATACGAAGAGTCCTTACATTTATTACTTAAACGTCTAACACCCAAACACATGTTTCTTTTCTCCACATGTAAGTAACAGTTTTGAACTATTCCAAGCACAGTTTCAACATGCCATGTTTTTTTAATCCGTCATCTGACAAGGACATGAATTAATGTCTGCCACTAACTGAAATTTCAGGGTTAGCATCAAACAAATGAGTGAAAACTGGGACTTCCTGAGAACAGTCACACTACATCTGATCTCAAATTTACTATTCCAATATCCAGAAGTATGGAGATTTTTTTAATAAGGTAGAATGTGGCTATCTAAGTGAAGGAGATTCAGAACATGGAGGCAGCAGTCATTAAGGTGAAGCGTTGTTCACCCAGATCCCAATTACTGCAACTAAGAGCTGCCACGCACCAGTTCTGTATAACTAATTTTATAGCACATTTGATTGGAGTGCAGTTTAAACGCATCTTTTCTTACTGTTTTTACATATTTTACAATACATTCAGAAATAATGAATACAACCTCATGCTTTGCAAGGAAAAGGAAAGAATCATAATCAACAAAATATGTATAGAAAAAAGTACAAACACTGCAAAAAGCAAGATTTAGCACTTTCAATCTCAGCTTCCAGCTATTTGCACCTACCAAGGACCACCTGAGCCACAGATGATATTTTCATGAGCAAAAGCTTTTTTTTCTTTTTTCTTTCTTTTTTTTTTTTTTTTTTTTTTTTAAATCAACATTACTTCATAGAAGAAATAGTATTTTGCAGCAAACAGCACTGCCTTTTCACTGTATAAGTAAGTATCTCCTTTTTTATTTATCCTGATTTAATCTGGCATCTTTTACTTCTATTTAGCACTCAGCTCTCCTCTGGTTCTTATGCTGGCTAAGACAGTAATCCATTCCTACCACAATTACATACATCTCTCTTGTGCTCTTGCAGTCATCTTTTCCCAGGCAGAAAACAAACAAACACCCTGTCCTTTTCATTTTTCCTGTATCATACTTTTAGATCACCCTCAATCCTCCTCTCTGAACTTCCTCTAGCTCTACTGTTTTCTTTTTGAGATGGTGAAGAATGGAAACCCATACTACTGAAGGTAATATTCAAGATACTAATGCACCATAAATTTCTACAGAAGCAATGTGGTATTTCTCTTTTGCTATTTATTCTTTTTGTAATAAATAATATGCCTGGAAATGCTATTTTCACTGCTATGGAGAACTGCTTTGATGTTTCTGCACCAGTTAATTTCCACCTTTCATTTGAATGGTAAGAACCAGTTCAGATTCAATCACTGCATACAAAAAATTAGATAAATCATTTTCTTATCAATTTCTCATCCAGATGCATTATTTGGTGTGTGCCAACATTTGATTTTATACATAATTTTTAATGCACATAGCACAAATCATGAGCACCTGGAACCTCCTTGAAGTACCAAACCATTCTACTAACCCAACTAATGCTTGCAACATCTACATACTTTTGTCACTTCACTGTCAAACTTTTTTCTTCTATCTGCATCCATATTATCACAAATCCTCATGGGATTCAACTGGTTATTCCTACTTTTAACAAAATGAACCACTTCTGCCCTCACTAGTAATCTGTTGCCAGTTGTTACTTATAATACTTTCCATTTGATCTAAATGAAACCTAGCATTTCCAAAAGCCTGTGGTAAAGAATATCACAGAAGGAAAGACCGATCCAATCTTGGTCTTCATTAACATTTCTATAAACTTCAGTTATACAGTCACAAAGCTGACCTACGAAGAGTTCCTCAACCAGTCCACCTACCTATCAAAAAGCTGGTATCATACACAGATATCAGCTACTTGTAGCAGAAAGACAGCCCTAACAAACAAGTATCAGGCAACAGCCATTTGCTCCTTTATCACCAAGTTCCTCTCAGAACACGTGGATGAATGCTATTTCATCCTCACCTATTGTTTGCCTCATGCATCTTTTCTTCTACTGATGCTTCATTTTGAGACATAAACCCTGTCACGTTCCTTAAGAAAAATTGCAGCAATAAGACCTCACTAAGTGTTGTCAAAGTGGGTGCAATCAATTGTTTGTCAGTTTTCATCTCATGCTCACCAAGATTTTCTGCAATGTTTCTGTCTGCTATTTCCACAACTTTTACATTTCCAGCAGGCTACTGGTCAGGTAATCCCACCAATTACATCTGACTAATTTTCTTTACGATCACTGAATCCACCTAGACTTCACATCACATTTTGAGCCATTTAAGTATGACCTGACTTGAAGGTGTTATGGAATACGTTGTACTTCTTCAACCAACACTATCTATTCTCCATTAGTTCCCTTCAATCTCCATTTGTCCATCATCTCTCTCATTATTTTCCTTTTATCTAAGTTCACTCTGCCAGCTTCCAGCTCTCTCATCCCACCTGGACTATTTCTCCAAGCTCCTTCACACAAGTAAGGCAAACATTTTTATTGTAGGATTTTTTCGCTTGTGTTTCTTCTGTTTAAATCAGACTACTTGTACATGCTTGTCTTGGATTCTTATTTGAGTTTTAGCAGCTTCAGTAGAGAATATAATTTTTCGTGCTAAATGTACATTACATCAAACCACGTGCTGCTCCACTACTATCAGCCTCTCCCCACTCTTCAGGTGTCAATAGACTGGCTCTAGACTTATTTTGAGAAAATCCATCTCACTGCACACAACTCCCTTCCTTTAGAAGAAATTTGCTCATTTATTCATCTTGGCTCTACCAAAAATATAAATCTAAAAATGTACTGCCACTTGGAATTAGATTCTATGCAGGTGTTTTTTTTAAACAAATGCTAAGTTTCTAACTATTTTGTGAAACCTAAATTACAACCTGTATGTTGCAGTTTTTTCCATGCATGCTACCAGGGCCAGTACACTTTGCATACTCTTCTATGCTGTCAGCGGTGCTGTGCAGTGCAGGTGGTACGCCTGCTACCAAGACAGATTCGTATCCAGACATAATTTTAATTATTTACATGCCTTTTTTAAAAAGCCAGTTGAACAAAATTTGCTGGAATACTGCGTATTTTAGCTTTCACAAAAACTTTTTTATTATCAGCCACATCCCAAAGCCATCCGTTTTGTGTGAAATTTACTCAATTCACATTTGGGATGACAAAAATCAGCACACTCTTAGGACAAATGGTAGAAAGCAGATTAACATCTTTATGCCCCGAATGTTGGCACTGCTTTGTAAATTCCTTTAGCAGGAGTTTCCATCATTTAATAGTATTATTCATACAACCATAGAATGTCCTGGGTTGAAAAGGACCACAATAATCATTGAGTTTCAACCCCCCTGCTATGTGCAGGGTCCCCAACCACCAGACCGGGCTGCCCAGAGCCACATCCAGCCTGGCCTTGAATGCCTCCATGGATGGGGCATCCACAACCTCCTTGGGCAACCTGTTCCAGTGCATCACCACCCTCTGTGTGAAAAATCTCCTAAAATTATTATGAAAGAAAGTCATTCCTGAACTTAAATGGGAAAAAAATAAATAAATTAATAAAAATCTGCCCATCTGCAACAGTGAAGTGAGGAGTATTTAGCAAAGTGCAAAAGAAGATGGCATCTGCTAAGATTTGCTTTTAAGTCTTGTGCTCTGTGGCCAAGGACCAATCACTACATATGAATCTATATTATGGCCAGAACAACACACCTTTTTATTTTTTATTGTTCTAAATGTGATGCTATGTGCTTATTGATCACATGAAGAACACTTTCAACTTTTCTCATAAAGTAAGTTTTTCCTATTTATCAACAGATTGCCTAAAAAGCTTCCAGAATGTGCCAATAGAAACTGCAACATTTCTACTACAGCACAAAAAGACAGTTTACAGGTCTTTAATCCGCTGAGATCACATCTATTTTTGTGCATCCAAGAAACACCCCAAAAATAAACCTAAAGCACACAAACATTTCATTCAGGACTAAGGAGTTGTTCCAGAAGAACCTCAAATTCCCATACTTCTTCCCCGTTACGCTGGTCTAAATAACACAAACCTTATCTTACAAATGCTTACACTATCACAACTGCAAACAGCAGACACTAACATTCAGCACAAGAAAAAAAAATTCATTTCAATGCACTCAGACTCACTCTCTTCATCTAGACTCATATTTAAGTAAATTAAAAAGAGCTTTCTAATCTTTTGTTCATGTAGTCACTGCATATATTGATAAGAAGGCACAAGTACTCATAAATATCTGACACAGGAATCATTTTTAATTGTGTTTCTTTCTCGTTTGTTTCATCATTCTATCAGAGAGGCTTCTTGAGGCTTCTATGCAAACTAGTTTTTTATCTTCCAGGTTCAATATGAGCAGTTCTAACATGTTAACTGTTTAACCACAGTGAGGGTGCATTTTCATACCCCACAGTAAGCACTGCATGAAGAGTTTTATGCACATCCTCACTTCCTAGAAGCTGGGGCTTCTTGCTCCTATCCTGCACACTGCATACAGCAGCACAGCGCCCACCTGTTCAACCACACTACCACAGCACAGCTGTAACTGCACAGTGCAGGAAAGAAGCATCCACAACCAGAGACTCTTTTAGGCGCTAATGAAACCAAAAAAATCTGCACAGAACTGCAGTCTAGCCTGAATTTGTAACTAAGCATTCAGAGATTCATTGTTTAGAAGATGCTTCACCTTTCCTCTCCCCAAATTACCTGCAGATGCAAAAAAATAAAAAAAATTCAAATTTACTTCCAGTAGTAGACAATGATTATAAATTGATAGTAAGTGAGATAGTGAGATGCTCCATTTAGTACAGAGCTCAATGGCAAAGCTGTGTGATACATATGTAAAGGATACAAGTATGGACATCCTGTTAGAACCGAAGGCAATTTAACTTCTCAGCTATCTAATGAAAATAAAAAATCACAAAGTTCTAAGAATGGTATTTCAACAGAAAGCCAGTGATAAACAAAAAAGAATCCACTTCCAGATTAGAAAGGAAAAAAAAGCAACAAAAAAGCATTTATAAGCAGTGCAGAGCTGAGAGATGGAAAAGCATCTGCATATCCTGATAAAAGATTTCTTCCTACTCCATTTTCATACACATCGTACTCCTTACTATAGAGTATTATACAGAATGACTGGCATAACAAACACAGTACTGCTGCGGTATGATCCAAACACTCTAACATTTTCTGAGAAGTACTGACAACAAGGACTAACAAAGTACAATAGCTTAGAAATACATAAAATGTTTTCTTTACAACCTCTTTGATGGCTTTTCTGGTAAGACAGCAGTGGTAACCATACAACAGACAATTAGTGTTTCCCTTTGCGACAGCATCAGAAAACAATACAGATTTCAAAAGAGCCTCTTTAATCACATCAGCAGTGAAAGAATGCTAAAGAAAGGGTGGGCTGGTTGCTCACTGAGAAAGGAGAAACACACCTAGTTACAAGGGTCACTGAAAGGACTGACGAACTCAAGCCTTTTTATATTTTTTTTTTTAGCTCCTCCAAAGGTCTCTGCTAAGTTCTGTCCTCCAACCCTCAAGTTCCTCAGTGCTATCAGCGCAATCTAGTCAAGGAAAAGATGATTAACATACAATTAAGCCAACTATACATGCTGAAGTCCACAGGACCAGACAAGAGGCTGATAGCACTGATAGCATTGAGGAAGCTTGCTAACATGACTGCTAGGCCACTTCCTATTAACGTGGAAAGGTCATGGCAACTGAAAGAGGTTTCCCATGACTGGAAAAACATTGTATCTTTCTTCAAGATAAGCAACAATGATGAACTGGAGAACTGTAGGCTAGTATTTCTCACCTCTACTCTGGAGAATGTTATGGATCATATTCTGCAGGAAAAAACTCCGTAAGGACAAGAAAGTGAATGCCAGTTCACTAAGGACCAACTATGCCCAACTACCTGACTGCATTCTGTGCATTCCTTCACTGCAGCAAGGCTTTTCACATGGCTTCCCATGGGGGCCTTATATTCAGACTGGAGAGATGTGGAATAAGTGAATGATAAGGTGAGTGAAAAATGAGTTGGACCAATGGGAAACCGAAAGAGTCTAAAGGATGATGATTAGCAGTACAAATCAGCTGAGAGCACACCTCAGTGATCTGTACCAGAACCAATACCTTTCAGCTTCTTTGCTAATACTCTAGATGATAAGACCAAATATACTCTGCAGGTTTGCAGATGATACTAAATTAGAGGAAGCAGTTCATACACTAGAAGCAAGGGCTGCTATTCAGAGAGACGTGGCAGGCTGCAGAAATGAGCTTACATAAAACTTACCAAGTTCCACAAAAGCAAATATATCTGGGACCCCAGATCTAAGTCCTGCATCAGAGACAGAAGCCCGTGCAGCAGTACAGACTGGAGGCAACTGGCTAGGAGCTGCTCTTCAAGAGGATCTGGGGGGTTTCAACTGAGAAGCTGAAGATGGGTCACAGCAGGACCACCCCACAGCAAGGAAGGTCAACCACTTGACACAACTGCAAAAGTTCCCTCGATGTGGGGAAGTGATTCTTCCCCTCCATATGACCCTTGTAAAACCATATCTAAGGTACTGCAGTTTTGCGCTCTCCAGTGTATCAAAGACACCGACACTCTGCAGCAAGTCTGGAAGAACGCTGTCAAGATGTCCAGGGGGACATATATCATATCATACAAAGAGAGGCTGAAAGAGCAATAAACAAATAAATAAATAAATAAGAGGCAGGAAGGAAGATTAGACCCTTTTGCCATCTTCCACTTCCTAATTGGAAGGAAGAGAAAACATGAAGCCAGACTCCTCAGAGATGCACAGCAGAAAGATGTGAAGAACCATACACAAGCTGGAACAAAACAAATCCAAACCCATTGTAAGAATTGATTTATTTCTATTTATTTCTGTAACAGGGGCCAAGCAACGAACCAGGTCATTCTGACAATTCATGGATACGGAACAAGGCCCTGAGCAATCTGCTCTCACTAGGCATGGGTTGGGCAGGAGGTTCCAATCTACACGATTCCAACCAGCAGTCAAGTGATTTCTAATCTACATAATCCTACCACAAAACTAAAAAAAAACAGTGATTAGTCGTAGGTACAAACTTTCAGTTAAAGCAAACGCAACACTGTCATAAAGGCTCCCAGAATTATGTACCTCAATCACTTTCATTCCCTCCTCTCAATAAGTCTGACACCTACACAATCTTCCCAAATAAGTTAAAAAACATCAAAAGCAGAATCCAAACAATAAGTAAGGTTAAAAAGGAGAGAAAAAAAAAGAGAAACAAGCAATATTTTCATCTCAGAAGTACAGAAGTAATAGCTCTGCTGCTAGACCGAAGGCATACTAAAAATTCAGAAAGGAGACTGTTCTCATATGAAAGATAGATGCAGGAAATATATTCTACTGTTACATAGGAAAATTCAGAGGCTGAAAGGTTAAAATAGGCAAAGGATGATTTCTGAACTGTCAACTCATTCTAAAAAATACTGGAGTGCATAAAGCATTTTAAAGAGGATGATAAGTAAGAATTTCAGAACACAATTTCTGTGGCAGGTCAGTATGTGATACCAATCATACATGATCATTGTTAACACTGGAAGAGTTTTTTTAAGATAAGCAAAATGAAGTAAGAAACTTTACGTTACTTTTCCAGAGTATCTGGAAAAATTCCCCTATATTAAAAAAAAAAAAAAAAAAAAAAAAAAAAAGTGTCCAGAATGTTTCTGTGAGAAAAAAAAAATAACATGTAAAGGTATGAAAGGAACTCTATGATGTAAGTAAAGGAGAAATAAAAAACAAAACTAGATGCTTCTTCGATGCTGTCAATTCTTCAAAATTCCCCCAGATAACAACAACAACAGAAGCATACAAAGAATGCTCAACAATAAAGAAAACTCCAGTAATTTATTCAAATGAAAAGGTGCACCTTAAGAAAAAAAATCTGAGTAAGGAAAGCATGAAAGGAGGATGAAAGAGTTCTTTAAACTCTAAGCTGTGGGAACAATTTGCACTTGCCTTTCTGTACAGGCCAAAGATCATCTTTTTTTCCCCCTTATTTGTGAGGGCAGTGAGCTGGACTAGATTGCTGATACAGCTGAAAGGTAATGCAGACTAGCTCCACCAACACTCTTCTATCCATCTAAAATTAGTTTTCTGCCCATTTAGCTCAACTTGAGGTGAAGTGCTGGAAGCGCCAGCGCTGACACAAGGAAAGCTGTCAGTGGGAGGGGCAGCAGGACTGTCGCTCTGAGCAGCATCCAGCAGCTAGGAAGGCCTGGTCCTACTGCAAACTGCTAAAACAAAGACTTGCAGGCTATACATTATGGCCTCACATGTGGGAACTGCTAAGAGTTAAACTGCCTTTGCAATCAGAGATAATCAGAGCTGTGAGTCAAAGGAATCAGAGAGCAGCTCAGCAGTCGGCTGGTCAATTGAAAATGTTCAGTAGGCTCCACTGGCTACATTTTAACACTAGACATTCCGCTCCTGTATCTCCAGTATCTTTACTGAATCTTTACTGAATCCCATCCCACAAAGTTTAAATAAAATGTGAAGAAAATAGTAATATGTCTGTAAATATGTTTGTATTACATTATTTTTGTAATAGAAGTATTAAAGTTCCAGATCTAATCATGCTAAATTTCAGGAGCACCAACTGTTAACAAAACCACAGCATGCTAAAATTCATTACATAGACTTCTTTTTTAAACAGCTAAAAAACAAAACAGACTCTACCTTTAATATCCCTGGAAGAACAAACATTTTCTCAATAATTACTTTCAAAGGCCATGAACAACTGAAAACCACTGATTAAGTAATTAAAAAAAAAAAAGGGAAGAAAAAACAAAAAACAAAGTAACACTTGCCAGCTTGCTAACTGCATCCAGTTCTGAACTTGCTTTTCAAGAAATACCACTCAAAAGACAGATGAAGCAAAACGCTCAAGCTTTCAAACTACTATCCTGCAGCTGGAGATAGGGTGGAGCCATCTTCAGCTAAATACTAAACCCACAGTCGCCTCCATCCAAAACCTGTCCAGACCTATGAAACTGCTCTGAGTTCCCATCTCCTTTTCATTACAAGCCGTTCTTCCAAGCAAGGAGCAGCATCTTCTCCAGGTAACACTTTGCTTGATGAGAAGGAACTTTCTGACTGCATTCATGGCAGGGATTTTTCTCTGCTATCCAGCAGGTAGAGATTCTGAGATCACATATTTCCCTTACAGCAGTATCCAGTAATCTTGTTTAAAAGTTTATTAGCCCGCCATGTTAGGTAAATGTAGCCATAATAACCCAGATCAGAGAAACTCAGAAGTCTACTTTCAAAAGCTTGTTTTAATTGTAAATGATCTTAAAATTGTGTTTTGAGCAGTGAGCCCTGGTAGAAATAAAATTACAATGGACGGCAGTGTTTCTAGATGTGAGCCTCAGAATTTACAAAAGCAACTGCAAACATGAAACCTTCCATCCCCTGCATAGTTTGAATTCTCATCTAATGGGCTCTTGAATAATCTTTCTGTTAGTCTGTCATATTAAATTCTATCATCAGGGAGATATTCATATCTTGTTACACAAGCCATAAAAATGGGATATGCCAAACAAACACCACATTATATCCTACAACTTTAATAAAAATACAGCAGTAGGATGAATTTTTGTGTAAAAGAAATAACTTTATGGCACTAGACAAAAACAATCTCATGAAAATAAATATTTTTGCAGCTGTTTCTTACAGACATAAATTTCTAAGATTAAATAATATTAATCATGTCACACAGCATGATGTTTTACTGTAACAACCAAACACTATTAGCATTTATCATTCCCAAAAATCTTTGTGGCAAGTTTTACTAAATGTGCGCGCGCACACACACACACACATACACACACCAGGGAGTTTGCTCCAACTCCAGCAGTTTGAAAACAAACAAAACAGGAAGGCCTGCACAGTTTCTGGATGATTACCATTCTTTACTTACAATCATTCAAGATTTAACCACAGAAAGATACCCTACACTTAGTGCCTTTCACTCCAAATTATTCATTTATAGGACTTGGACAAGCACTCAGGAAAGTGTCCTTACATCATGTAGCGCTTCCTCATTAAACAAAAATTTTTTAAAGGCCGGCTGACCAATGCAGGAAGAATAACCACAGCTTCCTGATCCTGATAACTTACTCCTTCCAGTCTCCAGCCTTCACCATAAACTAGTTCTACGCAGAACTTAACCTGTTATTTAAAATAATTGAGTTTTCCTGGGCAGAGTAAAGCTGATGTTGCACAAGAGAATTAATTCTGAAGATGAATTTAAGTACTGCATCCTAAGTTGAATTTACACTCACTAGAGACAAAGGAGGCACATCCTACACCTCTCACACCCAGGGGCTGTCTGCTCTCCCCAAGCCCACCCAGTATCCTACCCCATATGTTCCCCTTCAGTGAGCCAATTCAGAGTTTTGGCAAAGCACAGTCTGGCAAGACAGTACCCAACAACAAGCTTCACCTCTTTGGCAATACAGTGGTGAGTCCCAGGAGTGGAGTTTGAGATGCAGCACAAGACTGAACCATGGACAAGGTCAGAGGGGAAGGAGCAGCTGATCTCCCCCACCTGTGGCAGGGAGCCCTCAGAGCAGCACAGCTGCGGTATGTTCTGTAATCAGTTTAAAACATTCTGTTAGTCCTCCCTGTGCCTAAACCAGTTAACAATGCTAAGCCTTGCAAAGAGAACCAATAAATAGTTGGCATGCAGCTTTACATTCAAAATGGAGCTGCAGCACCATAAGATAAAAGCAGCCATGTCATAGCTCACTGCTTCAGGAAATCCACACGCACAATTTATCATCACTCCGTATGAGACAACAGCACCACACTGCAATCACCTCGCTGTCCTCTGGATAGTTTATTCTGAAAGAATTATTTGCACATTTGATATCTGTGAGCTGCAGATTGCTAGTTTACATTAACCACGAGACATCGGTATTCATGCTTTTACGACCATCATTTTAATAACTAACTATCCCCATATACTATTAGGACATAATTCTTTCCACAGATTACTTGTAAAGAAAAGTTATTCAAATAACAGCATTGCCAAAGCTTTATTTAACATCTAGCGGATATTATACCATAAATAAAAGTAAAAAACAACTTCAAGTTATTTGCTCTTCATCATTTCTGTTAGTTATAGTACCAAAATAACCATTAGCTGTTCTGTATTCTGATTTATACTACACACTAATTCAGAGATTGAATCCCATTTGGCAAAATCCCCAGTCTGATTCAGGGAGAAAACACAGCACAAGAAAATCAAGTAAGTATACAGCAGTTTTACTCCAATCTGTTTAAAGTACTCAAAAGGCATCTCATGAATTAGTGTACACACTAATAAACTAAGTTCTAGTTCGAAAGTGCACAGTTCTGAGAAGAAAAGTTTCCATCCTAGAATCACAGAATGGTTTGGGCTGGAAAAGATCTTTAAGGTCACCTAGTTCCAGTGCCCTGCTATAAGCAGGGACACCTCCTTCTAGACCAGGTTGCTCAAAGCCCCATCCAGCCTGACCTTGAACACCTCTAGGGAGGAGGCATTCATAACCTCTCTGGGCAACCTGTTACAGTGTCTCACCACTCTTGCAGTAAAGAATTTCTTCCTAGTATCTACTCTAAATCTATGCTCTTCCAGCTTAAAATCCCCTCATTCTGCTACTTTCCTGTAGGCCTCCTTCAGGTACTGGAAGGCCATGGTGAGGTCCCCCCAGAGCCTTCTCCAAGCTGAAGAGTTCAAACTCCCTCACCTCAGCCCATCATTGTAGGAGCTACTGCCTAATTTGTGTGACCAAATCAGGCAATGATTTAATTTGATATCATTTGATTTTAAATCACTGAGTAATACCTCGTTATCTTTGCCACACTGCCTAAATGCCACGAATTTTATTGGCCTCAGAAGCAGAATCAAAACCATCTTTTAGCCTATATTTTTGATGAAAAAAATAGATATTACTTGGTAATTATTTGTGTATCTATCAACATGGGCTGCACAGCACCTATGAAGGCAAGTGCCATTTACTCTTCTGACCATAGCATTAGCAAGCACCCAATCTGCAAACACAAGACACCAACTTTGACTTCACAGCTTAAGAACAGTATAACCTAAAAATACTACACATTCTCTGCTGCTGAAAACAATAACAGAAAGCTTAAGACATAAAAAAATAAATAAGACGAAGATAATAAAAATACATTTTTTACTTAAGCAAGAACCAACAGAGAGCATCAGGGAGATTTCAACCTATGAAACACAATCCTACCTTAAAAAAATACTCAAACTTTAAACCATACAGGCAATAAAATTGAGGTCAAGAAATATTCCAAGCCTCTGTTTCTCCCAATGGAAGTATCTTCTAGAATAAGTAAGAGAATAATTATACTTGCCCTCTAGTTGTCCCCTATACCTCTACAGCCTCCTCTGCTAGAATATCTCCATTTTTAATCTTGTTTTCTCAGCCACCTGCAGTATCTTCAGCTTTCATGCACGTTCTTTCACTCCTTTCTGCCGTGCACACACATATGCACATGCACACCCTGACCTGCACATCGAGCCCTCCAGCCACTCTAACCCTGACTGCTCAGCCAGCATCCAACATCACTTAGTAGCAAAATGAGCCATGCTGAGGAAGCACTGAAAACTTTTGCTTCAAAGATATTGATTTCTGATTTCTCACTTTTAGGAAAGTGCGCAAGTTTCACAAAGTTTCTTGCTATTTACCTCTGCAAACAAAAGGCTTCAAAAGATATCAGTGAAAAGGAAGGAGACAAAATGATGACCAATGACTCACAAAACAAAACAAAACAAAACAAAAACCACCAACAATCCCTCATTCATAAAGCAATATTTGAAAGCAACAAGTTGAGTTTGGTGATTAGTTTCACTTTATAGGATATGCTACAGCACAAGGTAGTTGGACATCCCTCAGTTATCTCAACTACAGCCACAGCTAAAGCTCTATAGAAAAAAAAGGCTGATACTATATTGAAATCCATGCATAATGTGTTAGAAACAATAGAAAAAAAAGAAAAAAAAATAACCAAAAAACAACAACAGTTGTTGAAAACACAACAATAATAATCCACTGTTTTTTGTCCTTGTACAAAAACAGGAAGCAAAACATTAGAATACCCATATAGGCTTATTAAAAAAGTATTTGTGCAAAAAAGGTATATGCAAAACGTTGATTTATCCTTCACAGAATCATTAAGGTTGGATGAGACCACTAAGATCACCTAGTCCAACCATCAACCCATCACCACCTTGCCCACTAACCCACAAAGCTCAGTGCCACACCTACACTTTTCTTGAAAACTTCCAGGATAAATGCACTACTTGTTCCAGTACCTAACCACTCCCATTCACATCAACCTAGCCACCACGTCCCATACTGATGATATCATTATATCATTGCTATTATTTTTACAGTTGCACTTACACACAGAAGAGAGCAAAGATCTCTTTTAGGCACATTCCCATGTGGTGGTTTTTTTTTTCCTTCACAGAAAGACAGAATTTCTATACCTTCTCTGAGGGCAGACTAATGCTTTCCTATCAAACCTCCCCAAAAAACCCAACAAAAGCAGATGAAGCCTCCTGCGCAAGGCAGCTTCTCTTACACCAAATAACAGATGCTCCCATCACAAAAACAAACAAACAAACACACACACACAAAACAACACAACCAAAAAGAAACAAAGTAAAACAGAAAACTGCACAGAGGTACTTTCCAATTCAGAAAGCTGAGGACAAGTCTGGGCTCCTAAAATCCCATCTCCAAATTAAAGGAAGGGCATTATGTGGAAGCAGAACTAGGCACAGGATATTATTTTAGAATGTGCTACCAAGTGCATTACAGCGTGTTTTTATAGAGCACTAATAGATAAATGAAGGGTTCTTTTACTATCTCTTTAAATGCTTTAAGAAGCAGTTCATCTTTTTATTAATATTTTGTGCCACTTATCAGTCACATTAGATTGATACATACAAAAAATAAGACAGTGTGGAGACAGTTTCAATTTAATTTTGCTGAGAGAATTCTCAACCAGTGGGATGAAGATCATTACTAGCAGATAATATTACTTAAGTGAACGAGGTTTCCTGTTCTTAAAAGCCTTGCAAGGAACAGCGAAACAACAAAGAGACATACACGGTGCCATAAAGAAACTCTGAATGGGACTGAGGACAGGGAGACATAAGAAAGGCATCAGCATCATGAATTCCTCACTTTCAGGTAGAAAACCATTCTCAAAAAAAACAAAAACAAAAAACCAAAAAACCAAACCAAACCAAACCAACAACAACAAAAAAAAACAAACAAGAACAGAACATATTCAGACACTGATTGAGCTGATGGAGACCAACAGCATGAAGTAGTTCAGATTCTGAAAAAGACATGGAAGAAAATGAATGATCTTCCTCCAGTTCCAAGTTAATACCTATCTCCATGAAGTCATAAAAAAGCGTCAGAGATGGCAGTGGAGACGCTTCAGACATAATTTCACAATCCAGAGAAAATAAATAAGAGAACAGTCATAGCAGGTAAAAAATTTTCAAGTATTCTACCTAAATAGGAACTCTGCTCTGCCATCCTAATTCGTGTTATTATCATCAGATATTTCACACAAAGATAAAAATAATGAAAAAGCAGGAAAGGCTGACGGCCGCTTCAAGTGGCAGCACTCTGTCTATACAGTCATATACACAGACTGTGTGTTTCTGTGCTGCTTCAGAATCCCAGCTTCCCTTAAGACAACACACAAGCCCGCAGCCTCTGATTTTCAGAATACAGTTCTTAACATGTGAGATGAATGAAAAACCAAGCAGCTTTCTGGATTCCTCAGACAACTGAAGCTTCAGCTGCTGCTGCTGCTAATGGGTTATCCAAGTAGTTTTCTCTATTGCCATTAGGAAACTTGTAGCCAAGAAAATGGAATGAAAATTGTGCAAATTCCTGTCATGGCTGCACCAAAGTCTCTCAGCAGCTCTGAAGGTAGTGACTGGCCACATTCCTTAGAGAGGAGGTCCTCAAACAGAAACTTAACAGAAAATCAGCTCTTGGTATCACTATTTTAACTACTAGGAGACTGAAAAAAGAAAACAGGAAGGAATAAAAGCATTTTCGTTTCTTCTGCAAAATAAACGTGTTTAGGAATACTTTAAAGAGTTCATCATTTCTTGTTCTCCAGCCTTAAAGTTTCTCCATGTTTCTGTAATAGGTAACAGGCAATTTCCTCGCAGCTCAATAACATCCAAAGCGGCAGAATAAAACACAGTTCCCCAAATTTTTCCACAGGGGAAATAATCAATAGTACTCTCCACTCCTACAGCAAGCACTGAACATTTCCCTACCCTAAATCTAAACGGATTTGTCAATCCTTGCATTACATTTTATGTCTATCAAAAGCACATGAATTGATGCAGATGTAAATCTCTGTTCACCAAATTTCTAGTCCTCCAAAACAGGAAAGAACTCCCATGCATGGGGCCTACTTTGTTAGCGTAAATTGCTGCACTTTCTTCCCATGGCTAAAACTTACTGGAGGAAAGTAAATCCAGAACAAGGAAAAAGTTTTAGTAATTCTAATTCCAAGCAAGCTTAAATTTGGTACTCTCAGTTCTTCTGAATGTTCAGTGTCTCAACATTTCAAAGAAAGTAAACATGCAACTTAAATATACCAACATATACAATATCAATATCAATTATCAATACTAAAAACTAGGAGCACTACTGCAGAAAGATAGCGAACTCAGCTTTAAAGAGACAGACATTATCATTCTAGGGACCTTTTTCACAACTTCCATAAGACAGTCTGTACAACATACAGCATAATAATATGGAAAAACTGGCCAAAATGAATATCTGTATGAATCACACCAGTGAAGAACAGTGTTACCAGAAAGACAGCAGATAAATCAGTCAAGGAACACCCTTCCAGAAAGATTACTTTGTTTTTATTGGAGAATGAAACAATAAAAATATTAAAAGGAAACACTTTGACAACAGAATGACAACCACATTTCTTCACAGTAATGTCTATTACACTAAGTAAGAAAAAGAAGTAGTATCTTACTGGACAGTTGTTATCCAAACCAAAATTCTGAATATCATTCTTGGAAGGAATAATTTATTTTAACTGCATGTTTATTTTAAGTCAGATTGATAGTCAACACAAGTTCGACAGCATCAGAATTTTCTTTCTATGTATATATACAAATACAGAGAGACACGTATTTCTATTAGATTGAGTTCAATTACAGTTGACACAACTGCATTTGGTACCTAACTCATTTGTTCTGCACATTAATGGCAGAGATTTACAGAGGAATTCTCAGTTCTCCCTCTCCCAACCTTCCAAAAAACATCACATAAGCAATTGCTGCTTGCTGCTTTTGCAGATTTCTGCATACACTGGAGTCTATGAAATACATAGACTAAGATGTGGACTCACTGTCCACATTAGGTTTTCTTCACACAGGATTCCTAACACACACATGCAAACGCACCCACACATTCTCAGGTTTTGTACCCAATCATGCCATTAGTGCTAAAATTAACATGACCCCAAATAACAAGGAAACACAGAACTGATTGATTACCCTGTCCATCAGTCATGCAATACTGAAACTTCCAAGGAGGATGCTACCCAGTGTCATGCTGGTAACTGCTACTGAAATATGACCTCAAAAATAAGAAATGTGGATACCGAGTATGGAGCTTATTGTCTGTGAGCAACTGCCTAACCAGTATGCATGCAAGGTGCACAGGGGAGACAGCAACTGAACATCTTTGTGACACTTTTAGCAGCACACCATCTTCACGGTATTCAATGGAGAGAGTTCAGAAGAAAAATGCAGTGCCTGCAATGGAGCACCTGTGTTTCACCATCAAACGCTTTAAAGGCAGAAGTAAGGTAACAGAATGGTAGTTACTGATCAGGGGTTTCTGAACATTGGAACTTCAGACCAATTATTCAGAAGAACAGATACTGTTTTATTTATGCAGAAATTCCAATCCAGAACCTCTAGTAATAAAAGAACAAAATTCAACATCCCTCAGGAAGATAAAGGCTGTGAAGGACAATACCTATCAATACAGGCACACAAAATCTCAACTGCTAAACTTAGATCTGACTTGAAATATACTCATGAGAAACAGTCTATTTCATCAATATATTTTTTTTACCTATCACTATGGTAAAAACTGAGCAGCTATCAGCCTGTGTCGATCAGCTACGCGCTTACTGCAATTTTGAGAGACTGCAATAATATTTTCTTTCCCATGGGTTAAACTGTGAAGATTCAACAATTAAACATATTCGAATTTCAGCAGACTTTTTACACTACAATTAAGAGCTTTACAGAGAAAAAAAAAAACAAAAAACAAACCCTTGCAAATTAAAAAAAAATTATGCAAGGCTTCACAACCGCTAAAGGTTCCTTTCATTTGCAGCTGACAGATTCATCGTCGGGCTTGTAAAACAAACGTAAGAATAAAGAGACCCCCTCCCCAAATTAACCTCAGCCCCACGTGGGCCTTTACGCTAGCGATTCAGAAGCGGACCAGCCGTACGGTGGGGGGAACGGGCTCAGCCCAGGCCGGGGCCCGGCAGCAGCACGGCAGGCAATGCCGCCCGGGCGGCGCTGCCCTCACCTCGCGCTAACCTTGCCGGCCCGGCAGCCCCCGCCCTCCCGCGGCCGCTCCCGCCGCCCGCCCGGCCGCGCTGCGCCCGGCCCCGACCGCGCTCTGCCCCGGCAGCAGAGCGCCACGCTCCCACCGTCCCCGAAAAATACAGAAAGAAAGAAAGAACCAGAAATCAAATCCCCCTCGCTAAGCCCTCCCCCGAAGCAGGTCTCTTTTTACCAAACGAAGCCACCCTCCACGGCACCCACCCTTCCCCCACGCCACCGAGGCACCTCTCATTGTCGTCGTCCCCCCAAGGGGACCCGTTCCTCCCCCCCGATGCGCACACACACACACGCTCGCCTCCCCCGTCCCCCAGTCCGTATCGTGCCCCTCGCCGGTTGCCAGAAGGAAAGGCGGCCCACGGGCCGCTCTCCCCCTGCCAGCCGTGCACGCACCTTCCAGAAACAAGCTGTCTCTGCAGCCGCCGCCGCCGCCGCCACCGGCCATCTTCCTCGAGCCGCGCTGCCTCACTCCATCGCCCAGCGAGGCGGCGGGGCCTGGCCCTTCCCCCGGCCTGCGCGCTCCGCCGCTCACCCACCCCCACTGCGGAAGGCTGCCTGACCCGCAGCGGCGGCGACGCCGAGGCCCGGCCCTCCTCCCGCACGGCGCGCACGGCTGCCCGGGCCGCGCTGCCTTCCGGCCCCGCGCAGGAGAAAGCGGCGGCGGCGGCGCGCCCGCTCCTCCCTCACCCTGCCCGCCCGTCGCAGCCCCCCGCGCCGATGCCGGCCGGGCCCGGCCCCGCGGCGGCCGGTGGCGCCCGGCGAAGGGAGACGGGCCTGGCCGGGGCTCCGCCGGAGGCGCCTCCGAGCCGAGGGGGAGGACGAGGAAGCGGTGCGCGCTGCGCTGCCGCCCCTCTCCTCCATGAACGGCGCGGCGGGGCCTCCCCGGAACCCTGGCTCGCCCGTCCCCGGGCGGAGCGGGGCCGCCGGCGTACCCCGGCCCCCGGGCGATAAAATGGCCGCAGTAGGGCTGCGCCCGGTAACGGCTCAGGTCCGCGCTCCCCCCTATCAGATAGGAGGCGGCAGCTTTTTGGAGGTGAGGAGGTGGATCGGACTGCGTAAAATGAATGAACTTTCAAGAAGCAGGGAGCTCAGTGCGCAGGACGGGGCCCTGCTGGCTTCCCCTGCTCGGGCACAATACGGCAGCGGGCCACAAAGGTCTGACGGACCGTTGTCTGTCGGCTTTCTCGTGGCCAAGTTACGTTTAAATGTAAAACTGGGATTCTGCAAAAAGCACGGCGTTGGCAAGGCAACTGCACAGAAACTGCAAGTCATGGCCTGAGATGTATGTGATTTTTACAATAAATATAAATAAATAAAAATACACTTGTTTTCTAACGTGTAGATATTTATATTTTAAAAAGGATACTTCTAAAATACTTTCCCAGGATACTTAGCTACCACATGCACAGTTTTTAAAAACCAGAAGGTACGTTCTGACCATTTAGAACTCTCAAAAACCAGAGATACCAGAGGTAGCTTTATTTCACAAGTTCCTAATGCTGGCATTTCATTAATACTACCTTTACTGCAGAAATGAGGAATTTTTATGACCAATTACTGAAAAGCAAGCTTCCACAACTGATGAAACTTAAAGAGTACGTACACCCAATGAAATCCTAAACTAGGTTGAGTTCACGTGCCTAGCGCTTCTGAAGATTAAAAGTTAGACAAAGGAAGACTGCAAGATTTCTCAATTATTTTCATTCCTGAGGTTTCTATACACATAGCAACCATAAGCCCATGTGCTTAAAGACACGTAAAGGAGAGTGCTTAGTTTGGACATGAGAAAGAAATGCAGAAAAACAACTAAAAGCACAGAGGTGCCCTGTAAGACCTGAAAGATATCAGACTGCTCCCTGAATGCTGTGTTGCCAGAGCTAATAAATAAAATAATGAAAATAAAAATACTGAAATAAGAATTCCACAACCTGTATCAGTGCTGCCACATTTACACTTCTCCATTCTCAACATATTTAGATGTGGAAAAAATGACTTTTCATAAGAGAAGTATCACAAAATATCCCGCTTTCATTAGTAACAAAATTAGATGGAAATAGATTAGGAAAATTCAGTGCAAGCTAATTATAGATTAAAAAAGCAGAAGACCATATGTGCGTACTAGAAACCTAACATTAAAAGATCAAAGTATAAATAGCAATAGAAGAAATTATCAATATTAATCTGGCTGCAGAGTTGATTTTAGAAGAGCTCTCAAATTACATCTCATTGCGATATTCTGTTTGGTTTTGTTCTTTGTGTTGGTTTTTTTTTTCCCCTTTCTTTTAATAGGATACAAGCAGCTAGTATGCAGTAAAATCTTTCTCTCCTTTTATTCCATGAAGCTTTTTTAAGTTATTTTATTATGCTCAGCTTTGTTGGTTTGGTTGTTTGTTGTTTGTTTGCAAAGTATCTGGGGGGTGCGCCATACTGATGAGCCAAGCCTTTCCACCAGCCTCCTAACTCTGGTTGGAACCATAGGATTTTGTCATGTATAAGAACTGACTGAGTGAGCAATAAGGAAATGAGCATTCCTATCCCTGCTGATGAAAATCATACAGAATTTACAGTGGTTTTTTTCAGTCCAAATGTTAGTTCTCTAAGAACCCAGGAACAAAATGGAGCAGCTCATTACTTCCTGGCTTCTAGCAGCCCCTACAAGCTGACTATTTCAAGTATGGATTTACAAACACTCACACCAAGATCCTGAATTTACAAACATTTACATCTGCATTGCTCTATTGTCACAGCACTGCATAGAGTGAAAAGCTGATTACCACCTTAGGTGAAGATGGATTTTTATTTCATCTCACAAATCTCATTTTTCCTTGTCTTCCCGCATTAAAACTTGTATTAATAAATACAAATTAGATGACTTAGTAGTGAAATGACAAAAACGTGTTTTTCTTCTTTATATTTCTAATTCTTTCCCAATTAATTCTTATTTTAGCTATAGCTTTGTAAGATTAGCCAACAGAACAGGGAACATTACCCCTTGGAACTCTATTTCCTCACTTAAGAAAATAGAATCAGGGTTACATTTTTGCAGCTTCTATAGTTCTGGCTGTATGCATTACTTATTTTGTTTTACTGTTACATAAATCAAATATAGACATTTTAGAGGATTTATAGGTACTCTGAATCAAATCTTTGTAATGTACAGTCCACAAACCCATTTTGCAGACTACAAATTTAAGTTTTTTAACAGTAATGCCATTTAGAAAATAATGATTATGGACTGAATTATGTTTCATTGTTTTCCACTGCTGCTTTTGGAACAGTTCTTTGAACGTATTATTGATGCACCATCTATTTCCTCTATTAAATATATATTTTCCTTCTATCTTTATGACCTGATGCCTATTTTCCCCTATGCATTTTTAAAGCAAAATCAGATATATTTACTCTTCCAGAATATTCCCAGATGGAAAAGTACCCCTTGCCTAGGATAATGCATCAAGATAAGTTTTTCTTAAATTTTGACATTATAGATAGTTTGTTGAGTAAATAGTAAATAAGTATGGGCTGTGATCATCAGGACTTAGTCTGAAATGTCTTCTTAAATCTTTCAAATCTGATCAGCCTATCTCAAAATGCAAGGTTGTGTTCTTGCAGATTAACCATAATGAACATCTATTAGATTTTCTGTTAGTGTCATGAGTATTTTGAAAAGAAAAATCTAGCTATTCATTGCTGTGGCTTTTGCTTAAATACCTGCTGTACCTTCTTAGCCATTACTGCATTATAATCATTCAGAGAGAAACAATTTTTCCTTAAATTTAAGTTCTCTGAGATCAAGCAGATGTATTGGACCAAAAAAAGTTACGACTCGTTCAGCATCAAAGTGAGAGTTACAGATATAAAAGACCGATGGAAAAGTATGCGCAGCATCATCAGCCTCAGTAAAGGGCTTCAGGAAACAACCTTACTTTGTGGAAGGTCTGGGTTACATCTGGATGGTCATATTTTTCTAGAAGAAAACAGGAGTGTGGTGCACAGC
Source organism: Lagopus muta (assembly GCF_023343835.1). NCBI lineage: Eukaryota > Metazoa > Chordata > Aves > Galliformes > Phasianidae > Lagopus > Lagopus muta. The sequence continues at coordinate 30,322,720 of NC_064434.1, read as the reverse complement.
CCAGAACCGTGCACAGCTACTGCGAAACAGTACCTCTCCTAAGCCAGAGCTGTGATTGTGAGCAAAAGGGAAACTTTATGGAAGGCAGTGATTTCAAACTTATGTATGGAGTCATGCAGAAGAAGAAGAAAATAATGGATGCAACTGTGTCATGAAAAATAAAAAACAAAGACTACGTAATCAGGAAAACAAAATTATAGAAAAATTTAACGTAGTAAAAATGAAAGCACGTAAGGCATCCAAAAACATCCCACATCCAAAACACACTTTGTATACATGTACAATGTCAGATCCTGTCTCTAATCTCCTGCTTTTCAAATCAAAAGTATGTGCCCAAGTCAAGTTTAAGGTAGTTTTAAGCACATTTAATAAATATGGAATCTTTCTTCATGTTAAGTTACACAAAAATCTCACAATTGCACATGGAAATAAAAGTACTTCATTGTCATTTAACAAAGCAAGGCTTGCTGATGGTCTTTTTTTCTAATGGTCTCACCCTTTAGAAAAGTAATTGCTGACTTGCAGCTGAAATCATCAGAGATGCTTCAAAATTAATCTCAAGGTTTTTAAGTTGGTAAAGCTATCCAATTTAAACAAATATGTGTCAGAAACAGAAAATATGTAATTGAAATTGTTTCAGCAGGATCACACATGTTGGGGGAAGATCACCTTTCCTCTGCCTGTTTGAGATGCCCATTTCCATAAGGCTTTAAGAATACTTGTGTTTCAGAGCAATTAAGGCAGTCTTTCCCCAAATGGTATGTATTATATGTAGGTAACTTCTATATGCATCTTAATTGTGTTTCTAAAATTAAACTACATCCAGGACACATAAAACATCAAATATTAACCTGTATGCATACAAGCAGAAATACATATTAAAAAGCAACAAAAAAGCAGGTTTGTGTACAAGGGGTTGTGTCATAATCAGAATAAAAGCAAAGCAAAAAAAAATCACTACATCCTACCCATGATCAGTGTAAGTGTTCATATGATGCTGGCAAAAGCACTGAATTTCTTTCTAACAAATTTCCCTCTCATAAGAACCTCCAAAATCTGTTCCCACTGCAGAAAATTGATGAGAGATCTGGACTGTGATGATGGATGTTCCTGTCTGTGTACCTCAGTGGTTTTAGTGTATTCAGTCTCATCTGTGGAGTGGAACCAGTAAAAATACACGTGGCAACAGCTACACTGCAAAGAACAGAATCCACACAATAAGGATTTGAAAGATGTAAAGGGACCATTTAGTTTGACCTCCTGCAGACAGCTAGGTCTGTTGTTACGTTGTCTCTGGTGCATACCTTTAAAAACTCAGTTTATGATCAATCTTCAGTATCCACAAATGATGTTTTTCCCTAGTATCAACCTGAATTATCTTGTCTATGAGTAAATTTCTTCTTGTATCTTAACTGGAGATCACTGAGCAACTTCTATATACAGGGAGAAAGCAGTTATGTTTTTCAGTCTTATCTCTTCTATAATTCCTTCAGCCTTCCTTAATTTATTATTTTTAATCTTCTCCCTGGAGTCCCTTTAACTTGCCTGCATTTTAAAGTGGGACATTCAAAACAGGACACAGTACTAATGTAGGTCTCTCTAAAGTCGAGTAAAGCAGAATGACTGTCATCTGCTTCTGACATACTGCAATTCCCCTTAATATAGCCTAAAACTTTTTCAACAAAATCAGTTAGATCATCATCAATTTGTAATCCAGTGTAACTTCTTGTTCTTTTTCCATTCTGTTGTTCCCTAGCCAGTTATATCTCATTTTGGAGTAGTTTGTTTGATTTCTCCTTCTGAAGTCTATGATTACTTGCCTTCACTACATATTAGCTTGCTGGTTTTAGACCACTTCTCTTAATTGCTCCAGATCGCTACAAACTCAATCCTGTTACATTAGGGGCTTACAACACCTGAGGTCTGACAGTGAAAATGCTAGCAGAATTCTGTCTAGGACAAAACAGCACAGAATCAAGTGCCTTTCTCAGGCCCACTGAAAAACTCCCATTTTTTTCAGCCCACTTTTCCTAGTTCAGTTTTAAGATGTCACACAGGACAATGGATAAAGTCTTACTACAGTCATTATCACTTGCATTTTTTCCCTAGTTATCCTGTATGCCAACAATTCCATTGAAGATGGACAAAACTGTACTTTGACATCAGAATTTTCTGTTTATTCTCAGGAACAGGAAATTGGAATACAAGTCCAAGAGATGCATAAGAAGACCTTGACATCTGCGTCAAAGCTTAAGCCCTTGCTCTTCTCAATCTTTTTCATCTCACTCACAAGAGGAAGGATGTTATTCGGTGGCATTATTTCATCTGTCAGAAGGTTGTGGATGTCTGTTGCTATTTCTGAAAATAGTATTTACATTGTTTAATGGAAGTATATTTTAATAACATAGGTCCACATGAATTGCTGTTATACACATAGCAATTTAGAGAGCCATGGGCTAAAACTTGAACATAGGAAGTTCCATACTGACATGCAGAAGAACTTCTTAATGGTAAGGATGATGGAGCACTGAAGCAGACTGCCTGGAGAGATGGGGGAGTCTTCTTCTTTGGAGATAGACAGAACCCATCTGGATGCCCACCTGTGCAATCTGCTGTAGGGAACCGCTTCAGTGGAGGGGTTGGACTCGATGACCTCCTGAGGTCCCTTCCAACCCCTGTGATTCTGTGATCTGTAATTGTCAAATGATGGGATGTATGTTTGAAAGGCTCTAAGCAAGATGAAGTTTTCTCCAGAGTTGTATGGATATCCAAATTAGTTCATGTAAAATCACTGTGAAATCAGAAGTAAGATAAGTTCATGGAGTAAAGTCTTAGTAATGAGAGAGTAGAGAATTTTGACTGATGGAAGTTACGTGGGCCATGACACAGGAGAGTTTAAAGAAAATGGAGTTGCCTCACGTGCTCACATTTCTACTACACAGAAATATCTCAGTGCGAGGAGATTTGCTAACTCACAGTGAGTACTGAAGTATTTGCCAGCATGCTGTTCCAGTTCATGAAGTGTATGAAGTGTCTGATTTCAAGGTTTTTTGTTTTGTTTGTTTGCTTGTTTAAATTTAAAGATCTTCCAAGCCTTTACACTCTTTGATAAATAACAGTGTCTTCACTATGGGTCCATCTGATTAATTCATTCCAGGTATATGCCATCCCTTATCACTGTAGCTACATGCATAAAAATTAAATGACTCTGGTTGTCACTGGTGTATTATTCATAATGGGTACCATTATGGATTAAGTTTTTCTAGTAGTCACATGTAGCTGTTAGGAAGCCAAGAGGCTGGAATGCACTGGGTTGGTTGCTCCATTCTAGAAATCCCTGGAGACCCCTTTATTTGACACACCCATGTCACATAAAAATGTCAGTAATGTAACTTCTGATTTTGTCAAGAGTGAAGGGGATGTTCACTACATTGGGCATAACAGGTGTGTGATCTGCCTCCAGTGGATTAGACTGGTTTAGATGTTTCACTCCTTTTTCCGTTAAAATTTCATGAGAATTACTTTGGTAGTTATTCACCTTCTCTGGGAGCATGAAGTCCACACAGTAGTTAAGTATATTATGAACGTGCGTAAGCATATTACTTAGTCTATTTAGAGTCAGAAGAAAATGGCTGTTGCTTTTAATATTTATGAAGACAATTATCTCTATTTCTTTTTGATAAAACTCTTCAAACTCTTCAACATGAAATTAGATTTACTTATTTTAATATACAGAATTCTGCAAATTTCTACAAAGGGGTCTGAGATCATAAGGACCATCTTCTTCATTTTTAAACAAAATAGAGATATGAACTCCAGTCATTCATCGGTTTGAAGATGTGAAGTACTCTGACTGAGGATTTATGGTTGCTAAAACAATGTGAAATTTCAGCAGACTGTTTAAACTACTTACCATATGATATGATGACATTTAAAGTGGAGCATACCTACTACTAACATCTGTTCTATTTGCTGTCTTGTTGTATAGAAGCTTAAAGCACCGAAAAGTTTTAGAGTGCTGTATCAGTTTTCATCATAAAAATTCCAGATATGTACCAACCATAAGGATGGATAATAGTTGTAATTGTTCTCTGGAAATCTCAACAAGTAAAATATAATCTTTTTAGAAGTAAGTAATATAATTTAAGAAAGGAAAATTAAATCACATTCATTACTTACAAGCGGCTTTCTAAAAGGAAAATTATCAAATAACAATTCTAGAAAAGTATTGGGAAGATATTTAATGCTATAGAATGCTTCTACACTGAAAAAACAGTGTTTTCTAACTGAGACTTTGCTCTTTGTATCTGCTCTGGTTTCCATGGAAATAAATAGGAGGCATTACTTCTGGAGAGATATGCACATATGCTAAATATGTTTAAATATATTAATATGTTTTTATGGTTTATAATTAACAGGATATGATTAACAATATTTTCACAAATTGGGGACATTTGTTTTGGAGTCTCATTTTTGCCCTCATCACTCTATTTAGCAGCAACCCACCTGCTGCCATCTCCCCTTGAGCAGACAGACTCACCCTGTTTTCAAGGGTCTCTTTACCCATTTGTCTCAGTTCTCCCTGTGGCTCCTGTACTAAAAGCAATCCCTCCGCTTCCTGTCTGTCATTGTTCAAGCTCTCTTCCCAGTATTCCCCAAAATGTTTCTCTGTGGCTCTTTTTATTTAGCTTTATTAGCTTTATTTAGCTTTATTTTCAGCTTCTTTCCCCCTACCCAAACCAGTACCAAAAACTCCTCCTATGCTTCCAGCAGAGATTTCTCCAACTCTTTCCTTTGACAATTGCTACTCCATTCCTGCCTATTATTGCAGCTCTCTCCCACTGCTGTTTCTTCTACATTAGTTTGTTAGTATCCATGAGCCATATTGAATAACTGAGGGTAGTAATAGCTGAAATTTAACTAGATGAATAAAACCTAGTCCCTATTGAGTATATTTTCTTCAGTGCTGTAATTCAGTTTGATAAAAAGAGAGATTCTGTCCTTTTTCCATTAGCTAACACAAGTCATTTTGTTTTTAAAAATGTTGCACACATATATGTAAAACTGAAACAGCAATCCAACAAATTTCATATTCAGTGCAAAGAACCTCAGCAAAAACATAATCAGTGCAACACAATGTTTGAGATTTTAAGCCAACAAAAGCCAGACCATTTAGAGCTAAGGTTCCCATAGCAACCTTACTGTCTCCTCCTGTGTCTGTGTCTTTTTTTTTTTTGAAGAAAAGACGACATATTGCTAGAGAATGTGCTATATTATTCCATAAATAGAACCTCAGCCTAATAGGTAAGTTAACTATAGAAAAACTTGGAAAATTGTATATGTGACTGCAAAGGAAATTAAGTCAACGTGGCTCATAGAAGTACTTCATGTATATAAATACTACAGGAAAATTTCATGTAAGCTGCTGTTACAACATCATCATTAGCACAAATTCTGGTTGCAAGTAAATTTTTGGCATGCTTATAGTTACGCCAATTATTTCCCCAGATATATAGAAAATATAAAAGGTAGTTAATTAGAGGAGGAAACATTTCATATTTCTTAAAAAAGTACTATACAGGAATACTCTTCAACTTTTAAGGGATTATTTTTCAGAGAAGGCAGCTACATAGAAGTACCAAGGAACTCAAAATAGGCAGTCAAACTTTAGGGCCACTTTAGCATTGATTTTGCACTTTACATTGAAGTTATTTTTGATACAGAACCATCTCAGAGGACCTAGAATATATCATTACAGGCACAGCAGAAAGCACTTCAGCATCCAACTCGTGAGTTTGAGTTTCTCATTCTGGATGCTGGTTTAGGCACTGCAGTTCAAGAGAATGAAACCCTATTATTTTTTTTTTTCCCTGGATCTAGATTAAGAGGATTAAGTTGATGTCCCTGGTAATTTACCATAACTTAAAATTGTGCTTTTTAGAATTGGAAACATTTTATGTACCATTGATGCAAAACTCTGGCAAACCACATGGTAATCAGTTAATTTGGAGAGGATTTTAAAACAATAACACAACGAAGAAAAACAAGAAATGTCATTAAAAGAAATACTCCTGAAGCAAATTAGAAAAATACCATCCATTTGCTCAGCTGGGCTGTAGCATACATTTTCCTTATTCAGTTTCTTTGTAAAATCTACAGTGAAGCCCTGGTTAACGTCCTGACAGTTGTTAGCATCAAAGCAAGTGGATACTCTTGGTATTCAAGCACTGTTAGCTAAAGAAACCTGATGCTCAACAATGAGATGACTGGCAAATCCCTGAAGAATCTGCTTTTTTATAACAGTATATGGACAATAACAGACAGTGTGTCAACTAAAAGTGGGTAGCAGTCTGAAATACTGAATAGATCCCCAGAGAAATAATAATGAGGAACTATTCAACCAATACCCTCTATCTGGCTCTCAAGGACATTACAAGACAGTAATCACATTTTGCTAGGCTGGATTCAAGTTTGTTGGAAGGAGCAGATTAACATTTACTTGTTAATCTGCATTTAAAATAGGAAAGGGAGGAAGTTAAGATTTTGGGGGGCGAAAACAAATGAAATGCATGGAATCTTAGGGTCTGAATAGTGAGTTTTCTTCTAGATAATGGTTAAGGTAGGCACAGAGAAGTAGCATAGATTGAAAATACAGAAACAAAACATGAAGAGAAAAAAAAAACACATAATGATGAAAAAAAGAGACGGAGAGTTTGAAGAATGTAAGTGTGTGAGCTCAGAAAAGCCAGTGGGGCAGAGCACAGGCCGGAATAGTTTTCCATACCATGAACAGGGGTTTGAAGTTACCTAGCTCCCTCTTACACCCAGGGAAGTTAAGAGTCTTTCAAATTCTCTCAAGTGATCAGAACAGTAGACTGGGGTATTTGACTTCCTTAACAATTTGCCTTCTAAACTAAAAGAAGAAGTTAAAAACATTCCTTATAATGGGTCGATATACCTTTCACCCACGTTACAAAGTTCAGAGATAAGAACATATAATTTGCCCTTCTAAACCAGAGCCGTGTGCTCGAGCTAAGTGCAGTGTAACTGCATCAGTGCTACTCCATCAGCTCTCATCAGCACTGCTGGTGAAATCCTTCTTCCCTCACTGGGCTTTCGGTCGTGTGTGCAATTTTGCTTGTTTTTCCTTTTTAAAGTTTCATCACAAATGATTACTTACATACTGGAAGCAACTTTCTGAAGGAAGCAGAATTGGAAGCAGGGCTGAGAAACATCTTCCCAGTGTTGCCTCGGGGGAGGCTTATGAATCCAGAGAGAATGGAAAAGCCTTGGCTTGTGGGAAAAACTGAAAGCAACGCTTCTAGCCCAGGAAGACTAGCTTTCACCCGTCGGGTGACACCAACGCTGGGCTTTCCCGACCCCCTCCTGCCCGCGGGGACGAGGCTACAGCACAGGTGCGCGGCCGCCTGGCTCGGATCCAGCGGCCGTGAGGGAGCGACAGTTGGGCGGCCCCGGGCACGCGGCCGCGCGCCGCCGCCTCGTGCTTCCTCAGGCAGAGCGCGGGAAGGGCGCGCCGGCCCTCGCGCCTCTGTGTGTGCACGGGTGGATAGAACACATTCTCAGCTATGGAATGTTATTTTTCAACAGAGCCACCAGCATTACCTGTGCGTTTTCACCAGCCACGAGCAAGAGCCTGCATGACACATTCATAAATGTCTGCACCAGCAGAGGGAGTGCTGTTTGCGCTGCTGAAATGCACCACTGGGTGCCATCTTCTTTCCACATGCAGGAGTTTAATTCCACACCTTTGCTTCGTACACGCTTCCATGTCAGATGCCATGCTGTCAGACTGCCCCATTGCTGCCATCTGTTGAAAGGCAACAAAATGGAATGGATGATTGATGGGAAGGTTCAGCCTCCACTGTTATACCACCAACATCCTCCTCTGATGCCGTAGGCAATGTTGTAAGATAGGAGGCACTACTTTCAGAGCAGCCCTTGTAATGATATCCTGCCTTCACAGGTAAGCACAAGGGAATCAAGTTAGCATCAAGTTAGCAGGTATTTATTTAAAATCAATGTTTGCCTTTTTTGGGTCACAAGGATTTTCGTGATGTTCTTATGCTCCGTAAGTGTTGTTTGCAGGACGTTTGTAAGCCATAACACCGTGGGAGTTGTGTATATATAAAATAGCTCAGAACTGGTTTGGAACACTGTAATGGCATTCTGATATTGAACTCTATTTTAAGAAATAGCTACAATGTGTGACTTTGGTGAATGAACTCAGAAATTTATGTTTCAGAGGTAAAATTTTCTGGATATATTGCTGCAGCAGAGCTTAAGTTAGTTTACTAGAGATCCACCATCTGTCCTTGTTTGAATCATGACTTCTGGGGAAATATGTTTAATTCTTGATTGGAGCTTCTGGTGCAATACTCATAGTTTACAGCAGTCGTCCAGCTTTTAAATTTGTCGTTTTGTAGGTCCAAAACCAGAAGCAATTACCTGCATTAGCAATAAAGTGTCAGTGCTGCAAGATAAACTCATCTGTCAGCATGAGATAAATTAACCCTTAGATTACTACTTTTTTTGCTTTACTGTACCATTCAGGAGGTTGAGAATGAGCAGTCAGCTGTAAGAGAAAAACTCTGTTTTTCTCCTTTGCTCAATTTGAAAGAAGGTGATGAAGGTAATTCCTTCAGGTCTCAGTCAGGAGCTGTTGAATACAGCAACTCTTTCAGTTATGAAAGCAAGGAATCTGAAGAACTGAAAACAGCGTAGCTCAAGCTGAGAAGAGAAAAATGCTTGAGATAAGACTACAGAAGGAGGAGAAGATACAGATCGAAGTCTTTATCATCAGGACCAACTGGTGAATATTTTGGAAAGTTAGGTAATTTATTTAGACAATTTATTATGAAATTAGAGAAGTAGCACTTTGCCTTACTTTGTATTTTAGGAAACAGCTGTAATAGTATTTATAGTACAGACAAATTTTTGTAAAATATATGGATGAAGTGAGGTACTATTAAGAACAATATAAATATATATATATATATACATATATCTATAAAATCTCAAATTACTGACCCCCAAAGATAAGATTTTTCTATAAATACTATTATATAAATAAAACTGTTACAGCTACCTGCCCCATAAAAAGTCAATTTTTGAGATATTCACAGCTTCCAATGCCTTAAAATTCTTCTATCGAAGTCAGAAATGCGGTTATCCTTTGTTGCAGAAACACAGACAGTGCGATTCATCACTTGCCTTTAGATGACTACAGAATTGGTCTACTTTTGAGCTACAGGTCTGCCCTTCTTTTAAGCTTAATAGAAAGGAATAGGCACTTTTAAGGTATGATTTATTTCAGATATTTTCGGATAAATACCTGAGTTAAATTGCTCTCCTGTTTCTTTCAATTTACTACATGGAGAATTTAGATTCCTAGCTCAGACATAGATTTCTATAGCATAGGAATCTCTATTGGATTAGATGAATCCTATAAACTGGCAACTGAGTTCCAAAGTAGTGTTGGAATCACAGAAACATCCCTAGACTTGAAGAGGAGAGTACTGGATAATTTTCCTTTTTTATGCCACATCCAAGTGTCTCAAATATTAATTGAATTGCTTAGCCCTTTCCTCGTTGATGTTTCTGGGCTAGTTGTCTTCTCTGATGGACTTTGCACATGTAGTGGTTTTTCTTAGTTTGTCACCAGGGGGCAGATTCGTACTGTATTGGCTCATCTATTTTTCTTTCTTTTTTTCCCCTATCAGCAGTAACAATCTGCAAAAGATGTGTGTGCAGGCTGATCATTTGAGAAACCTTGAAGTATATACTGTTGCATACAGTTTCATTTTAATATGACTTTTGTGTGATTAGGGTTTTGTGGAAACATTTTAATTACGGACTGAATGTTTGATCAGGGATATTCTATTTATAATCATTTAATTCAAGAAATCAAATTAAACAACATAGTGTAATGAATTTTCCACTCTACTTATCTCACTACTTACTTCAGTCAGTCATTACAAATGGTTAGATATTGCCACTTTTTGTAATTTTTATAACTTACAAGTGTGAATGAGAAATAGTTCATTCATTAAAGCTTGCTTCCAAAACTTCTATCTCACGCTTATGTGATAGTAGTGCTGCTAAAAAATGCTATGAAGGTTCAGAGGTGACCTGATAGCGGCCTTACAGTACCTAAAGGGGAGCTACAGGAAAGAAGGGGACAGACTCTTCAACAGGGTCTGTGGTGATAGCACAAGGGGAAATGGCTTCAAGCTTAAAGAGGGTAGAATTAGATTAGATATGAGGAGAAAGTCTTTTACAGTGAGGTTGGTGAGGCACTGGAACAGGCTGCCCTGAGATGTGGTGGGTGCCCCATTCCTGGAGACTTTCAAGGCGAGGCTGGATCAAGCCCTGGGCCACTTGATCTAGCTGTGGTGTCCCTGTTCACTGCAGAGCAGTTGGACTAGATGGCCTTCAGAGGTCCCTTCCAACTCTAAGAATTCTATTATTTAGTGAGAAATAAAATTTATTTCTGAAGGTAATTTAAAAAGTAGAAATATATTTCCTCAAATACACCTTCTTCTTAAACAAACAAACAAACAAACAAAAAACTAGCAAAAGCAAGCTTTATTCTGTTCTTTTCTCTCTTTTACCCTTTAATTTTTGCAAGCAGTATATTCTTACCTCATTCTTCTGTTATTTGCTACTGAAATTTAGTAGCCAAATGAGGTGAATGATGTATACCTATTTAATCTTAATTTTAGAAGATTTTGCCATTGCAGTCTTTACTGCAAGGCGGCAAGAATTCTTTGTTGAAGTAAATTTTCTCAAACTGAATAAAAATAACCTGAGTCAGAAACTGAGATCCCATGTAGAAAATTCTGGCTCAGATGTTTAAAGTACGAGGCAATTGTAAGAAAACAAAGAATCTAGCTAATAGTGTCACTTCCCCTCCACTCTTTCCATTCTCTCACCATCTCTCTTTATCTGTATAATATATACATAAAGCTCTTTTAAGGGAATTTGCATTTGAGTAAAACACACGACACGTTAAATTCTGATCCCATTTTCAAACCCAAATTGTTTAAATGAGATTATATCTCTTTGTACCTTTGTAAATATATATTCATGTATCTTCACATGTCGGGCGTTGCCGCAAAAAAAGCGAATACTTTAGATATCTGGTCTCAGTTTGCAGGTCAGAGGTATGTGGGATGAAGTACAGAGTGGTGATTGTTTTAAGATCAAAAGAAAGGCATTAAATAACCTTATTGTTGAATTTTGTGCTCTATTTTTAAAAGAACAAGATGTCAACTAGCCTTTGCCTTTTCCTACATCAAAACTTACATATTTATTATGTATAATTCTCTTGCTTTAAACCGTCCCTTGGTAATAGTTAATGGGAGAAACAGAAATGTATTAATTATGCCAAATATTTATTCCACGCTGCCATTACTCCTACTGGTAAATCTAGTGTGTACTGACCTTATTCATTGTATCCAGGACATTATGTAAGGGAAAAGTATGCATAATGTTGTTGTGGACAGTACATCCCACACTTACACAGAATCAAAGTAGTCTTTAAGACATTTTCTAGAATCTACGCAGTGATACAGACCAGATGGCAAACATTTAGTATACTGTGTTTGCAAATTTCAGCTGAGCCCTCTAAGAAATCTTTCTGGGTGTGAATGGACTTTCTACTCTCTATACACTTTAAAATACCATTCAGGATTTTTGTTCTTTTCACCTTCAATTTTGAATTTGGCAACAAAATATTATGTCCAGAAACTTTTGGAAAACAGTGACAAAGGCTATGGTAAGAAAGTGTGTTTTGTTGCTTTTTAAGCTTCAGATTTCTGATATAATCCTTCTAGAAAAAAAAGTTGGAAAATTAATTTAAATTTTAATTCAGTGGATAGACTTATTCTGTTGCATGAATTTTAAGACCTGATGTGAAATATTCTGTAGCTAATGTTTATGCTGTTTGGATTTTTTTGGATATATATACCGATACTTGCATTTGTAGTGTATGCATATACATGAAACGTATAAAGTGAGATATTTAGTAAGTTTATTACATTCAGAAAAACGTACTTTGTCATTCTTAGGGTGGTATTTTTGTCACATGTACTAATCTCATGACAAAAGGTTATACATTTCTACAGGAAGGAAGAGGGTGTTCAACTGAATGAGAATCAGAGAGTTTAGAAAAAGTCACTGCAAAAATGAAAAGGGTATCATGCATTTTAAGTGTTATCCAGCATTGCAGTGAAAATGTCTAGAACCACAACATGTAAAAATGAAAGCTTAGGCTGCTACAGCTTTTCAGGAAACATCGTGTAATGGAGCATCAGAAATGCTCCCTCTGTGTTCTCTATAGAGAACAGGAGATGCAAATGGAGAATGGGAAAGAGTTTGTGAATTATTTTTGTAAGAAATATATATGGTTAACTTATCCGCCATTTATATGCGAATGTAAGACCGAAAGTGTTGAATGCTTCTTAAGAAGGGGCAATCAGAGATGGCTGTAGTTCATGTGTTCAAGCCATGTATACACATGAACTGTGAGAGGAATGTCCACTTGTAAGCAATTTTACCTTGGAAAGAAAATAGGAAATGCATATGCAATGCTTCAGGTGCCTAAGTACCAGGTCTGAGTGGAGTTCCTAAACAGGAACTTTGCTGTGCAGTGACACTGATGGTGCTATAGGCCTGAGAAGGTTAATGTAGTGCTGCTGGAATATTCAGGAACCATTTCTTTCCATCGTAGGCTAAATACTCTGAAATACCATTTACTGCTCCGCCTGACTATTTCTGAAAAGGCCGCCTCATCTTTCAGAACATCAGAGGGGTTGTGGTAAGCTCTCTAGTAGAAACTGAGCTCTGTGGAGGTAGCTGAAAGAACAGCTATGAAAAACTGAAAGATACTTCTTTACTGTTGAATTAAACTGGTGCAGAGTAGCAGCCTGAACACCGCCACGTGATGATACAGTTAAATTATTGGAGCAGACTCTGTGACAATTTTGCTTTGTACCAGCTAAACACTTTCCTAGATAGTGTCTGGGGAAGGTTCAGGTTAGTGCAGTACAAGGACTACTAGTAGGCAATTTGGCAGCAGATAAAGGAATGCCATATGGCCAGGGTATTATTTACTTACACAGATGTAGACAGGGATGGTGAAGCCAGAAGCCAAGACTCAGGTTAAGGAAACTGGTAAAATGAGACGTGAAGGCTTGTATGAAGGGATTTATTTCCAAAGGAATTGTATAAAACATCCGGTAGAACAAAAGCTCCTGTGGTTTATCTTGATTTACAGGGCACATAACTGTGCTGTGGGTGCTGTGTACCACACAGCGTGTTCTGCACTGGCTCTGAGGTGTGACCTGCACAGAGAAAGGATATATGTAAAATGTAAAGAGTTAAAAATAAATAATTGCATCATTATTATTTTTTGTTATACGCCTCATGTTTTCTCTCTAGTAGACAAAATACATTTGCGTTAGAATGGGTGCTGTATATTTGCTCTCAGACTCTAAATATTTATTATACCTGCTATAAATGGATAATAACAGGCTTTGCAATCTATATAAATACGGTTTGAAACGTTTAAGTGTAGAAGAAAAGTTTATTTAAAAACATCAAAGTCATAATTGTGATGCTTTTTGGTCACAGGTTGCACCGTTAGATCTCCTAAGTGACAAAGTTCATTTAAAATTCAGCTGTTCTCAGAAAACTACAGGCCTCATGCCTCTAGGTGGCATCATGTAGTCATTTAAGTCCCATGGATGCTAATAACCCATACAGAGAATGTGAAAGGCTCAGAGTAATTCTGCAACACAATAAATCTTTTTGTTTTTAAGTAGTAATAAAAATCATACAGCTTCGAATGGTATCACTGCAAGAGCTGGACATAGGATACAGAATTTGAATATTGTTTTTGTAACAGCATGCTGGTAATTACTAGCTTATTAACTCAGACTAGAAGCAAATACATATTTAAAATTATCTCTGTAGAAAATGTAGTTATGTTGTAAATGGGAACAAAAGACAAGGCACTGTGAGTGTAATGCAGTCAAATGATGGAAGTTTTTTTATGAAGTTTCTCTGTTTTTATCCAGCCTTGACTTTGAGCTACAGATGAGTTTCAGTTAAAAAACTCTGGAGATTCATAACTCCAAACACTGATGATACTCAACACTCATTTCCAGTTAGGAATTTTGCAAATGTTCCCTATGTTTAGAATGAGAAAAGCTTGTGGAAGGAATTACTCTTGATCTCTGTTGTGCTTGAAATCCAGTCTCAGATCCAAAATCTGCAGCCTTAGTATATCTCTACCAAGAGTACTGCAGCTCTTGGGACTTCTTTAAACAAAGGCAATTCAGTTTACTAGTTGCTATGATGGCTTCATAATGACAGAAAATATCCATGAGAAATTGCTTTTCAAATACCTGTGTTCTGCAGGTAATACCTATAGCCCAAAGGCTTGTCCTAACAGTCTCAGTTCTGATCACTTCTATCCAAGCATCTACCTCTTGTTTCTTGCATCTATCTCACGTTTCTAAATAAGGGCAAATTCAGTATTTAAATTTCTCAAGATTTTGATGAAAAATTGAGCTTTACTTACCTGTAAATCTTGTTTAAAGATGCTTTTAGTTTAGGTTCCTTAAAAATTTCTTATTTCTGAAGTGTATTAAACAGACAAAACAATCTTTAGTCCTTTCCCACTTTACTAGGTGAATTGAGTTTAGACCCCAGTTCCAGTGTGAAAAGGCTGAGCTCTGGCTCAGTTCTTTGCAGTCCCAGTAGGGCAGATTTTAAATGCTGTATTTTCAGCTTAGGGGAAAGCTTACCTATCACGTACAAGAATTGCACATCTAGTAATAAGATGAGAAGGCTTTAAGCATAATGTTTTAGATCAGGATTATGCCTGTTGGTGCAGCTTCTGTAAGCCCAGGACTGCACTAAGTGATATACCTGCATTTCCTCATCAGTAGGTTACACCGTACAAAAGTACAGTTGGGACAGACCAGCCATCTGCACAGGATGTTCTCAGGACTGGGCAGAAGAGTGACAGTGACAGGCAGCTATTGCTTTCTGAGATGCAGGTGCAGCAGTGGGAGAACCTGTTATTGAATATCATTCCGCATGGAACAGATCTGCCAACAGAAAAGAGATGTTGTTACCAAGTAGCACCTATGAAATAAGAAAGCGGGCTGTTCTTTTTAACACTTCTCAGTTTCTGCTGCATGGTGAGGCACTGGAACAGTGAGGCTGTGGATGCCTCCTCCATGGAAGCATTCAAGGCCAGGCTGGATGGGGCTTTGAGCAACCTGGTCTAGAGGGAGGTGTCCTTGCCTATAACGGGGTTGGAAGTAGGTGACCTTAAAGTCCCTACCAACACAAACCATTCTGTGATTCTATAGCATAGGCTGTCCTGAATGAATGAGTCTCCTACCAACCAGAGCTTGGTGATACATACATTCTGTTGGTAACTGGCAAGAAGTGGAGAGATGCAAGTCATAAGAGATGTTCAGGTGGAAATCCTCCATGGGTTGTAGCAGTGTCGTTCAGAACCAGGACACTGCCGAAATCTGCAGCTGGCATTTCTGGTGCTTGAGTAGGCGCTTCAGCTGGTTGCTACAGGAAGAGGCTTTCCATCCCATATGTTTGTCATTAGGATAGTGAACAGAAGGTCTGAAAGTATACATTACTTTTAATTTAACCTTGTAACATCTCATTCAAACATACTTACAGTAAACAATCTATTCTTTTACCGTCTCTGCTACTGACAAAAGTATCTTTGAAGCAGTTGATTTTTTTCTGGTGTTTCTGGTGTCTTTTTGGCTATTTTTTGTTTTGTTTGTTTGGGTTTTTTTTGGTATACACTGACTATGATGAAATGCTCTTTATGAAAATCTGACATAAATAAGACTTGGATCTAATTAGTAAGTCTTTCCTGAGATAACTAGGATGCTTTCAAGAAGTTTTAGTTTTTGTGCTTGGCCCTTCCTTGTTTATACTGGCTTCAGCTGTTGTAAGCATGACCACAGAGATAGTTTACTTCAAGTTCAAGTAGAGAAGTTGGTTTGAAACTCAGAGGAAAGCATAATTATTTAGCTAAATGCATTTGTTCACAGGGACAACTCTGTTGACCCTTTATTAATAGGTCTCAGCAGTCTTGTTGCATGTCTACTTGTGTCATAATCTTTTGACTAGACAGAAGAGCTGAAGAAATAATGAAAAAATGAAAGTGGAAAATGTCCAGAAATACAAAATCAGCTGTTTGGAATAGATGGTTAAATGAAAACTGAAAAGTTTGAAACAAATACAGTCCTTCTGTTTTCAGGGTAGAGACTGATATCTAGGATCACAAAGCAACTAAGACAGCAAGGGTGAATGTTATATCAGCTAATTTCAGACATCAGAGAAGTCTGATTTAACCTCAGCATTTTGTCAGTGGAGAGAAATAAATACTTCTAGGGAGTGATTTCACAGGCTGTATTCGTAAAGGAGGAACTACACTTTAGAACTGCTTGTTTCTCTTGATGCTCAGGAAGTCTGGATAGCTGGCCAAGAAGCATTCATCAACAATATAGATTTCTGTATTACTACCGCTGAATCCCGAGCTGATCATAATGTATATGATCCACAGTATAGATACCATGGTGATGGAGACTTAAATGAGAGCTTGGGTTAAAGAGGATCCAGCCCTATTTCTTCATCCTTGAGGATACAAAACTCTCTAAAAGTAAAAGGACTATGGTACCAAGTGAATAAGCCAGGGAATGTTTTTTTGTATGCAATTTATTGACATCATCTTATAGTATAAAAAGATGTTTTTATACAAAAACAAACAAAAAGTGCATTGATTTTTACCATGAGGTGTACTACAGAAAGAATGAGAAGCTTCAGAAGTTGTGGGCAGTCCAGGGAAATGTATATATATCACTTTGATTCCATATTCTGTGAAGGTGAGGTGAAGGCTGATGTAATTTTGTTGGCAGTTAAACAGAAAACAAAACTGTTTACATTCAGAGGAATTAATTTAATGATTGTCATGAAGTCAAAGAAGAGGAATTTGGGAGGGTTTGTTCATCAGGGATTTTTCAGACAAACATTTTGGTGCTTCTCTTTTTCCTTTTATATGTTCGATTTGTTTCATTCTGTTTCAACAGTATTAAAACAATCTGTTGCCTTTGAAGTTATTCTTTATGAATGCTGTTTGTTACAGATGTGCTTATTTGGTTGTAATAAGTAGGTAATTTCATAATATTTACAAAATTCTAATTTGAGAAAATAATGACATTGGAGAATTATTAAAATATGAAGAAATTTTGCAACCTGCTCTTGTATTTACTTATTCACTAAAGAAACCTGAGGCAGGATCTGGGATGTGAGAAATATTTACAGAAAGGACAAGATAAACTCATATTCGGTTCTATAAATGGATTTAAAATATATTTGACCCATATACGTTTGGACAGAACTTTGTGCTTTGTGGTATCTTTTGAAAGTACAGATTTTAGTGGAAAAATAGGCTACTCCAAAAATATTTGTTCTTGTAATGCATCCAAGAAAAAATCTGGGATAGAATCAAAGGACATGCACTAGCTAGGACCAATGGTTTAAAAAAGTGACTGAACAGTCAGAGGCTATTCGCTAAAAAACCCTCCTGCTTCTGTCCATTACTTGAAGACAATAATGGAAAGACACCTTCCCACTGTGCCCCTGTAAAGCTTTCACTTGATTTAATGGAGAAAGATCTCGAAGATACAGCTTTTCTTTGGGACATGATTCCCTTTTTCTAGGGTGCAATGTTGGTCTGCCCATACCCTTGTTTCCAGCCCAGTGGAGACTCTTCTCTCTGTGCAGCCCAGTTATGCTTTTAACTTCAGATCCTGGCAGTGCTATGCTATTATGTAACTCGACTACACTCAACTTCCACTAAATCCCTTATAATCAAGAAGATAAAGTGTAGCAGGCAGCTGCTCAAGAGCTGTGTTGTTTCCTACTGTTCTAATGGAGCTTCTCACGTGTAGCTCTCACTCTACACCCACCTTATTTTCAACTCTTGCATCCTGAGAATTTGAGATTAATAGTTCGGTAGTGCAGGAGTGTCACGAATTATCAGTTGTTCCTCAATGAAGTGTTTGCCCAGGTTAACCTTGTCCATCAGTTCTAGGTATTCAAATGACGTGAGAGGGCTGGGATAAACTGCTGCACCATGCCAGTGTAGTTTCAGTGACTCTGTGCTTCTGCCTTGTACACTGATATTCCTGAGGCCTGCTCCAAGCATGCTGTTTAGCAAATGCAAAACAGTTCTTTATTTTTCTCCTTTTTTTTTTTTCCCTGTACTTCCTAAAGGCTTACAGAGCCTGAGTGACAATACGATCAGATGTGCAGAATCAGATGGAAAGAATACAGATTGCCCATCCAACACATTTACTACAACCAGAGATATGCTGCCTCTTCCTCTCTTCCGAAAACAAAAATGCTTTGAAAACACAACATTCATGCAATGTTTGGGCCTGTTTGAAATTAGTGCTGTCCCCTCTCTCCTCTCTCTCAGGCTTCTCTCAAGCATTCTCAGGAATGCTTACGGTCATCTGTGTTCATAAAAAGCTACTTTATACTTCACTGTAGTAGTTAACTGGATTCAATTATCAGTAAAGAAAGCTATTAAAAATCCCCCTGTTTCATTATTTCCCATCATATTTCTCTTCCCATATTACAGTAATCCACGAACATGATTTTTGATACAATGGTTTTTGAAGTTCAATTATATGTTTGGAGGCAAACTGGTTTCTTATATGTATTTATATAATTTCCTGTATGTATTTATTAAATAAATAAATGGATTCAACATGTTGGTAGCTTAAGACCTGTCTTAGTGACTTTCACTTTATGCTAAAGTTTCTGATTTCATTACAAATGGCAGAAATCGACCTCAGTGCAGGTGACGGCTTGGAACTCACATGCCTACTGAAGAGTATTTTTGTGGGATTTGAAGAGATGTGTTTAACAGTGTTTGTCAGCTAGCACTGTAAGCCAAACTGATAGCACAAGACAGTCATTTTTGTCTAGGCAGGTTCTTAGACTGCCTTCATCACTGGCATTTCTGCATTCCTACACTAAATACACTTAGCCATTAACTGCCCATCCTATCTCTTCATTCATTTCTGTTTTTGCCAGTGTTTAGACAAAATTCCTGTTTTCACCCCTGTCCTGTTTGGTTGGTTTGTTTGCCTGTTTCCCTTCCAGGGTTTTGCTTTTGTTCAACAGAGAAGATAAAATTCCTACCGATATTTAAGGTGAAGGAAGCAGAGGTCTCTTTTTCCTCTCTTTGACAAGCATGCAATTTTTTAGTTTCACTGTTTTATAGACTTCAGCTGCTACAGCTTTATATGACAAGCCAGCCATATCCTTCAGCAACAGCAAAACTAATCTTGTCATTAAATGTTCAGGTTCTGCTTCAGCACATTTTCAACTCTCTGTTGAGAATGATTTGTTTTACTTGTTTTGCAATGTTTTTCTGATTTGTCTTATTTTTAACTCAAAATGGTCATGTCGTTCTATTCTGCTTGAGTTAATTGCCAGATATGTCACCATGGTCTAGTGACTATTAGCTTTTTTTTAGTCTACTGCTTGTTTTCTTGAAGGCTAAACTGCCCCTAGAAGATTCTCAGTGATGGTGCACTGAAGATTTGTTATCTGTTGGAAAATGTTTATATCCCAGTCTATCACACATGCAACCCTAAAAAGAAGCAGGGCAGAAGAAACTTAATGGATGATCTGGATGGCATCCTTTTGACAGAAACAGAGAAGAATAATTAGAGGTTCAGGAGGACCTTCCTGACTTTCTAGAAAGATTTGCATACATGTGGAGGAGAAAGAAAATTTACTTAATATGAAAGTTGTGGGGAAAAACAGGATAAAATAAACTTAAATTTTTAAAGGTATATATGTGAGAAGGAAACACAAAACACAAATCTTGGCCTCTTGTTTTCTGTAAAAGGAGGAATGTGAGGGTAATATTTGCCAAAAAGAGATCTGTTTCTTGTTAAGGCTATCTTAGGCTTAATACACTTTCTAGGGATAATATGACAGAGGTAGAGCAGAGTGTATCAGCTCTGAATATATAATTGAATCATCTGTTTTCTCAGTATCATTTAAATACGCAGTTCAAAAAATTTGTTGGACTTTTCTTGGGCAGTTAAACATCAGCTTTCAAAAACAGATACTGTGCTCTTCAGCGTTGGAAGGCCTACCTCACTTCAGTGCAAGTACTATCAGTTTGAGCAACCAGCAAATGCACATTGCTCCCTGATTTTATTTTATTTAGAAATGTACTGAGGTTTAGGTCTTAGCACACTAGAAGTCTTGGAAGCATAAAAATTAATACAATTGCAGGAATTTTGAGGGAAATAAAAGAGTTATTTATTTTTTTTTTAGCGTTAGCTTTATTTACTTTCTAGTTTGCGACAAACCTTATTTGCTTTCAAAAAGTACAGCATAAGATAGCACATGAAAAATACTACTAGATATACTCATTAAATTTATATAAATTGTGACTCTGGGAAAATGATTAAGATGTGGAATTGTGCTGCAGAGCAGATTCTTCTCATGATACTCAGACCATCACAAATGATCTTCACAATAAAAACGATTCACTGTGAACCAGCTCTGACTGTACGCCTAATTTCATGAGTGATATAGGTGAGATAAATTCATCTCTGATGTGCCATTTATTCTGTGCATTGCCTCCATCCTTGGAAATATTCACAGCTGTCTGAACATGGTGCCTGGGTAGCCTTTGCTTGAAGAAGAATCGGGAGATGACTCCAGATATCCCTGTTGATCAACCATTCTGTCATTCTGTGCCATCTTAAAATAAACACATAAAAATTGCAAGTAGAGAGAAGCAATATTTGCAAAGAAAAAGGTGCCCTAGTAAAGCAAGTAATACAATTTTATTACAAATTTCTGAAGCCAGTACTAGCTCTAGCTTCTCTGCTCAATCTTATTTGTTTTGGTGTGCTTTTTGAGTGCTGCAAGATGGGATACTCAGGAGTTAGTTAAACATAGATCTACTGAAATTAGTCTGCTAACAAAAAGGAAGAAAAGCAACGTGGTTATCAGTTGTGATTTTTTGCTTCCATTTGAGCTGGTATGTACCTCCTTCTGTTGAGGTTGCTTATATCATGAAAACCAATAGTTTAGTGGACACAGAATATCTAAGCTATTTTCTGTTTTTCTCCCTTTCTGTTTCTAGGCAGATATGCCTTGCTTTGCTTTTCTGCAGTGCTCTTGCTATAGCACTGGTTCTGGTTCCCCTGTGTATCTCCTCTCATGGTTTCTTCACCATGCAGTTACACACTGCCCTATTGACTAGGGATTCCCCATCTCATCTGCATTCACATCACTCTGATTTCTCTAAAAACTGCATTTTTATTTACAAGGACTGAAAGGAAACTCTAGTAGCTTACTTTAACTTACAGATTTAATAATGAGTCCAAATATGTTACAGTTTGATCTTTTTCTGTTATTGCAACAGTTGACTGATTGTTAATAACAGTAATACTGGGAAAATTGGTCCTAAAGCAATAAAAGCTTTTAACAAATAAATACATGAATAAATAGATAAATAATCCTGCTGTCATTCTCACTTGTTACTGTCAAAATTCTGCTATCTACATTTTTTTTCTCTTCCAGTGGTCAACAAATAAGTCAAAGCAATTCCCCCTAATGCTCCCCAGTGATGTTATGTGGTTAGAGAACTGTTTTCAACATTGCTACTTAAAATAAGACATTTTGAAAGACCATTTCATTTTTGAGTATCACTAGCAAGCAATGTGTCTTCATGCAAATGAATGTTACAGTGATTTAACTCCTCATTATTGTTCACCAAATTCTTAAATAACAGGAAGTAGAAATAAGTGCTTTGGCAGATTCCTCCTCCCTGCAGTTGTGAAAGTAATACCACAAAGTGTAATTTATGGCAAATGTTAAGAGATACGTGGAGAACAGGGCTTGTTGTTTGCTGACCTGTTTGACATTAGTAAGCTATTTCACATATGTCTTCATTTTCTTTATATTTCAAGCTTCAGGTCTTTGCATCTTTGTAGAGAATGTAATCTTGGATTTTGAAGCCTTGCTTCCATCCCCATGCAGAGATGTTCTTCAAGCATGGATTTGACCCTATCCTATCTTGTTCTCCTTTTCAGTGCGCACAAATTCTTTCTGCAAATACTGTGACTGTCTTTGAGAGGTGTGTGTGCACAGTTCAGTAATGGGACTAGAGACAGTTCTTCATGAAAAGGTTAGTTGGATGGTTACTTACATTCCAGAACACAACCGTGGCTCATCTCTGGGCATCTTGTCCTGAGGTAACCCATGAAACAAAATTAGGAACAGCTACTCCTGTTCAGCCTACCTGTTCGTAGGGAGGGGATGTCCAGCAGTTCTGTATTTTGAAGCTACTGAGCTGCTCACTTGTGTTTTAGCCTCTGCTTTCTCCTCAGCAGTTTTTAGTTCTACATCTCCACAAATAATGTAACAATAAATTTAGGCTTCTGCCAATGAAATCTGTGGGAGAACTAATGATGTCAGAGACTTAGCTTGAAATGTCTGAAATGAGGTGAGGTATGAACAGTGAGGACTTGACACGTCCATGCAACTGAGCTGGTGACAGAAACCAGTGTCTTTTTGGAGAAGCAGCTGGTGTCTGGAGCCTCCTCCTGTCAACATGAAGCCAAGCCATGGAACAACGGATCCCGCTGAAGTGGTTACAACCGAAAAGAATCCGCTTCAGGTCCTCTCTTACCGTGAATTAACCCTGAGGTACTGATAGGTGGCACTGTGCTATTGGGGATGTCCAAAGCAGAGCTTCACCTCCTGTTAAAATCCGAGAGAGCGGGACAGTTTGTAAGGGCAGAGGTGCTATTCAGACTGCAGCAATTCATTTGAAGATGACAAATTCATGTGGAGAAGAAAGAACTGGTAAAAAGGACATCTACAGCAAAAAGATCTTGAGAAGTTCTGGTGGTACCTGTAATGCCATGTAATTGCAAGAATGAAATTACATCTATTTGATAATGTCAATTTCCTGCTAGCTGCTGAACTAACAAAGGCAATGCAGTAGAAAGAAATGAAGCCATCTTTAAGCTAAATGGCCAGACACTTGCATAAAACAGCTGTCGATCTATGGACTGTGATTAAGCTACAGTTTTCTCATTCACAGCTTGTTAGGTTTTTTGAAGAGTGTAGTGCTAAGTGGGCTGAGCACAATTAAGCTGAACTACAAGGAGAACAATGTTTTGTTTGGCCATATTCCATTAAAAAAAAAGAAGTGAAATTTGTGTTTCGTTAAAAGTAAGTGTTTATAAGATATTTTCATTTGTGCTACTGATAATTACTTTCACGTTTCTTTCCAACTGTTTGTTTTTTATTTCACATAGATCTTTAGAAAAGCTTCATACTAATATTAAATGAAAAGTGATATTCAAATTACATTACAGTAAGTGGTAACAATTCTTTTGGAATCCATTTGGGGATGAAGAATGCACAAACAAATCTTGAGAAGATACAGGACTACTGTCATTCAGTGGGATTATTCATGAAACGTACTATAGGTGTCTTTTCAAGGAAATATTTAATCCTCAAAATAGTACATTACTTGTATCTAAACTTATCTGCATTTACCCATATTGATCTGAGAGCTAATTTTATCATAAAATCATCTGAGTAGGAAGGGATCCTTAGAGTTCATCTAATCCAACTCCTCTGCAATGAATGGGGACACCTACAGCTACACCAGGTTGCTCATAGCCCCATCCAGCCTGGCCTTGAAAGGGGGGTGTATCCACCACCTCTCTTGCTTGCCATGCTCCAGTACCCTAAAGTCCTTTGTGGGGATCACAGGCTTGCACAAGTACGGTACTTGCTTATTTATTTGATTAATTTTTTTTAACAGCTGTAGGCAACTTGAGTGGACTCTTTCACAATATGCAAATAGCTGCTAAGGGATAGTAAGAAGCTCACTGAATTCAGTCTGGAAAAGAGAAGCCTCATAACCAATTTGGTCTTCAGTAACTTCACCAGGGAAAAGTAGTTGAGAACTTTTTCATTCTGTGATCCAAGGACATCTCTGCACTGTTTCCAAGGGGGGCACAGAAAAACAGGAAAAACAAGTCTAGCTTCTGTAGACTTAGATTTTCTCCACAGGACTGTTAATCTCTGCAGAAAAATGTTTAGAATTCCTCAGACTGAGAGAGGCTGAGTGTTGCTGACTACCCATTGAATGGGCTGAAAGCTGAAGTCAGCCAACAACAAACTGGAAACAAATAGTAAAGTTTTCATTAACTTAAAATAGTAAGAATAATTACCTGTTGGTCTACACTGTATGTTGATGTTTCAGATTATCCCTATTTGATTTATATAATCTTTCTGAAAGTTGTGCTTTAATTCACTGCAATTTGCTGCTGTTCTTGAGGAAAATTCCCCTGCATTTCTGTGAAGGAGACTATATTAGATTATCAAAATAGTCTATTCTGGCCTTAAAAACAATCTATCTTCAGCTCATTTTTTATCACAGTCTTTGAGCAAGTTGCATACCATTCCTGGGGTGTGGCAGCTTAGCAAATGAGCAAATTTGTTCAATTTCCAGAGACCTGAGCAGGCATTTTCCCCCAGGCTTCAGACTCTCTCCATTTGACCCAGTTGGGAATGAGTGACAGGATTTGGGGCTTCAGACTTAAGTGTCCAAACATGATATAATATTATCACTATTTTTACTGTGCTTTGTCACGGACAGTGTCGTGCCCCTCAAAGCCTGATAGGCCATCTGACAGTCTTGTTGTGACTGTGTATCTGTCTGTATTAATCTTTGAATTATGTTTATTTCATTTGGAAAAGACTTATGAAATGGTGATATTTTTGTTGGCAGAATGGAGAAACATTTTAAATAAATGAAATATCCAAGCATTTTAACATTTCTTTCATTAAAATGACAAAAAAAAAAAAAAGACAAAAATTATTTATGAAGATAGAGTATAGATGAAGACAACATATGATAAATCAAAATGAAACACACTCTATTTTTATATTTTGATAAAGCAAGATATTACAGGAAAAATTATAAAGCTCAAGAATGTGTTCCTGGAGGTTTGTGGCTGTGGCAAGGATCTTAAGGTGTTGATTTTTTTTTTTTAATATATCTGAAATGTTTACAACTTGCAAAATTAAGATTGATTGTATCTGTTTTGCAGATAACAAAAAAGGGAGAAAAAAGTATAAGTAAAACAGAAATAGCAGTGTTAATTATACAATTTAATTTTTAACTTCCCTTAGGAAAAGAATTTATGTATCTGGGAAGATATTTGGGTTGTAGAACATCACCAAGTTTTATTAGTTTTATTGATATGGCAATAGTATCAGAAGAGATAACTAAATGAAATCTATGAACTAAATGGCAGAAACGTTTCATCTTCTGGTTCTAAAAAAGCAGATGCTTAATCTGAGGTTTACAGTTGATCTAATGTCTAAAAAGCAGTATCAGTTTCATGAAGTGACAAGAGTATCAGCAAAAGTGAAAGAAGAAAAAAAAACCTTCCCTTCTCAAAATAAAGACTGAGGAGATGCAGTCAAGACCATGGCAATCACAACATGATCAGCCACCCTCCCTGCCAGGTAGACTTGAAAGACTATACAAATCTAGAAGCATCAATGCAACCTAAAAGAAGATAGCATTGATGGAAGGGAACAATAAGAATTAGGAAAGCAGCGTGTCAGAAGACCATGGCACACTATCCTTCAAGCAAATGAAAAATTAATTATTCAGAAACTAAAGTTCTGATGACTCTACCCTTCAAAGTGTTTTAAGGAGGAGTGTAATAAAATATTGACCGTGGATGCTTTCACCAAATTACATCCACAGTAGAGCTTTTCAGGAAACAATAAGGCATTTGTTTAGATTGTTTCTACTGTATCGGGCTAGTTAGTTAATTATCATGTAAAACATTTGAAAAGGAAGAAGATATCATGCGCTATGGCTTAGGAGAATGATAGTCATGTACTAAATGATGTAGAGTTAAAATAAAAATTATTTAGTAATAGTGTTGTACACATTTCAGAAAAAGCATATTTACAGACACGCATTTTAAGGTCAAGAGAGACCAATAAGGTCAGAAGAAGAAATACGTTTTGATCTTGTCATTAAAAAAAGAATGGATTTTCTGCCAGTTATTTCTGCCTATAGTCATGAATTCCCCTAGAGCAGCTATGGTTAAAAAAAAAAAAAAAGAAAGCCTTCCATTTAGTGATTAAGTAAGCACAGATAAATACGACACTGTGAACAATGACAGTCTGTCTTCTATATCTGTCTAACGTTATCTCCAAAGGTGGGAATAGGACCTGCTCCTCCTCTTGTTCACTCGCTCAGGCCAAATTCCATCCCCTTTGATTTACATGGCTTTGGATTTTTGTTTGAAATAATGCTGAGAACTTTGGCTTCCATAATTGTCTTTTGAGGAAGTATTTACATTGGATTCTTGTACCCTGGTTGCTTAATTAGGAGATGTCATACCTTCTAGATATAGTTATAGGATGTTGCTATGACTTAGGATGGTCTGTGTTGATAGTAGGACCTCATGTAGGATGCCAAGCTCAAACATCTCTTCTGTGGTTCAATTTATCTTCTTATTCTCCAGCCTCCATAACCTATGTTTTATAATTATCTTTTTCTCTCAAGGCAGTAGGGAAAACATTTACATACATACACGTGCAACTGTGAAACATTTTTATACCACACTAAATTACAAGCTTCAGTAATGCAGATTAATTGCATTATTTCCTATGCAAATGTCCTTGTAGTCCTTGTATTTTCCTCAATTCACCTGCAAAATCTTTTGTTTTCCCAAAATTTTGTTGAAATTCCCACTTTCATAGTACTGATGTTTTTTGGTGCACAGCCAAAGAGTAAGATTGCAAGTGTACCAGAAGTAGCAGCCTTGCATCAGCAGGTCACTGTTGAAACCCACCCACAAGGGCTGGCAGCAGAGATTGCCTTCTTAGCAGTTGCATTGTTTTCCACACAGTGGGTATGCCACTAGCTAATGGGAGAGAAATGCTGAGAATTATTTGGTTTCTGTGAGTTTTATGAGCCGAGTTAATTGTTTTGTTTCCTAATTTTTTGTAGGTGAATGAAGTGCTATTAATATTGCACTTTGAGTAAGAAGTTAAGGCCAGAGTCATCAAAAAGTTACTCATCTGATTGATGTACACTAATTTTATAAGAGAGAACAAATTTAGAATGTGGGTATGTGTAACTCACTTCAGTTCAAAGTGGAAGCATGCAACAGCAAGCTTTGTGCCAATACATTATCTGTTCTTACAGTAATATTCCAAATAGCTCTTTCTGTAAAATAGAAGTGTTTATATTTTTGTACATTCTAGATATTCTGTCCAAGTTAAATATTTAAATGGACAACATGAAATTAGTGTTTATTACTCGGTCTCCAAAATAAAATATATTTCATACAATGGAAGCATTTGGGACATTTATAAATGTACTATCCATGTCTAAATATCAGTTATTTGACATAATACCTAATATTTACTACATGTTTTCCTTATAAGCTCATTGGGAATGAACGTATTCCTTCACTCTTCCTTCCTTGTTTAGAAAATAACACAAATCAAGCAAAATGCAATCCTGTCTCATTGCAGAGACAGACAGCACCAAGCTACAGCTGCTTCCTGTAACGGCTTGTGCTCAGCCCTTGTCATCTCATGTAGTTGTGGCTAATTAGGTTCCTACATGTTGAAAGCACCCTAAAGAGCATGATCCAGTTCTGCTGTCCATCCTGTTATCTATACAGTGGCCCAGTGTCACCAAAGAGTGTTAGGATTTGCTTGAATCTCTTGCTTTTGCTCTGAAAAGGATAGCATGTTTCCAGGTGCAAGTATGAAAGTAATTAAATAATTTTTTGGTATCTTTCTACATTTTTCTTCCTTCCTTTCTTTCTGTCCTGCCTCTTCATTTAACCCTAGATGAATATGGCAAATTGTCACTAAGGTAAGTCATTCTAAAAGAGCCCCTTTTGACTCAGGTCAGAAAAGAATTGTTAGGGTCAGCAGTTTTCCTTGCCAGGGATGTTTACAGGGGCTGTTGTGGCATGATTCTCTAGAACTTTACTCTGGATTCTAAGACTGCAAATTATTTGTAGAACATTAATGTATGGTTGTCTGCAGGCTGAAAAGCTGTCTGATGTTCCTGCTGATCATTTGATTAAGAGACTTATGACATGGAATTAGCATCGGTAATTAGATCCAGAAGCAAGCATGGATACACCAAAATGTACACAATGCTAGAGTGACATATTCCTAATGCTCCTTCTTGCCTGCTTCAAATCAATCAAATGAGGGCTTGTGTGGCTTTACTTTTCTTCAGTCAGAGTATGAATTTCTATAGGAAGTTCTTAGTCTAAAAGAAGAAGGTTATCTTTGGAATAAACATCACACTGAAAACTTTCCAGCCTAAGCCTTTCATTAATTTCTCTTTATGTCACCTTAACATATTTAAACTCTGTAAAAATTATTCTGCAAAAAGTTCTTCCCGCATGTAATTTTTCCTCAAGTGAAGTGCATACCTTTCAAATTATAAACTTCCTACATGTCCTAGGAAAATCTTCACTGTATAAATAATTGAACTCATCTGCTGTGAACACAAGTATTCTTTCTCTACCAGTCTAAAATACATGCCTAAATACACATCTTGTACTTAGTGCTTTAAATAGTAATTACCCCCATGAAGTCACTGGAAGTCCATAAAAGGATTTGACAGTTTCCCCACAATCTTTCAGTGAATGTAGTAGTAGCTGAGCTGTGTAGTGCTACATCCACTGATAATTCAGCAGCTGAGGAACTCAGTAAAGCCTGCTCCAAACTTCTCAGCTGTTGACAGGCTTGACTTGCTGAGAACACTGGTTAAATATAGCACAAGCGAGCTGAGCTCAACAAAGTCATTGCTGTAACACTGTGTGAAGAGACCAGAAGAGGGGAAATACAATCTGAGAACTAAACTGCCAAAGCCTAACACCACCTAGCAACAGTTGAAAAAACTTTTAAACAAAAGTCTGGGTGAGACACAGACAGAGTATACCTCCTACTTCTTCTGCCTGGGATTTCTGCGTGAAGCAACTCCGGTCCTTAGTACTCTGCCCTGTTTCCTTCATTACTTCAGCTGCTGGTAGACCCAGAAAAGTGGGAAAAGTTCCTGTCTTTGTGTTCTCTTGGGCTGGATCAGGCTACTGCTGTGGGACAAGCTACTGCAATCTTGCAGTGCAAAGGATATATCCTAAGTTCTTGCTGACAGGTAAGACTGAACTAACCATTCCGAGGCATTCTTTTTACAAGTTGTTTTTTTTTTTTCCTAGTGATTATTGTCTGCTTCCTTCTATGGTCAATCTTCTGCATGATTTGGAAACTTCAGTAGGTAGAAGCTGGAATAAACATTTTGGATGTTTACTTTTATGCTTTTGTCACAGAAAAACTTTGCTCAAATAACTTTCACTGTTCTTAGAGCAAGCAGAATCAAGTAGCTAGTAGTAATATGAAAATAGTGTGCATATTTTGACTTGTATCTTTCTTATATCTGCTCATGTGCTGACAGAAGACAAACCAAGCTTTAAGAATAGAATACATATCACCCCTTACCAATCACAGTTTAGCAGCTATTAAAAAGCAGTGACAGCATGTGACAAGTAAGAGAAAATAGCAGTTCGGCAACTAAATTAAGTGAATACTTTGTGACCTAGGACATTTGTTCTTTTCGTTTCCTTAACAACTCCAAGCATGCAGGCACACCTGGAACCTTTCATACTACCCTTGTGACAACAGCTCTTGGTTCTTCCTCTTGCACTTATTTATATCAATTTATATTTATTTATGTTTGACTGAGTAGCTGCATAATGCAACCTTCCTAAAAACTGACCTTACATTTACTATAATCCAGTATGCTTGAGCTGGGGTATTGCTGTTAAAGTGTTTCGTTTAGCAACATAAATAAGAAACCAGTTCTCAGATCTTTTACCCCAACAGCACAATAGAAGCCTGTTTATCTGTTTGAATATCCTATGGTCACATAATGGTCGTGTAGTTTAAGGGAGGAATTGCTCCGTATAATTTGCTTTGACTAAACTAACAAAAGCTGTTTGGTCAATTGAAGAATGAATTTCCCCCCATCTTTTAAAGCCATTTTCTCCAAACAAAATACATTCAGTACCCATGATTTTTTAAAAGATGCAAGGATTATTAATGTAGTACAAATTTAGTTATGAAGGCAAATATTTAAAAAATGCACTTAACCCTTGCAAAAACCCTGTTTGCAGATATATGTGGAATTGTCTCAGCTGAAATATATTTGTCCTAAGAAAGGAATGGATTGAGTCTGTACTGACTGTCTGTAGTTTGACATGCAGTTTGTGGACTCGGGCTGCCTCAGGTACAGGAGAAGGTCTTGCTTTAGCTGAATAATTCTAGGTTCATGCCTGCATACAATATAAATCACATTAATACCACATTGAGGCAGTGACATGCTTACAGATTGGATGAAAATACAATGCTCTGAAGTAACTTTGACTTGGTGTTTGGGAATGTAACTGCCTATGAAAAAATAAGATAAATTAGAACAGAGAAAAATTCTTGAAAGCAAAAGTCATATAGTTTGCATTTCATTTCAAAGCCAGGGGCACGCTACTTAAGCACTAAATAGGAATGCATTTTGGTGGCCATGATTTAATGTGATAATGATTACTGTGGAATTACTACAGCACTATGGTATCCCAAGTCTGAATCTGAGAAGGAAACTTTGGTATTATTTTTTAATATAGACACATCGTGAGAAAGTTCTGCTTTTCATAAAAAAAAAAAAAGCTGTACAATAAGAAATAAAGCTGAGATGATATGATTTGTGCAGTTCTTGTAATCTTGACTTCGAGTAATGTTACTGTTTCTTATTTTCAATGAATTAATTGGCAAATGATAAAAACTATGGAGAAATGGCAAATTTGACCTTCTGAATACATTTAAATGACAAAATGTGGGAAAATGTGTTTTTAGTTGTTGCTCGGTATAACATATGGTTTTACAATTTTAATTTTCTTGCACAATTTACAATCAGCCAAGCTCTTAACTGCTAACAGCAAATTTATTAGCTGCAAAATTGTATCAAATGAAAAGACGTTTGAACCTTCTGATAACAACTTCTAATTCTAACACATGGAGTTGTGATTCTATGTACATCTGTCTTCCTTTCCATTTCAAAATGGAGAAGGAGGCTAAAATTACTCTTCTCAACAGGTGTCCACAAAGAGGCGCTGAGATTTTCCAATCAAGTCTCTGGAATATGCAATGTGGCTATTCAACAGATGGCTTCATTTTTGAAGAATAGCCAATTCTACTAATGATTACTGTGAAACCAAGCTCAATTTTATATCAAATCAAAAAGTCATTACGGTTTTGGCAATATTCTCCTTTGCAGAGATTTTCTTGGAAGACAAGCACACTCATTTATTTTTCCTATTATATTATTTTGATTTTGTTTATATTCCCATAGCTGTGCAAAATGAATGATGCCATTCATGGTGCTAAAGACTGTTTCCCTCCCATTGAGAATCCTCTTCTAAGCTCAGCCTGTGTCTCATTCTTTCACCTTCATAATAAGAATATTCCAATTTATGACCTCTCTTAACCAATCTAGTCACAGTAAAAGTCAGCATCTAAACTGAGTAATTTGTCATCACCTCAGTTATTCGATCTCTTTATAGAACGTCTGGTTCTTTTTAACACCAATTTCTGAGACTTGAAGTTCATCTTCAAAGCTCACCACTCTACTGTCGTGTTTTTTCCTTCAAGTATAGTATGAGCAGGTCTTGGTGTTCAATAATTAATAGGTAAATTTTCTGCTTTCTCAAGAGCATTTAACAAAAGATACAATCTCTATTACTATCCAATTATTATTTTTTTTTTCTCAAGAGACATTTTACTTTTTCTCTCATTTCCTGTTTCTTTTGTTCCTTTCTCAAGACTTGCTGTTGCAGCTTGCCATACTATTTTAATACATAATTTGAATTTGGGGCAGGGATTTTGCCCTTCTACATATCTAAAATGCCATTTGGAGATTAGAGCTATAATGTTTGTGAATACACCAGATGAAACAAAAAAACAAATTAGAAGGAACTTCAACTATTCATATTTCCCATTTTAACAACAGTATTTAATATTTAAAGCCTGAAATAAGAACTGAAATCTAGAAAAACGTGTATGTGACAAGATAGTGCTGTTACCTGCTAAAATTTGAGCACTTCTTTACAAGAAGCACAAATACCCGTACTTTTCAGTTTTGTCATCTTATTCTGGTTCTTTTGCTCATTTGCTTTTTCTCTCATTTTGCCAGCTTTTTCTGCTGAAAGTTGTTTCCTAATTTTATGCATTATACCAGCAAATTTCAGAAATCACTTGTTGCATTAAACTGATGAGAAGTTGGAATTGCAGGTTATTTTGATACTGGCTTTATAAATAATAAGTATTTCTTAATCTCTCTTCTTCTCAATTAGTAGTTGGTTTTTGTACCAAGTTAGTGATACTGGAAACAAACTAACTTATAACACAGTCCTGTAATTGTTCTTTGAGGTACTGGTGTCCAAAGGGTAAGAAAAATTGTTCTTATTTCCTGTTCAGGAGAGGCAGTGGGAGTCTCTAGCATTGCAGATTGTGTGATGCCTAATGGATTTGTGAAAATCTTGTCTCTAGTTTAAAGTTGCTTAGAGGTTTGGGGCTTGTGTTGTATTTTTTTTAATCTCTTCTTTCAGCTTCTGCAGATAATCTGCATTTTCTACATTACTTTTTATTCTTAGTATCGTAACACAACAAATACTGTAATCAATGCAAACAGTCTTTCCAAATTGGCACAAATTTTTGTTTGTTTGTTTGTTTGTTTTTACATTCAAGATGGCTTTGCCCTACCACACTCATTGTGCTTCAACTGGACTATAAATCTTTTTCAAAGGTGATATGTAAAATTGCATCGATTGTGGTTGCTTCCAAAATGATTTACACACTTTGCAAATACAGAGAATGAAAGAATTCCTACCATTAAGAGCATATATCCTGAAGGCACAAGTAGATGTAAGAGAAGAAATGCTTTTTGGCATTACAGAATGAATTGCTGAAGGAGTGGGACAAACACATGTGAAGTGCAGGGAAATAGGCTGGAGCCTGTAGTTTTTCCCTTAAATGGGCAACTCATCTAGTTGCTGTTAGCTGACACAAGCCAAGGGGTGTGTGAATCTAAGATTGCTGAACATTATCTGAGTAAGTTTCATTTCAAAGATGATAAAACTGCAATTAAAATATGAATGATCTGTGATGTGAACAAACTCCCTTCAGTGTGAAGCAGTGGGTTTTCAGAACATGAGCAAACGCCTCAATGGATTTGCAAAAAACTATCTGGGTTTTATTTGTGTGCTTTAACAGTTCTCTAATACTGTAAAGATTGCTTTGATTTATATACTTTAATGGTCCTTTATTACAATAAGGTATGCTTTCTTTGCTTTTCTTTTTGAGGGAAATGGTGTGAAAGAGTATTATATTTTGTAATTTATCCTGTTCAAAGATTTCCAATATTTTGGAAGCTAAATCAATTTTTTTTTTCAAAGTCCACAGTATTTAGGAGCTTATAAGTTGAGAAGGTGGGAGAGATTATCTTGCTAGTGTGTTATGGCCATGGATAACAAGAGATACAGCTTCACTAACAAACGTGGGTTTTTCTGTATTTTTTTTTATTTTTTTTTTTTTAAGTAGATTCTACTGCAGTAACAGAACAGGAATTTTTAGGAACTGGTTTTAAGGCTGCTCCCATTAAAAAAATGTAACTGAAATGAAAGGTCATGTGTCCTTGGTACAAGAATTTTCATTAGAGTTTATCAGACTGCTTGCATTTTTCAGAAAATATAAACCAAATGAATGCACCAGAAAGCAGGAGATGCTTAACATCAGTGTAATCGAATTGCTGCCAACTTGCCTTGTTTATCTAAGAGATCTCTGTGAAAAGAAGGTCTTTCCCACACATGCATGAGTCATAGAATGTAATGGGGCTAAGCAGACTCACTTCAGCTTTCTAATGCACACATATCTAACAACTAATATCTATCACACATCTAAACTAACCTGTTTTAGTGCCTGTTCCTGTAACTAAATGAGATCCAGCCTGACAACAGGAAAGAGAAGTGGCGGTGAGTTCATGATGCTATTTCAGTGCAATAACCTAAACACTTAAGGAAACGATGCAATTTCCATTTATTAGGAAAATTGCAGTTACTGTGACAACAAATACACACTAAAGAAAACATACGCAATTTATCCTCAAGTTCAAATTTGTGAACATAGTAGATAGTATGAGGTTTTATGAATATCCTGTCTGGTTATGTGACTCAAAGGACATTCTTGCTTTTAAAATACATAATTCAGATTCTTGAAAAAATACTCATTTAAAAACCATTTGCAAGAACGTACATGAAAGGGGAGCAAAAACCCTTACTGGATCTACATTTTAAGGTAAAGAATACTGTAAATTTTCTGCCATGTCTTAATTTTCCTTCTTTCATTCTTTCACGAGGACTTATTTAATAACAGAATCTTGAATTGTATTTCAGTGGATAAGGATTTCAATTCTTCGGTCTGGTAAAATTCTTTAAAGAAAAATTAACATTGTGATTTTTGACACTGGGCAATAGGCAGAAGGAAGGGAATCATGCCATGCTAGATGTCCTCAAGCATGTGAAACAGCACAGAACAAGACGTCCCTTCTGTGCAGCGGGACACACATGGCAACATAGCTTCTGAGTGCCAGAGGAACTGCATATTATAAGGCAGCTGGCAGGGAGAACCACTCTTGCTTTGAGTGGCAGAAGCCAAAAACTGGAATCCAAGTCACAAAAGATATCGCATTGCAAATAGTAAAAGGCAGAGTCATAGTTGAGCATCCTCTGAAAGGAAGCTGCCGTGGAATTCCAGCACCAGAATTTAGACATAAGGAACCACCAGAAGCTGTTTAGTCTCACTCAAAGTGGGACTGACTGCAGTTTGATCAGTTTGCTCGAGTCTTTGATTATTTTCAATTATGTTAAGTACTTTAATGTCTTACATCCTATTTGGCTTAGAAAGTTCTGAATGTGTCTAGCTGAGGAATATTTTGCTGGTGATGATAATCAGTGTATTCCATCCATATGCTATAATAAAACATGGTTAGAAATAACATAAGCCACAGTCCTTTGGTCAACAATTTGAAAACTGCAAATGAATTAATACTGGGACTTAATTTTTAGTGTTTGCTGTTATGTCCTAAAATAATAAGAACCAACAATGTTGTTTTTAATTTGCTATCCTAGCTTACAACAGCTTTTGAAAAGCAGTCTTCTCATCCCTGACACATTCTGTTTGGAACCAAATATTTTGAATTATTCCATTCAGATGCTATCTTTCTACAAAAAATTATATTCTAGCTTTATGTTTCCATTTCACCCAATTGAAATAGCGGCATAGATATAGTAGAGAATAAGCAAATAAGGAGAGAAAACACTTAGGAAGGAAACCGTGGAGACTGCCTTCAACTACTGAGTTCACTTTTCTTACTGAACATCTATTTCTAATTATGTCCTAAATAGGAAGAGAGCACAATGCATATATGGCAAACAGGATTCCTAGATGGAGTCTGATTAACCTGAGACTGGCTTAGGCTCTTCTTGGTCTGGAAAAGCACTTACTTGTGGAAGTATCTGAATTTACCTGATGATGATTGCTGTAGCATAAAGCAAAGGCAAAACGGTGGTCAGAGCTTAGAGATGGGTCAGGCAGATTTTCCATATATGATTTCTCATAACTGAAAATGAGCATTCTGTTTCTCTTGGATGGATCAGCAAGTAATATTCCTAAAACTGGATACTGTAACTAGAAGTTTGCCATCATCAGTACAGATAAATTAAAAAAAAAAAAAAAAAAAAAAAACAAGGGAAATTTCAATGCTGATGGTGAAGAGGGGTCTTAGATCCCATTGTGTTTGGCTAGAGCAAACTCAACACTTGTTTCATAAGGGAAGAACTTGAGCTTACATCATCTGCACGCGCACAGGTCATGCATGTTACCCTTCTTGAACACAGGCTGCCCATATGCTACAGCAGTAGTTAGGATTGCAAGAAAGCTACTGAGATTTAGGAAGAAGGAACCATGCTCTGAAAAACACTGAAGTGGGCAAGGACAGATGAGAAGTATTTTAACACTAGACCAGGAAGCTTAGTGTTTTAAATGCTAGGGTATCTAAGTCACATGTTAATCAGATAATAGCATTTTTAACTACCCTACACTGAATCCATATGGCCAGTGGTTTTAAAGGTAGATTATAGGTGCAGTGGAATTGCCAGGTCATAGCCTGAACCAGTGGTTGAACACCAGGTGAGAAGGCATGGCTAACCCAGGGAGCTTAGGTGCAAGCAATGTACCTGAGTGACCAGAAAGGATGGAGCCTGGACCCACCCCTCCTTACCCTCATTTAACGGTTAGCAGCTAAGGGAGCAGTATCTCTCTGGATAGTGATTGCACTTCTCTTGGAGAGCTGCTGGTTGTTGGAAGGGTTGAGCTAACTTTTCTTCTTCATTATCTTCTATTGCTCCATTGTGCTTGTATCCCAGCAGAAGGTACTGGCATTGCTTCCTTTTTTCACACAGTGGGTTGGAAAAAAAAAATCACTAAACTGACTTTCCCATTTTCAGAAAATATTTTCTTAACCACAATATTAGTTTGAAACCTCTTTTTATGAGAATGGGGAGTTACATAAAATAGAATTTGATAGCATTTGATCTATTTGTACATAGAAATGCGCAACAAGAATACATGAAGGCCCTGGAGGACCTCTTCACTTCCTTCCTGTGACAATGGAAGTTGCATAGTTCCAGAAATGCAGATTTGCTGTAGTGATACCAATTTCTAGTCCCTGCTCAGCGTATCTGTGAGCCATGCAACCTGTACTGCCACAGTTCTTTGACAACTGATGAAGTACTAGAAAAATACATGGAGCTGAGTATGGACACAAAAATAAATTCCTCCTGTAGCACGAAGAAAATGCGTGAAGTAATGAATCAGGGATAAACCAAATAATCTGTAAGTATTCAATAAATACCCTGATTGTAACATCAAGTTTTGTGATAGTTTCTTAAGAAATAAGCAGAGTGGGGACACCAATTCTGTGGACTAGTGCTGTCAGCTCAAAAATGCCAAGACAGCATTGAGTATCTAAGCATGTGGCAAGCATGGCTGCACACAAGGAGAGTTAATTTAGATACATCCATCATTAACTATATAAACAAAGACTAAATTGCACTGCAGGGAATAGACTGTAAGAGTGACATGACATCTGATAGATTACTTATTAATGAGAAATGCTTTGCTAATTTCAGGTTTCCTTGCCAAAATATTCATACTGTGTTTGAATGTTGTTTTTTATCCTTTTCAGATACTTCTACTGTAAAATGTCAGGTGCTACACGATGGACAGTGGGAGGTTGTTTAAATGTCTAACTTTCATATTAGTGGCTCCTTGTATGACTCCTGGCAAGTTATTTACTTCTACACTCTTAATAACACCTGGGATGTTACAAGGATAAATATAGCAGTGACTTTGACACCCTGAGATGTTGCAGCGTTGAACATCATGTCAACAGCTTTGAATAAGGAGATTTAAATAGCCTTCCTTGGAAACCAGATTCTACTAGGAGAAGTAGGAATAGCAGTTGAATTTATCTGAGTGACAAGAATATGTATTTTTAGAGGAGCTTTCCAGAGAGGAGCTTAGCTGTGCCCTGAGTTGTGGGTGGCAAGAAATTAGTTATACACAGCAGAAAAAGGAGGACTAGAGTTGTGACTAGAAAGCTACGAGAACAAAAGTATGCCAAAATAGGAACCAAACTAGTGAAAATATGTAGAGATTCAGGTGCAGTTGCACACAGGGCAAAGAAAGTGGTGTTAGCTCTGGGAATGTTGTTATTTTGCTAAAAAATGCTACAGAGTTAAAGGTAACAGAAATTCCCATGATTTCTAGTGGTACTGGTAGGGACCTATTTGTTTTTTTGAAGACGCTGAAGGGAAAAAACTGTATGGAAGGAAAAGGCCCTTGAGGGAAGGCAGATGGGGAAAGACAAGCTGCCATTTTGGTGTCCCGGATCAGCTGGTAGTAGGGCATCCCACAGCTGCCATGGGGCTGAAGGGGTGCTCACCAACCTTTTGCACTGACTGGAGTAGGAGAGAGCTCCTGGAGAAAAGGAATGGCCAGCAATGCTGCCTGACACCTACAGGACCAGTGGGCAGCTTGAGTTTTCAGGCCAGCCCAGTTGGTTAAGTAGCAGCTCAGATGGCTCTCTCAGCAACTGGCATTTCATTAAGGACTTACCCTAGGAGTTATGTTGCCATTATATGTCTGTCAGCTTTGATTAAAAACAGATAAAATTAAAAACAGAACAAACAAACAAACACGAAAAAGTACAGCCATCAGAGCTTCAAGATTTGAATGTTACAAACTCTAGATGATCTGACACCAAAAGGCCACCAACATGACTCCATGATGTATTATTTTAAAATCTCTTGAACCCATGACTTCTCAAGCTTAACTTGAGATCTTAAATGTGCTTGACCAGTGATACCATTACACGGGGGAGACAGTGAGGCTGGCAGCAGGAAGGAGTCCAACACTCATGTATTTGCCACAGCATATAAAAGACTAGCCAAGGTTTGCAGGCACAGCTGCTTAAGCACAGCACAGAGAAGCCCAAGCCATCCATGTCATATGCCCTGCTTGAGTTTAAAAGCAGTGATAACCGTAATAATGGGCCCAAATCTAGTCCAGAGCAATGCAGGAGATCTGAAGGTTATTTGTTTACTTCAGAGCCTTCCTGTGGACAGAGAGAGTTGGGCAATAAATTGACTTTCTGGGGATTTTATGAAGAGAAGACCAGTTCTTTATTGTGAGAACTTCCTCTGGCAGAAATAAGAAGTGCAAAGCAAGGAAGTCCAAAAGGCAACCCACATGTATGAAAGGACGTGTAGGGAAGCAGTGAAAGCTGTAGTCCTCCTTGTGATGAGACATGGGGAAGGATTGAGGGAAGAGAAGGAAAACAGCTACTGAGAAATGGTAAGAATAGTGAAAAGTCTGTGTTGGTTATATTTCCCTACAGAAATGGGGAGTGTAAAGGAAACAAAGCCAACACTACCTATTTATGTGATCCCCAGGTTGATTTAGGGAACCAGTTATTTTCCCTTGAAAAATAAGAGCCCATGCTAACATTCTAAACTCTCTAAAAGTGCTAGGAGGTTGTATGCATGCCATAACACTGTACTGAAATGCGGCAGAGTTTCAGCAAATGATTTAGTGTTGTGCTGAGGGGAACTTCTTATCCATACTCTTACAAGAAGGTCCTAGAGCATTTAGCAGGCAATGAGTTTGAAATTTTAAGTCTCATAGTGAACTATGCATTTCAAGGATTTTTTGGAATTTGTGGTTTTTTTTGGCTTGGTCTTTGTGTGTGTTGTTGGTGGGATTTTTTTGTTTGTTTGCTTTTGTTTTCTTCATAATAGTGAAAGAACAAAGTAAAACCTTGAGGGCTTGGACCTGCTGTCTCAAGTATGAGCCTAATAGCTAATCTCTAAGCTCCCCTGGAAAGCCTACTTCATTTTTGTTTTCCTGATGTTAAAACAAAGGAATCTGAAAATAGCCAGTAATTTTGTTTCAAGGTGGTCATTTGGTTGCTGCTTGAATCAGGAAGCTTAAGATGCTCAAAACAACTCTGTGTGTCTCCCCCAGAGGATGCATATGCATCACATTTCTGATGTGTCTAAGCTCCCTTGGCCTCTGTCCAGGAACATCCAGATTTCCTGACTCATGGCAGTATACCCTGTCTGGTTGTATTTCATTGCACCAGCTCAAAAATCAGAACAGTATTATGTTATTGCATAAGTTTTTCCGAACAGTAAACAATAACACTCTGCCACAACCATTATTACATGTATCTTGGAATTCAAGATCCAGAAGAAGCTGTATCTTATTATTTTCTTTAATCCCTACCCTAAAAGACTGCAAATTGTTATTTTTCAATAAATATTTCTAGGATGGCTAAGTATCTTATTAATGAAGTGTTCTGAAAAGGAAGAAAAAAAATGCTACAGAAGCTACAGTAAGAATTTTTCTTCCAACAGAGAAGTATGGCTGTAATTTTTCTATTACTGTATCAGTATTATTCCCATATCAGCACTTACACTCCAAAACAGTGGGGGCAAATTTATGGATACAGAAGCTGAGAATAATTATGACAAATTGTATATTAACGTATCTTTCAGTAAGTCCCATTCTAAATACCCCTTCTTTGCTTGCATTTCAAGCTTTTTTGTTGTTGCTGTTTTGGACATTTTAAAAGCAGTAGTATTAACAATTGGCTCAAGTGAGGTTTGAAAATAAACAGTTCATGACTATTAACAGAGTTCATTAAAAGAAAAATCCATCTGACTCTAAAATCTATTTGGAGCAATGATTGCTCCACTCCCCGGCTCGGGGTTTGATGCAGCTGCTCTTTCTTTAATATTTTTGCTGACAGCTACAGCTGACAGATAGCATTTCAGTTCACCCCAACATCAACCCTGTAAGGCTCCCTTACTTAGGCTGAAAATTCTGGCTTCCTCGTGGCTTTACCTGCATCACAGCACAACTGTGTAACTATGAAATTAGTCATACTGGTTATTCGTAATGAACCACATACACATTAAAAAAATTAGTTTCACGGAGCAAAGTGCAAACACCAGAGAACATGAGTGGGGTCAGTGAGAAGGGGATACAGGAATAAAGTAATTGATGCAGCTAGTCTCTAAAAGACTGCAGTTGCGAGTTTTATGAAATACTAGAGGAGTATTTGCTAGCCAAGGGAGAGTTGACATAGTCAAAGTGCCAGAGGATTTCCCAGCCTCAAGGCAGCTCCAGCCAGAGCAAGGGTGGTGGGCAGGAGCCCACCATGGCTGCAGTCATGTCATGTTCTGGACTATGTTCTGGGCTGTGAGCGATGCAGCAATTGCTAATGGCGCAACGACAGCTCCTCTTCTTTCCCTTGCTTCTTATCCCCTCCCACACTCTAAGTAAATATATATGCTTTTGAATCTGTGAATAAAAAATAATAATATATATAGCTACGCGATCTGTCAGTTGCTACTTGTTACCATTACAATAGTTGTTACCTTGTATGTTTTGCGGTAGTAGTAGTTGTTACCATGGTTAATAAATACAGCTTTGATTCCTTGGTTCACAAAAGTGTGGTATTCTATCACTCAGTGATAGCGTACTAATTCGCGCACAAGAGAGAATTTTCACAAATATAACACTTCTCGTCCCAAATATAAATGTTGAAATGTTCTTTTTTTCTAGTTGTTCCAGAGCTCCAAGTTCTGCCCCTCAACCTCCAAAAATGTAAGAGAGGGGAAGTAAGTAAATGTAAGTAGAGGGTAGGTTTGAGAAGCAGTCAGCCACAAAAATAACTGTAGGAGGGAGACATTGCTCAGTTAGTCCTTCAAAGGACTACCAAGAAATTTAATTCTGATTAAGGCAGTGCACATATCTGTATTTTTTTAGTTAACTGAACCTAAAATAAAACCAAGTAAATGCTATATTTTTGGGGGATTTACAATGAGGTGCAGTAGTTTTTGTTTGGATTAAATATTTTAGCTGATAGCAAAATACTGTTTTTCCTATGGGGCACTTCTAGCAAAATTTAAAGAACAGAAAGAACCATGAAAAAATCATCTGTATCCTGGGTTGCATGGCCATCAGGTTGGAGGAAGTGATCTTGCCCCTTTACTCTGCACTGATAAGGCCTCACCTGAAGTACTGCGTCCAGATGTGGAGTCCTCAGTACAGGAGAGACATGGACCTGGTGGAGGAGGGCCACAAAAATAAACAAAAAGAATGGAACACTCTCCTACAAGGACAGGTTGAGAGAGCTGGGGCTGTTCAGCCTGGAGAAGAGAAGGCTCTGGGGAGAAATAAGAGCAGCCTTTCAGTATCTAAATGGAGGGGTAAGAAAGAAGGGGCCAGACCTTTTAGCAAGATATGTTATTATAGGACAGGGGAAATGTTTCAAACTATAAGAAGAGAGGTTTAGATTGGATATAATATTTACCGTATTTATAATATTGGTAGTAAAGCATTGGAACAGGTTGCCCAAAAAGGTGGTGGATGCCCCATTCTTGGAGGAGCTTGAGGTGACTTAAAGTTAAATGCAAAGTCTTAGAATTTTTGTTTCTACCTCCGACCTAATACATAGTCATGTCAAAATATCTATTTTGAATCATATAGGCAATTTCAACCATTTTTTCACCATATAGTAAGAACTTCAAACAGTATTTGGACTTGAAAGGCTAGTGAAAAAAGATATCAAAGAAACAATTTTTTTAGATTTCTGCCTCACTCTCATATTACCTCTGGCATCTTTTGACTTCAGTATGGGAAAAAAATAAAGCAAAAATAGCAAAGTTCCTACAGCTTATTCTCATATATGAAACTGTATACTGAATTTGACCCAAATCTGCTTCAGGTTAATCAAAACTGTCCTTTTAGGTGGAATGAATTGTTTATTAGAAGATATCACTCAGCATCATTACAGCTGTGGGTCCAACTAGGCTGTCTACTTCCTCTACTGGCAGTAGGAATTCTCTGCTTTTCTCTAGGCCATGAGAACTGACTCAGTGCTGGAAAATTTGGGGATTGATGTTGTAATCCCATTTCTCTTCATATATGTAAATAGTTAAGTACAAAGCTATCACTGAAAAATAAATAAATCTACCAGTGCAAATAGGAGGAAAAAAAAAAACCTGGATTTCTTGTGTTTGAGCTTCTGTGAGTGGAGTTATTAGATTATGTAGACTCTGACAGTTTTAAGAAATACCTAGTGTATGTATTTTATGTATTTTACTTTTGGTTGATGATAAATCTTTTTCTTTGGTGCAATTATTTTTTCCATAGGCTTCTCAAAGGTGGCAGACATGTCCTATTATGCAGTTCTGCCAGTGCAGCAGAATCTTTTGGACTCTAACTGAAGAGTAGTGTTGCGTCTACGCAAGGCATAGAATCAAAACTGTTTCTTTATGGAAAGAAATATTGCCTTAAACAGCTTGCATCAAAACTTCATTCTTGTGTAATAGGTCAGAATTCCCAAGGACATCGCAGAGAAGTCTGGCAGAGTGTCAGGTTCATCTTAAAAATACTGCCATAGTGCATTACAGTCAGAAACACACAAATTGCAGATGTTACATTGTTTTTAATATATTTTCAGAGTGTTGCCAGAATTGGTCATTTGCAGATCAAATAAAGGATAAAACTTAGTAAGCTTGGCTGAAATTGTTATAAGGAATACTTAAGACATTTCTAAGGGCATCTTTGAGAAGGTACTGTGTATGCTCACCAATCTCCAAATCTCTTTTTCATGTCCTCTCTAAGAAACTGAAATCTGCAGAGAATACAGCAGTGAATGCGAGAACGGCTACTACTTCTGATGTTTTCTATACAAACAAAAATTTAATGAATATATGAATTATAGCAATAAAAACTATGCCTTTATTTTTAGCATCTTTTAAAATAGGTGAGATTTTTTTAACACAAAAGGAATGGGATGGGTTTGTTGATAAGTCTTATGAACACAGGTATGTTCTCAGTCTCATCTTTTTAATTGTAGCAAGAGAACTAGTTGATAAAAGTCAATTGCTTCAGATACTTTCTCTTAATTTTTCTTTTCGAGTTCTTAAAGTCATGGGAAAACTGGGAAAAACAAGAATGTTCCATCCAAATCTTTGTGTGGCTTACATAGATTTCTCTGACCTAGAAAATAATCTGAAACTCTGCGAAGAGATGCATTTAAAAGATTTCTGTTATCATGCTGTGATATCGTGTTAACAAATATAGCTTATCAACTGTGAAGTAGCAATAGATGAGAACTGGAAGTTAGAATGTGAGCAAATGTTACGCTACTTTGAAAGCCAGGTGTGACAGTTGACTTGCTAATGTAGCATAGCAGCATAGAAGAGAAGACAGATAAGTCGTGTTATCAGCTTGCTCTGCAGTTAGTTTGTCTGACAATTTTTCATTTAAAAATTGAATATTGTATGAAATGCAGTTGCTTACAGCTTTGCCAGACTTCAGTTGTTCAAGCTGGACTTCTGGCTGAGTCTGAATTGTTTTTGGAAGTTCCAACTAGAATGCTTCAAGTATTTCCAAGAATGAGGGAAAAAAAAAAAGACTGTTTGCCCATGAAAAGCAATCTCGTAACCATT
Organism: Lagopus muta; assembly: GCF_023343835.1. Taxonomy (NCBI): domain Eukaryota; kingdom Metazoa; phylum Chordata; class Aves; order Galliformes; family Phasianidae; genus Lagopus; species Lagopus muta. Next base: position 30,278,336 of record NC_064434.1, on the reverse strand, counting down.
TTGCTGAAGAGCTTTAACCAGATAAATCTACTGAAGTTCAGCTGAGAAACTGCTCAGCAGCAGAAATCTGACTTTTGCCATCCCTGAGAAAATTAGGCCAGGCCAAGAGCCATGGAAAAAAGTATTTCACTAAGGTCACTGAAAAGTATTTCACTAAGATCCCATGACAGGGATTGGTAGCTAAATTCTCAAAGTAGCCTATGTACGCTCATGCTGTCTCAGTTCCTCACATCTCACCTGCTGCAGCTGCCCTACACATACCCCATTCCCAGCAAACACCCCCATCTCAGGGCTGCAAGGTTAAGTCATGCCCTTCCCATCTTTTCTTCTTCATTTGATACCACAATGCAAAAGCTGAGGTCATGGATCTTCTTCCTGTTTCAGCCATTTTTCCTCAGCACCCTGTGGTACAATGGGGAAAAATCTGTGGACACCGTGATTACCCTTGCCTCTGGGAAGGGAGAGAGTGGGGAGGAATAGCACTGTGACAAGCCATTGTATAACATTGTGTTCCTGTTAGCTGGGATCTCTTTGCTATTGATAAGCATCATCTACCACCTTTGCCATGGGAAGGAAATGCTCTTTGGAAGGCAGAGGGTGACTATCAGCTGTTGGCACTTTGCCATTGCAAATAGGATTTTACTAGCAATTTATCTGCATTTCCAGCTGACTCATTCAGAATCAACATTATCTCAGCTTATGTTTCTCTGTGGTCTGAGCTCTGTCATTGCTCTCTTTGGCATTCATTGCTGCCTGTTGAGCTGGACAATCCTCTGGGTCTCAACGTATACTGTGGCTGACTCCATCTGTGAGCTTTTGAAATGGTCTTCATTCCCTCTCCAGCAGCTGCCCTACACCTCCCATCTGTGTGACACCACGCTTCCCTGCAAAGCAGCATTCTCAGTAGTCCCCTCTGGATGTGGCAGAGGGCATGCTCCTCAGGCAATTTGCTCGGCTTGTTTTACTTTGTAGGAGCATCTATGGCAGCTGCTATTCCCGTGTTTTTGCCATGCTCACTGTTCCCCTTCTCTCTGCTGAGATCCTCCTCAGGAATTCATTCCATCTGACTGTACCATCTGTCTGAGTACTTCTCATTTGCTTGTCCCCCTCTCAAAAAAAAAAACACCAGGGCTTTGCATTTCTGCTGTGGTTTTGTAGAGCAACAATATGCATTTCAACTTCTCACAATTGTGTCCTTGTTTGAAAGCAGTGTGGTAATGGCCATGCAGAAAGTGTTGAGAATTTTTGGGTGGCACTTTGGTTATGTTTGTTATCAGCAAATTAGACACTGCCAGGGTCAATTCTCTAACCCTGAGTGCAATTATCACTGCCTGTTCAGGCCTGTATTATTAAACCTGCCTGGCCTTCAGAGCAGGTTGACTGTGTCCAATCTGCCAGCACTTGTCCAGGCAGGTCCCCGGCCAGTGCTAATTCCAGGGCCATTCCAGGAAGACTGCTAGTTGTCTGTGCCAAAATTTTGCCCTAGCCCTTTTTAACCTACAAGTTTAGACCTAATCCTCATGTTGTATTCATTTGAACACTTCAGGTGCCTGGGATTGTCTGAACAATCACATGAAATCTCTGTCTTATAGGCAAATATTTTATTACTATTGAAACAGACTTCTCTGAGATCACAGATAGGATGACTGCTTTCCAAGAATATTTTGAACTTCCAACAGTGGAAAATTCTAACACTGGAAAAAAATTTATGGCATGTTTAAATTTTTTTTTTTAAGTTGGTTTAGGCATTATTTTAGTATCTCCTTTGAATGAACATTTGCTTTCCGTTGTTCATCTTCAAATGTTTGCTTCCTTGTTCTTTCATTAGATGAGTTTAAAAAAAAAGCCTTAAAAAAAACCCACACAACCCACACAACTTTAATAAAGCCTGGGGGCAAATGCATCCTCCTGGACTACTGTTGTTGATGAGCATAGCAGATGATACTTTGATCTGATTAGATGAAGCTAATAATATTCTGTTGATTCTTTCAAGTTCCTCATGGACAAACAGAGCTTAGCATTAGCTACAGCACACAGAATTTTATAGCACTGGCTTTATCTCTTCTCGACATGAAACATGTGAGCAAGAAAAAAAAATGCTAGCAAAAATGCTTATTTTAACCATATGTGGTTTTAAAGGACTGACTTTTATTGAACTGCAGTTCATTGAGTACCGTAAAAATCTCACACAGGCAATTCTAAGCTCTGTCAGAGAAGATAATAATAATAATTCAATGATACATCAAAGGCTGAACTGGAACCAGCCAATAAACCAACCAGAAACTCAAGTGACCAGTTTGTACCTTTGGCTCCAGCATGAGGGAGTGTAAAGCTTTATGTGATGACTGTGCAGCTCGACAAAGCTTTCCATATTGTTATATGCAGGAGTAACATTAGGATTATATTAGGTTGTGCAGGAACTCGTAAGGATTTGAAGCTGTCTGAATCCCTTACCTTTCCTCCACGGTGAAAGGATGGTGACAGTGCCTTTAGAGCCTCCAAAAGACCATCTCTTTTCTTGCACATTTCCAGCGCCCCATGTACAATGTACATTTCCCTACAATTAAAAATTAATATATTGCAGTTTTAAATCAAACCAAAAGAACTTGTATCTGCCAACATCCTTATTCAAGGTCCTTCTCCAAAAGCTGATGAAATCATTTGACATAAAGCAGAGCACAGCCTGTATTCTTTGTGCTTTGAGTGATGTATGTTTCACCAACTCTGCCATGAGAAAGGGATTCTTGAGCAAAATGGCTAAGAGACATACACTATGAGCATTGCTAATGATTTCAGGGTCCATTCTGCAATTAAGCAATTCAATACACTGTTAAATTGTAGCTTGGAAAATGTAGCCAATGATTTCAGTACTTACATCTTAAGTAGTCTTTCTGGCTTAACAAAGATTTGGATACAGTGTTTGTAAAATTACAACTCCAGCAGTAATTGGGCTGAAAAGTTTCTGAGGAACAATTGTTATATAAATAAGCATGACTCTCTAAATATACGTAAGATTAAGCTCCTCCTTGTTCAAGTTATTCAGCTTTAATTTTAGTTGCTTGAGGCATTACTGAAACTGAAAAGACATGGAAAAGGGTGCTGTGACATCTGAGGTGTGGCATGCAACTCATTTGCAGTGACAATGTTCTCTGCCCTTCTTTCTGTCCGTGGGAACAGTTGACTTTGGATTTAATTTAGGGGTGAGGCAAGTGCTTTTGAGATAACATTTTGCAGTTCCCTGCTGCTCTGTTCTTATTTTCAGGCCCATTAAATACTGATTTGCAGGAACAGCTTTGTCATCTGAACTGCCCAGTAATGACAAGAAATGTTTGTGGTTTAAGGCTGACATGAGCCAGTTCCAGAGCACCTGCCAAGAGATATGATTTCGTGTACCTCAGCTGTGGAAAATATTAACTTGTGTTTTTGCAGAATATGAATTACAGTTTTTTATTCTAAATGTGGAAGAATTTTGCTTTCAGATAAAAAAAGAAACGTAACATTTACATTCGAAACAATCTGATGGAAGCATCCTTGGTGAGTTAACAACATGTTTTTCATGTCAGAATTACTAAGCCTGCTTTCAAAGATCTCAGCTAACCCATAGCCATTTAAAATAGCTGAGCATCACATCCTACAGCTTTGGCTCTACGTCCTGTCATAAGCAGTCAGATGAAAACAATGAAGTTTGCTAAGTTCACAGTAAGCCACTGATTAGTTTTCCCAAGGTAGGTCTAAGCCTTGCACTCTCTCTTAGCCAACCTCTGCAATTCAGTGAACTGCAGGGAACCGCACTGCATAACTTGTGGCAGTTCTGACCTGGAAAAACAAACAAACACCCAAACAAAACAAGTGGCCTAACACAAATAGCCAAGGAGAGCAAGTATAGGACAAGGATGTAAATCTTCCTCTGAGCACTCTTCCCACCTCCAGCTGTTTTCAGCTTTAGAGATGCTTGAAGCTGATGTGATTTATCTGATAGCATCGGTGAGTGTTCCACACAAGTATTTCTTCTGTCTCCTTCTAAGCCACGTAAGCTTGTGAATCCAGAGACAAGGAGGTCTTCATATCTGCTGTTCAACACACAAAGAACCACCTCACTTTGTTGGTCTGCGGAGACTGTTTGAAGGCCTATACAAACCAAAAAGCAACAGCCAAGCAGAGCAGGTGCCAGGACACTACAGAAGCATAGACTAATTTTCTAATAGAGTTCTATCAGTTGAAAAGAGACAAAGTTATCCACCTTCCTGGCTTCCTACCCAGACAGTTCATGGAGTGATGGACAAGCAAGGGTGACAGCAAATGTCTGCTGACCAGTGCAATGCACAGAAATGATCAGATCAGTCCGTGAGAGCGTTGAGAACAGGGTTGCCTCTCACAGCTAGTAAATAAAAATTGTGTGTGTGAATTCTTGCCATGGGATCAAGTTCTAGAATTAGTACCATAGTCTTTCTGATCATCCCTTAGACTGTTTACCTCTAGTATTTCAGGGGATTGGAGAAAGCAGCTGTCCTTAGGGAGCTTTTACTGCACTCATACCAGTCATAAAGTAGAATTATAGCCTATAGAGCAGAAGATGCCTTAATGAAGCCTTCTCTTGTATCTGAGAAATAAAGCACAGTGAAATAATGTGGCCTGCTAGGACTTTCTTAGATACTATCTCTTCATTGACTGACTTATTAAATTAGTTCATTATCTTTACCTTGACATTGTTTGGCAGCTCACTCTGAGGTTGCGTGCCAAGGTACCGCGGTGCTTTTGTTACATGAATGTGTCTTTTAGCAGTTCCATCTTAACCTCTAATTCATTCTACAGAACACAACAGGGAACTCATGAGAAAATATGGAGTTCTATGAGCCTAGCCCATTGTCATGCAGGCGCATTGAAAAGCTGCATTTTGATCAGCTCCTGCTAAGTGCATCAGCCCTGTTTAATTCATCTTGCCTCAGTCAATTCACCTCAGTCGGATGTGGAAATGATTTTTAGTGAAATCAATCTTTTTACACAGTAAAATAAATATTAAGCTTTGAGAAAGAAAATTAGATAATGCCCAACCATCATTTTTTTTTCCCCAAGACTTTAATAATAATAAAGATAAGTATAATCCAACATGTTACTGTTTTAGAACTACAATAGTATGTTTATGATAGAATAGTGGAAGAGCAATTGGACATTAAGCTTTAAACTGATAGGTGACACTGACTTTATTGTGAGAGGAAGAAATCACAAATTAGCAATCTGATGGCAAATAGATCTCAGCAACAAGTTTTGAGTTATGGATATGTAAATTCAGAAACTACTATCAGAAAATGTAAATTCAGCTGTGCATCAAAATATGTTTCAAAACTTTGGCCTTCCGAAAGCTCATCATTCTCTATCTATGTATGGCCAGTTTGTTCCCTACAGAATTTGGAACACCTGGGCAGTTTCTATTCAAATCAAGGAGTACTCTTCCTTGAGATATAAGTAGCATCTTAAAGAGGAAACAAGATTGTTGAGATGTACATAAGTCATGTTCAATGCTGAGGTAAATGGGGAACTTGAAAAATGCATAGCCCTTCTGACTCTGTCCTTAAAAGTATGTAGAGTATAGAAAGTGATGCTATGATGAAGATCACTAGCAATGTAAGAGTGAAAGGTGAAACTGTGATTGTGCTGTTGAAAGAAAAAGGTATAAATAAAGTGTGGAAGGGGGGATGGTGAATAATGGGAAGCTGGGGAAGATGAATGGATGCTCCTTTATAATGCATAAGTGAGCATACACATGGTAAAAGCAAGAGACAACAGAATTATAATTTAAAAAATACATATAAAGATATATGGACAAACACATACATAAGTGGGTGCTTACTTTTCTGCATCCTCATTAAACCAGAAGCATAGTATGCTTTAAAACATATTTTTATGTAAGATAAAGAAAGGTACCGAAGGTCAGTAATTCAAGTCCTAAGCCATCCCTTAACTGATCATAATGGAGAGATGTTTTCCATTCTATTGGATCCTTTCTTTCTGAGCACGCCACGCTGAAGCTGAAGAGCTGAAATGAGCATTTTTTCACAAGAAAATGGTGAGAGATTTTTAGTTGCAGTTTCTGTTAACTGGCAATGTACTAACAAAACTACTAAAACTTTCTAGGTTTATGAAACCACCTTAGGTGGAAGTAGGATGAGTGAAATTAAGATTAACAAAATCTTATAGTAATGTTTTGGGCATCTTTATAGTAAAATTTGCCTTCACTGTACTAATACACTCGGTATGCAATAGCATGTTGGTGATTCCTCTCAAAATTTCGTATAGGAGCTATGGAAAAGTCAAAATATGCACTACTCCATTGTGGCTACAGTTTTGTTCCATTGCAGAGTGAGGTGTGTGTGTGTGTGTGCTGAGGAAGAATTTGACTACATGTAAAAATGCTACTGTCTTTGAAGAAAGTAGATTTTTGTTGTACTTCTATTTTTTTTTCAGTAGTGTTTGCTCTAAGTTCAACATGAGCTCTCTTTTAAGCGGGAGAAGAGTTTTGTACAGTTTCTCCAAAAGCAGACAACTCTCTTTTTAACAAAGCGTACAACTCATGCTGTGACCCAAGTAAATGAGAAACAATCATAATTCTGTTCCTTTGGATATATCTTTTGGATACCCTCCAGCACAAAATGCATTAGTACAGAAACATGCTTGTCCTTAATTAATTTATAGCTTAGAGCAGAATACCAGAAGTAACAGTTGAACGTCAGATGCGAAGTCATGGATAAAATATTGCATGAAATTTGTAATAAATCTTAATTAATGCTGGAAGGCAAGTAAAACTAATTATCAATAATCTGAGGAATTTCACCGATGGAGAGCCGAATGTAAAAGATGTTTATTTTGTAAAACATTTATATTGTATTGAATTTATTGTTGTCGTGGGAGACAAAATAACTTAAGCTTTACCACTGTCCTAAACAAACACTTTTACTAAACTGAACTATTTGGGAGACTTTTTTGTTTTGTTTTGTTTTGTTTTGTTTTCAAAGAATCACAGAATTGTAGGGGCTGGAAGGGGAGATCTAGAGATCATCCAGTCCAACTCCTCTGCCAAAGCAGGCTCCCTAGACCAGGTTGCACAGATTTGCTTTTGTTTTAAATAGTATGAAGCATATAAAATATGCTGTAATATCTTGTTCTGAAGTGTGCATGGTATAAGGTTACAGAATCTATATTATGTACTTTGTACAGGAATACAGGACTGAAAAGACTAATGGGACATCAGACTTATTCTCCTACTATTGCAATAATCACAGTTTGTAAATCCACTTCATAAGTTACCAAGTTTCACTGTAATTATGGTTAGAATATTTGCTGCTGTTACTCCAGCTAGAAAATTGTTACTAACTCTCTGCTAGAAGTGAGAACCTTGGCATAGAGTAAATGTTGCCAAGCTGGGCTCATGGTTTCCCTTGCCAACACTATCATATAGTGTAAATGGCTCATCTATCTCCCTGATTTTATAGATATATTTATAGACAGCAACTGGATCCCTTAACAGCCTTTATTTGCTAGGCTAAAGAAGCCAAGCTCTTCATTCTCTCTTCTCATGTGATAGGTTCCCTATTTCCTAATCACCATAGAAGTCCATCTTTGTACCTGAACAAGTCTGAGGTAATGTGCTACAAATGACAAAGTGCAACAGTCTTGTATAATAGCATAATAAAAGAACCCAGATCAAACAGAATAATAATTTCAAGCTTGCGAGGATGTGCAGTGCCAAATAGTTAGGAGATTAAATAAAGGTTTTGAAGTCTTCTAAGTGGATCTTTATTGCAAAGAATGTTTCGGGTTTTTCTGTCTTGTTTTGTTTTGCTTTGTTTTGTTTTTATTTTTTTATTTTTATTTTTTTTCCTTTTTCCCTAAGCAGCTGATTGAAATTTCAGTATCAAAGATTTTAGGGTTTTAATTGAAAGCTGGGAAATCAATGAAAATCATGATTTGGATCCAAGTTTCAGCCAGCAGAGTATACAGTTGATTACAGTGTTGACAGTAATCACTGAAGGAAGGAGTGATGTTGAAAGTTTATTTGACAGTAATAACTGAGAAAAATCCTGTTAATATTATCTAGAATATGATAAATCTTTCCCAGAGAAGCCACAGTTACATTCACATGTTGTGTTTAAGAAATTTCAGTGGCAGGAGGTTCCTTGGAGTGAGTGCTGTGGACTGTAGTCCTTGTTGACATGAGACACTGGAACGCAAAGAGCGTGGGGACACCTGAACCTCCAGGGACAGTATAGAAAAGTATATTTGATCACATCCAGTATCCCGTGGTGTCTTGTTCTGTTGCTTTTTGGAAATGTTCAAGGAACTCCCAACTCCCAGCTGCTGAGGCTGTGACAGCTATCTTATCTTTTTTCTTTGTTTTGCATTAAATCCGTACTGAATCAATGGTTTCATAAAGTCAGGTGAGAAGTTTCATACTGAAACTGCTGAGCCTGCTTTGACAGAGCTTGGAGCCACAGTCACTGTGGTGTAAGAGGCTACTGTTAGTTTGAAGGAGAGGCTTTTCTTCCACAAAATATATATATTTTTTTTTCTCTGCCATAGGAATTAACACAGTAGTTTCCTTCTAGCTTTTCCCTGCCTGTAGAACAAGGGAAAAAAAAGGTCTTTCACAATGCATTGTAGGAAAACTCAGTTTAAGCTGTACACACATGCTAAGATGAGTGAATATGAAATGCTTATGAATACACAAGCAATTTCTTAATCGGGAACACAGGAGATTACCAACCACAGCTAGAAGCAATTCAATACACAATTAAGTAAATGTGTGCTGGGTACAACATGGGTGGTTTCTCCCTGAGGACCAAGGCTGGGAGTGGTGGCACTGGGCATCTCCTTGGGGATTTGGACAGGCTGAGGCCAGGCTGCGCAGGGCCCATGGCCAGGCAGGGCTGGGTGTGGGAAGCTGGATCCAGCCCTGCTGTATCCTTGCTGGAATAGGGGCTGAGAGCCCCAGGGTTGACATGGCGTCCTAGGCTCTTAGGACCCTGGCAATAAATTGAATGGAACTGAAATTGTGGAGAAAAATTCTGAGAGTAACTGGGTAAAATAAAGGCATAGAACTCATACAAGTGTCCACATATGAGACAAAATGTCACCAGTATGATCAAATAGACATTGGTAAGAAGGGAAATTTCATCAAAGATCTTGTTAGAATATATTAGCTAACATACCAAAGATTTCAGCTTTCTTCATGCTAAATTTGGTTCTGCAGTCAATGGTGTAATGTGCTCCACCAGGGAGCAAGGGGTACTATAAATGAAATTGAAGAGCTGAGTGAGAAGGATTCTCCAAAACAGATCTACAGAGAACCAGTAACTTCACAGTACTGCATTGAGAGCAATAAACAAAAATTAACCTACTTATATTTATTCATTTAAACTGTAATTTTTACACACCTCATGTTTTGATGTCATACACTAATGCTCTTAGTGCATGCGATTAGAACCCTACATGACTGGTATATAAAATCAGAGAAGGGGCAGAGAAGTTCAAGAGGCATCCTACTGTGCAAGAGGTGGGATGTTTCTGCAGCCCTGTTAGGTGAAAGGTACTAGTGGAGCAGCAAAGCTTCTGCTTTGGTCAGTTCAGTGGGTAGTTAGGAGCAGTTTTGATGTGTTTGTGTGATCACCGTGAGTGAAATCTTTCCTAAGCAGTGGGAAAACTGTGTGCAGGTGACAGAGAGCTGGCATGTGCTGCCTAGAGAGGCTGTGGAATTTCCTCTTGGAGAGTCCTGGGCACCCTGCTCTGGGCATCTTTGCTTGAGCAAAGATTGGGCCGCATGACTTCCAGAGGTCCCAGCTGACCTCCACCACTGTGATTTTGTGATTCAGTGAAATACCAGATTTATTCAAGTCTGTGGCAGAATCCCATAGACTTTTCATTAACACAGTTTTGTGTAACACAGAGTATTTTTGTTGAAAGATGGTGATATTTAGCTTATTTCTTTTACTCACTGTATTTATTTGGCATCACTTAGTTAAAATGGAGAATAAGTGATGTACAATCGTAAATGTTATCTCAAGATATTTTAAAGTTTAATTAAGAAAAGCATTTTCCAGAGTAGTTTTAAACATCCACCTTATCCCGGTGTTTGGTAAGATCTGAGAGGATCTGAATGATTTAAGTTCTAACTGTTCTGTCCCTCCTTGGGAAGATTTAGGAGTAGCTACTACATCATAAGATGACTATGTATTGTGGAGGCAAAATACTCCAACGGGCCTATTTTTAAACTGTGTCTCCTGTGAACAGGGATTTTAAAAACGATGAAACAAGCCACTTTTTTATTATTATTATTCAGTATATCTAATTTTTATCTCATTTAGGTTGATGAAAATTCAGATTTTGTAATCTCAGGAGAGTCAAGTTGTGTGAAGTCAGAGTTTGACCCAGTAGATATGGCAATTTTAATAAGTGTGAGCTGATTGAAAGAAAACTGTTCTTTATTTCTTATAATTTGTGAACTGCACTGAAAACTAAGATCTTCATTATGAGAGCATGGCTCACTTTATCGTCTCTAGATCGTTGCATGCTGACTTTTAAAGACAATAATCTTGCTGTTTCCTCTTTTTGAATTAATTAGAAAATTCTCACTCTTTTGATAGACAAACTATTTGTAGGGAAAAAAAATTAATTATTTTATCTATGTTATTTATGTGCCTCATGCAAATTATCTCCAAATTACCTCTTATAAACAGTCGTGTCAGGTGTGTCAGAGCTTGTGATTTTAACGAGATAACCTGAATCCTTATGCTTATAGGAAAAGTTTTCTATGATAAAGAAATAAGTAATAGATCAACTTTCACCTTGAACTAGATGTCCAAGACTGAAGTCTCTGAATCAGATTTTCAAGAAAATATGTTTATCAGTGAAACAATCTCTGTAGCCAAGTTTAAGAGGTTTACATCACTGTAAACTGACTGCAGTTAGTTGAGACTTATTTATTGTGTCTGTCCTTGCATCATTCATAATCCACTTAGTGGTGTTTTGTCAATTTAGAATGGGGACAAAAGTCATCTGCAAATGCCAAGCTGGTACTTGCTACTTTGCAAGAATTCACATACCGTTTGTTTATGAATTATGAGGTGCCATGTACTGTTCTGTGTATAACTACATTGTTATTAGGAGAATGCTGTGATTTAAAAAGCAGTCTGTAGTGGTGAACAGAATGGTTACTTTTTTCTTTAAAAAGATGACAGCTTTGAGAACACCATGTTCTCCTTGGCCAAATATTTTGCCAAAGGAAGGAGCTCCATCTTCTCAGTGCCCTCAGAAGCTCTCTGGCACCTCAGCCCTTCCAGGGAGCCTTCACAGGCACCACACTGCTCAGATCCACCTGGCTCTGCTCTTCCCCATGCTGTAACTGAAGTTGCTTTAGCCTACTAAGCATTGCTTATTAAATAACTGCACTGCATGTTTGAGAAAGTTGGGGCAATATTCAGGGAGGGTGAAAAATGGATTCAGATTCTGCATGCTTACACAAATTAATCAAATCACAAATGAACTTTTTTTCAACCTGAGATTTTTCCTTCCTCTGGTGTTATGACTTTGTTCCCTGTGTACCCTCCAATATTCTAATTCTCCCCACGTCTGCTACACTTCCTTGGTTTTTGGAGTTGACACCATGCTCCCAGTGTTTATTTGCCTTGCAAGCTCTGCAAGAAACTGGTTTGCAGCTTCTGCTGTGCTGCTGATTGCCCAGCTTGGCCAACCAATAGGGTCATGCATTCCCTATGAGCAGCTAGAAATATGCAAACAGTGTGCAGTGGGACTACAGGATGGGCTGAGCAAGATGGATTACTTCTCTGTGGTTTATTTTGTCTTTGCATTGAATTGAGTTGTGTCTATTCTGCAGAACTAGTCCACTCAGTGAGGAACTCAGCACATTATCTACCAGTTTTTTTCTTCACTTGTTAAAGTTGTTCTTTTTTGGATGGAGAGTTTTACTTGACATTGATTGCTAAATTAAAGCAGAGAGCTTCAGTTTGTGGCACCAGTTCTCAGGTGGCAGCAGGAGATTTCATTGCCTCGATTGGTATTACTATATAGTATTGCCAAATGCATTGTCCAGATTCTTCATGTTGCTGTGCACTGGCTTTGGAAGACACACTGATAAAGTCAAAGGGAATCTTTAAGGTAAACAAACAAACAAAAAAACATATATGTTTTTAAACCATGTTAAATCTGGAAGCCCATGTTTTCCAGCTGGCCAGCTGGCTAGGAGGCTGAACAAGCATAAGATGCTCTTCTCCATTTTGTCATTGTGTGCAGTCCCTGAGCCTTATCTTTTCTCCAGGGAGCAGCAGGGATTCCAGTCAGCCCCAGGTGGGAGCAGCAGAGTGATGGCACAGCGACAGCTCCATCCTCGACCCCCTCCTCCCCCGTGCAGAACTAGATTCTAGCAAAGCCCCTGCCCTGGAAGCATCCCTCAACACAGGTACTGCTGTACACCAGGGGCTGAATGGCTGCCACCTGGAGCACCATTTCTAAATTAGTTACCTTTAAGAGTTGCTGTTTCAGTAGCATGGCTGGAAAGCACCTCTTGAGTTTCCTGCAGGTGTCAGCTCCAGGAGGTGAACAAAATGACTTGCTGCCTTTCAGAGGCTCATCTGAATTTCAGGGCTGCCAAAGCCCTCAGGAATTATAATTTGAGTTATTTTCCCTGAAACTTCCAGGTATTATGAGACAATAATGAGCACTTTGCATTCAGGAGTTACCGAAAGGATGAACTCTTCAGCAGGAACCGCAGACTCCAATGACTACATTGGGTGTCTCATATTGTTGGGGATTCTGCCTCTCTTACAAAAGCCCTGTTGCTAGAACCACATTACTAATACAGTGAACTCTATTTCCAGTTTTAAAATGTTTCACAGTGCTGGAACATACCTTGAAATTTTGAACTCAGTTCAAAAAGTGGTTTTATAAAAATCTCACAACTTTAAGCCCAATATCATTTCATATTATGAAATATCTGACTTATTTGGAAAGTTTGGGATTGTCTATATTAATTATGGCCCAAGAAGATCTGTCTTAATAGGCCGAAAGCAACTCCATTTGTAGTCAAGGATTGCACACACAATATTCCTGGAACTACAAATTGTACATTGTGCAATTTTTATGGCTTGTATAGCCTTTCTATTTTTAGTTGGTTGAAACCTGCAGTAAATCGTATAATCCTCCTTATACTGTCACTCATAATGCTAACTTCCATTAACTTAACATAAATAAGTTTATTTCTTGAATTTACCTAGTTACTATTTTACCTAATAACATTACACAAAGAAAAGTTTATTTTTCTCTGGTACAAAGTTGATGTGAATACAAACAGTTAATGATGTGTTTCTAGTTCACAGATTTTTATTTATTTTTTTTTAATCAGATTAAAAGCCCACAGTATCTTCTTTTTTATTTGAAAATGTGCATGTATTATGAGGTCCAATAACTATTCCATTACTTAAACAAGCCACTGAATCCTCCATCTTTTTAGGAATTTGGAAAAATTTCTGTGAGGTTTGGGAAAGCCAAATAAAATGCTACTTTTCAGCTTTTTGGAAGATACAGTGGGAAGAACAATTCTGTTGTGAGTTGGGTTTCTTTTTGTTTTTTGGTTTTTTTCCTTTCTAGAAATACCTCTTCAAGGTACAAGAGACGATTAAGTGACAGGAATGCATATGGACCTCTCCAGCTTTGTTGTTGTTTACTACATGGGGATGGCAGCCAACTGTGTAATTGGCTACCTGTAGAAGTCAAGTGCCAAGTACACAACATTACTTCATACTGCAGCTGTGCTGAGTGCAGGGAAGATGTGTGTGCTGCTGACACACCAGTCTGGGGCATGATGCTCAACTCTGGCTTCTGACAAGATTTTTATTTTCTAGTCTTTCCCATTACTCTAATTATAATTCTTTAGCCGTCTCAGGCCAATCATGTGACAAGCTCCCAGAGCTATGCAGAGACTTTCTAAATATGCTAATTTCACCTCAGGTCAGTTTTATAGTCCCAGAGCCAAGTGGAAAGCCGATGGTTAATTGTTTTTAGTATTTATACTCTTTGACATACACTCAATGTTGTTGTACAGAATGAATTTAAAATACATAGTAGGATATCAGATTTTGCAATTAACTTTGTTTAAATGAGTTATAGAACTTAATGTGGAGGGCAATAATATTTTGGGGTTTTGGCTGAATTTAATGGCTTCTCTAAGAAAGTAATATACAAATGCTAAAAGACTGCAGATAAAAGTAAGAGTAACTGAATAGAAATGAACACAAATTGATACATTTAATTTGGCTTCCTAGCTGATAAGTATTTTAACAATAAATGAATGTATTCCTCAAATTGCATTTTGTTTAGCAGAGTCGTTCAGGTTTAAGGTATACAATATCCTCGATTATTCAGTCAAGAAATACATGTATTTTATAACTCAAAGACTTTGTCCTGACTTTTCTGAAATCCTTCCAAAGTGCTCCCAGCAGCACATTCAGCAGAGGCTCAGCTGCTCTGAGCATGCTCTCCTGGAGAGCTGAGCTCACCACTCAGGACCCTCTGCTGTGGTCTAACTCAACTGGGCAGGTCTGAAAAAAACATCCACCCCTTCTAAAAGCATGTGAACTCATACAGATAAGGAAAAGCTCTTATCGGTAGGCTGTGCAGGGAAGGAGGTTGTACTGAAAGCTCATCCTGATATTTGCATGAGGGATAGAAACCTGAGTAAGGTGTTTTCTCACTGAGAATCAATTGGGGAGTGGCAAAAAATGAGCACATGAGGTTATGTCTTGTTTCTTAAGATAGCTGAAAGAATAAGATTAAAAAAAAAAAAAAAAGGAAGCATGGCAAGAGGCGAATTTCCATCCTCAACGGAGGAAAACAGGTTAATCTTATTTTCCCAAACCATAGGTGAGAAACTTAAAAGCATTAATTATATTAATTATATTGATAATGATATTATTAAAAGCATTAATAATATCAGTTTGAGCAGTTCAGGTAGAGAAGGAAAGATTAAGCTTTTGATCATAACAATCATTTATGCCTAGGAAAAGTGGCATTAAGCTCTTGTTTAAGCCACACAGTCTTTCTCCACACGATCAATAGCGTATCAGATTTCATCTAATGTCCTTACTGCTTTTTAAGATCTGTTCCCATCCTTACCAACAATTTGGGAAAGAGAAGATATTTTATTCAAAGTTGTCCCAATGCATTTGCGAATAGCCAGCAGTGTCAGCCTTCCTCATGTGCTGCTGGTTTGTTGTCCTGGTTCACCCACCCTCTGGCTGTTGCAAATCTCTGTCTCTCCAAGCACCCCGCATGCAGTGTGGGCTAGGGGCTGGCTCCCTCCCCATGAGCCAGCAGCTACTGCCAGCATCACCCGCAGCACCTCCTTGCCAAGGCCACAGGTCCACCACACGACATAGGGGAGAAGCAACCCAAAGTAATTTCTCAGTCACCTATGCTTCCGTGAAGGCAGATGAAAAATACTTGAGTAAACAAATAAGTAATGCTGAGACATTACATAAGTGCTGGGGAAAATATTTTCTCAGACAGTTTTTCAGTAACTGAAGAGGAACAGTGATTTCTCTGTACGCTGCTTTCTTATGTGGCTTCTTGCCTCATTTACAAATTAGATCTATGTACGACTCCCCTCAGCTTTTTTTTGTTACGAAAAACATTTTGTTCTTTTTATGAAAGGTCAAGTTAATCTTTTCAATTTGCATTACAAGGCTGTAATATTTAGAAGCACCAACTCCCTTCAGCAGTGCTCAGAACCAAATTGCTCTTCTGCCATACACTTCATAGGAAACAGGTATTTGATTTTTTTTTTTCACACCATCATTAACAAAAATGAGTCTCTGATGTATTTCACTTGCTCTAACTGAAAAAAAAAAAATCAAACAATATCTAACATAGATCCATTGCTTATTGCTGTTTCTGAAATTGTTACCTCATGGAAACAAGCACAAGCCACCATTACCATGAAATTGGCAGGGTTGCTTATGACAGGGATTGTGAGGGAGCAGAGGAGCACATCCCACCGCCTCCATCCTATTCTAACTCTTGCCACCAAGCAGGCTCTATGCCAGGTGCAGACAGTAAGGTCCCAGGCACCTGCCGCTGCCGCTCCACCCAGCAGCAAAACCAGCCTGCGTGATACTGCATTTATACATCCAGCTCTGGTCTATCAGCCAGCTAAATGCAGTGCCCAAATGAGGGGCACAGACTTTTTAAAGACTCTCTCTAAGGTGCAAAGTGGAGATATCCCAGAGCTTTCCAGGTGTAGGATGCAGCACTGTCCTACAGCCAGGCCTTCTCACAAGGAGGAGTTCCACTGCTCTCTGCACAGCACATTTTTTTCAATGGAAAGAAAGACGGGAAATGCATTCTCTGATAGACGGGAGCCATGGCAAGCTTCAGCAGTAGTCAGGGAGGCTGTGTGACTGAGCTGCAGACCAGTCCTGATGTCTTGACATAGCCTCAGAGAGCTCAGACTCCATTTCAGAGACATTGCAGATTGCAGATGAAACCTAAACTCCTAAGCCTGTCACACAAGTGAGATACCTAAAGCTGAGCAGTGTGAGTTTGTGCCAGTGCAAACGATTTTATCTTCAGGCAGGCTTGTAAAACACCCACTCCATTTGTAGTTGCTCCTTCTAATATATTTTCATGGCTCTGAACTGAAATTACTTTCTAAGAAAAGCAGCTAAGATGTTTTTACTCTAAACTAGTGGAAAAGAAAGAAAATTCAATCCTTTTTTCCTTTTTTTTTTTTTTTTTCTCTAGTTACAGTGAGGTAAATGCAATTCATTTAATTTTATTCTCATTGAAATTGCATTTTAAGAAGTTCAGAGGTTCTGGCAAGCCAAGGAATTTTGGTTTTGTTACTGTGAGACCAGACAGGGATATTTATTTGCCTCTTCCTCTCTTTTCCTCTGCTACTGAAGGCAGCTCTACTGTGTTTCCAGTTAAGCCTGACTTTTTATGGTGAACTAAAAAGCCAGATGAAAATTTGAGCAGATTAACACTGAGAGGATTGTCAAAAAAGACCAAACTGAGCTTAAACTGTAGATGCAGCATGACTGTTTAACTTCATTCTTTTAAGTGAAAAAAAAATAAAATTGTCTGGGGATTCTGAAGCCAAGACATTAGGAGAGCCACCTAAAAATGGTTTCCACACAGGAAAACCATTGAAGAAAATGTGATCACTATCAATGCCCAGGTGAAGTGTCTCAAGGTTTTTGTGCTGCTCCCTGTCAGCATTGGTATTATTTAAATCATTCAGATTGACATTTACTTCTTTGCTTTTTTTTTTTTTTTTTTTTCACCACGTGTTAAGTCAGTGGAAAGCTTGCAGGAATACAGGGAAATAATGACAGTCAGTGGGCTGGCACTGCCAGGAATGAAGTAAGACTCTCCTTTCATTTCACCTCTGTACAAATGGTAATGACAACTGAAAGCCAGGGCCTTCAGTAATGCAAGAGTCACTGGAGCCTTGCAGTGCAGTCCTTTTATCAGTGTCATGTTCATGTAGCAGAAGAGCTCAAATTTTGTGTCACCAAGACTAGCAAAAGCCATAAAAAGCCTGATAAGAAGTGAGAATGTTGTGCAGCCTTCAGCTGCAGCAAATTGCTCCACCATCCATCAGTCCTAGCTTAAAAATACATCTCCAGGATGAGTTGTACACTTTTGCGTGCCTTGACCTAACTTACATAAAATATGTTTTGTTTTCTGTTTTCCCACCACCCTCAGCTTATTTTCTCTCTGTTTCTCTCGGTATTTATGGTGAGCTGCACTTTCCCTTTGCAGAGCTGAGTAGTTTTCCATTTCCTTTGTTTGTAAAGGAGCAAGCTGTGGAGGAGAGAAAAAGACAGGCTAGAAATTATGCAGTGCCAGAGCATGAGCACGGATAGTGAGAAGTGAATGTACTCTTAAACAACTGGAGTAGTCCTTGGCACATTTTTGAACGGGTCGCTTAACACCCTCCCAAACCATCTCAGAGCGTGTTTTGAGAGTCAGAGAGGGATAGGAGCTATTCCCACTGAGCAGTGTGGATGCAGCCAGCATGTTATGGATGCTAAGAGGGCTTAAGAGCCTGAAGGATTTTCCAGGACAGCTGGCCTCACAGGCAGAGAGCAGCCCTGGCCATGGTTAATCTCCAGTATACATGTAGCCAGAGAATTCGTGTTTGGCTTTTTTGTTTGTTTGTTTGTTCTTTTCTGTTTTTCAACTGGAAAGATATTATTGTAAATCACCAAAATTGATAGTGAAGCCCACGGGTGTGTTTAGTGTCAGGGGAAATTTTTAACTCTTTGTTTTGAAACCAGTTAGCCTTGGCAGAGGAGAACCTCTTGGGAGATGGATCCCAGCTCTGTTTAATGAAAGGAGTTAAATTCACCTCTCACCAGTAGTCCAGGCGTTCATGTGCAAGCTGGTACTCTATGTCTATCAACAACTGAAACTTCCCACAAAGGAGTCACTGAGAGAGTTTTGGAACTTGCTCCCTGCTTTGGTTGACAGCTGAAATTTGAGATGCTGCAGATGTGTTTTTTCACTGTTGTCTCTTGGAGACAATATTTGTAGAAGATACAGGTCCTGTGTATAAGTTTTTCTTTGCTGTAAAATCTGGGAGCATATCTACGTACTTCTTCTCATTCTTTTATTTTTTATTTTTTGCTATTTTTATAAAACGAGAAATAAAAATGAGTCAAGTGCAAAATATAGCTATAGTTGTTTACCAGTTTCTGTAAAACCACAGCTCTGCAAATCTGCAAATCAGTTACTGAAAACAGATTCATGTCTGGTCAGCAAGGAACACAAAATGCTATCCTAGTCCCAAACCTTGAAGTTAGCTTTTGGGACACTTTGCTTTTTGTCTTGTCTCACACCTAGTAAAATCCAAGTTAACTTTGAAATGAAATATAATTTTGAAGTGAAAAGTTGAAATAGATTTTGTAGAAAGCTAATAATAGTTGCCTTATTTTCTAAGAGCGTTCCCTATTTGCTGTGTCATTTGTCAAAATACATTTTTCGTTTAAGTGGAACTGCAAGGACCACAGACTGACTTGACTTTCCATGCTGTGTTCCTTCAGTGGTAAACTGGTTTTAGGTATTTTGCTTGGTCATTCTAAGGACAGAGACAAGGTACCTGGGGACAAAAGCCAGGATGATTATCGGCTAGCTCCTGCCCAGTGCTGCTTTCAGCAGTTTTCTGCCATTTTTGCAGCAGAAAATGCATTGCTGTAATGACAGTGATCTTCTAAAAACTATTCAAAAGAGGTATAACATCACTCTTGTTTGATCTTGGAGGTTGTAAGCTTGATTGCATACTGTCAACAAAACAGAAATGACTAATGTTTACTTAACACCAAAGACTATCCATTTGCAGAACTGAAGAATCTTTGGTAGGCCAGCTAATCTGTATCACCTCCCTCACCATTTTCCAGGCATGTTCTGGCTGTGAGGTGATAAAACAAATGTTTAGTGGATTCAAACCGAAACTGATGTGACGCTGCAATTTTTATCTTCGTCTGATGTTCACAGTTTGATTTTTCCATCAAAATGGAATAACCGAAAGGGCTGAAAGCTCTACAAGGTGCAATAATCAAACGAGAGTCAGTGCTGATCCAGCCCTTGAAGGGTGGCCATGTCTTGATTGATGCTGAGCAGCCCGTGATTGATACTGAACAGACCCCATGAGCTGCGTGTGAGCTTTGCAGACTCAACAAGCAGGGGTATTTTTCTCCTCCAAAAATTTTTGGAGGAGATTTTTTCCTTCACATCAGGAGTAATCCTGGGCATGAGCTACTCCAGAAGGATGTAAACAGCCTGGGAAGAGGGATGAGTGGAAGCCAGCTTCCCATCCCTTCCAACTCAGTTGGAATATGCTAGAAAGTCTGCACCACAAACACTGAGCACTTCTGCCACCTCGCTTGCTCCTGGCCAGTCTGTTTCAGCCAATCTGGTGAATAAATACCTAAACCCTCACTGGACCCAAGGGCATGTTTATCTAGTGCTGTGAGTTACTTGAGCCATCTTCTCCATAACTCCTGTTTGTACCTTCTGGCAACCGGGAAGCACAGTAATCAAAACACAAGTAGAGTGGTATGTAAAAGTGGAGGATTTTCTTTGACTATGATGAACTAATAGCTTATCATTCCTCATGCCTCATGTATCCAAGATGTTTTTCCAGATGAAGCCTGGGAGACATGAATTTCTGTGAAACAGGACTATGTTACTATTTAGTTTGGTCAGCATGTGTTACTCAAGCAAAAGTATTCCAGCTGAAACCACAAGTTTGTCTGAAAATGACAAAATTAATGGAATTATACCAGCATAAACTATGTTATTTGTAAAGCTGTGCCGTAGTTTAGCCAGAGAAGAGTTTATCTTGGAATTAAGAAAATGGTGTTAAAGCAGTATAAATCTGCCTTAGTGATGACTGGGTTTCCTCTGAGCTTTGTGAAATTATTTTCTGCTTTCAAGTAGATTATAACCATTCAGAATGGCACTTGAATATGGAATTTTCGGACATCTTTTTCTTTTCTTCTTTCAAACACTCATGCTTATCCCTCTCATTCCTTTTTCCAATTATGGAAATATTATGAATATACTCTTAGGTGAATATAATCCATGTGCTATTATGCTCCAGTGTTGTAAGAATCAATTTTAGGAGCTATAAAAAACATTTGATGAAGCAAAAAGGCTTTACAGAATCTCAGCAAGTATATCTGCTATAACTTTGCTAATGTTCTACCCTATTTGCTAGCAGCATAAAAGAAAAAAAATGACAAAAACAGATCAGGGATTAATGAGCTAGCAGTGGCCTGACAGAAGAAAACAGTGCATGTTCTGCGTCTGAAACAGTCACAGCATTTTTATCCTACTTCTGTTAGGGATAAATAATCCTTCTTTCTTATAATTAAAGCTACACAAATTTCTTCTGCCCATGCAACTCCAAGTATTGTACCCCAAAATGAGAAAGGCACCGTGACATTATTCTGTCATGTTGCAGTGTCTCTGTCCTGCGTGAGTTCCCTGAACAACGCCATGACCTCTCCACCTCTCCTGAGTGCAGGCAGTAGTGCAGCTGACAAATGCTCCTGCTATCCAGGCAGTATCAGCAGGAAGGTGTATGTTAACATCTCATCCTCAGTGCATGAGTCTCAGCACATGTGCTTGGGTGCTGCTCATCACACCTATATGATAAGTGCTATTCCTGCTCTGGAGGCAGACCAGGTGACGGGATGAAGGCAGCAGTGTTGCATAGTAGCCTCAAGTCCTCTCCTAGTCTGCATAATAATTAGAGCTTGGTTATTCAGGCTGTTCATTGACTAGAGACTGTTCTGATTCATAAGGTACCTATACTTCTGTCTATACTCCAACATTGAGGGTAAGCAACTAGTGCAAACTCTCACAAAAGTACACATATAATGCATAATACTGTCAGAAGGAGCAGAGACCTTTCATTGTTTGCTTTTGCAGATGTCATGGTTTGTGTGAGGACAAGAGACCATGGGAGAATCAAGAGAAAAATGATTAGTGCTCCACTAACCAAAGTTTAGAAATTCAGGAAACTCCAGAACTGCTAAGGGTAGATATTTGTTCTGTTCTTCATTGGATTAGTCACTTGGTTTAAAGTTCTCTTCTGACCAGCATGACTGAAACAAACACTGGATTCATCTGTGAGAGCAAATCAAGAATGAGGTCTGTGTTCCCCTGGCACATTGTTGTTGAGCTGCTGACTGTTTGCAGTCTGACACACGTCTGCTTCGCACAGCACCCAAGCCCAATGGGGCAGCACAGCTCAGCCATCAGTCTCCACTCTCCTGGGAGGGAGAGTGGGAACCCACTGGTACTTTGGTTCCCTTTGTTTTCTTCAAGTCAGTCAAAGCAGCAGTAACAAACACAGAGTTCAGGAAAACTGCCTACCTGATAGCAATTTTAGCCAGTGTCTGAGGTGGCATGAACAGCTGTCTCTAAATATTTGTCCTATAATGACCACTCTGCTGAGGCCCAACAGCCTTTTTCTGGCTATCCAGATCTCCTGGGGCTAAAGCCATCCATCCCCATGTGGGATGGACCCTACTGAAGGCTTTTAAGACAAAGTCAATTTGATGTCCTTATCTTCCTCTCTTCCTGAAGTCTGAGAAGGTGTCATCCTTTTTTGTTTTGCTTTGTTGGTAGCTATTGCTTGCAGATTTTGACTGATTTTATTTAAACATTTTGTCCAGCTCTCTTTTCAGGTTTATCAGGGAGTTATTTGCTTTGATCTTCACTTGGAGCATTTTTTAATTTTTCACTCCTGGCGCTGCTCAGCTGTCTTTGGACAGAGGTCTCTGCCACATACCAGGCCTTTCTGCACCACACTCTGTGTCACTCCTGCAGCCTGTCCAGCCCCTGAAAGATGCAGTTCCTCATCATACAGCTCTGAAAGCCACAGCTGAGAAACAATTTTTTGGCTCAGTAATAACCCAATTGCACTGACCCTGCAATTCACTGTTAGCCTGTCAGAAACCCAACACTTTCATGTGATATCTTAATCAGTTAGATCTTCAACTGAACTGCAGACTACAAATTTGTAGCCAAAGGCAACAGCCATATCATGGCTGTAAATCAACATTATTTATTTATTACATTATTATTATTATTATTATTATTATTATTATTATTATTATTCTTGGAGAAAGCACTACGAAGCCAAAGTCAGCATGTCCAGTTAGCAGGATGGACTACATGTTAAGTTCAAAGAACCTTTATACATTTTCTGATTCTAACAGCACAAATAACGGAGCCTAATCTTACCCATCATTTAAAGAGCTGTGGGGAGAACAAACTGCTGTCGACGGGAGAAAAGTCTGGAACAGCAAGCAGACTGCCCTCTCTTGACATCCTACTCAGCAAATTCCTCACAGATTTCCTCCCTCTGTCAGTAAAACTAACATAAAGGTTATTTCATAAAATTTTGTGTGGATTGCTAACTTGTGAAAACTGAAGGATTTGTGCCCAAAGCAACAATACAGACTCAAGTAAATAATCATAGCATTTGTCTTTAATGCTTATAGCTTAACAGACGAGGGAAGCAGAAGAGAGACTGAAGAGTTCCCCTGCCAAGTACCAATGCTGTGAGAACATATTGAAATGAGTAGCCAATAAATGTCGAAATTAAGGTGACTGATCATATAAAGCCTTCTTGTTTGACTGGAGACTATTAGGAAAGATTTCCAGTTTAATGTGCAATATGAGGAAGGATGGAAAAAAAAAAAACACAGCAGAATTAAATATTAAGTGCTAAAGTCTTTATAAATCATACCAGCTATTTCTTCAGGGATCACAATACCTTTAGCAAATTAGGAATGCTGTAAGACACAGAGATGTGATCAGGGTGGACAGCAGGAGAACATTTGTTAGCATCATTAGACAGGCAGTGTCCCCAGTACCAAATTGGATACTGGGGTGAAACGACAAATCTGCCAAGTTTGGGAGACCAAAATAATGTTGTGCAACTGGTCAGAAACTTTTCATGTTTTTGATGGTTTCAGAAATGCAGATGGATATCCAGAATGATAATATTGGGCCTCATTCCCAAACACTGTATTTCAGCCAAGATCACTGGTGTGTTCTGGCTGCTTCACACTGCTCTAATTAGAAATCAGTCTTACAGCTGCTTTGTAGTCCTAGAGCACTGCGGACCAGCTGGATCATGCCATTGACTTTGATCCCCAAACTCCTTGGAAATTACTATGTGAATTCCAGCCTTTCCTGTCATTGTTTAGGCTTGAGTTCACCTGCACCTCCGGTTTCAGTATGCAACACCTTTGTGTTTGGATAAGATCGGAAAAGTATCAACACTGTTAACTGAAGACAAGAGTAGTTGTGGTCATTGCCCTGATTTTGACAAGCTTTTATACAAAGCAATGCTATTAAGGGCAGTGTCCCCGAGTAGCACACTGACACACTTAGTGTGACGTAAGACTTGCTGCAAAATAAATCTACAAATTTCAAATAAATTTTATGAATTACAAAGGTTTGATTTCTTTAATGACAATCATAATCTAATGAGCTAGTTGATGCAAAACTCCACACAGTTGGTTAAGCTACTGTGCCTCTGCATTCATGACTTTTGAAAAAAACACAAATTGTCATTTGTCCTCGTGGACTTATCTTGATTTGCACTGAGTTAAAGCACACTTTAAATATGTATTTGCCGTTTCTTCATTAGCGTACTTACAAAGCTGTAGTCTACTATTCAGTCTTCACAAAGCTTCATGAATTGCTATCTCTGCTCCCATGGGGACAGGTGGATTAAAGTGGCTGTCCTGAGTTGCAGTGTGACAAGGTGACACACTGGTTTACATGAAGTTTGGCATAGGCAGCTCAGCGCAGATAGTTGATTATGCTGTATCTCAACTAATCATGAGTTAAATTTAAATTCTCTTGTGCACCTTCAGGCTGAGTCATCTTTCTACAGAGGGATCGTTAACACAACGTGTTACCAAGCAATGTAATGAAATAATCTGTTTTCCAGTGGAAAACACATGTAAGAGAGACTTGCAATATTCATTCTTAAAACGTGTAAGATGTTCTAGAGCCACAAGGCCATTCACTGTAATCCATGAAAAATAAGCCATGGTTAAGAGATGAAAGTAGCTGGAGGCTGTGGCCCACAGGGACTCAAAAGGAAATACTCAGAAAATACAGACAGATTGAATCCCAAGTGCTCTCTCCTGAGAGGAAGTATGGCTGGAAAGTTAAAAACCCATTAAAGTTAAACAAATTGAAAGTCCCTATCTGAGAGGAAACATAGTACAATGTTTATTTTTCCATTACAAACCTGAGACCTAAAAGATTTCCTGTGGTTCTCAGGTATTGTTTGTGGCTATAATGGAGAACTGTTTTTAGAAAGTGTAATTTATGTGTTTAATCCAAGCTATTTGATGAAAAACACACTACACAAGCATTCGGGAAGTGAAAGGCCATTGTATACCTGTATCCCCCATTGTTTGGATAGGAGCAGACCTACAATGCAAGGAATCTCATCATGAAACTCTTGCACTCTAAAACTTTGGGTCTAATTCACTCCTTGCTTAGGCTGTTGGCTGAGTTCCATTAAGTTAATGAAGTAAAGGCATGAGTAACCAATGATAATAAAAATCCTATCTTCCTGCTGAGTGTGAAACTACCAAAATACAAAGCTAATCTGAGCAAGAGATTTATAACAGTGGCCTGAGTCAAATAAGTAGCAAGCTGCAACAAGCCCAGCATAACATTAGCCAAGCTGATTAGTCAATTTATTTTAGGGTTTGCTCCATTTGCTCCAATCTGCTGCTCTGAGATCCTTATCAGCAAAGTGTGTGACGTTAACAATGTTGAGAAGCATCTGTTTGACTAACATACAAGCTGCAAACTAAATCCAGAGGTGAATTTAAGTGAAAGGAAAGATTTGGAAGCAAAGGAATATTATTCATTTGATCTACTGATATGAAAACTAGGCAAGTTTCAGGCATACAGGCCCTTCCTCAGCTTTCTTTTCTTTGTTTTGCTCCAGCAACTCAGACTGTAGTTGATCCAAAACAAGATACTTTTCTGCACAAATCTTGCCTTCTTAGTGTTCTTGATTATCTTAGGTCAACTGGCTTTAAAAAAAAACACAAAACCCTTAAGGTTGCAGAAGATGTGACCATATACAGAAGTAGATTGGAGTAAGGCAACGTGAACTTCTGATAGTCTCCCTTGACTGTTATATAAGCCATTTCAAATAAGACTTTTTAGGAAACCAGCTTAATTTAAATTCACATTGCCTTACATTTTACCTTTGACTTTGATCCTGAACCAAGCCTAAACTCACTATTGCCTTTTATTTTGTATGGCAGAAATAGCTTGATCCCAAGCAATGATCAAGACTGCCTAACGGACACAGTCCTAGATGTACTATAACTATTATTTGATAGGAAGGTGACAGAATTGAAATATGGATCCATGAACAAACATGTCTGAGTATGTTTTGTACATCTTTTTAATACTGATAAGTAGTGAAATACACACTGATTAATCTCTACTGTCTTCTGTGCCATTTTTAATCAGTGGCAAGGATGAAAGGTTACAGGGTAAATGGGCCTTTAAGGAATGTCAACCTTCTTGGTCAAGTCTTCACTGTCAAGGGAGAAGAAAAAGAAGACATTTTCATTGGAGGAGAAAACAGGCAGATTAGTCTAGTTTCCGTTGAATGTGTTGCATATATGTTAACTTGGAAAGGGCTTACTGGTAAGAAAGAGAGCTATGAAAAGATCTGAAGGGCAAGTGGCTTGATTTGATTTTGCTAATGGGATCCAAGAAGACTATTGTTTGGTGAAGATGATATACAAAGGATGATTTTAGCAGCTGTGTTTTATGTGACACTATGTTACTTGTAAACTAAATGATCCCAAAGCTCCCATTCTGTCCGTGAGGTCCAATAGCATAATCTGTCTCTGCTCACACTACTAAACTCTTCTCTATTGGGACAGAGTGGCTGCAGCTGGATGGTCTTTGGGACTAGTCCTTGGCTTGGGCCAGGTGCTGGTTGGAACAGTGGTGATTCTCCTGGACCAAAAGTGTGCCAAGGAGCTGCCAACAATTTGGTAATAAAGAAGGTCCAGTACCAGAGCCCAGGAACGTTTACTGTCACTGATGTCCTAGGATAGAAATAGGCTCAGTATGTAGTGTAGATGCTTAAAGGAACAGAGCTGTGAGAGGTCAGTAACCAAGACCTGACTTTTTGGAGAAAAACTAATTTTCTGGAAGGACTGCTCTGATTCTGCCATTTACCTCTTAATGTTTTCATGCCCTCTTGTGCTCTCAATCCAGACTTCTTTTCAGGTTTGCTTCATGGCATTTGTAGCCTAACAGCCTCAGACAGTACTTAGCCTAAGATGGAGTTTGCCTTCCCAAGTTTTCTTAGTTACCTCTAATATAACCAATAAAACCAATCCTTTGCAGAAGGAGACTGTAGAGTGACCATTGTCATCAGGTAGTCACTGCACTCTCTCATAGAGAATTTATACTCCAGAAATATGCTTTTAAACAATTTAATTGCATTCTTGTCTCTCAAGTAAACCTCACGTTAAAATAAGACTTACTACAACAAACTTTTATTTTATAGTGATAGGTTGTGAATGATCAAACTGTTGACTTTTGGAAAAAGACTCTGGAAAATGTTCTTTATCATCTTCCTGCAACACTTAATGCTCCATACATTGTAACTCATATCATTGTCTTGACATACTGACAAACATGGTTACCCTTACTTTAGGACTGTCTTAATTTATAACCAATGCTTTGGATTCAGTGTTTGCCACACACAAAATCACTGAGATGTTTGAGCATTCTGTGCCCTTCCCTTGAGTATAACAGTGTACTTCAGTATTTATAAGTTTCTTGTTCTTCCAAGAGACAGTATTTCTGCTGTGGTTTTTTTGTGAGTAATTTTGTTTATAAAATGCTTATTTCTTTCTAGGTAGGGATGAGATCCCGAAACCAAGGTGGAGAAAGCTCGTCTAACGGGCACTTGTCCAGTTCCAAGCCTGTCATCAGCCATGCAGAGAACGAAAAACTCCAGGATGATGCCAAGAAAAAGAACAAACCTCATCGGAAGGAAGATGAGGTCATGGTTTCAGCAACTGTCAAACGGCACTCAAAATCACCTGGACCTAGTGAACGAAAGAACAAGAAGTCCATAGAGTTTTCTAAAGAGGACTTGATAAAACTCCTCAGTATAATGGAAGGAGAACTACAGGTAAATTAAACATCTTTTTTTACTGTATCTATATCTATTTTTCTCTTTATCCATACATTTTAGGTTGTCCATCACAGGGCTCAGAAGACTGTGACATGCAAATATAAGCCAAAGGATTATAAGGAGAGAGCAGTGCTAGCTGGTGTTTAACAAGACAGTCACAGTTTAAAGTACTGCTTTATTTACCATCTTTATATCAGGTACTGAAGCAAGAGAAATTACAAACCTGTCAGAACTGATAAAAGGGACTTCTGATCTCAGAAAGAGGTACAGAGCAATTACAAGAGGATTAGTTCAGAAAAAAGCAAGCAAATACAGTGAGTGTAATTACAGTCTTTAATACAAACATTCAAGGGAGAAATCTGTAAGGTCAGTAATACTGGAAAAAGACTCAAGATGGCCCAGGACCCTGCACATATCAGGGGGGTTGCTCAAGTCTCAGCCAAAGCTCTCTCTGCCTGGACTCTGTATATCCCCTGCTTTGCCTGTTGGTTTTCTTTCCTGGAGCAGTGCTCACTGGAAAGCTTTCAGTTGTCCTGATTTGCATGCTTATTCATCCCTTTCTGCAATAGGACTGCTTGTCAAATTTATCCCGTCTTTTATTTCCACTTTAATGGTGTTTTTTTTTATTGCATTTAGACAAGCAGAAAACAACTGCCCATTGTGTTTGAAAACATTCTGTCTCAATGCTTTTATTCCATTTAACCGTAATTATTTAGTATTTCATACTTTACTTTTCCTTGAAACCCACATTTAAAATGTTTTTACTTTAATTTTGGAGTCCTTACCATCCTATCTGATTAAGAGAAGCAGATGTTTTAGAAGTGATCAATTAATTTCTTTGGTATGTGAGTCACCTTAGTTACACCGTTACTGCAACTGCCATTTCATCGTACTTCAGGTTACCAGAAAGTACTTTTGAATTTCAAGAAATATGTATTCAAAATAAATAATTGTGTTGCAAAGACAGAGAACAGTCATTTTACAGTGAAAAAGTGGAAAAAAGCAAGAAAATATGTTGAATGCAATTTCAGGAAGAAAAAAAAAACTTGTATCACTGCAGAACAGTACCCACATTCACAGTGTTTAATTTTACTTTATACAAAAGCTTATATGTGCCAGTTCCTAAAAGGTGAAGCTATCATTCAGATAGAATAAAGCCAAAGTTGATTAGAAATGTATGATGTTTGTGTGGTTCAGAAACATTTACCCTGAAGCCATCATTTTGGTCTTGGAAGGGAATTCCAGGAAAGTCACTAATGCTACCTGGGTTGCAACAACTATGGTCTGTATTCTTATCTCTGAGTAACTCTCCTGTTCAATACATGGAAATTTAGATCTTCGCCATCATTTTACAGTTTGGAGCCAAGTTATGCAACCTTTAAAGGACTGCCCATCTTCTCATTATCCCCATGAGGAAGGTGGGGATAGCTGCCATCCACTCTGTAATATGGGCTGAAATTTCTCAGCAAGCTTATAAATCCATTGCCCTGCAAAATATTTTTAGGGATATTCCTCTAAATACAAAACCTATAGAGATGTTAGGTATCTTAAGTATCCCAGCATCACAGGACAGCTGTGAGGACAAGCACTCCAATAACTGTAAAGTGAATCTGTTTTTCTGCTTCCCTACAGTCAGGGACAGGAATCATTTTAGTTTTTATTCATGAGTTATAATTTCATTTCAAAAAACTCTGTTTGAGTTTGTTATTTACATGATACCTGGTGAACTGTTGCTGAAGTGGGCAAGCTATAGCTCATTGGCTTGAGATGAGAGCCTGGCTTTGACATGAGAGCCTGGCTTTGACAGTGCAAGTGAAGATGAGCCAAGGCAGGCTCCAGCCAAAGTAAATCCTCTGGTATTACCTCCTGGCTGTCACAGTGACCTAATACACTGAGTCATTTCGTGGCTTTTCATTTTCAGATCTGTACAGACATCACTGGTGGCTGGCTGGCATTTTGTTGGGGTGGAAGATCAGGCTGTGGTTTATTTTGAAGACACTTCAACATTGGCAAAGCAAACAACGTATAGGCATATGTGAGAAGATTTTGTTTTGAGAATAACAGCAGGCTGTACTTATAGGGTCATCCAATTATTTCTATAGAAAGAATGCCATTAAATACCATGACTGTTAGTTCAGCAGCCATGATCTGCACTACCCAACGCAGTGCTGGATGACATTGCCTTGCACACTCCAAACAGTGATCTCAGCTAGGGAAGTAATGGTCATGGCAACTATGGGCTTCAGGAACATAGACTGCTAATGTATGCATATGTTTCATATGCTTGGCTCACTGTGCACACCATCTGACATCATAGCAACCATAGGCACAAGTCATATGGCTGCTAGTATCAGTTCTGAGTCCCTACCTGGGACCTCATTTCTCCTTTGTAATTTGTAAGGTGAAATTGCCATAAACAGTGTAAGCATGCCCCAGCAGTGATGTTTATGTCTCTTTTTTTCCTTCATTATAATGACCTCAGGTAGCTTGCCTTTGTTTTAGCTTCCAGTGCCAAGTTGGACTCAACTTTGCCTGTTGTCAGATTTCCTGTCTGGGCCTTACACTCTCACTGCATGTAGAGGAGACAAAGTTTTCATCAACAGCTGAGGTCACTGTAGCTTAGGCCTTATTTTGTAAGAAAATGAAAGGAGCAAAAAAGTACACAGAAGCCACAGTGATGAAAATGTGTCCTAATGTTCATGACAGGAGAGCTCTTAAGTACAAGTCTCAGAAGGAACGGGAGAAGCAAATAGACTGATGAGAGGAACTGTTTTTAAAGCCATTGTAGCTCTGTCAAGTGTCTTTTCTCTTGTAGGATCCTATTGCTTATATTAAAAAAACAGTGTTTACATGTTTCTAAACACATGCTGAGTACACAGAAGCAAAATTCCATGAAGATGTTTTCTTCCTATGCAAGGGAAAAAAAACCCAACAGTTTGTAAAGACTATCAAACTGATTTGAACATAAAATTTCAAGTATCAGTAGAATACATTGGACCATGAAGGCACCATGTTAATTTGTATGATTGTTTCAGGCTTTCAGTCAAACCAACATGTAAATGTTACTAATTACAGAGCAGCACAGACAGTGTGAATCTCCACAGTGATGATACAGTCCTATCTGTGGCTCGCGGATTTTTGTTCAATAGCCCATGTGTTTGTCACGCATATATTTCCTGTATGCTGAGCACATCTCAGCAATATCAGAACTGATTTTCAACATTACCTGGTTAGGGGTCTGAGGGGAAATGAGCAACAGTGTTCATATATTTTTATGATTTGCTCTTTTATTGCATGTTTGGGAAAAGAACAATTATAAAATTTCATTTACAAATACAACATCCACTGCAGATCATTGAGTTTTTCAAGGAAAGAAATAATAATTCTTAGCTAGATTCTGTGCCTTTGTAGACAGATGACTAGCTTGGGAGATGGTTTCTATATTTCACGCCAACTAAAATATGAGCAACTAATCCACTTCAGGCCTTTGTTATAGTCCATGCTTTATTGTGTTTCTCCAGTGCAGAAAAGGCATTCATCTCCTGCAGCTCAGAAACCCATTCCCACTGAGGTTCTTTGCATGAGTTAGGACAGATGGACACACTCCCTCGGGTAGCTGCTGTGGTGGAGCAGAGGTGCTCCTCAGAGGCAGTAGAATGGGGGTGCATGAGATATGTGGTAAGGTACCTGGTGTATGGGATGGGCAATATCTGAAATGTGACATATTGCAAATGAGACTGTAAAAAATAAAGGTTAAACATAGATAAACCATAGGACACAATACCTGAGGAGTCTTCAGAGCTTCAAATAGTTTAATGTGAGATTGGTTTCATACTTACTTCTGAGAGGAAACACTGTGTAGCAGATATTAAGAAGTAAATCCATTTGCTTGACTTCCCTCCTTCAAGCCCAGATGACTCTGGTGTCAAAGAAACTGTTTCCTTCAATTTGTATTTATTTAAGATTTCATCTGATGGTTCCTCTGAGGGCCTACCCAAAGGGTCAGAGCAACAGTGCACAGGAGAGGATGTCTCCTATTTTCTGAGGAGCAGCATCTGCTGTACTGGAACATATATTCCATCAGTATCCCCATCCCTGGCTTGGCAACCTTCTTGTCATGGCCAGTCTGATTTGGTCTTTCTGCTGAGGTTGCTAGTCCGATGCAATTAAGACTACCAAATATTGAGAGGCTGGAATTGGTTTTAAGGTTTGGACCTTCCACATGTGAAGGAAAACTCCTTTTCTGTGGCAGTCAGGGCTTGTTTGCAAGCCTCAAGCCAAAGGAAAGGATCAGAACAGGGAGATCTAGAAGACCCGTTTTTTGGCAGGATTCTTGGGATAAAGCCCAAGAATTACATTGGGTCTTGTCTGCTGTAGTCCCTGGCCAACCTTGCTGGCTTCTCATAGGCCTGACAGCATTGGAGGACCTTTGCCTTAGTAGGTTAATTGTGTTTGTGCTGCTGGTTATCAAACTGCACATTGCACTGGCAGCTTTATTAGCTGCTGGAGGGGTTATTGAGGGGCAGATACAAGTCTAGTTGCTGCTGGCTGAAGTAGGATAACCATGTGGGGGAAGAGCTCTTACCTGGCTGACCCAGAAGGAAGTTGCCTCAGGCTGCTGTGAGTTTCTCCTTGCCCTAGGCATTTCAGGGAAGGATTTGCAGAGGTGGATGAGGGCTCTGTTTTGTTCTCTCTGGGATGGCGCTACGGAAATACTTAGGTACAGGTGGCTGTACATCCTGCCACAAAATAAATCCTCTCTCATAACAAACTCAAACAGCAGGATCCTTGATGAGTTTGGTAATATACTAACTATAGCATGCTAATATTTAAAAAGATATTTTAGCATTTATCAGCTTTCTGTCATAAAACTAAGCTTTGTAAATGTAAAGGGGGAAAAGAGAAATATTTCCTAATTCCATTTCCTGCTTTCTACTTTATTTTCTCTTAGTACATATACATATTTTATTAATACATTTTATTCTATTATAATTATGCTCTGTTCTCTTTCCTAAGAAAAGTTTCTCCCCCTTCTTTTGTTTTCTTTCCCTTTTCTTATTTCTCCAGTTTTGACCTTTTTCCTTATTCTGCTTTTCTGCCACTTCCTAATTCACAGTTTTCTTCATTCTCATATTGTATGTGCATTCATTGACCCATTTTCCTTAGAGCCATTGACAAGCAAAAAACATTCATCTGCTGCAAATCAAGTCCCTCCACCAATTCTTTAGACAACTAGTTCATTTAGCCTTCATTGTGAGTTTATCAGGACGTGTTTTAAGACTAGGTAGGCTGTTCACCTTGGCTACTTCTATTGGAAAATAGTACCAGAACTGAAAAACTTTAATGCTTAGCTTTTTTTTTTTCTTTTAATTTCTGGTCCAGTTTTAATTATGTCCAGTGAAACTTTATGAAATCTGTGCTAGACGCCAATCACTTTTTAAATAGCTGGCCTGTCTCTCTATGGTTTAAGATCTGCTGTGTTTACAGATGGCAGGCACACACCCTCTGAGCCTTCCCTTTTCTATGATAGCTGTGTCACCTTCTTTTAGTCTCCTCTAGCAGAAAAGGCTTCCTACTTTTTTGATCATCCCTTGATCAGTGCCTGACTTTGTCTTAAATTTCTGCAGCTAGAACTTTATGCATAGTGTTTTGTACACTGATTTTAATATTTCCTTTTCTATGCCAAAATGGCTTTACTTGACCCTCCCTTCACTTGGTAGTATGATTGACACATGAAAGAATTTGATTCTATAACCATAGCTGTATTATTTTTTCTCTGTTTCTTCTTCCTCTTGCTGCTATGTGTAAACTTTCACACAATTCCTTGAACTTATTTTGTTTGTTGCAATTCTTTGTCAAGGAAACAAGGGTTTCCTGAGAAGCTGAAGCACCATTGTGACAGCCCCCTCAATATTACTTGGTTAAAAACACTGTACAAACTCCTGTATTTTTCTTCAGTGCCTTTCTTGTTACTCTTGAATTGTTGTGTTTGAATATTGAGTTGCCTGTAGATTTGAGCAATGGATGTTCGTTAGATGGGTGGAAGTCAGAAATGTTTCTTTTGGATAATATTAAAATTGCAGGAGAAAGTTGGAAAAGATGCCACAGCACTGATCCAGGGGAAAGAGTACATAGCAAAGTGAAGAGGTAAGAGCTTCCACATGGTCATTAGCCATATCTTACAACCTGAACAGCTACAGTTATCTGAAGAGAAGCCTGAGTGAAAACAATATATACAGCCACATAAAAGTGTATGTCGAGCAACTTAAGTATTTGTAACTGTGAAGTCTTGTTAATTGGATTTGGAAGAGTTTAGGATTTTCTGAGCATATCGTACAGATGAAATTCAAATTCCCCCCGAGAGGATCCTGGCATGCACAGAGCTGCAGTGGAAAAAATGAAGGTAGGGGTAATGTGAGGAGAGAGAAGTAACTTAAGGAGAATTGAATGAGAAGAAAGAGGTTAGACAAGAAGAAAATGAGTGTGCTAAAAGGGGAATGCAACAGCGATAAATGGATCCAAGCTACAAACGTAGAAATAGAACAGAGAAAAGAAGAGAATTAAGATGGTACCCATATTGCATCCTAAAAATGTCTGGCATAAGAGTATCACCATGACAAATTAAAAAACTCTCTCCCATCTGTCTGACTCCTAGACATTTTCCTAGTGAAGCAGGCTTTTGCAGGACAAAAAATCAATTTAAGGCAAACTTCAGACCACAAATGCTCTTATTTTCATTCAGTAATTTGTAGCCAGAGATGTTTTTGTTTTTGTTTATTTTTTGTTTCCTAGAGCAGCATGTTTTCTTGTAGTTTGCAATCGTTTGTGTTCAAAATGCAAGAGATACTGATCTTGTCTCGCTAGTCACAATAATTACAAATTAAATTAAAAAAAAAAAATCCTGCTGTACTATGAGATAAAAAACAGATAAGGCAATATACTGAAGGAGTTAAATTGTGCTATTCAGGCAATTTCCTGCTCCCTCTGAAATTAAGGGCAGAGGTGCTATCAACCATAGTGATGATAATGATCTTTTTGGTCATAAAACTGCTTTAGAATTATGTTTTTGAAGTCATTATCCTTACTAAAATGTCACTCTCACTGGACAGCTATAAGCTGAAAACCTCTTCCACAAAGATGCTTTAACATTCTTTTTTGCTTATGCCTGAACTGCACTCACTGGAGCTAGATGTTGCGTAGGCTTAGAGGACCAGAAGAGGGAAGAGTAACTGGCAGGTGTCTCCATTCCATTGAACATCTCATCTAGAGTGGAGGGAAGGGGATAAGCAGATTGGTTTGATGGTGTTGGTGTTTTTTTTTAATGTGTTTTTTAAAAAATTACTAATCTTCTTTCCAAAACCATACAGAAAGTACTGCTCTGGACCAACTTTAAGTTTTTGTCTTGTTTCCATTGGGATCAGTATCCTTAACTGATCCTCCTATCCAATCTTTTTCAAATCATTTTAATCAGCTAATGTCATTTAACTGGTTTGGTGTTGTTTTACTGTGTCTTTGTTTTTGTTGTTTGGTTTTTTTTTTCATTTACTCAATATAAATTGTACACTCACTGCAACATTAATGAGAAATTTTATATCTTTTTGCGTTTTCTTGGGAGAAGGCTCACACTGTGGGAAAGAACACAGCCAATCCATTTGCAATAAATGCTAGATGCATGGCTTTAAAATATCTGGGATTCTTGGGAAAGCCTGCAATGAGCATATGTCTTATGTGTCATGCTGCTGTCCAGTTCTCTGAGTCACCAGTTGTTAATTTAACATTTCTGTTGTAGCTGAGTTTTATTAACTTTGCTGCCCTGATTGTGTGTTTATTGAGTTTGAGTCTCTTGTTCTCCAGCTGAGGATCAGATAAGCTCTTGAGAGCAAAACTGATTATTTTCCATCCAAAATGAGCCTTAATAAAAACAAACATAAGCTTTTATATAACAATTGTGGGAACATGACTATCTTGAGAAAATGTTTTGTTTCTAGGGTTAAAGGCTCCACCTATTGGTTGACTAAAACGAAAGAAATGCAACATTTTCACATAGAAGACGGCTGGCCCTACTGAGCATCCTGTGTCTTGCCACATCTTTGCGAAATTGTTGGCTTCAGTGTACAATTTTGCATAAGGTCCAAAGTAAAACGAGCTCAGTGATTATGTCTGAGGGCTGCAAACACGTGGCACCCAAACTGATGCACTGCTGAAAGATTATTGAAGGAAGTCCTTTAAGACAGAAATGGTTTGGATTTTGCAAATGTTTCTTATCCTAGAAATGATTGTTTTTCTTTGGGAAAAAAAAACCAAAACAAAACAAACACACACACAACAAAAAACAAACAAACAAAAAAACAGAATAAAAGCCTTCTTCCATACCAGCAAAATTAGTGGAACCAACTGACCTAAGTACAGTTACATGGTAACTTCCAGACAGTTGTGGCCTTTGTATTTAAGATGGAAACAGAAGTGTTGATGGAGTTAGGTTTATAATGAAAGCTTGGTTTAGGCAGCCTCAACATCTCAGGCAAAATGGCATTTTAAGAAACTCCGTTATTGTTCCTGGGAATGCAGTAGAGCAATGGAAAAGGGAGAGGATACGTAAATGATGTGTGGGGAGGGCATGAGGAAGGACAGACATAGCAAGATCCAGAGACTTCAGAGGCAGTAGGAGGCTGTGAAACATCAAGGGCATGGGCAAGGGCCCTTATTCTGTGCCTTTCCTTGTCTATCCTAAGTGACTTTTTTCAGAGAGCTCACTCCCCTCCTCCTTTGATGATTCCTCTATTTAAATAAGCGGCTATGCTGGTAAGTGCTTGCTGTAATGCAGTCCTACTATATTTGCCCATTCATCAGTCACCAGTAACTTGAATGCACAGAGCACTGAAAAACAGCTTCTTGAAGCCAACAAAATGCTTGGACAAGAGCAAGTTGTGTATACAGTTTATTATACGTGTATACACATTTATGTCTGCTGGTAGCTTGCTCTGGGTTATGCTCCAGCCTCTGTGGGAGAGGCAGAAGGATTTCCTCTGAACTTTATCATCCTGACGGCCATGTCCCCAGCGGCACCAGCTTGTCTTTCATCCTGTCATTCTCCACACATGATTATTCCTGCCATAGGATAGCCAGAGCACTGTAGAAAAAAATGCACGGGTGGATTTGTTACTCTTGAAGAGAGGGTAGGTAAGTCCTTGTAGAGTCAACGAATCATGAGTCGTATGTGGTAGCCACTGGAAAGAGGTCCATGAACAGAAAGTGGATATCTTCGGTTTTGGTCCAGACTGGTTGCCATAAGATTAAAGGAAAGATTATAACACAGGAAAAAGGAAATATACTGCTTTTTCTATTATCCTTTCATAAATCATCCTTTTTTTTCCCTCTTAAATACGTGCTAACTGATCACAAAATAAATTGTGATCACTAAAGGAATACAGCCTTACTACCCAAATCCAGCCATAAAGGTTGCTTAATGTGGGTGAAATGTGCTATGATTTTAGTAATTTCCTATACCGCTGCAGTGGCTCGTGATCTGCCATTCATCTGGGATATGGAAAGCTGCAGATCATTTCCTTAACATGAATAAAGCAGAACAGGGACTGGAGCCACAGGAGATTTCCACATTTGATTTGAAGTACTGCAACCAGGGAGCTCTCTGCCTGTGCAAACATCGTGGTGAGCAGTGCTCCCACAGCTGCTCAAAGATCTAAAGCTGCTTTGTTAATTACCTCATTTGTTAGGTTGTGCACTGCAAAACAGCAGCCACACACCAGCTCTGAATTGTGAATGCAGTTCTTCATGTGCTGTCATGAACAATTCTCCCTGCTCAAGTGTCCAAAAAGGTGCTTTAACAGATGTTCCTCCATTTCCCTATTGACTGGTTGCATCAATCTGGGGCCTCTGCTTACTGCCGGGCTTCAGATCATGTGCAAAATGTTATTATACGCTTAATGTTGGCTGAGATGTATGACTGGATATGGTAAACCCAAACCAGCGGGTTTAGCTTCTGCAATTCATTCCTGAAGCATGTAAAGCACATCCCAACATGCAGAGTTGTATGCATAATTGACAGTGACCTCTTGCACCCATCTCTCTGCGCTGATGGGATCGTGGCACAATAATTCTGCATGCTGCAGTAACCATCCCATGATTTGGTACTATTAGCAAAAATCTCTTTCTGGGGAAAAGGCAGGATATCCCAAACCCCAATAACTCTGAAAACGTTAAGCAGCGTGGAGTTAATACTTGTCGGGGGCCTTGCCATGGGAATTTTCTGGCTGTGGCCCAGACTACAGATAATTAATTATGTCAGTGAAAGGCTCTGGTGGCCTGTTTTCTTCAGAAAAAAGTGACATCATCCATGGAGCTCTCTGGCAATAAAGCAGAACAAAGCTGTGTGGGCAGGAAATAACAGACAGATGTCTTCTAGTGCTCATTTGATCTGTTTCAAAGCTTGCTGCAAGAAGTACTACACTGCTCAGTGCTGCTTCTCCCCAGCACTGCAATCTTTAGCAAGGATGTTTTTAAATACAAGAGACCAAATTAATCTCTGATGTAATTCTTCTGGAGCCACTTCAGAAGATTGATGCAGCAGATGAGCTGGTCTGTCATGTACCTTTCCTGCAGTATTGATTTTAGGAGGACTTTCTCTATTATCACTGTAAGATAACTCAGACCATGGTGGTGCACTGCATATGATGATACTGAGGGCTTTGTACAAGGCCAGAAAGTTCTGTACAGTGTGACCAAGTGAGGTCAACTTTGTTTCATATCCCCGCAGTCACAAGAGATCACTTGCATTTCCTGATGTATTACACTAAACCTCTGCGCAAAAAAAAATCACTCTTCAGTGCAGAACGCACTCTTTACTTCCAGTGGAAATCACACAAATATGAGTCCAGAAATCTTAAAAGAAATTAGTGCACATGAACTCCAAAGGTTCAAGTATTAGGAAATTTCTCTAAGATGAAGGGCAAGTGTCTTCCTTGAAAGAAAATCAATGCATTAATGTCATAAAATCATAGAAGCAACCATAGAATATCTTAGGTTGGAAGGGACCTTAAAGGCTATGCAGTTCCAATCCCCTACTGTGGGCAGAGCTGTTCCCCACCAGTTCAGGCTGCCCGGGACCCCACTGAAACTGGCCTTCAGTGCCTCTAGGGATGGGGCACCCACAGCTCTCTGGGCATCTGTGCCAGCACCTCACCACTCTCCAAGTAAAGAATTTCTTCCTAAAGTCTAACTGAAATTTCCCCTTTTAGTTTAAAGCCATCCCCCCTTGTCCTAATAGTATTAGACCATGTCATTAAGCCATCATTTTCAGCCATTAGATGAGTGTTGTGAACATGGCTATTTCAGACATCCAGTGTAGGAGAGAAAAAGTATTTCTTGAGTTTTTTGCAAAAAGGAGCTTTGCATGATGCAATATACAGTAGAGCATCTAACTTATTAGCTTTGAAATGTTCATTGTACACTAAATACTTATGGCCCTGAAAGCAAGTTTCTACCCAGACCCTGTAGCAGTATGGAGGAATTGCTTGGGGAAGCAAACCTTTAGCAGAAGCATCCTTCCAGTAGGCAGGATAATTTTTGTGCTCATAGTATCATGAAACAAAAATAAAGAAAACTTGCTTTCTTTTTAATTGTTTGAATTTCATTTTAAAGTAAGAAAAGAAGGGAAGTGACTAAGTTTAAACGCAGGTTTGTGTTAGGAGCTTTTGCAGATATAGTTTTTCAGCTACAGTTGCCTAAAGATGCTGTCTTCACTAAATCAGAGTAAATAAACATGCTGTATTTACTCTCTGAGGTCTCTAATGGGAACTTTCTGACACAAGACTATTCCTGCCCTGGCTGTGACACAGCATGAGTATGTCCTGGTTAGTGCAGAAAGCAGTGTGAGCGCATCCTCCCCATTTCCTTTAGAAGTATGCCTTGGTCGTGATGTTTGTTAGCTCTAGGTGAAAAGTTGTTAAAGTCTACTGGAATTTAGGAAACCAGCCACTGGCAAGATTACAACATTGCAGGGAGAACCTGTGACCTTATCTAGTTTCTGATGTAATACAGGGCAGCTGCTGCACTATTAATAACCTGAACTGTGTGAAATACAAGTACCAGCAACACAAGTAAGAAGTTAAGCTGTCTGTGGTTTGATCGATATTTCTTGCCATTAATCACTGGCAAGAAAAACCTGACTTTATAAACATTAAACCTCTGTTACTTGGTGCTTTCACTTCTGCAGGCAGAACAGAATGCTGTGGTAACTAGGAAAAAAGTGTGTAGAAAAAAGGTGTAAGTATCAGAACTTGCTAATATTCTATACGTGTATTCCCTGTAAACATTGTTTCTGGCCCTGAGTTTTCAAAACTTCTTTCAGTAAATGGAGAGGATTCTCTTCATACTATTAAAGTATTTAGATCCCTCTGAAGTCATTAGGCATACTTTAGATGGAGCACTGAGCTATGAGGGAAATAGTATTGGTAGGTGATTTACAGAGCAGTAACACTGTACATTTGCATGAATGCAGTTTATGAACAAACAAAATTTGGAAGAAGAGTTTAGGAAATGGCCTGGTGAAGGATTCCGAGTTGGATTTTATTCTCATCTGGCAGTGATTACTTTGAGTCCATTCAGTCCATCTCGAATGCAACTGATTTTTTTTCCCAATTTATTAGCTGCCTTACATGAAACAAGTCTGAGCAGCCCAGTCCCATTTCCCAGGTGATAAATGGGCTATTGCAAAAATTCCCCGTTTAGTGGGTGCTAAGTTTTGTTGGCGGTCTCACGGGAGAGGCCAAAGACTGTGGGAATGGGGAGAGAGGGCTGTGGTAAATTGGCAGGGCAGGGCAGGAGGAGGAAGCACGTCCGAATGCTGGTCTTGTGTAACAGTCTTTCCATTGACCAAGAATTTGGTTGCTAGGCTGCCAGTCCCCTTTTACAAGCAGCAGAGTCATGCTATTGTTTCCTAAACGGTTTCAATTTTATGCAGGGACTTCTTTACATCCTTTCTATATTATTTAAGTATTTTACTAGGCACGTATTAAAGTGAGAACTTTTGGAACTCAGACCCCTTCTCCACTCTGGCCAGTAAGCCAAAGAAAGCCTTTCTCTTTTATTCTGCCAAAAAAGTGAGTATTTCAAGGGAACCGTGTGAAGAGTGGTCCCATGTCAGCCTTCCATCAGAGCATGCAGTAAGTACTCCTAAGAGAAGAGAGCTGTGTACTGAGAGAGTTCACAGGTAGAAACACAGACCTGCAACTTAAGTAGACACACCAGCAACTGAGCAGCAGAGCAGAGCAGGAGGAGCTGTGTGGAACAGCAGTACTTCATTGAATTTTAGCCCCTCAGCAGATGCACTGGAGATTTGAGATGATCATCCTTTAGATTTTGGCACCTGCAGTAAGGACAGAACAAGGCTTAGACGATACAGTTTGATGTAGTTCCTCTGTCAACAGAGGTGGCAGAAAGAGTTTGATGAATTCTCAGCAAACTTTGCTCCTGGAGAAAATGAGTGTAGAAAAACACTTCTCAACCTGTATGGCCTTTTGTGCTTCCCGATAAGTATTTCTAAGATGACCTGTTCATTAATCTGTCTCAATCAGTCCTACAGTTCACTGGATCAACTGTTTGATAGCACTTGTTAACAGAAAAAACATCTTTATTTTCTGAGTAACCACAGTATCAACAGTACAAATAGAAGCTTATCTTAGAGTTTTCAGGACAATTTAAGTAATGAAGAACTGTGAGGGAAGATGCATTTATTTTCTTAATTCTGCAC
Organism: Lagopus muta; assembly: GCF_023343835.1. Classification (NCBI taxonomy): domain Eukaryota; kingdom Metazoa; phylum Chordata; class Aves; order Galliformes; family Phasianidae; genus Lagopus; species Lagopus muta. The sequence continues at coordinate 30,236,775 of NC_064434.1, read as the reverse complement.
CTAGACTTTTAAGAGCTTTTCTGGATATTTGCAGTTTTCTGGAGTTACTCAAGTAATTTTCATTCTGTTGAAAGCTGTTGCAGTGTGTGGCCATCTCATGCCTGAATATTCTCTCTCATCAGCACACCTCCATAAAATAAAAATGGACTTGAGAGAGGGCTTTATTGTGTCAAACACCATGTATCTTCAGCCAAAATGGATAAAACCTTTAGTCTGTGATGTACATACACCTTTACTTCCAGTTTGAAATCTCTTCCTTGTATTTGTCTCCTAGGTTATGATTTATGCTAAACTGTGTTGTGCTTTGGAGCAAGGAAGGGCCGTAAGTAGATATGGAAGTAGAAGCAACTTGCCAGTATAGTTCTTCCTAGCTAGGAAGAGGGACCTCTCACACTTCTTTGCAGGTGTGTGTGTTGAAGTAGCACAAGTGTTTCTCCACAGTATTATGCTGACTTGTTATCTGCGAATGGTTTATATCCTGAAGCTTAGTTCAGTGATGGTTGTTCTCCATACATGGAAACAAAACATTTTCTTATGAGTTCTCTTCTAGATTCAGTGGAAAATTTGTCATTTGAAGAAAACATGAAATCATGAAAAATACAGTCCTGCAGTTTCTTCCATGTGCATTTATCTTGAGGGGTGTCAGAGAGACTAATTGGAGTCTGTAAATCCCAAGGCTGGTTGGGAAGATAGGATGTAACTGCCCAGACCTGGGGTGGTGGCATGGCAGAATCTTTCAGTGCTGGGGCTTGACTCTGACCAAATAAAAGCAAATTTGTCTCCAGTTTATTATTAGCACGAGATTAATATTAGTATGAGCAACCTGAGTGTCTGTTTATTAGTTTTCACAAACTGTTACAGGAACAGAGTATTTGAAAAGATAATGATAGGAGCAGTGATCAAGCCCAGAAAAGGCAGAATACATCTTATCATGCGCCTGTGATCCAAGTCCTGACTGCCCACAAAGGAGGACATGAGTGGGTGGATGCCCATGGGCTGGATAATCCTTCCCTTGGGCTGCAGCAAGGGGCCTCTCTGCTCAGGGTTTCCAGAGCACTGCACTATGCTCTGGAGCTCTTAAAGGTGATGAAATGAATAACTGGACCTGATCCTGGGTGACCTGCTCTGAGTTTCACTGCCTGAGCACAGAGTTTGGACCAAATGGCTTCCATAAAATCATAAATCATAGAATGGATTGGGTTGGAAGGGACCTTAGAGTTCATCTAGTTCCAGCACCCCCTGCTATGGGAGGAGTTGCCAACCACTTTATCAGGTTGTCCAAGGCCCCATCCAACCTGGCGTTGAACGCCTCCAGGGATGGAGATCCCCAGCTTCTCTGCACAACCTCTTCCAGTGCCTCACCACACACTGAGTGAAAGAATTTCCTCTAACATCTCCCTCCTTTATTCATTCCAATTATAAGCTCCTTTTAAGTACTGGAATGTCACAGTGAGGTCTCCCCAGAGCTTTCTCTTCTCCAGACTGAACAAGAACTGTTTGCCCAGCCTTTCTTCATAGGAGGGGTCCTTCCAACCTCAGCCATTTTCTTGTTCTGTGATGCTGTGGAAAAGAGTGTCCTTCAAAGCTCTGACAGAGCTTGGACAACCTCTTCTTTCTTGTTTAGGAGTTTAGTTCCTCTGTTTAACACCACCTACTTCCCAGCTCCTCTCCCACTGGCTCCTGGGGACCCAAAAGTGCAGCATCCAGAAACATCTCTTAACTGGCAAATTTGTTTCAAGGACACTTATTCTCTCCTGCTGAAATTGTTCTGTTTCAGACAATGATGATTAAAGACTAATGAGGCTGGAAGGAAAGTATGCAAAACCTGGACAGGCGCTAGGACATTCACTGGGAATAGGTTCCTCTGCCAGCGCCTACTGACACTAAATCACCAAGCAGGGGTTGTCTCTGCTTTGCCTCTCAGTGTTTAATTACACCATATGGGGCCTGATAGCTGCAATAGGAGAGAATAAATTCATCCTCCCTCCCTCCTTTCTAGTTGAGTCTTCCAACGTAGACCCGTTCTTGAGAAATGGGGCTTGACACTTCCTGTGCTTAGGGCCAAAATGAGTCAAGGTTTCAGCATGGTGCGTCTTTGGTGTTGGCGCACAGGGCAGAACAGTGCTGCTCCCTTTGTCCCCATATTTTCAGCGCTCCCTTTGCACAGAGATGGCCCTGAGCACCGTTTAAGGCCCACAGTGAGACACTGAGTGTGCCTTGGGACAGGACACAGATGGCCCAAAAACTGAGGCCAGGGTCCCCAGGTGCCATTTAATGGACTCAGTGGTAGGTGCTAACCAGCCAAGAAGATTGAACCATCTGCTTTAGGAACCCAATTTAGTCGCTGTCTGACAGCCAGGTGACTGGGGCCGGAGAGGTTTCCTATTCTCTGCCTTGCCAGAGTGTATAATGATTATTACATTCATTCACCATGGAGAAAAAAAACACTCAGATTAGAAATACTAACCTCTTAATAATGAAGACATTAAAATAGCTGTTATTTCTACAGACATGTAAAAAAAAATATAGAATATGTTCTTGCAACTGTCTCAGGCTTTCCTAAAATAACTTTTTTTTTCTTTTTTTTCTTTTTTTTTTTTGTTTTCTGAGAGCAGCATACTGCCAGGACATGATGCAGGGAGGTGTACAGGCATTCCTTGGGACTAGCCCACATAATTCATTTGTAATTCTGACATCCTTGAGTGATGCTCTCTTCCACACTCATGCTGAAAAAACATTCTCTACCATTCCAGTCAGTTATTTGTATCTTGTAGGCAGAACTGCATGCAAGGCTTTCAGTTGCAGTTACAAAGTGTTGTACAGGGCTACCTTACACGTAACTGTTTTCAACTGACTGGCATGATCTTTGCCTCAAACTCATTTTTTGTTTATTTTCATATTGCTTTATTAAGGAAAGATTGAGTGGTCTTTGCCATTTTCTGCAATTGTTTCCCTGCTCGTTTTAAAAGCAGGTGATTTGTAGAGCTGTGATGTCTCTGTGGTATTGGGTAAAGATTTAGGATTTGCTACAGCGATAACACCAAGTGCCATTATGAACACTGGAAAACATGAAGCGTTGGCCAGTTCATAAATCCTAAATAGTCACTGTTCATACTGAAGCTGAATTTCTAAGAGATTTTTCCTAAAATATCTGAACTTTTCCTTAGCTCTTGACTTGTCTCCCAGGCTCACATGGGTTGAGCAGGGGAGGGAAGAGAAAAAATGGTGCCGCACCTTTCTTCTTTCCATTGCCGTGGGCTTGTGGGAGATGCATGCTCCAAGGAAACCTGGGACATCCCTTGTAGATTTTCTTTGCAGGGGTTTTGTTTAAGCAAGCAAAAGTTAGAAAACTTTTTTTTTTTTTTTAAAGTATTTGAAGATAACTTATAGTCACAAAGTCAGGTAGGAGGCTACTTGGAAATATTTGATGTGAGGCTGTCTGAAAAATATTAATTCAGCCCATTTGTGCTGCTTGTTTTACTCATCCCCTAAATGCAGTCAGAGAACAGCAAGGGCACAAAATAAGTGAAAAAACATGTCAAGATTAATGATGTTCCTTGGCGTTAGTTTCAAGCCAGATAAAAATCCATGGCATTCAAATGTAATGACAAGAAGGAATAGAATAAATAATGCCTACAGGGAGTGCATTTGGCTTACACAGATTGTGTTTACTCTGATATCTCCCAAAGTTCTGTATTTGCATTGGCAGCCCAGCATTCTTCTCATTTTTACTTTTTCTCTGTATGCAGTCTGTATGTATGAGTGCCCAGATTTTCCACGTTTCCCCTGTTGGTTAACAGATTGGCTTATGGTACTGATCTTCTATGTTACAGGCAAGGGAGGATGTGATCCACATGCTGAAGACAGAGAAAACCAAACCTGAAGTTTTAGAAGCTCACTATGGTTCTGCAGCTCCAGAGAGTGTGCTGAGAGTGCTACACAGGGACGCCATCCTCGCCCAAGAAAAATCTATAGGAGAAGATGTCTACGAGAAACCAATTTCAGAGGTAAAAACTTCTCAGTTTACATCTTCAAGTCTGTGCAGGGGGATTCCTAACCAGAAGGAAAATTGCATGCATTTTGTGTTTATGCAGAACATGCCAGAAGATAATATAATGGTGGTAGAAATGACAAGAAATCAAAGGAAAATTGAATGTTCTTGTTAACTTAACCTGATAAATAAGGGTAAATAAAATCACAGGGTTTGAACATAAGCAGTCTAGATGCTCCTTAGGGCTGGTGCAGGGAAGAGAGAATAAAATCTTTGTGTGTTGCATTTCTTTTTTTAGAAATGCAGAATTACAGAAACATTATGGCCACAAGTTGTATCAGAGGAGGTTTAAGTTAGACATAAGGAAGAACTTTTTTCTCAGAGAGTGGTCAGGCACTGGAATGGCTGCCCAGGGAAGTGGTGAAGTCACCATCCCTGGCAGTGTTCAAGAGGCGTCTGGATGAGGAGCTATGAGATATGGTTTAGGAGCCTGTGGTAGCAATCGTAGCAGGAGAACGGTTGGACTCAATGATCTTGCAGGGTTGTTTCCAACCTTGTGATTCTATGATTTTTTTTTTTCTATGATTTGAGTTGGAAGGGACCCTTAAAGCTCATCTAGTCCAAATCCCCGGCAATGAACAGGGGCATCTACAGCTAGATCAGATTGCCTACAGCTCTGTCCAGCCTGACCTTGGATGTCTCTAGGCAATTTGTTCAGTACTTCACTGTGCTTATTGTAAAAAATCTTCCTTATATCCACTGTAAATCTCTCTTTTAGTTTGAAGCCGTTTCCCTTTGTCCTATCACAACATACCCTGCTGAAGTGTCTGTCCCCTTCTTTCTTATAGCCCCCTTCAGATACTGAAAGGCTGCTCTCAGTTCTTCCCAGAGCCTTCTCTTCTCCAGGCTGAACAGCCCCAGCTCTCCCAGCCTGTCCTCATAGCAGAAGTGTTTTGTCCCTTGGATCATTTTTGTAGCCCTCCTCTGGATGTGCTCCAACAAATCCATGTCTCTCCTGCGCTGAGGACTCCACATCTGGATGCAGTACTCCAGGTGAGGTCTCACCAGTGCAGAGTGGAGAGACAGGATCACCTCCCTCGACCTGCTTTTGATGCAGCTCAGAATACTGTTGGCTTTCTGGACTGCAAGAGCACACTGGTGACTGATGTCCACGTTGCCATCAATCCACCTGTATTGCCAAGTCCTTTTCTGTGACATAGTAGAGCACTAGCATAGTTCAGAAATGAATACCATCAGAGATGGATTTTGACCATAATTACAGGATCAAAAATCCCTAATCATATCTTGTCTCTTCACCACCAGGGCTATGAAGTTAGTTCAGCCCCTAAAGGAGATCTGCAGGACTTTAAGCCAAGGATTTAAACTCTTGGCTTAAAATCTAATCTGATAAATAAATATATATATAATAAATAAAGCTAGAATAGATCTGGGAATGTTTGAGGCCACTGTGAGTGCCAAAATAAGCAACCATTGGTCATGGTCATAGTTTCATAACAGTCCAGAGCACAGAAAAAGAGCATGCAACAACACGCCATACAACACACTGTAGCATCTGTCCAATTCTTCATAGTTCTTCTGTTCAGAACACACAGTTTTTTCACCAGGAATTGTCTACCCTGGGTGCCTTTATACTATTCACTTTCGTCGTGGTATCTTCTGGGATTTGAAGGGGTGATAATAAGTAAGGAAGGCAAAAATTAGTATTTAAGAGCATGCATGAAATACTGGCTAGGGGACCTCGGTGTACATCAATCTCTGTCGTGTCTAGGAATACAGAGGTTATGTGAGAGCTAAAATAGGGTGGTATAAAAAATTCCTAAGTGCACAAAAGATATCCTGGCTCCTTTATAAAATGCAATCACTTCTTTTTTGACTGTCACATTCAGCTTCTGGAAAGCTGCTTCAGTGCAGCCCTTCAGCTCTCCTATTTCCCCTGGTTTGCAGAGGTACCCTGTGAAACAGCAGCTGCCCAGTGAAGCTGGGGCAGAGGGGGAATCATACAGAAGGTGGGCAGGGCCTGTTCACACTTTTTATTTCAGCAGTTGTACAGGTATAACGTATAACTGTGTTGAAGATGCACAGTTCAAATTTCAGCTTTGAGCTTATACCTTATGCTACTCACTTGGGTGTCTGTCCCCACGGATGCACTTGAGCTCAGGGTTCAGATCCCTCCCAGAGATCTGCTGCTGCTGTTCCTATGTGAAATGAGGAAATTTTGAGCAGCACCTCATCATAGGAGGCATTCTTCACTGCAACAGTATTGTTTGTTACCCTATAACTACACAAAGTCCTGTTCTTTGTGTACCCAAGAGCTATGCAAATGTTTATTGCAAACACCCTGTCCAAAGAAATTGTTATTTTTATGGGACAATTACTCCTATTTTTAGGCACTGTTTTATGTAAAGCGCAAGACGTAAAATTGTGGGACTCACATTTACCAAACATGACATTGTTTGTTAATAAATCAGATGAAATAAGCAGGAGACCTCTGAAACAGCCTATTCTCCTTTTCTGAATCCAGCTGGACAGGCTTGAAGAAAAGCAGAAGGAGACATATCGACGCATGCTGGAACAGCTCCTTTTGGCAGAAAAATGCCATCGCCGCACAGTTTATGAGCTTGAAAATGAGAAGCATAAACATACAGATTACATGAACAAGAGCGATGACTTTACCAACCTCTTGGAGCAGGAGCGAGAGAGGTGAGTGTCCAAGACAGTGCAAAGCGTGCCCTCAATATCCAAACACTTTTAAGTTCAGCAGTGACATGGGTTGGTCTTTTCTGTGTTGAAATGGCACTAAATTCATGTAATCCATTTGTAAATGTCACTTCTTTCACGCTAGCGGTACATTATTTTGCAAGTCTAGAGCTGGAAGAGTACCATTGAACATTCTTTCAGTGTGCGCTTGAACTTAAAAATGAATTTGTTTTGTATTATTCATTCCCATTTTGAGTTCATCTCCTGGTAGCTTTTGAGAGATCAGATGTTATTTGTGTTGGCTAAGGTTTGGGCTGGCTTGTTCAGCTGAGCGGCACATTTTGTGAATGACGGGGCACAGTGTCACAGTAGGAGGACTGGGTAAGGAAAACCACATATTTGGATATTGGCACACTCGTGGCAGGGAATTTGCCATGCCTTTCACATTTAGGCTTATAAAGCCACAAACAATTTGCATTATTTTTCATGTTTTTAAAAGAACGTGCCTCAGGCAAGTTCTACATTCCTCTGGAAATAAAAATGTTCATATTTTATAGAACACATTCAGCCTGTGATGAACTGCCTGCAGTTGTATATCTAGCATGCTTGTATGCTCCATTTTTTTTTTTCCTTCACGTGTTTGTCACTGTATGAATAAGTTGCTCTCTTAAGTCACAGAAAAGAAAGGACACCTAACTTAGGTGAAGAATGAGCACTCAGTAACAGCCTGAGTTTTTCAATATGAAATTTCATGCACATACCAAACTGCTTAATATCTAACCACAAAGTTTGGAAGAAAAAAAAACCTCTGAGAAGAATACTTAGAGCGAGTTGAAAGAAGAAATGCTTTTGAGGAAACCACAGTCTGATGGCAGACTATTGCAATAAGCCAGGAGTTGAACTGTTCAGTGAATTTCCTGAGCTCTGCTCAATGCCAGCTATGAGTAGGTGGCACATGAGCTAAAGTGACCGTATTTCCTGGTTTAGTGGCTGGTCTTTTTCTGATTCTTTGATTTCCTGTGTTGATTGGCAAACTTTAAAGGACAAAAATGTGTCTATATCTTAACAATTTTATTCCCGTAAGATAAAATAAAAAATCTGCTGTCTTTCCAAGTAGTTATTCATATGTAATTCTCTTACGTGACATTTTTTTCACTGCGGTGAGTATCTGTGTATGTGTGGAGATACAGGCAACTAAATTGCTACAAAAGTAAAAGCTGTGTTAAAATACCATTTACATTTCTCTTTACATTTAAAATTCACTTTAATTTGTCAGTTGTTGCCTTCTTATTATTCCAGTTCCTGAAGACCATTAAGCAGCCTAAGTTATAGACTGTTTGCTTTGAACCAATATCCCTTAATGAATTGATTTAGAACTTTTCTGTCTCACATTATTACTGCAAAGATATCAAGTCCTATCCCCAGGGGCATTTTTTTCATACTCTTAATGCTCTTTTGTGTCTTTTAAACTCCAGTTTTCCCACACCCTACTTTTCTTTTTGGAAAAACAGGAATGAAAAGGAGAATTTGAGTTTGAACTCGTACTGAAAGCAGATCTTTGAGAGCATCCAAGTCCCCCAGCTTTAGTTGCCGTTCCCTCTGTACTGTAGGTGAAGAATTGCAGTGCCTCTGGTTTATGCTGAGTGACAATAGAAACCTGATGTTTGCTGCTTAATCCATGTTGTTCAATGCACTAGTTGGGAAAAATCACATTAAGTTTAGTAGTGACCAAGGAGAAAGAAGATGGCATGTGGCAAAATGCGAAAAACCAAGTGCGCATGTTCCTCTCTCCTTAGGGTCCTCCTCCCATGTCCTCCTCCCTCTGTCCCATGTCCACACACCAGGATAGAAAAGCCAGGGAAGATTGGAAACTACTCACTAGTGTATAGTCTTGAACCACCTCTACTCTTCACCTTTGCTTGCTAGGTGCACACAGAGTTCAGGATTCCTCTGCGTTTTTGTAAGTATTGAAAACTGAAACAGTGTGGCTCTAAGGCTGTACTGCAAAAGACAGTCAGGTACCTAGCTCTGAGCAATTCATCTTGTAGTCTATTTTAAATCCAGTTTGTTGACAGCTTATTTTGTTCCTAATAAAACGACTGAAAAACTCCACTTGATTTATAGTGGCAAAGAAAGAGGCCTGTGGTCGGGACGGCCTCAGCAATGTTGTGGGACAGCAGAAAGTCTGCAAGCCTTCTGACATCAGGGAAGAGGGAGTTTCTTTTGGAGGCATGGGACATTGCTTGTCATGTAGCAACAAAGCCTTGCTGGAACTTACTGAGGGTGCTGTGTGCAGCAGTTCATTGTGGCCTTCCAGTACTTGAGCTTATAAGTGGAAAAGGCACCACGTTTTTACAGTCTAGTAGTGATAGAGCAAGGAGAATGGTTTTAAACTGAAAGAGGAGAAATTTAGGTTAGGTGTTAGGAAGTAATGTTTTACTCAGAGAGCGATGAGACCCTGGCACAACTGCCAAGAGAAGCTATGGATGCCCCATCCCTGGAGGCACTCAAGGCCAGGTGGGATGGGACCCTGGGCAGCCTGAGCTGGGGGAGGTCAGCCCTGCACAAAGGAGAGTGTTGGAACTGGGTGGTCATTAAGATGCCTTCCAACCCAAGCCATTCTGTGATTCTATGATTTGATGATTTCCTGCATTGTCCTTGAAACTGCCGAGTCTTCTACTGCGTCCCACAATCTGTCAGTAAATGTACACCTGATGTCTAACATTAGCATTGTTTGTATGAATGCATTGATATCACTTGTTCACATAAGCAGTGATGATTTTAAGTTCATTCTTGCTTCTCCTGCTGTGGCTTCAAGTCTTTCTTTACAACCAAAGTGTCTGCGCTCCCAGTGCACTGAGGCATTCTGCGTTTTCCTCAAAGGCAGAACTGAGAGGACTCGTTCTGTGCTCCCTGAGCAGTGCCCTGCTAAATCTGGTTTTAGTCAAACCCTCTTTTTGAAGTACACAGCCATAATTAGATCTGCTTAGAGGAGACAGCAGGACTATGACCCCAGATCTTTCCTCTACAAAGTTTCCTTTCAGCCTTTGCGTAAAATCATCTCCTCTCTGCCTCCCCCATCGCAGCACCCCCAGCAAGGAATGCACTGGCGAGTCCCTCTGCGGTCTGTGATAATACATTCCTCTCAGCTTCAGTCATCCTGGCACCAGGATGCTCTTGGCTGCTCCACTGGTGATGTAATTCTGGGCCCGCATCACCTGCAAAGGAAAGCGATCCGCAAGCAATAAAGCGCACAGCCGTCTTTAAACAAAAAATGGGACTGTTGATGTTAGCAAGTTTTAGAAAATCCTCTTTTGTTTTCCCTTTTTACATTTCTGCTTTTATTGCCCAAGTGTCCCTTCTCCCTTTTCCCACGAGACGGCAGCACCAAGCCTTTCTCCATGGAGCACTTGGGCATTTTTGCTTCCCTTTATTTACTGGACCCAAGCAAGTAGAGAGGCTGGGGTGTGGAATCACTTGGAGATTTTGTGTGTATTACCTTTCCAGTTTGCATTTGCTCTTGATTTTTATTGAGACTGAAATAATGAAGCTGGCAGAAAAACAACAGAACAGAACATCCATCAGTCAATTACTTGTTTAAAGAAAAATCAAGTCAAAGGTATGAAGTGTTCAAGGCTAATAAATCTGTACAGATTATCAGCTTAAGGCCAAACTCTGTGATAAGAGTAGCCCCATACAGAGATATTAGGGTGAGGTACATAGTGAAAACAGACAGCACAGACTCTAACCTGCAACTGTGTAATCTGTTCCTTTAAAGTCTGGAAATTAATTTTACTTACCAAAAAAAATTCTTATTTCAGTGCTATTTTTTTTCTTCCAAGAATTCTTAGCCATGTTCATACTCTGACTAGATTTTCTCATCCGTTGGTTATTTCTCTGTCCTGGTTTCCAAATTGTGACCCAAAAAAAGGGAAAGCCAGCCCAATGGGACTGTGGGAATTCACCACTGCCTACAGTAGTTACTCATCTTACCGCACAGTGCTGGCTGTGGTAAAGCACTGAGTCACTCTCTGTCTACTTTTCAGTAATTGCATTTCTAAACTTTTAATCTTATAAGGTAGGGAAAACAGTTTAATAACAGAGATAAACACTTTTTATTCTTTTCCTTGCAATATATTCTTAGGATCACACATTACAGATCCTTTGGTAGTCTACTAGAAGAAATAAATGAAAAAGAAACTGGCACTGACAAATACCATTTCTACACAGTTAAGTAAATGTGAAGGCCATCCATTTTACAGGTCCTGTTTTACAGCTCTAGCTGACTGCAAGGCAGCAGCTGTTATTCCTTGAGACTTACTCAAAGTTTGTGTTTCGACCAATGAATTTTGTCCCAGGCTCCAGCAAAATGGCTCCAAAGGTAATTTAAAAATGAGAGAACAAACAGCCACATTCAACTGTGAAGAAACAATGGGAAAGTATTTTGAGTCTTACACAATGCAAGGCTTGCCATGAGCTGGGAGTAGTCCAAATCCATCTCTTCACACTTGGATAGTCCTCAAAACTGTCCAGTCTTTCAGTCACTTCTGGAATTATATAAAAAAGCATTATGTGTTGTTTCAGCTATTCTTCCAAAATTATTACTAAGTAGGCACCGGCTTCACAGCCCTTGAGAGAGAATTATTATACAAAACTATATGTAGTTCATTATTGCTAGCAAGTTTGCTTGCTAAAAGCATCGATTCAAATGCTCTCAGGGTCAGACAGGGGGGAGGGGGGAAATTACTTCACTCAAAATCTGTTCATAGACCCGAACACTGTCCAGGGTGCAATAGGTAACAATTTCAACATTTAAGGGGCCTTTGGCATTTTTCAGAGTTATACTGCTGAAATAAATATCAGCTCACAGCTCCATTGAGGCCATCTTTTTAGGTTGTTATTTTTTTAGGCAAAGAAAACAAAATCTGAATTAGGGTCATGTTAGGAAAATTGCTTCCTCATTCAGAGATATTAGAAACAGATTTCAGTGGACATGCTAAGTTTCACTGAAATTTAAAACTTTTTATACAGATACCACTTATTTACAAGTATAAATATATGCTAGAATGGTATTTGGGCTTGAACATGTTGAACATTTGCTTTGTGTTTAAATGGAAGTTTATCTGCTCGGAGATATGCAGAATGACTAGCAAAGAATATGTCATACAATGTAAATTAATGTCCTACAGACATTCAAGGCTTGCTCACAGTTAAATAACTTCCATTAATTTGCATGAAGTACCTTAATTTTACACCTGATTTTGCAGGCTGTTCTTACTCGGTAGGCCTATACAGGAGCTTTCCTATCCCTAAACAGATGCAATGCTTTTTACATCTTTTTTTGTCATTCAAAGGCAGGGTCTCAAGTACCTTTTCCTTGCAGTTGTGAGAATTTTGCTGAAATAGTAGAACATAACCAAGAGCAGTGGTGAAGAGGAGGTAGAAAGAAGAGAACTAGGAGAGAAATGGATTCAAGCGAATCTCTGTGAGTTTGGCATAATTGACAGGGCTACTGACAGAGATCATTAATGGAAACAGAAACTGACTCAAGGTCTCACCTGAGGAGTTCATAAGATCAAAAAGAGGCTTAATTAAAACTGAAATCTTAATGATAGTACTGCTGTTGGATACCTGAACAAGTGATTTTACCTCTTCATGCCATATTAGTCCTCCTTTCACACAGAAGTGTGGATTCTGAACAGTGGAGATAATCAACAGAGGCTTTGAATGAGGCTCCATGACTTTGAATTAATCCCAGTTACCTGGGAGGAAGTTGGGGCTGCTAGGGTGAGCTGAAGCCACAGGCAGGACCCTGCCTTACTCCTTTCTGTGGTCTCATCTCCCCAGCCATAATTAAAGACACAATACTGGGAATGAACAGGCCCAGTCTGACGCAGCATAGCTCCTGTTGTGTTCTCATATCTATGTAAGTCAGCCATAAGAGATTTTTGGCAGAAGTCCTTTCTACTTATGAGTTTAAGTGCCAAGTACCACGAGGCAATAACGTTATTTAAGACCTCTGGAAAACACTGACAAATAATGGCTGGTAGATTATAGGCACAGCAACAACAGTGAAGGCTAGCAGTAATTAGTTTTATACTTGCACCATTTCAATTTCATTTCCTTTTAAGGCTTATGCGAAGAAAAATCTTAATGCAGAATTGAAAAAAAAACAAACAAGGAGATGCAAAAATCCAAACTAGACTTTCCTGTGAAATTTCCAAAGCAAATGTAAGGAAAAAGGAATGTAAAACACAAAAAGTATAATTCAGCTCATATTTATAAAGCACCTATGATTATAATACTGTATTGCCATGGTTTGTGTTCAGACTATTTTTTAAAAAATTATTTTACAAAGGCCCTTTTAGTTATAAGAAGATTGTTACAAACAGTGCCAAAGAAAATCTGGTGACTATTCAAAGAGCATATCAAATGATGCTGTAATTGTGCAGCTCACTTGGACTGGGGGATCCAAACCCTGATGGAATCTGAACTCAGCTCTTGGAGGATGCCATCCCAGTCACACTGCCTCCTCTGGTCTCCTAAGGAAATGTGTTCCCACTCTTCCCAGGTAACCTTTTACAAATCACTTACATACTTTTGAGTTCTTTCCATACAAAGGGTGAGAATGTCCTGGCAGGTCAGTGCCTGGGCATTCACATTTCCCAGACACAGGAAGTTACAGAGTCAGGGCTCTGCATTTCCTGGATAGGGAAGACATCTCACTTGTTGGTTTGGTGAGTGGTGCCAATTTTCTCTTAGTCTGCTGCTTTTCTTAAAATGACAGAGATGGAAGGAAAAATCTCATTCAAGATGAACAGATGTTTCACTGAAATCCACATGAAACATTTTTTTCACTCGAATTAGAGAGAAAAATAAAGCTTTTTTTCCCTTCTTTTTCTTTGATAATTACTTATTGAATTTTTGGTTCAGCTATGGAATTGAAAAATCAATTATTCACACAGTTCTATTATCTAGTTGCTTATGCTAAGGAACAATTGATAGTAACGTAGCTACATATGAAATGCCTTAATGAGAAGAGACAAAGAAATTAGCAGAAAATGAAGCTAAACTATGGCAGAGTGACAGCAGTGCTTCTGTGATGATAGCAATTATGTCATAGGTGAAAAAGTGTCTCTTGATGACAAGTATGTATATCACAGATGAAAGTTCCTTTACAGTTCCATTTAGAATGTTTATTTTCAGAGGAATTAGAAATGGATAGAAGTATTCTTTTTCATCATTTCAATATCAGGCTTTTCCTGGTGACTTAATTCATTTTAGAATGATGCATAGCTTTCAACATTTTTTCATTTTGCAAATGATTGAATGGAATACAACCCTGGTTTCCAAAAATAGAGGGTCAGAACACTGTCCTTTCTGGTGGAAGGAGGAATAAAGTGCTACTGCTTACAGTTGTTGCAGAGCTCATGCTTTGTGTTAATCCTTCAGTAGAGACACCCATGTCCTGGTGTGACTGGCTCATGTCCTCACCTGACAGCCCAATGGAACAACTTGCTGTTGCTGGCAGGCACTATTGCGTTGTGCCCATCATTAGCACACTGAGCTCTCTCCATCCAGCTTCTCTGGCTCTTAGAAAGTAACTAATCCATAAAAGCACCGACCTGTGTCTGGATGCCATGAGCACAAAGCTGGGAGTGGTGCAATTCCTTTGAAGTCAGTAGAGCTCCTCTTGATCAGTGGGTTAAATGAGACTCCGAGTAAGAACTCTAAAAATGTTGTGCGTGTCTGCACATACCCACAAAAGTATACAGTTAGAAATATGTAATATTATATATATGTGAATATATTACATACTACGATTTCTTCAGTGGAATTATGGCTTTTGAATAAGAGTTTGCTCTTCAGCAAAATAAATCATCAACAATATTTATTTCTTTTATGTTTTTATATAACTCCTGTCTCCATTTATTTATGATGATAAGCATTTATGACAATCTTATTTTATCGCATTTTCTATAGACAAATGATGTCTTTATACGTATTTTGAATTATTTTGAATCATTTTTTGGTCACTGTTGTCTACTGATTCTGCCAAGGAGGCTGTAAGCTTTTCCAAACCGCTGCCTCTCTTGTTATGTGAGGCATCATTTGTACTTGCATCACTGCAGCATTTTGAAAAATAACACCAATTTGTAAGCAAGGATGCTCAGTGGAAGTCAAAAGTCAATAAACACAATCAGTGAGACCAGGACACATCAGTGGTGCAGTTATTCAGAGAGTGATGCAGAGGTGATGGAAAAAAAGTTGTAAGGCAAGTACAGGCAGGATGATAAAGGGCCTAGAGCATCTTCTGTATGAGGAAAGGCTGAGTAACCTATGTCTGTTCAGCCTGGGGAAAAGAAGACAGAGGGGGGATCTGATAAATATTTATAAATATCTGAAGGGAGGTGGGAGGCAAATGGATGAGGCCAGGCTCTTCTATGAGGTGTGTACTGATAGCACAAGGAGTAATGGCCTAACACTTGAACATAGGAAGTTCTGTACTAACATGTGGAAGAACTTCTTTAGGATAAGGGTGATGGAGTGCTGAAACAGGTTGCCCCAAAAGGTTGTGGAGTCTCCTTCTATGGAGATATTCAAGACCCATCTAGATGCCTGCCTGTGCAACCTACTGTAGGGTATCTGCTTTAGCAGAGGGGTTGGACTTGATGATCTCATGAGGTCCCTTCTGACCCTGCAATTCTGTGATTCTGTGAGGAGCAGCAGCTTATGATCCAGGCTTATTGTATGAGATTGACCTCCTACCTTGCAATGCCACCTTCCCTGCCAGGTGTCATTCAGCTGCCCTGAGGTGTGAAGAAGGTCCTGGGGAGGGCATATGGGCTGTGGAGAAGTTGAGGGAAAACATCTTGCCCCTGTTTGTCACTGGACTGCTGTGCCATCATGAACATAGATTTCTAACATTGCTGTGAACATACAGCCAGTAGGTCTAGAGTGATGGGAGGCCCATGGGTTCTATGCATCCAGACTCACAAGCTTACCAGTATGCTTGCCTGATCCAGTAACACTTTAAAGCAGCACGGAAAGCAATGTAGAAAAGAATAAAACCAGGTGTACCACTTCCTGGGCCATTAATGCAGCTAGCAAGTGCTGGTTCTAGAGGCAGTCCCTTGCAACTCTTCCTTCCAGTGGAAGCATTATGGCTCCCATCCATAAACAAGCACTGTGGTCAGCTCATGTCTCCTTGGTTCCCAGAATACGCCTCCCCATACTGTTGTCTGGTAAAAATGTGTTACCAGGCATCCCAGATAACCTGTAATGGAGATGTGGAACTCAGGTAAGATGACAGATCTTCCAAGGGTAGGAAGCAAGCAAATTAGGGTGACCAAAATATAGATTTGTCCCTAGATCAGATTTATATGTAGGGTTTCTCATCTTTCCTTCTCTGCTATAATTGCCTCTCAGTAGACACGATGCAAGCAGCAAACCTAACAAATGCATGAGCTGTGTGATTTAGCTATGTGGCACTAGAGAAATTTTGTATATATTAAGGAATTTTGTGTTATACTTCTCCCCTACCTCCCTATTTATGGTGTAACTCCAGAACACAGGGGCAAAAAGCATGAATAAAGCTGTGGTTGTGAGACAGATATGGGGGGCAGGTGTGTTCTCCTTTGTGTTCAGGGCAAAAGCTGAGGGTCCTGACATGAATGGTATCAGAAATACCTTCATAGCTCTTCAGACTGACAGTTGGGACATGGCATATTAAGATGTGGTGACAGCTGGGATTGCTCAGTGCTGATGTTAAAATCTATCAGTCTCAGTTTAAGTCATAAGAGCAGCAGCCAACTACTCTCTTGCACAGCATCTGAAATTTCTACTGAGGACTCATTATTTGATAAATCAGTGATTATGGAGCTCACAGGAGCTCATGTTTAAAAATCAGAAAGGAATCTTTATGAGATGATTTATTTCTGTGTGTTATTATAAGCGCATATTGCTTTATCCTTGTGTCAAACTGTGATTAAGGTGGCAAAATGTAATACAAAATATTGCAAGCAGTGCCTGCATTTGTAAGAAAATCTGAGACCCTGCACTGAAGGAGAGATCCTTTCTACTGACTCCACTTGAGCAAACTCTTGTTCTCAGGCCACCTGGCTGCTGTACAGTGCAGCCTGAGACCAAACCTGGCTAGCACAATGCATGCAATTACATGGACGATTATGCTTCTTAAATCTAGATTTTTAAGCCTCTCCACTTGTTTACTTGTAAACACTCCTATGCATAAGCTCCTGTCACAGTGACTCCAGACACTACTACCAGGTGTTGGGGAAGGTAGAGTGCAGTAGGGATTGATGGGTGGACAGCAGATGGAAGAAAGATGATGAAGAGGTAAAGATGGAAAAAGATCTTATTTAAAGATGTAGCAAAAATAAAGCAGAAGTCATCGTATCAATCATGTTGTTTGGCACAGTATTACATAGGCACTGGGTCTTCCCAGAACTGGTTTGCACCAAATGATCATACAATAGTTAAAGTAGTTAATTTTACTCTGTTTATTTAGTAAAATATCTGAGTCACATGTGCAATACTGGAGATACTGATCTTTCCCAGATTCCAAGATGATACACACAAATATGATGAACAGTAGAAAAGCAGAAGACAAAAAATGTGCAAAAGAAAAACAAAGCCAGAATCGCTTTTGTTAAACTTTTGGATCATGCTTCCATAAAAGGCAGCAAATCCTGGCGTAGGGCAATTCTTGTGCTGCAAAGAGAAAAAGAATTTTAAATCTAAGCAGCATTACATATTTAGAAAGATCTGGGGAGTAATAAAAAAGCCCGTGTGTGAATGTGTGTGCATGTGTGTGCGTGCATGGCTTTTTTAACAGCTGCATGGAACAACCTGTTTTAAATAAGAACAAAGGTGAACAAAGCCAGTTGTCAGTGTAGCTCACCAAATTAAGTTCTTAGTGTGCATGACGTAAGCCGTATAAAATATATTGCTTGAGATATAACAGCACGGAGTCCAACTCGAAATCTTTTTTCTCAGGCTTTTCCCACAAAGTCATGTTTCAAGAATTTGTTACCTCTATCTTCATTATTTATTTGTGTTCAGAAGGCACAAGGTATCATCTTTAGCAGCAAATTAATATCAGCCTCTGCTCTCCGTCAATATTTGGAGTTTTCACGTTCTATCAAAGTGGCACTGAACTCGTATCTCTTAAGCTCAGAGCAGGCAACTGCATAAATAGAAAGTGGAGGACAGGTTTGACTTAACCAGATGAGTTTGACTTACCAAAATGAATAAGTGAAAAGTGATGGAGAGTTTTCAGTTTGGGGTTTTATGAACAAAAATTTCAGTCTGGCAAGCTGCAGAGGGTACTTTTCTGTGTGTGTAAGCACAAACCAGGTGTTTTGTTTTGCACAAACAGAAATATTTGGACTTTTTGCAACATATTAGAAAACTTGGAGGGAGTTGCAAGGGCTGCCTTCCTCATAAATGTTACATATGTTGCTACACTGAAGATAAAGAGCCAACAGAGAATAGGGGAGTCCCTGGAAGGATTACAAAGCCCCACTTACAGAAAATTTTATAATAAGGCTATCATTGGTTACAAGCCTCTACAATCTACAAGAAGAATCCATTGCTGTGCACAGTTCAGTGCGTTTTAAAGAGCGCAACGTGTCAAAGAAATGTGTAGGCTATTAGCGCATCATTAAATAGTTAAACCAATTCCATCTTTTGCTTCCCAGTTACTCTCCTTTATAGCAGAGAGCCAGATGCACAGTGCAATTTCTGACTTTCGGGGGTGAGCGGGAATTTGGAATTCCTATCTATTCAATCTCCTGCATTTAATTTTGTGATTTTCTTATCTGGTCCTACAATGTTACAATTACTGCTTTATTCGGGAGCGCAGTTCTTGGACAGTGTCTTCCCAGTGAAAAAAAAAGCTGTGGAGGTTGAAGGTCTAGCTGGCCTTCACTGTGACATCCTACAAGATGTCTTCTGTACCTCAAGTGCTGCCGTTGTCTTGGGTACCAGGAGGGGTTGGCCTGGTGATGGTGCAAACATAGCTAGTGCAGACTGCAGGTATGCCACTACTGTGCTCTGCTTTCTCTGCACTGTCTTGCACTGTCGGCTCACATCCAGACAACTTCTGTGTCTGCATCTCATTTCATGTGCTTTTATTTCTGAGTTAGAGAGTAAGCTGGAGAAGCTGGTGGTCAGTCCTAAGTGCCTTCTCAGGACTGCTGATGGTCACAGGTGTCAGTGGTGACTACCTTGAGGCAACATGTATGGTGTACGTCACCTTGTCTCTGTGATCTGACCTAATCAAGATCTCTTTCAGCATGAAGCTGGTCAGGCCCTAAACAGATTGCCCAGAGAGTCTTTGATGTCTCCATCCACAAAGGTCTTTAAGACTCAAGTGGAGCAGGCTGTGTGCCAGCTGCTCTGACTGAGCCTGCTCTCAGCCCATGCCTGGATTAGACATCTCCAGAGCCCACTCTGACCTCAATCAGTCAGTTTTAGAATTTGGCACCATCATTGGTGTCCTTGTGACTCTGCTTACACCAGGGTGATGGTGGCTTAGACTGGAACAGGCTTTGAGCCATACTCTGGGTATTACCTTTAATGTGTCCTTACTAGGTTGCCTAGTAAGGATGTTAGTAGTGCCTTCAATCACCTTCTGATCTTATAGCATACTATTGTTCTGGCTGCTGATTTTTTGCTGCCAAATTGGTGACAGATAAAGATAACACCTTGAGGTGTGTGGTACAGACAGGAGTCAAATGGCTGCTGTGAGTGGTCAGATTTTTTAAGATGGTCTGAACCTGCAGTGGCTTTCCCATCTTTAAGTCACATCTGTACAAAACTGGCTGCTATGGATACACAGCTCCTCTGCTAATACAAATATTGAGTAAGAATCCTCTTGACATCCCTGGAATGGAAGAAAGAAGAGCTAGGGCAGACAGAAAGGGACATCTATGAAGGCTGTGAATTTGGAAGAGGTGAGGGCTGGAAATGGAGTAGAGTGGTGAGGAGGAGGCCAGGACTGAGCAGTGGGTGCTGTGGGACTGTGACAGTTGTGCAGGGAGTGAAGAGACTGCAGCCAGCCAGGTCTGGGTCTGAGCCAGGAGCAACAGCAGCGGAGCAAATCCTCTGCCAGCAGGTAGCTAGCTCTGAAACCTGCTTGCAGAGTGCTCAGTGCTTCTGGGAGCAGGTTGCCTTGAGGCTGCCCTCCTGCTACTGCTGCCGCTTATTTTGAAACTCGTGCCACAGACTTTTATGTAGGTGATCTACAGGGTCAAAAAACTGTGATCCCTCTACATGCCACACTGTTCTATTTCAATAGTGAATATTTATTTTAGTGTTTTTCATTGTGTATGTGTAGTTTTCCCTTGTTAAAGAATGTGTAGCTCTACCAGAACAGATAGTAGGTCTGCAAAAGCAAACATGCAAGGACAGGGTAAGTAGATTAAGCAGAACATTTGTCTACTTGAGGCATGTTGGTTGTGGTAATTTCTAATTGTATAATCAAATGTAGGTATTGTGCAGAAACTTTCCTGTGACACTAAAGTGACAGAAATACCTTGGGATGCATCAGCTTTGCATGCAGGAGGTGTCAATTTCTCTGAAGCAGAGATTCTAGAAAGTTGCTTCATTCTAGAAAGTGTTTAGTTCATGAAATTAGGGGAGAATGGAAAGGGAGAGCGTGATTCAGGCTGATGTGTGTTTCCCTGGAAAATGTGACTTGACCCCTGTTGAGCTCATGTGACACATTTCCTCCATGGCACTTGTAAAGTCACACGAAGCTGATTTACATGGATAATGACGTTTTTACGCTGAGCGTAACTCCCATTTTTGGCAGCTTGTTGGAGCTGGGGCTTGGATGTGCCAGGGTTCAGAGGCAGACAGGGCTGGGACCCAACTGTCATGTCCTAAGTACCCTGCAGCCAGTGTCCCCACCAGCCCCCACCCCGTGGAGTTTCTGTTTCCTACTCAGAAACGTGCAACTGTGCCCAGCAGCCTGATGGGCATGCGGAAAATAGGGCCTCGAACTGTGAGCATAGAATCAATTGTCAAGCACCTGCTTTGCAAATGAACGCTGCTCAGCCAGCATACTGACAAGGGCAAGGGTCCTAAGGAAAAGTAGTGAAAGGAATTGAATAGTTTCCCCAGATTGTAAATGCACGCTGGCCCATTTTTGTGGATAATTGTATTTGATGTGATATGCTTTCAGCGGTTTGGGGTAGCAGAGGCTTCCCAAGAGTAGGGGGTGAGCAGTGAGAAGGGGAAGAGTGAAAAATAAAAGAGAAGGAGAAGGGGAGTGAGAAGAGCAGAGTGGTTTCCAGTTCTCCTGCTGAGGCTGGACAGGTGACCGTGGCCAATGGATGGAGCTATCAGGAAAACTGAGGGAATCCCCAAATCCCTTTGTGTCACTTTGGGAACAAAAAGGGCGATTTAAGACATTTTATCACAGGGATCAGGCAGAATGGTGCTTTCAGACCTCATACACGATCTCGGTTGGCCTTGCTGCTATGCACGATTTTCCCAAACCAAATATGCACGTGCACCAAATCCCCAGAGGGCTTCTTCATGCCTCCGTGCCTCCATCACCTGCTCTGCAGCTCAGCCCCGTTCCGATGGAACGCGTGGACTGAATCGAGAAACCTCTCCTGTGCGTAGTAGCTCAGCTCGGGGCAAGTAGCACCCTCCGACATCACATGAGCGCTTTTCCATCGCTCGCCTACGACCTGCCCGTCCGGCGGGGCTGCGAACTCCTCCCCACAGACTTCTGGCAGGGGGGCCTGGAGCGCGGCCCGCGTTGCTACGGGCGGCCCCGAGCTCTGCCCCGGCCCCAGGCGGTCTCCTCCACACGCCCGCCGCCGTGCCGCCCGCAGCCCGCCCGGAGCCCACCATGGGGGCGGGCAGGGCGGCCCCCTCCCCTCGCAGCCCCCCTGCTCCCGCCGTCGCCCCGCGGCCGCCGCCCCGGCCCCGCGGCACGGCCGCCGCCTCCCCGCTCCACCCCTTCTCTGCCCCGGCCGGCGCCGCGGCCCTCCGCGAGCGGCACGGCGGGGACGCGGCGGGGACACGGGGAGACCTGAGCCGCGGCTCCGTCCCGCCGTCGGGGGCTGCCCGGTGGCTGCAGGTGATTTATTTTGGTAGCTTTAAAAAAAAAAAAAAAAAAAAAAAAAAAAAAAAAAAAAAAAAAAAAAAGCCTAATTATAAGGTAAGATCATTGCGATTTATTGTATCGTTTTATCTTTAATACGTACTATTTTTTTTAATCATCATTTCCCATTATTTTCGTTTTTGTTGTTTATTTTCCTTTGTGTTGTTGTTGTTATTTTTCATTTTTATTACTTTTCCTTTCATACTTTTCCTTTCCATTACTTTTACTATCTTTGCTGTCGTGTCGCTGTGTTTACCGTGAGCGGTGCCGGGCGCTCTCGTACCTGCGCGCTCCGCCCGCCTGCGGGATGCGGGCAGCAGCGGGGAGCGGGGGCCGGGCCGGGCCGGGCCGGGAGAGCTGCAGGGACCGTGCCGAGGTGGGGATGCATCCCGCAGGTGCACCGGGAACTTTCGGGCTCCGAGAGCCGCAGGTTGAGCAAGGCGGGCGTCAGTGTGGATGGCTTGATTTGGAGCAGGGTGGGGATGTCGGGGAGGTGGAAAAATTTCCGTTTGTACAACGTCAGCGCTAGAAATTGGCAAAGAGGAGAAGAAATTACAATGTAAGACAAGCTGTGCATACTCTTAGATGGAGAAAATGTTTCCCGTGGTATCATTTGGGAACTGTCATTGTAGTTCTGAAGCAGCAAGAGTGTTGATTTGCTTTTGATATGCTTTGATACAGTCACATCTCAGAAGTTCATTCAGCAGTGAAGAGCGTGTGATTTTTTTTTGCACTTTAATTTTGCATGGAGGATAGCGACAAAAATTTCTCCTTAGGTTCACCGGATATACAACTGTTGTTTTTACAAGTTTTATTTGTTTTCAGCGTTGATAGATTCTGATGTCAGATAAACGATCAAACAGCTTGAGAAGTTCCGTAGCAAGTTCCACAGCAATTCAAGCACATGTTTCTTTGCTAGCTGGCTTTAAGTTTTGGTGGATAGGAAGGAGAAAGCAAAACAAATGACTTTCCCTGCCCTAGGACCTGATGTCACCCATCTTCTCTCTGCCACTGGGTATGAAGTGGGCATGAGATGGATAAGAGAAGGGCATGAAGTTGGGTGTGAAGTGGCTATAGGGTGGGTCTGAGGTGGGCATGAGGTGAGTATAAGGTGGGCATGAAGTGGGTATGAGGGAAGGCCTCCCAGGTCTCACCCAGGACAGTGAGTGACTGCAGACTGTCTCAGGTAATGGGTAGCTGCCCCCACCAGCTGCCAGCCAGCCCATCCCACCCTCATCAGGCTGCTTCTCTTACCGTCTCAACAGCCCACAAAGCAGGGTGGAAGTCATGGCATCTCATCAGAAGAAATGTGTGGGAGTTGTAATGGTAGAAGAGGGTACTATAGGAGTAGTATCTCTGATGTGGTTTTGTGCTGGATTTCTGTGGACCGTGGGGCTGTATAAGAGTTCAGTTAAAAGGTGCCCCAAAGATCTCACCTGCTTTCCAACTTCTTCCCACTCCGCTGTCACTGTCTCGATCGTAGGAGAACAGTTCTTCACATCACTCTGGATCACTCTACATCTGTCATGGGTTCTTCGCTAAATACCTGGAGATCTCTTGGAAGCTCACCTCAGCCTTCTTGCACAGTGGGATCTAAATGTTCCTGTACCAGGTCATGCACAGTTTTTGGAAATCATTGAGCATCTTACTCTAAGTAACTTGAAACTTCATTATATTTTCTTAAAATACTGTGTGCCACCTTGAAGAATCATAGAATCGTAAGGTTGGAAAGAGCCTACAAGATCATCTAGTCCAACCATCCTCTCATTACCCTTGCTACTTCAAGCCACTAAACCATATCTTGTAGCTCCTCATCCAGATAAGGAGGGCTCTTAACAGCCAGCACTAGGCAGCACTTCCCAGTTTCCTAAGTTTGTTGTATTTCAAATGTTTTCATGAAGTATATTAGAAAGCAAGACAGTGCTTACTTAATCACTGCTTGTAATTTCTTTTGCAAATGTAGACAACACCTAATTCTCGATTTTGGTTCAGCTCTTGCGGCTCCCACATCTTTTACTGTTTACAGATAAACTAAGTCCCATCTAAAATTCAGTAAAACCCACCAAAGCTCTTCTTGTATGAAGTTATTGTCTTTATGAGCCACCACGGCATCATTCTCCACCTGTAAGCTGTAGTTCATGGTGAAGTCTCATTCTAGTCTTAGGACAGATGCTGTGAAGATGATACTGTGGGGTTCCTCCTGTGCGCCTCAGTGAATGAATTTGACATACACTGAAGTAAAGCAGGAAAAACAATGCATGTGGTTAAATTAAGTCTGTAACCATAGAAGAGATGTTGGGCACCTCCCCAGCACAGCCGATGTGCTGGTGTTACAAACCAAGTCTGCACTGTAATCCAGTACTGTCTCTTACAAACACACTGACATAATAGCCAGACTTGCTGGCAGCAAGCATGTAGCAGAGGGGGGAAACTGTATGGTTTTGGCCAGGTTTCCTTTATGGAAAAAATGCCTTCTAGACCTGACAGAGTGATCAGCCCCAGCCTGAGCAAGTCATTCAGGACTGGTAGGACAGAACTTAGGCACATAAGCTCAACAACAGTAGCAGGGCCAGTTCTCTGGAGTGTTCAGCAGCTGTTGGTATCCCAGCCCATTTGAAGCTTCTAGGAGGGAAGGGGAAGCAAAAAGGCCCTTCAGCCTCAAACCCTCAGGAAGGGGGACAGGGAGGGCTGGTACCTTTCCACACACCTCTTCACCCTTGCTGGCAGTTTCTAGCACACTGCTCATGAAGGTTAAAGCCAAGTCTCTAGCTGCTCTCTCCTCACTACTGTGTCTTCCTGTTCTTCAAGCTGACTGATCTACAGATGTCTCCATGTCCTTAACCCCACTGCAGCACTCCCACCAGCTTTCCTTCTGCTGACAGCAAAAGAAAGGAAGGAGAGGGAAGAGCACCTGGACCCTCACGGCAGCAGAAGGTCTTGCATTCAACATATGACTTGAACTGTATGCTTTGATATAATAGGTAGGGAATCACAGAATCACAAAATCACAGGATGGCCTGTGTGGGAGGGGACCTCAAGGATCATAAAGCTCCAACCCCCCTGCCACATGCAGGGCCACCAACCTCCCCATTTAATACTAGACCAGGCCGCCCAGGACCCCATCTAATCTGGCCTTGAATACCTCCAGGGACGGGGCATCCACAACCTCTCTGGGCAGCCTGTTCCAGCACCTCACCACTCTCAGAGTAAAGAATTTCCCCCTGACATCCAACCTAAATCTTCCCTCCTTCAATTTAAAACCATTGCCCCTTGTCCTGCCATTATCTACCCTGGTAAAGAGTTGAGAAACTTGTGGGAAAAGGAAAGTGCTGTGCTGATATCATCAGTGCTTTCCACTGACAAGCAGCAGTTAAGATCTGCTGTCATAAAGCACTAAGCAAATCTGCCTTCACCCCCACTGTGGGCTGGATGCTCAGCCCATGAGACTGATACTGATGGCTGTAGATTATATAACTTTATCCAAATAGTTATGTTCATCTCTAAAAAAAGATAAGCAAACCAAGACAGCAAATGCAGGCACTGGGCTCAGAGTGCCTAACTATTGTCTTGTCATTGTTGTCACTAGCTCACATTTCATTACTAAAGTGTTGTGTTGTGAGTTCCTCCCCCTCCCCCCTCCCTTTTCCTTTTTGCTTGTTTTGACTCTAAATGCAGGTGCTTTCAACCTCCTGACAACCTGGAATGCAGTTAATGCTCTAGATGACACATTAAGGACGCGTGCTGTGAGTCTCTGCAGTGCTCTCAGCCTTTAGCAGAGCCCACGCAGGCCGATGTCACTTAGCAAACAGCAGCAGCAGTGAGATGAGAAGCCCGATAACAAACCGTTTGTGAGGGTCAGGATGAGGCAATACCACTTTGCAGTCCTGCTGAAATTCTGGTTTAGCTGCTGAGGTATAAGAGTTAGACAGGAGACAGAAAAGCAGGAGCAAGCTTCAACTCAGCATTATTTTTAGTGGCTAGAAATAACACTGAAAATGCACAGATTCTGTTGATTCATTTGGCACCTGTGCAGATGTAGATGTGCCCCATCCATCCCTTAAAGAAGCAGTTTTTCTGGATGTGGAAAAGTGCCATCAAGCATCAGGCTTCTGTGAAAGCTCTCTTCTCAGACCCTGTGCAGTCTGGTTCCACCCTCTAAAAGCTGAGGCACATAAAATACTCCATGGTGCTTCCTACCCTGTTCAATATGCACGTGTAAGCTACGTTACCAGGTTGTATTGTCACAGCTATGATAGTTTATTTTTGCTTTTCCCACACTGCAGATCCAGTTATTCCACACTTCTGAGCCTCCTGATAGGCACAGCATGGTGACAGTGCTGATGTGCTTTCTTCATGTGTTGCTCAGCTTCATCCCTGGCATTTCTTTGTCTCAGATTAACAAACAGGTATTTCTTTTGTTTTCCAGGGATGGGCTTTCTCAGCCCTATAGGCTCACAGGTAACTGTTGGGAATTGACTTGCTTTGCACTCTGCATAGCATCCTGGCTACCTGTACTGCTAGGTAAAATTGCACACATCCCCTATGAACAGCCTGGCAATTCAGAATCATAGGCAATGATCTCAGCATCTCCAGATACGCTTTCAAATGGGAAAATCTTTAAAAAGAAAACAAAGATGTCTTCTGTTGTTGTTTGTTTATTTGTTTGTTTTAATTGATAGAGTCCACCTTCAAATTTTCTCTTTTTATGAGATCTCATATTCTCATTTATAAGTTAATGACTGGGAGATGGGTTGCTCAGGGCCCCACAAGGCTAGCTCCCACTGTTCTGTTATGGCAAAAATTATTTTGTGAGAGGATGTGTCCTACTTTAAAAATGTAGCCTAGGAGAGATAGGGAGAGTTCTTGGCAGAGACTTTTGCATAAAGCAGCGTGATAAAGTAGCTAGGGAATATATTGCGTGCTAATAAAGTTTGTCCTTGAGTGTGAAAAGTGAGTGCTTTGTGAATAGCAGCAGTTTTTTTTTAGCTTTTGATACTCCAACGTGACCCATAATGAGGCATACATAGACCAGCATGTCTTTTCAGTCCTTTCCAAAGAGCTGCCAAAACTAAAGAGATTTTGTTGTGACCAGTAAGGTTGGCTGCAAGGTTTGTTTGTTTTTCACTCTCCTGCTGGTTCCTACTATTCTCTTACTCCCACTTACTCCTATCTGATTTGTTTTCAAACGCATTCTTCAGCCCTCTCCTTCCCTACCTAGTGTATCATGTTCTGCTTTCTGGCTTCCTTCTCTTTTCTCATAGCTTTTCATTCCAGTTCCTGTTCCCTCTGGTCCCTGAGGGATGAGGAGTGAAACATTAATAGCTGTCTGGCTTTATGAGCTTAGAGTTCAGGTGAGTTCAGGAGATATCCCTGGTGCACATATTGTGTCCCAGAGCTCTCTGCAGCACTTCATTCCTGGGGCAGCAGAGCGAATATGTACCCGTGCTTCACCCACTACCACTTACAGGGCAGGAGTTCACTCCTGATAAAGTTGGTCTTTGCTGAAACTTGGGGGTTTCAGTTGCTACCACTGAAACTGTGGTGGTGAATTGCTCTGCTGTTATCACTTCACTGTGTGTTACAGTTACAAAAAAATTTGTTTCATGAATGGGTGAGCAAAGCAAGTGGATTTGAATCATTACATTACACTTCCTTATACCAAAGTTGGTGCTTTGACAGTGGTTTGAAAAATGTGTCATTTCACAGTAAATTCACCATACATATCTGTCTTCTTTTTAAAATCATACTGCTGCTTTTGCATTAATACACTAGTAAGGAATATATCCCTCTGTTACTTGTCACTCTTTATTTTTTATGTCAGTGTATCTGCAATATGAATAGATATGAAATAGGAAGTGTGCTTCATTTCCCTATTGAAATGTTGCATGGGTAATGGCTAATGCAATTTTCCATGCTGGAAAATGTAGGTCTGTATTATCTTTCTGAGGATAGATCTGATCTGTGCTTTTGTATTTCTTGAAAATACAAAGGTTAGTTGTAGCTAAAGGTTTGATGACTCTTGTAGTCAACAACATCTGCTACTGTAAATGGCAGTGTGACAAGGAGAACAAACCTTTTAACATCTGTTATCACTGTGCTGGCAAATTTCTCTTACTGCTAATTTCTTATGCCTTTGATGCCCAGATGGTTATCAGTCATGTGCTAGCATAATCTTCTGTCCAGCTGCTATATTTATCATCAGCATTTATAAGCATTTGTGTATGGTTACATATGGCAATTGGTTTTCCTTTTTTTATCTTATTTTCACACTTTAATATATGTGAGACATTTATGAGGAAGCCATCATGCAAAAAAAGTGAGTAAAATGGATTGGTGAGTAGATAATACCTATCCTGATAGGATATGATACATCCTTACCAACGTCATCCTAAATGAGAAATAAATGCAAAGGAATTAAAAACTGATGTCTCTCCTATCTAGACATGTATAAAATTTCAGTGTCTGAATTCATGATGATTTGATACAGTTTTCAGTTAATTTTCTAATTTAAGATATTTTGGCTGGGGAATGTAAATGTGGTAGGTTGTTACATGCTGAAAGGTGACAGAGGTTATTGATGGATATAAAAAGAATCTTGGTGAAAGTGAATTAAAAATAGAGAATTACACCAAATTGAGAAATGCACCAAATACACGTATATTGTAGTTTAATCCATTTGTTCTAACTTGTTTCAGATTGAAGAAACTTCTTGAGCAGGAGAAGATCTATCAAGCCCGAAAGGAGAAAGAACACACAAAGAGACTCAATAAACTAAGAGAAGAACTAGTCAAGCTCAAATCATTTGCACTCATGCTGGTGGATGAGAGACAAATGCATATTGAACAACTTGATCAACAAAGCCAGAAAATACAAGATTTAAATCAAAAACTAAAGGAAGAAGAAGAAAAGCTTAAAATTGTTACTGCAAAAGCAAAAGAAGATGGACAAAAGCTGATGCGGTTAGAAACGGAACTTGAACACAAAACATCATCATTTTCTCAGGAACATGAGGAGATGACTGCTAAACTGGCTAATCAGGAGTCACATAACAGACAGCTAAGGCTCAAGTTGGTTGGGTTGACTCGCAGAATAGAGGAGCTAGAGGAAACAAACAGAAGTCTTCAAAAAGCTGAGGAGGAACTTCAGGAACTAAGAGATAAAATAGCAAAAGGGGAATGTGGGAACTCTAGTTTAATGGCAGAAGTTGAAAATCTCCGCAAGCGTGTACTTGAAATGGAGGGAAAAGATGAAGAGATCACAAAAACTGAATCCCAGTGTAAAGAGCTGAAAAATAAACTGCAAGAGGAAGAGCACCATAACAAAGAGTTGAAACTTGAAGTGGAAAAGTTGCAGAAGAGGATGTCAGAACTAGAGAAACTGGAAGAGGCTTTCAGTAAAAGTAAGTCTGAATGCACTCAGCTGCACTTAAACTTGGAGAAAGAGAAGAATTTAACTAAGGATTTGATAAATGAATTGGAACTGGTGAAGACTCGAGTGAAAGACCTTGAGGCATCAGAAAGCAAGTTGGAAAAAGCTGAAATAAGCTTAAAAGATGACCTAACAAAGCTGAAGTCATTTACCGTAATGTTGGTTGATGAACGGAAAAATATGATGGAAAAAATAAAACAGGAAGAAAAAAGAGTTGAGGGTCTAAACAAGAATTTTAAAGTTGAACAAGGGAAAGTTATGGATGTAACAGAGAAACTGATAGAAGAAAGTAAGAAATTTTTGAAACTGAAATCAGAAATGGAGGAAAAGGTGTCTGTTTTGACGAAAGAAAGGGATGAGTTAGTTGTTAAACTGAAAAGTGAAGAAGAAAAGTCCTCAGAACTGAGCTGTCGATTTGATCTGTTAAAGAAAAGAATTGATGGTATGGAGGAAGTGGAGAGAGAAATTACAAGAGGTCGAGCCAGAAAAGGACCAGAGCATGGCTGTCAGGAGGACAACAAGATTAAGGAACTCACTATTGAAATTGAAAGACTGAAAAAACGGCTCAAACAATTGGAAGTGGTTGAAGGAGATTTGATGAAGACAGAAGATGAATATGATCAGCTAGAGCAGAAATTTAGGACTGAGCAAGATAAAGCTAACTTACTTTCTCAACAGCTGGAAGAGATGAAGCTCCAGATTGCCAAAAACAAAGCAATAGAAAAAGGTGAAGCAGTGAGCCAGGAGGCAGAGTTGAGGCACAGGTTTCGTCTGGAAGAGGCTAAAAGCAGAGATTTGAAAGCAGAAGTTCAAGCTCTTAAGGAAAAAATCCATGAACTGATGAACAAAGAAGACCAGCTTTCTCAGCTCCAAGTGGATTATTCAGTTTTGCAGCAAAGGTTTATAGAAGAAGAAAATAAAAACAAGAGCATGGGGCAGGAAGTTCTGAATCTAACGAGAGAGTTAGAACTTTCTAAGCGTTACAGCCGCGCTCTGAGGCCCAGCATAAATGGACGAAGAATGGTTGATGTTCCTGTGACATCCACAGGTGTGCAAACAGATGCTGTGAGCAGTGAAGCAGCAGAAGAAGAAACTCCAGCTGTGTTTATACAGAAATCCTTCCAGGAGGAGAACCACATAATGAGCAATCTGCGACAGGTAGGTCTGAAAAAACCTATGGAGCGTTCTTCAGTGCTTGAGAGATACCCTCCAGCAGCAAATGAACTTGCGATGAGGAAATCTTGGATACCGTGGATGAGAAAGAGGGAACATGGGGCTCAGGCAACTCCAGACAAAGGAGCCCGAGCCCACAGTGGCACAGCACATCCTGGGGAGGTTGTCCTTTCACCAAAGCAGGGTCAGCCTCTTCATATTCGGGTGACACCAGACCATGAGAACAGCACAGCTACTTTGGAAATAACCAGCCCAACCTCAGAGGAATTCTTTTCAAGTACCACTGTCATTCCTACTTTGGGAAATCAGAAGCCACGGATAACCATCATTCCCTCTCCAAATATTATGCCTTCAAAAGGAAAAGGCAGTGAAAGTCCATTGGGCCCTGACCGTTCCATGTCTCCAGTCACTATAACGACATTCTCCAGAGAAAAGTCTCCAGAGGGAGGTAGAGTGCCTTTCGTTGACAGACCCACATCACCAATTCAGATTATGACAGTATCAACATCCGCAGCACCAGCAGAAATCTCTGTTTCTCCGCAGTCACAAGACATGACCATGGGAAGGGCTGTTTTCAAAGTAACACCAGAAAAGCAAACTGTCCCATCTCCAATCCGTAAATACAACACCAACGCCAATATTATTACAACAGAAGACAACAAAATCCACATCCATTTGGGATCCCAGTTTAAGCGCTCTCCTGGTGCTGCACCAGATGGTGCAAGTCCTGTGATAACAGTCCGACCAGTGAACATAGCAGCTGAAAAAGAAGTTGTCACTGGTACTGTCCTACGGTCACCCAGGAACAACCTGTCCTCACGGCCTGCAGCAAGCAAGGTGACAAGTACTATCACTATAACACCTGTAACTACGTCCTCCACACGAGGAACGCAGTCCGTGGTAAGCAGCACAGTCCCATTTTGTAACCTTCATGGTCAGGAGAAGGGAGAGCATAGTTTGGGATTAAGACACCAAAAGGGAAAGCATGAGTGGGAAGAGGAGAAACTCTAAGCTGCCATACATGTGTTTCAGATATAAGCTTAGCTATAAGATCTGAATTTGCCTATGATGGAAATGGGTAATTTTATGCCAGCATTGGACAATGATACAGAATCACAGAATGGCTTGGTTTAGAAGGGACTTTAAAGACCACTTCGTTCCAACCCCATGCTGTGGGCAGAGTTGCCCCCACCAGATCAGGCTGCTCAGGGACCCATCCTGGCTTTTAATGCTTCTCTGGGCAACCAGTTCCAGCACCTTGCTACCCTCTGAGTAAAGAATTTCTCCCTATTATCTAACCTAAATCTTACCTCTTTTAGTTCTAAACTGTTCCACGTTGTCCTATCACTATCTGCTCATGTAAAAATTTGGGCTTCTTCCTGTTTATAAGTGCACCTAAATGTACTTTTGGCATTATCTCCCAAAAGAGTAACTTTGAAAGGAAGTCCATGCAAAGCTACTGAATATAATGGAAGTCCTGTAAAATTCCAAGTGAGAAAGAGACAAAGAATGATAAAGATGACAGCAATTTCTGCTAAGTACAAATTCTGACTTCTGATAATACTCTTAGTGGTTTTTGGCCCAGCTGGAAAGTCCTTAGCATCTGATAGTGCAGGCTGATATTTCTTTGGTAGAATATAATTACATTTATAACTTAATTAACATCTGCTGTAATACTGGACTCTGTAGAAATGAACAGCCAGACCTGGTACCATTGTTTTGTGCTCCAAGTCTCTTTCAGCCAGTGAATACCAAAGTTCTTTCTGTCCCACCAACGTTACCAACTTTTCTAAGTGCTTTCACTACCACATTTTTTGCTGCTTTCTGTCTATGTTGGTTCCCTTTTTTGACAGTCCTGTCCCTCCCTTAAGATTTACCAGGACTTTGACATCATTTTGCAATGTTTTAGTTGGGAAAGAAGAATTTGACCAACATACAAAAGCAGCAGTACTGTATTAATCCAAAAGCTTATTTAGCTGCCTGTAGCAGTTAGGGTAAGATTATTTTAAGTGGATAAACAGAGAGTAATGTTTTCCTCAGTGTCTGTTCCCGGTTTTTGGCAGTAGGTGAGTATTTCTTTCTGAACCAGAGCCTGTAGCCACCTTTGTGTTTAACAGACTGTGGTGCAGTTTTCTTCTATCTATTCTGTGTTTTGAACTTGCTTATTCTGTTGTTTCCACAAGATCATAGGGCAGTGAATTTCTCTGTGGGCTGTAGAAAAATGCTGTTTTTTTGTTTGTTACCTTTTATTGCAATACCTTAATTGGTTACAGTCTCTTTCTTTTATCTTGACAAATACTGAACAGTCATGCCCTGTTCATTTGCCCATGTCATTGAGGAGTAGACTCAGGTAACATATGCTTTAGTCATCTCTGTCCAAGCTGAAATGTCAAAATGTATTTAAAGTACCTTCAAAGATACGGAAGCACTTCTACGCTTCTAGAGAGATGCTGCCATTCCCATTTAAGGCCAATGACTCTTAGAAACCTGCATTTGCCATGCTGATCTATTTGGGATTGCATGTGCGATCTCTGCTCAACATTGGAGATGTTTTACAGGGACTTCTGTATACTAGAACCAACTGCTCATTTTTTAAAGTCTCAAGTTAATTCATTTATAAACTGCTTTGTCTCTCAGAAGTTTGGAAAACCTTTTTTTGAGAATTCCCCATTCTTTTTTACTAGATGGTTGACTCTTCTGTGGTGATGCACTGGACTGTGGCAGACAAAATATTTTTTCCTTTGTTTTCATCTGGCTAAAATGTAGTTTCTTTCATCACTTCATCCCTGATTTGGAATGTAAGGAAATAGCTCAACCATATGATTTATTTTATCTTATGCTTTCCTTTGTATTTTAAGGCCCATGTCAGATTAGCAGGGAACTTCTAACAAACTCAACTGTACTTTTTCCTCCTTAACCTCTGAAAAAAACAGAAGTTGTATATTCACCATCTGTTTTGCAAATGGCTGATTTATAAACACCTGCAATACCCCTGGTCAGGAAAAACAAGGTGTAATCACTTACTGACCTTCGAAGAAACCAACATTGGTAATGTTTTGAGGGTATGAACTCATAAAATCAAAGAAGACAAACTGAAACAAAGCTGCATTCTCAGCTCATTGCTTTTGCTTTTTTTTCTTACCTCTTCTCTTACAAGGTAGCTTTTACAATATCCTAATTCAGTACAAAGGGGAATTCTGAAATTTCTAGCTCTCATCTGTCCCTACAAGTTTGGAGTTACTATTTTTATATTTGAAAACATTTAACTCATTTTCCAATTTTAATTTATAGAGTTATCTTCAGTACTGCAGGTGAAAGTAATTCTAGAGTGCACATGTGGTGCTGTTCAAGGTTCAGCCTGTGGTGTCTGTGCCCAAAAATCCAAAACCAGAGACAGCGGCTTCATGGTGGAGCAGATGGGGAGTTGAGGGACACTACTGTTGATTAACAGCAAACCGTACGGTAGAGTAGCTGCAGTTTTCTGTCTCTCTTAGTTAGGCCTTCTGTCTGTGACAGTTTTGACAGAGAAAAGGGGACCACAGTCCAAAGAAATACCAGGCACCTGAAAGAGGGTTGGAAAGATTTTGAGCAGTCAACCAAAAAGATCAGTCAAAAGAGGTACCGCTCTCTGACTGTCTCCCCTGGCATCTGAACTCACTGGCTTCTCTGAGTAGGGCCTCAATGTTTTGGGGTACTTCATAGAATAACAGTCTCATTTGAGCTGCAAAGGACCCTTAAATTTCATCTAGTTCAACTCCCCTGCAATAAACAGGGATATCTACAGATAAATCGGGTTGCTCAGAGCCTGGTCTTGCCTTAAATGTCTTCAAGGATGGGGCACCCACCACATCTTGGGGCAACTTGTTCTAATGCCTCATCACCTTTACTGTAAAAAACCTCTTCTTCATATGCTCCTCTCTTTTAGAGGCTCTCTTTTGAAGCCATTTCCCATTTTCCTATCACAACAGACTCCACTGAAGAGTCTGTCCCCTTTTACAGCCTCTGTTTAGATTCCCTGGACCTCCAAGGCAGGAGTTCTGTTGCATCCTTCAGTCCCACGCTGATGTGATGGAGGCTACCCCAGTTAGACTGAATTCAGTGTTTAACATATAACCATAGCCACTTGGATTTCAAAATCCAAACCTACCCCTAAGATTCCAGTTGATGGTAACTGCCTTTCATGATTTAGTCACCTAAACGTACTTCCTTTGTGTTATTTTAAGCACTCTCAAGTACCCTACCTAGCTTCCAACTGCTTTATCAGAGGTTGCAGGTCTCATTAGATCCCCTTATATCACCTGGCCCTGTGCAGATAGCTTGAATAGCCCACAGCATCTCAAGTTGCAGTAGATGCTTTTATGTCAGCCAGGGAATTGGACTGTTTCTGTCTAGGGCAAGCTGGTCTCTGATCTGATCAAGAACAAATGCTGAAAACACACCTTTGTTATCAAAATATTCCAAAAGCGATCACATACATTAATACTCTCTCTCCTTCTGTGTATCCATCAAGTACAATAAAGCCGACTGTAGCG
This sequence comes from Lagopus muta, assembly GCF_023343835.1. Lineage (NCBI taxonomy): Eukaryota > Metazoa > Chordata > Aves > Galliformes > Phasianidae > Lagopus > Lagopus muta. The sequence goes on along the minus strand of NC_064434.1, from coordinate 30,201,791 downwards.
TTCCAGTAGCACATATAGCCAGCTCTGAGCCAGGTAGCTTCACCCTGCCTTCCTATGAAGCGATCCCTGTTGGCTGCATCAGAATTGAGAGCATTCCTGCATCAACCAGAAGAAAAGATACAGCCTAAGAACACACGGGGCTGGAGGGGATTGCTTGCAGGTTGGCTCTTGGGAGGAATCACCAAGAGGCAGACGTTTGTATGTGTTTTCTGCCTCAGACGTTGCTGTAGAGAAACGTGTCCCTTGCCTGCTTCCACTGCTACTCTGCCAAAGGAGACGACTTGCAGAAGAGCTACATTTGTGCTGTTTTCCTTGGCTTAACAAACACAAAATGCTCTTGCAGCTGTCTGCGAAGTGGGCATTAGCTTCCATAGAATCAACATGTTTGTATGCCATAATGAAGGAAACTAAAAAAAAATTAAAGCCAGTTGGAGTTCTTTTCACAGTGATTTCCAGCGATTTAGGCTTGAAATGAGTAACTTGAAAGCACCCAAATCCTTCGTTAATAATTTACATGCGAATAAAGCTGAAGAAATGCCTGGGATTCCAGCTACTTCATTTGATTGCCTCATGTTTACAGACTGTGGAGTTCTTTCAGGGAGCACAAGATGTTTGTCATTTGGGTTCCCTGGGATGTTGACATATTTTCCAAGGCTGATGGAATGCATTTGCATGTTTTGCCCTACAGAATTGTATGGGCCTAACTTGTTTTGACATCTACATGTGAGTTCCATATTAGCCTTCAGACTACTATTGTAAATGTTGCTTTTAGTTATTGAAAATGGCTTCCTGCCTGCCAGGCAGACAGCATTCAAGTTTTCCAATTGTGTTTTTTTTTTTTTGTGTGTGTGTGTGTGTGTGTACACATAGGGGTTTGAACTGTTCTTAGAAGATTAAGGAATAGTTTTCCTTTGAATACTCAGGGTGCAGACAGACGGCTCTGATGCTACCGGCTGGAAATACTGTGAGAGAGAAGAATGCTTTTTCGTGGAGCGTTTTTAAAAAACACTCTAAAGTAAATGAATATGTGTTGGAATCGATCTGGTCCTCTAATCCAATTTTCTTCAGAAATTTATTTTGTTTATATGCTGTAAGTTGCAAGGTTTAGTCATTTATCAGGTAGTTCTAGCTAGGATTTCTGAATCTTATGAAAGGTGTTCTCTTTTGTGAGAAACGAGAAAGGTCTTTAATGATTATCTGAAAATTAAAAAGACAAGCTTGACTTGCAACAGCGATGCACAAGTTTTCACTGTTAACATTTGTCTCTATATTGCATGCTGCAGAAGGTAAAAGACATTTTTCTCTCAGAACTGTCATAATTACAAGTATTTCTTTTAGATCATGGTCTGTAAGGGGTAGCTTCCAGTTCTGGCCAACATTATCTGGACAGAAAAGATGTGTTATCTTCTTTGAATCTTTTTGTCCCATCCTAGTGCTCCTTGTATCTATACAGAGTGAAATTCAGTTGCCTAAACATGGATATGGGTTGCCAATCCTAGAGCTGTAGGAGGCCTCATGGCCTGTGACTGGAACTCTAGCTGGGCACAGATCTGTGGCTGGCGTGGTGTTAGATCTGCCAGCTCCAGGCAGGGGGACTGGGTCCTCAGCTGGCTTCTCTCCAGAATAAAGAAACATTAAAATTGTTTTGAGCTCTGGTTTATTCTTCTGAAGTCCACAAACTTGAGTATAAGAGTGCTAGGGAGGTTGTTGCCAAGACTGAGCTGGTAGAATGGCTGTGTCTGCCCTGCCTTGAGGTAGCCCTGGCAAGCTTTGCCTTTGCCAGAGGTCAGCAAGCTGTGGCTGTGACTCCCGAAGGAGAATTCTTTCCCACATCCTTTCTCCTACAGCAGCAGGAAAGGGAAATCCAAATCTTGGCTCTGTTTTGACCCTATTTGCTTCCTCCTACCCCTGTACTTCCCAGTGCAGAAACAAGCAGCCCCAGCCATGGCCCACTGAACTAGGGGAAGCAAAGTTCAATTTTATTTATGTGACTGAGAGAGTTTGTCCCAGCTCTGAAAATATGGCAATTAGCAAATTAGCCTCATGTGGCTATTCTATTTTGAGGGCCTGTGCTCATCAGTGTGCGCGTGTGATGCTAATCTTGTGCCTGTCTGACAGCTTGGCCTTGGCTCAGAGCCCTGCATTGTGGTGTGCTGCAGAATCAGAGATTTGCAGGGATTCTCATCCTTATGACATCTTGATCTAAAATGCTGGTCCCCCGCTCTGGAAGACTAGTTTAACTCTGATTTTCTACCTTTGGCCCTGCTCTAGTAGTATTTGCTGCAGATACATTTCAAATGTGAACGTTCACTTGCTGATAGGCATGATTTAGGACATTGTTTCTTGAGTAGTAAATGAAGAAACTGTAAAAAGTGTAATATATGAGAATATGTGAGAAGAGGAAGTCCTCAGTTCATGTCATTTCTCTCTCTGTGTGACTCTTTTGCAGACAGCACAGGATGGGTCATCCCTGAGACCTACACCCACCCGTATTCCCGTGTCAAAAGGTATGAAAGCAGGAAAGCCAGTAGTGGCAGCCTCAGGAGCAGGAAATGTGACAAAATTCGAGCCTCGTGCCGAGACTCAGTCTATGAAAATAGAACTGAAGAAATCTTCAGCCAGTGGCTCTGGCTCCCTGGGCGGGGGTCAGGGCTGATGGCAGGTTCAGGGGGTATGTTCTGCAGCTGTTACTGCTACCATGAACTACAGCCCCCTGTCTGTGGAGTTGTTCATGATTGTCCATACTAACGAAGCCCTTCACCTGTCACTCACAACCAACTAATGAGTGTGTGTGATGACTACTTGAGTAACAACATCCTTTTGTTTTCTTATTGAAGGAGGAAAAGAACCATCGAAAAGGCAGTGTACATCAGGAATACATTCAGCCTGGGAAGTGAGAATGGGCAACTTCACCAAGTTACTAATCCAGCCTAGGAATTCTTAATGCTTGACTTGGTAACTTTGTAATAGACTGAAGGAAGATCACTTTTAAATAACTGTCTTCCATCATAACAGATCACTTTCTGTCCTGGTTTCTGTGTGGAGCACCTGCTTATAACCACATTTTTTAGATGCTGTGGTACCTAGGGACCTGAGCTTTTATTTCAATAAAAGCTAGTGTCTCACATACAGCAGAGGCAGAAAGAAGGGACCACAGGTTGTGACCAGCCTTGTATCTAGGAATTTCTCCTGTAGATCAGCTTTTCTCACCTGTGAGCTTCTTTTTCAAGGCAGTGACAAAATTCAGGGGATTGGGGAGGTTGCACAATTTAGGCAGCAGCAGCACTAAACAGCTATGTATTTCTTCCAGAACTTTAATACACTTGTAGTTAGTGCTTACAGCTGAGTCTCTCTTCTGTGGCTTAGATTGCCAGCTCTGGGGTTAGATGAAGGAATTAGGCCTAAAGGTGTTTAGTCTTTAAAAAAAACCTTAGAGAAACATTGATCTGACTACAGTCAATACAGTCCATTTGTGCATGCTCCAAAAACCATGAAAATCTATTAAGCTATTTAGTTGACATCACTGGGCTTGCAGTTTTTCTGGTTAGATGGACTTGTGCTCTGTAGATAAACTTGAACTGTCAAGCATCCTTATGTGTTAGAGGGAGTGTCAACACAGATTGCTGATGGTAGCAGTTGCTACCTAAAGAGATAGTTCAAGTATGGTCAGGGAAAGAAAAAAGGTCTCTATGATCTCCTTTATGGTCAGTTCTCATTTGTTTGAAGTATTTTGTGTTAAGTACAGACTGCCTCAGAGTACCATGGAGATTCATCTTTCTTCTTCTCTCTTTTTGGTTTCTTCATTTGTATGTTTGCATTTTTAAGCATGTTTTAAGGAATTGTTCCAGCATGGAAATGGTGTGGATACTGATGATTGTTACAGTGATTTATTTAATAACACTAAAGTTATTAAAGGGCATTTCCTTTAAGTGATAGATTTGCACAGAAGAAAGTTGCAAAAAAAGAAACTGAGCAGACTGATAAATTTTGGTTTTAAAGCTTGTTTACCTCAACCACCACAGAAAGCTGTAAAGGACTGGTTAGGAATAGCTTTCAGAAGGAAAAGCAGGAAGACTACCAATAAATAATAAATACAATTCACGGAAAGGAAAATGCACCAGTGTGTGAAATATTAAATAGCTTTCTGTCTGAGAGAAGAAATTTGATGGAAGAATCTGCCACAAAAGGTCGACAAAATTATATTCAATCCAAACAGTGCTTAATCTTCAGTCTGCACTTTGCAGTGCTCTCCAATTTAAGATCCAGATATGGCCATTATCCCAGAATACAGCTGACATTTTATTATTAACATGAAGGACATTTTGTCTGTGATACGAAAGCTGCTGTCACATAGAAAAAGAAATAGACTTCCTTTTCTCCATCTGTGCAGCACCTTCAGTACCTGCTAATTTTAAGGCTCTGTTTCCTATGGCACCTGGAAATCAGATTCAAATTTTTCATAGCACTCAATTCTCACTATTTCAGATAAAACTTGGAAACTGGAATTATCAAGCGATATGAGTTACCATTCCAGAAGTGCATCAGACCCTCTCAACTAATTGTTATAGGTTAAAAGCCTCAGTTTGACAGTAAATGGTTACTGAGATCTTACTGTTCTATTTGTAACAGAGACTTCTAAGCAGATGTTTGAAGAAAACTTATTAAGAGCTTTTAGCTGGATAGACCCTCTAAACACTGGCACTCAAACAAATCTTTAGTTCAAAACAATCATTTAAATAATACTGCAAACATGAGCCCCAAGCTAATGTGGTTACAGTGATGAACTACAGCTGGCTTAAGCCTTCCTTTTCATATCCTTTTTTCAAAGAAACGAGCTATTCCTTAGTTAACTTAACATTGCCTTACCCAGGGCAATGTTCTAAGTGTGCCTGTGGTTGAAAAAATGGTTTGTTTTGCCTAAGATCTGAGAAACTAATTCACCTGAAGAAATAAGCCAGACTTACAGTACCTGAAATCCAAGACACACACAAATTAGCACAGCTGAACCAGTACTGCAGACACAAGCTAGGAACTGCTCTATAGAGTCAGAAGGATTATATGAGACAGATTTGAGAAATTCCAGACAGGTCAGACCAAGAATGCTGTTATTTTTCCTGGGAACAAAAAAAAAAAAAAAAAAAAAAAGAACTTTTGCTCCATAGCCAACCCAGCAGAATTGAAGAGTTGGAATCAGGCAACTAGTTTGACTGTTAGCTACAGATATGTATTTTGTTGTATTCAGCATTTCTAACATGTTTTGACTGAGCTGAGGTTCTTGTTTTGTAAAGGCAGAAAGAATGTAAGATAATGATACTTTTATTATTATTTTTAAAAAAAAGGAAAGACTGTAGATCAGAAGTCTTCAAAGTTGAAACTTAACTGTCTTTATTTTATTTGAATTTCTTCTGAATCTGAGGACTATTTTTAGTGACTATAGTAAGGTTCTCTGATCAGTAGGTCAGCTCCAAAGGGTGATTTAGACAACCAAGTCTAAATAGAGTCCATAATGCTCCAGTTGAGCTCCCAGCTTTCCTTGTATTGTCTGAGCACCAGAGACATGCTGAAGATCTACCTGAAGTTCTGCTGCTGCACTTGCCTACCAGTGTTGTGGCCCAACTAGAAGCGCAATCTCCGAACCTAACTGAAATCCAGATTCTAGGTATTCATGTCCTTTCAGGACATAAAATCAACAATAAAGCCACAATTTCATGGTCATTCAAAGTCGGGACATAACCAACCACCAGAGTCAGAAGTTGTAGTCTTGTCCTTGGCAATTCCAACCCGAGATAATACTGACTTCCATCTGGTTGACCCATGAGTTGTCACAAGTGTTTCAACTTGCCTGGAGAACTGATCTGAACTAAAAGGAATCTAGCAACAGACAAGAAGTCTAATTTTAACCTAGCCTAGATGCAAGCTCTTGGGCCAGAAAAAGAAAGGGAGAAGGTGTGGGAAACCAGTAGCTGTTTTAAAGTGGTTGTAGAATCATTAATGTCTCCTAATAGATCACATACCACAGGGATATGTAGTAGTGTACTTATTTTAACAAGCTTTTGATTGAACCTGTCCTTCAAAGGCATGAGTCAGGACCCTCTTCTCAGCAGTTCCTGAGGTAATTCCAAGCAGCTCCACCAAATTCAGCAAGCACTGACAGCTGAGAGACTGACGATGGCATTCTCATTCCCTTCTGTAAAGGCTGTGCTGTTCTGCATGGAGGAGTTCCGTATTCATTGAGCAGAAACAAAAGAGTGGTTGAGTGATCAGGACATTGAAGTAGGGGGAAGTTCCCCTAGATTCAGGTCCCTGATCCAAAGGCTGCTTTTAAGCCTGGCCTTCTGTGAAAAGAAGGCTTCTAAGATGAAATGTCTGTGTTTATCCATCCCTCCATCTGTCCTCTGTCAATGAATGACATTGAATACATCCACCAGTTTCGGCCAAACCTGACAAAGCAACAGAGGTCCCCAGAATAAGAAGTTCTTCACGTTTAATGAAAAGGGTGACTGAGAAGAGGAGCAAGACCTTAGCAGAACCCCACTGTGTGAAAGAATGCAGCATGAGCTCACCTTCAAGCAACATCAAAGAACAAACACAAGAGAGTGATGTCAGAAATGCCACAAGGACAAGCTTTTTTCAGACCTCAGATTTTACTAAGCACCAAAGAATCAAACTGTCAGACATAAATCCATAGGAAATTAATCGGGCCTTTATTTACGGGGCTTCTTTATGCGTATTTTACCATGACTGGGTTACAGTGCAGAAAACCAGCTTCCTCTGCCCAGGTGATCACCAGGAATTACTGATGCTCATTCTTTCTCTCCCTTTCCTTTTTCCCTGTATTGATTTTTTTAGTGAAGTGGAACAGTTTCAATAGCAAAATGCACTCAGAATAACAATGATAAATACAGTGCTCTTTGAAAGAGAGGAAGTACAGATTTGAATCCCATCAGACACAAGCAAAATCTGAACCCATAGCGCCCACATTACGAAATACTGCTCTTAACATGGACTATCTGTGCAAATGAAAATTTCCATTTCTTTCATTGACTTCTAAGCACTTCAAATATTTTCAGGATATTGAGAGAAAGGGCCTGATCTGCTACTCTTTTCATGAGATGGCTGCTGCTTTGTGAGTGCCAAAAAGAGGAAGGAGCTTCTGGCAGGGCTTAGCAAGACACCTAATGCACAGAGGAACGGCGGGATTCAGAAGTTACAACACTGTACTCTGCATTCCTGCTCAACATACCGTATCTAATCTGAACATCTCTTGCTGCAATCTCTGTCCTCATCCCTTTAAATCAGAAAATAAGTCAGTAATAGATGTTAACTAATCTACATCCATACTTGCAACATAAGAAAAGGTTAGCATGCACCTAAATTCTGACATCAGCTTTTTCCCTTGTACCCATGCTAGTGCTAAAAAGGTCGAAGTTCAGACTCACTAGGAACAGATGAACATTTTTATTTTGGTTATGCTTCAATAAGAAGTGGAGAAATTATTTGTTCTGGCTGACATAGCCATACCCAGCCCATAAGGCTTAGGTAGAGCGACAGGAGAACAGGAGAGGTGCCAACCCATTCATGACAAGATACAGATCAGCATGCACTGATGTGTGAGATTTTGGTTCTAGACCCGCAACAAAGTTTTCTGCTGCATTTTCAAGATTAGATCCTGTCACCTGAATGCTGTTACTGGATGAGTATTGCTAATGTGGTCATGAGCAGAGCAGTGTTTGCTCTTTCAGTCAAAGTATGACTGAAAATGAGGGAGCACAGAACTTCATCTCTAATGTTTAGAGGAGCTTTCTCATATTGTTAAACATACTAAGTAAACAGTAGAAGAAAAACAGAGATTCTTATTTAGTTTGCCCACTTTTTTTTCCCCTTTGTGACGCCCATTAATGTGGTTCCTCAAAAAGCACAAAACACTTTTGTTACTTTTCTTAATATGCCCATAGAATACACATCACCATAGCAATTAGTTGCATTTGAGTACTCTCAGAAGTCACATGAATATGCTGATTCATGCCAGTTAGATGCCAAATCATGTTACTGCTTGAAATGTGCTACGTGTTCTAAAACATGTTCAATATTTACATGAACATTTTGTGATTCTGATCAGAAGCTGAAAGTCATGTCTTTAAAGAAGCAGTCTACCATCCTGTGGTGTTTCAGGTGCTTGGCATAATCTGCAGCAGTCAAGACAATTTTCAGACCAATTATATGTTCCTATCAATGGCCAACTTCATTGAATCTGTTTGAAACCTGCAGTTTGCTGACAGAAGATTCTATGAGCTCATCTTTTGAACTTGTTTTCATTTAGGGGAATGTTTTTCTCCCCTTCATCAGTGTGAGTTACCTTCTTTCCCTTAATTCTGACTGAGCATACTCTGACAGACCTCTATCCAACATTTCTCACTGAAGATGTTAACTTTTGATCTCCATTACTACCTATGCTGCCCTTACAAAGCTTTTTGGAAGATGCAGTGAGGATTAACTACTTTCAAATTCAGAGCTGTCAGCTCTGAAATTCAGGTACAAATCGTTCAGGTACAAATCATTCAGGTATGAATGGTTCCTCACTTTAAAAACTCTTTTTCAACGGGATTATAAAAATAGAAATACTGACAGATGATTCAGTTTTGTCACTTGGATGCGCAACTTTCTGTATCATTTGATGTTTTTTGTTTGTATATATTGTAAGAAAAAATTAAACTTACATGCATACATTAAACATACATTAAAATGTCAGTTGATGTGCTTCATTATGAGAGTTGGTATTTTTGATAGGCCAGTTGCTAATGCTGTGTTTCTCTGAGATATTCCAGCTTACACTGGGGAGACGGAAATCAGATTGATCCTTTTTATTATGTATCTTTGTTCTCTTTTCCTGTCATTAAAATAACTTCAGTTGCATTTAAGTGAATTGATAGCTCCTTGAAATATTCAGACCTAAAAGCCTAGAAAAATGTATGTAATTATATCCTACAGATACCATATTCCTACAGAGGTTACTCCTACAGAACTGTGACAAAATCTACCCTACTGTAGTTTCGGTTTAATAACTGTTTGAATACCTCTTCTAGTAACTACAGTATGTAGTATGTAGTATGTAGTATGTAGTATGTAGTATGTAGTATGTAGTATGTAGTATGTAGTATGTAGTATGTAGTATGTAGTTTGAGCAACCTGGTCTAGAGGGAGGTGTCCCTGCCTATAGCAGAGGGTTGGAACTAAATGGTCTTAAATGTCCTTTCCAACCCATACCTCTCTATGACTCTGTGTAATAATGAATACATATACGTATTATATGTAACAATTTAATGCAAAATAAATTGCTAGGAAAAAAACAAACAAACAAACAAAAAAAACCCAAAACAAACAACCCGGTCCATACATATAAATGAGTGTGAGAAAAAAATGAACAAGTAAATACTAGAACTGGAAAATATTTTTTTAAATATTTTTCTGACTTTTTAAAAAATCATTATGTTTAGTCTGCAGGACAGCTGACTCAGAAACCCACTGTATTTTTGCTGTTCATTCAGTATTGAGCATTCACAAGGAAGATGATATTTTCTACAGTCCATTTAGTTTTTAGAATTTTGTTATTAAACTATGAATAAATTGATTATTAAGAAAAAGTGTTTCCTATAGAATTCACGTGACTCCCATTGACACAAATGGGAGGTTTCATTCGATGTTATAATCTGACATTAAATGCAGCTTTTTGCATAATATTCCTCAAGAGCATGAAGTTAGAGAACAGCTCTGCCTCTAATTTTTTCTTGCCATAGTTTGCGGTTCTTTAATATTCATTGCTCAAATTTCTGAGAATAAGCACACACATATTCCTGAAAATCATTTCTGAATGTAAATTATATAAAAAATGAAATGCTTTCATGTAGGAAAATCTATTACTTCATTTGCCACACCTTATTTCCTTGGATGTTGCCTTAGCTGTGCTTTTCTCGGGCAACACACATAAAAAACCTAACTGGAACCTGCCATCTAGTGGCAACATTCTGGCATAACGAGTACACAAAAAGCAGTGGCCTTTCTTTTAATGTAACTTACTTAAGCACCTTTCAGGTATTAGCAGACAAAGTCAACAGAAATGTCTAAGGGGATAATGGCACGGTTAGTACAATTTGTTGGGCTGCATACTTTTTGAAAAATCTTCAGGCTATTAAGAGAGGAAAGAATCTTAAAAAAACCAACAACATTTCAATTAAAAAACGAGTATTTATGAAAACATGTTACTGTACTTCTAGTTAGCATCGGTGCAGTTATATTATTTGAAGTGTGCAAAATACCTATTTTCAGAGATAATGTCATTGATTGATAGCTAAATTCTTCTATTAAAAATTGCCTGTTGGAGCAGTGTACTTAAACAGAAAAGCTGAAGACCAAGCTGTGAGCCAGCATTTCAAAAGAACCTCGAAATTAATCAGCGAGCTCTTGTGTTACACTCAGGACAAAATTAAATTGGGCCTTTCAAAGACAAGGCAAATATTTCCTTTTGCATACTATGGCTGGAATTTATATTCCAGGCAATAGCAAAATTCCGCAGACTTGCTGAATAAAAGCAGCATCAGATTCTAAGGAAAATTCAGATAAAAACAAATGACTACATACCTCTTTCTTAACCCCACTTCAGAATCGCCAGCAGGTTTTTGATGATTTTGCTCAGATAGGATTCAAGATACCCAACTTCAAATTGTCCTCCACAGGATTCAGGTGTGGGGCTGGGCCTTAGTGTTCCTGTGGTTCAATTTATTCAGCTGTATTATTCTTTTTTTTCCAAGTGATGGATTTGACAGTGAAGTGGGAGCCAAGGGCTCCAGAGCCCTAGCATGGTACTAGTTAGGTTTCCCATTGCAGCATTTAAACAGAGCATTTTTTTATCAGACAGTGACGTTAGAGAAAGGCTGCAAGGTATTTCCTGAAAAAAAAACCCACTTTGCTAATGTAATTGTTCTTCATGATAGTAACTTGTAATTTATTTCCAGTTTCATAAAACCAAATGTTTTGCTCTCTTTTCTTTTAGAGAGTGTCATCATTCACCAGTTACGCATGAGCTCTAGATGAGCTACCAGCACCCCAGTATTCTCTCTGTGTGCACTACCCTCCTTACCAGTTGGACGGATCACTGTAGAAGCCCTCTACCATCAACACCAGGGTCACTTGTGCTACTGATTATTCATGGGAGTATTTACTGCTTCCATTAGGTTTTATGTATTCTTGGTAGAGCTTTAAGAACGGTATTTTGATACAGCCAGAGGGAGATAAGCAGTCTTTCTGCCAGCTGAATTTCACTTTTATTTGCAAAGCCTGAGGCACGTGCTTGATTTTGTTTGCCATATAATTTATTTTTTTAATACACTTTGTAAAGTAACTGTCCCAAAGTTGCAATTCCTGTTGTCCGTGGTGCATTTGTTTGTAGAATACACTGTTAAATTTGCAATTTGATATTTTTGTAGAGGAGAGAATGTAAAGAAATGAAAAAATAATTTCAACAGTATTTTCTGTTTAAATGGAAAAATACTCGGCGCAATTTTTTGCTACCATACGATTCTGTGAGACTAAATACTCTGATGACTGCTGTATGGAATTTCTACTATTGCAGAATATGTCTTGCACTGTGTGATGGTTTGGCATAAAATTAGGTATAAAGTCCAATGCCTTGAAATACAACTAGATTTACTCATTTTAGACGATGTAAGCCAGTTTTTAAAGCTGTGATTTTTTTCTATATAATGTATGTTTTTACTTATGCCTGTACCAAAAAAAAAAGTTGATTTTCATTACACTGTAACTAATAAATTTTCACAACTATGCAAATGTAATCAAGTGTTTCAATTTTAAATTAATTTTCTAAAGTTGGCAGTATTTGTGTGTCTTTGTGTGTAGGGACAGAATGTACAGCTTTGGAAGTTAATTTTTCTGACTGCTTTCCACTGCGGTCTCACAGTGATGTGCGTAGTAAAACTGGTTCTAATACTGTTTGTGATACAAAGAGGGATCTGTCACCAAGTGCTTAATGACATCATTGTTTCTAACCTGGTACTTAATGACATCATTGTTTCTAACCTGGTACTCTCACTGCATTGGCAGATACATTTGCTTGACATGATCAGATTGTTCAGTGCAAGACTAATGGAACTGTATAAATGAGATGCCATGTGGTGAACTGTGCATTTTACACTGGCAGCTTTTCAAATAGCACCCAGAGAGCTCTGTGGCAGCTATACTTAAAATGATGTTTGAATGAACTACACTTAAAGCTGGATAAAACCCTTGTGGGGTGAGTTTTTTTCTTATACAGTTCATAATTAATTGTTTTTAATCAAGTCGTTGGCACATATTTAAAATGCTACTTATTTAAATTGTAGATGCTACTGGGATAAACTGTTTTTTAGAAGAGAAAACAGTATTGCTTGCAGGAGATGCAATGCGGGATGCCAGAAAAAGTGCATTAACTCAGTGTCCTACTGAGAAGAGTAGGCCAGTTACCTTTGAAGCTGGAATAATGCAGCGGTATGTAGTCAATTTGATCTTTGTGGTTTGGTTTGCTTGCCAACCATGGGAGCTGTTGGCTCTTCTTGATATGAGCTCTGCACTTAGTACTGAAATTCTAGAGAACCAGGACAATCTGGGACCTGGATGGACTTTTGTGGAGCTGATCTGCACTGGGAAGAGTTAGCTGATATGCAAGGGAGCTACTGGATAATCTAAACAAAACAAATGCTGTTTCTGCTTGCAAAACTCATTTCCTGGTATAGCTTTTGACTACACCAAAGCTTCAGCTGGTACACCAAGTTTGTTAAGGAGGCTTGTGGTGTTTTTTGGGGTTTTTTTTGTTTTTGTTTTTGTTTTTTTTTACATCTGATAATGTGTGCCAATAAACATAGCTGTGTCTGTAAGCAGTATTTTAGAGTGAGTTCAATATTCCAGCTTTCATAGAGTAATAAATTCAGAGCATGTTTAAGCGTGTGCCACATTTCAATTTGCGGTGCAGTAGAATGAATGTAGTACTGACCCCAAATCTCCTATTTTCAAAACACCACCTGTGAATCAAGAACTATCCATGAGTTCACCTGGAATGAAACTGCCCTGTATTTGAAAGTGACACTGACAAGCCTGACGTGAACTTTTACATATGGGTAAAATCTAAGTACAGTCATACTTCAAAGTTGAGTCTGGATTTCAAAAGTCCCAATCAAGGAATAAAATATTTTTCCTTGTCTGGATTTTAATGTAAAGCTGATTCAGTATGAGTGTATGCATAAGCTGTCCTCTGTTGTTTTATGATCCCTAAACAAATACACAGACATTTACGGCTTCGCAAATGCATTAAGTTTTTAAGCTTTTAAAAAATAAAGATTTGTTTAAAGCATTAATACAGTCGTGGTGTACTTGAAATCATTTAGATTTTAATGTATGATAATGAACTGCAGCACTCTAAAGAAGAATAGCAACCCTGGTCACAAAAGATCATTGCTGACATACACTATGGCATCAACGATGCTGTTTTATGCAGATAGAATAATAAATTCTCTTCTGGTATTTTGCAGGCAGCAAAGTATTTCACTAAGGCATCCAATCAGTCAAGTTCACGAATGCAAAGGGTGCTCTGACAGGTGTATTTCATCTTATGTATTTATGTTCCTGGCCATTTTGCACATTACCAAATCTGGATTTGCATCTAAAACAAATTAAGGAAGTGCATTAGCCACATAATTGGCTGATACTCTGGGGGCACTCAGGAAGAAATGTAATAATGTAGATTAAAAATGGGATGAATTTCTACAATCATTACCGTTAAAAAGGAAGTAATCATGAAGTGCTTTCACGATAAGACAAAGCAGAAGCCACTTTGGACCTCAGAGAGCAGTAACTTTTGAGCAATGGAAAATCAGTGAATGATCTGCGTTTCCTTTAAAATACTGTAATTGCCTATAGAGGTTTCAAAGCCCTATTTTAGTATAAATACAGGTGATAAGATACGACTTCTATTAAAAAATCTGACATACTTTGACTTCTAGAAAAAGACTCTTCTACACTGTGCTTTCCATTTGTCTCATTGTGAAAAACAGTTGGACACAAAGAGGAGATAAAATTTTCTGTTTTGTAGAACAATCTGTAATGTAGAAAAGATGGTAGAAATAGAAAATGGAGGTTACTGCCCTGAACACTCCACTTTCTACTGTGAAAATGCTCAGTTTTAGCTCTTTTCTCTGAACAGCAACATTTAGTTCTATGTTGAATGCTTTACACGTAATGCTTGTTTATACCTATGTAGATTGGCTGACTGAATTAATCTGTTTGACACTTTTATTTGCCTTAATTGACTACTCTCTGCATTAGTGGTTATAACAGCATGAAGTTTTATTTCTTTAGATTTTATTTTAAAGAGCATCATTTTCCTAGAAATAAGAAGACAATGTGATAGAGTAAGTGCCAGAAGAAGATCGTTCAGGGAGAGTTAATGAAATACAATTAAAAAGTAAATGCCAATTGATGGCCTTTTAGATTAATTACAGTACAGTCATTTTTGTAATATTTGTGTGGATTTAATATGCTTGAAATCAGCTTTTTGTCCATCAGCGCCCTCAAGTCTTTCTCTGCAAGGCTGCTCTCAGTGAGTTCTCCCAGTCTGTACTTGTATCTGGTATTGCCTCAACCCAAGTGTAACACCATGCACTTGGCCTTGCTGAACCTCATTAGGTTCTCATCTTCCTGCTTTTAGAGCTTGTCCAGGTTCCTCCCTTCTATTGTGTAAACTGCACCACTCAGCTTGGTGTCATCAGCAAATTTCCCTACCAGAATGAGAGCCTGTGAGCATGATGTCTCTTGCAGACGAAGCAAGAAGGGGGCCTCAATCAGGTGGCCTGTAGTAGATCTTGACCACCAGATGCCCTTTATTAGTCCAGTCTCTAACTTTAACCCACAAGCTCTCAACTTGTTTATGACTGTTTCTCAGAGGCAGCTCCTTGCACTTCTACTCCACTTCTTCCCACCCCTCCTACCTCACCTATCCCTTCTAAACAGCTCATAGCCCTCAGTCATGGCATTCCAGTTATGTGATTCATCACACCATGTTTCCATGATAGCAGTAAGATAGTAGTTTTCCAATTTCACCATAGTGCAATTCCTCTTGCTTATTTCCCACGTTGTACATTGATACAGAGGCACTTCAGCTGGGCTTTTGGCCACGTTACCTTCTGGGCAAAGCCCTCCCAAAAACTTCTGGGACAAATCCAAGGTTATCCCCCCACTGCTTTCTAAAGTGACAGTGTTCCCTGAGCCTTCTCTGTTACTCAGCAGTACATCCCCACCAAATCTAGTTTAAAATCCCGGTGATGAGCCGTACCAGCTTGCTGCCAAGTGTATTTCTACCCCTCCTGGTCAGTTGTGTCCTATCCTGCTTAAGGTTTGTCCTAGATCACAGAACCCAAAGCCCTGGGCATGACATCAATCATGCATCCATTCAATTCATTCAACTGGTCTGTTCTTCTCTGTCTGCCTGGATCCCTGTTCTCCAAGTAGAAGGATTGAAGAGAACGCTGCCTGCAAAAATTTCATATGCGTTGGCCGGGAATCGAACCCGGGTCAACTGCTTGGAAGGCAGCTATGCTCACCACTATACCACCAACGCAGCTGCCAAAATGAAGACCTAATAAATTAGATTACCTTCCCACATACTAAGAAGGATCGCTATGAATGTATATTTTTGTTAGTAATTTTTGTTCTGTATCTGTTTTTCTTACGAATGCAAACACATCAATCTGAAGTGCACTATATTGCACAGCACCTCAGTGTAAAAATTCATGAGTGTGAACTTTGTAGGTTGTACTTGCTTGGATTTAAATGAATTTGCCTTAGCATAAACCTATGCAATAATATTCAACCAAGACCTTAGCTTACAGGCAATAAAGTAAAACAGAGATATAACAGAATCACAGAATCACTAATGTTGGAAAAGACCTCTAAGATCATCTAGTCCAACCATTCACCTACTACCAGTATCACCCACTAAACCGAGTCCCCAAGCACCACATTTATCCTTTCCTTAAACACCTCCAGGAACACTGACTTCACCACTTCCCTGGGCAGCAAGTTCCAATGCAGTTCAATCCACATTTCCTGAAAAAAATTCTTCCTAATAGGCAACGTTAACTCTCATCCTATTGCTATTGCCTGGAAGAAGAAGCTACCGAACTCCTTGGCACAACATCCTTCCAGGTGACTGTAAAGAGCAATAAGGTCTTTTTCTGAGCCTCCCAGTTCCCTCAGCTGCTCCCTGTGACTTGTGCTCCAGAATCCTCACCAGCTTAGTTGCCCTTAAATATCAAAGTATTCAAGCTGATGTTCTTTATTTCTCTAAAGAATGGAAGTAAGATTCCCCAAGGGTTGACAGCTTGTGCCCAGTGTATCTACCTGCACGCAGAAATAGAAGGTGTATTTGGTTCTCACGCCACATGACAGCAGGCCCCACGTGATGAACCTCGTGCCAAAGTTCCCAGCACCAACCCAATTAGGACTGCAAAACATGGTGCCCTGTGGTGTCCTCTGTGTCTTTGCATAGATGGAGGGATGCCTTTCCATCGGGCTACTGTGATGGCTGCACTGAGGTGATCTTTCATTGATGGAGGCCATGAAGAAGCTGAGTGTCCAGGAGGTGACAGGATGTCTTGGAGGGAACATGTTGCTTTTCCATGAGTAGTCAATAAAATGCAGAGGACAAAAGGGCCCTCTTGAACCTGGCAGCATCCAAGGAAACTTCTTGTCACCTCACAGCACAGGTTTACACTCACTGATCCCTCACTGGATTTTCTGGGAGGCTGAGGCAGCACAAGTCGCCAGGCTTGATGACAGAAGACAAAAGATAATAGAGAAAAGGGTTGTAACAGGGGAAGGGGCTTCGCTGCCTGAAGCTCAGAGGGATACATCAGGAATGAGATACAGCTGCAGCACATACAAGGGAAGTGTCTTACTTGAGAGCCCTAGATAACTGCTTAGAGCCCAAAGTCATTAGAGCCCAAATTTTAGATGCTTTAAAATAAATAAATAAAAAATAGTGCTCCTGAGCTTCCTGTGCCGCCTGAGGAGAGGCAGGAGCCAGCACAGCCCCACGGCGCTGCTCCTCACCAGATGCCTGCCTCCCTGGCGCTCCCTGTTGGTGTATTTGATTACCCCACTTCATTTTTGGGAAACTATTCCCGTCTGCAGCCTAAGAGCATTGATTACACATGAAATCCATAGAACTATAAAATCAGTTGAATTGGAAGGGACCCTTGAAGGTCACCTAGTCCAACCGCACTGCAAGGGACACCGTTAGATCCGGCTGCTCAGAAACTCATTGCATTACACTTTTCTAAAATCACAAAGAAACATCATTGCTTGCTGACAGCCAGGTTTTGGCCACGCTGACCACCCCCGCCCTCGCTAAATGAACTTTAAAAGGAAAGCACCAGCAGAAGGAGAAATACACAGTTTCAACATTGCGTTGCCTTGAGCTGTGCCCCTCTGGACAAAGCAGTTGCTCAGAAATACACGTGCACACAAGAGTTGATAGGGATAGGACAAGGGGAATGGTCTTAAGCTGAGACAGGGGAGATTTAGGTTAGATATTAGGAGGAAGCTTTTCACACAAAGGGCAGTGACGCACTGGAACAGGTTGCCCAAGGAGCTTGTGGATGCCCCATCCCTGGAGGCATTGAAGGCCAGGCTACATGTGCTCTGGGCAGCTTGGTTTGGTGGTTGGCGACCCAGCACACAGCAGGGGGGTTGAAACTCAATGGTCACTGTGGTCCTTTTCAACCCAGGCCATTCTGCGATTCCAACCACCGGACTCAAAACCAGCAGCGCTGAACATGAGCATGCGCAGAAACAGAGTGGACGGTGAATAAAGGCGCCCGTTGACATTACGCATGCGCTTTCCGCTCCGAGCAGGCGGAAGGAGACAATGAGCGCCAGATTGTGTCCTGCCGTTGCGCAGACACCGCTCTTGCTCTGAGCATGCGCAGCTTCGTCTCGGCGATCCCTTTCCGCCGGGACGCGAAGGTTATGTCATCAACCGCGCGCCGTCCCGCGAGAGCGCAGGCGTGGCGTCCGTCGGTCACGTGGTGGGTTCGCGGGCGGGGCGGCTGGTGGTGTCGGCGGGCGGCGTCATGGCGGTCAACTACAGCGCTAAGGAGGAGGCGGACGGGCACCCTGCGGGCGGCGGGCCTGGCGGCGGGGCCGCGGCCGGCGGTGGTGGAGCGGTGAAGACCCGCAAGCCGGACAACACAGCGTTCAAGCAGCAGCGCCTGCCCGCCTGGCAGCCCATCCTGACAGCGGGCACAGTGCTGCCGGCCTTCTTCATTATCGGCCTCATCTTCATCCCCATCGGTATCGGCATCTTCGTCACCTCCAACAACATCCGCGAGTACGAGGTGCGCGGGGACCGGGCCTCCCCTCAGCTCTGGGCATGGGGAGCCGGGCCGGGCGGGGGGAAGGAAAGAAGGAAGCCAAGGTGACGGCTGTGTCGGGAGGAGGTTGGGAAACAGAGTCCGAGGAACTAAAATTCCTGTCAAGGAAAGGCTGAAGTGGAGGGGGAAATAGGAGCTTGAAGCCCGTTGTGCCGTGTCTGGATGCTGCATTTAAGTTTCTTGCCTGGAAGTGTCGGGGCATGCGCATCTGGAAGTTGGCACAGCTACTTCAGAGCACTCTGCTCTGTTCTTGACACACCGACTATCGATGCCACCTTACAGCCCTTTTGAAGGTGATGCAGATGCCTGTTTTCAACAGGATACTACACTGAGAAACATTAAAAAAAAAAAAAAAAAAAAAAAAAAGCTGGCTAACACTTTTTATGATGGTTATGTTTAGAACAGACGTTTATTTATTAAAGTAACATGCAGTCTTATGCTGATGTTATGAGAGATGTATGTTTATCCAATTATATTTACCATATCTTTTTGTTCTGATTGGGTCTGGGTTGACCCTTAAGGATTAGAACTTCATCAGTTTCCTCCGAGTCCAGAACTGTAAATTACATTCAGGTTGGATGTTAGGAAGAACTTTTTCATAAGGATGGTCAGGCGCTGGAAGTTCTGTGACTCCTTGTAGCTCGATCCACGCTGTGTGTGTATTCACTGGAGCAGGTTGCCCAGGGAGGTTGTGGATGCCACATCCTTGGAGGCATTCAAGGCCGGGCTGGATGTGGCTCTGGGCAGCCTGGTCTAGTGGTTGGTGACCTTGCATACAAAAGCAGGGTTGAGACTAGATGATCCTTGAGATCCTTTTCAACCCAGGCCATTCTATGATTCTATGAAATGTTAAAGGCTGTGTCTGGTTAGCAGTTACTTATGTACTGCTGTAAAGCTCAAGCAGGAGCCACAAGGCATCCGTTCCCTTCTGACATGTACAGTTAGTGCGACTAACACTACCCTACACAGACAGACTGCATCTATGAAGCAGTGTTGGCCACTTATATTTGGAAATGAGATAGCAGGTGGTAGTCTTCGGTCTCTTCTAGATTCAAGGTATTAAAGATAGGTAAAAATGTTCCTAGCTTTTTATCAAGTGTGTTTATCATTTGTGTTGCCACCTCCCCCTGGAGTTTGGTCAGATTTTCTGGGGATAGGGTTTGTGAGTTCTGTGAGTCTGATGTTGTGATCAAACAGTTCAGGTATGCAAGTAAAAGGAGGAAGCTTATGTTCCGTTCTTTGATTCTAATGCTTTTCTATAAAGTGTTTTAGTGCAAAAATTGTGGAGAGGGGGAGCATGCACAGCTACCACTGCACATCAAAAGGTCTTTGCCTGGTGCTCTGGCTTTTCTTAGTAACCTCCAGATGTTACTCCCAAAGAGCCACTGATACAACTTCGGGAGACAAGGCTTCTAAAAGCGAGTTGTGGTGACTGAGCTCATTTAGAAATGTAATTAGGGGAGGAAACAGAGCTGCTTATTTACACACGCCTCAGACAGTAGCCTCCTCATGAGGTGTCTTTGTGTGTGTGTGTATAGCAGCCTGAAAGCTTGCTGTATTGTAACTGAACAGGATGTATGATTGATGTCCCCAAATACATGTTTGTGTACAGTTCATATTATCCCTAGGCCTGTTCTGGAAATTGATGCTGCAGTTTCTGAGAACTGCACTGTTCTTATGTGGGTGCAAGCAGTGAGATGTGGCCTTTCCATTGATTTCCTTTAGAAGCTCTCTTGAATTTAAATGTGGAAGATGTCCAGAATCTTAAGTGTATGAGGATTATGGATTGGTGTGTGTGTGTGTGTGTGTGTGTGTGTGTGTGCACTGGTTTTTCTCTATCTTTTCTCAGTTTCAAAAATGTCCATCATGGGAAATTGTTCATTTGAGAGAAATATGAGGAAAAAGCTTCAGAAATGTCTATTTTCTGCCCTATATTATTAAAGGCCAATGTGGTCCTGTTTTTATTTTTAGAATGGATAAAGAACTGCTGACAGCACATTAAAATGTGATACAAATTGAGCAATGTCCAGGACACTCATTGAACAGGAAGCACATCCCGGTGCTGCGACTGCTACTTGTGAATTGCTTAACAGTAGTTAAAACCAGACCCAAAGGTACTGCTAGGAATGAGGAACTGAGATGAGGTGCCTGACTATTGTGTGCATCTTCAGTGCTGTGTGTGGTTCTTGTGACCCCATCACCAAAATGATGCAGAACTTAGTGAAATCTGCAGAGATGGATATAGGAAAAAACAAAACAAAACAACAAACCAGATTGATTGGATGCCTTTTATACAAGAAGTGGCCAGGGACAGTAATTGCTGGTCCAGAGCAGAGGAGCTGAGGGGAGGCCTCATGGAGGCTGCAGCTCCTTGCAGGGAGCGAAGGGCAGCTCTGTGCTCTGCTCTGTGTGACAGCAGCAGGGCCTGAGGGAATGGCATGGGGCTGGGGGTTAGGGACAGGTGCTGCACCACAGGATGGGTTGGCATGGCACAGGCTGCATAGAGCAGTGGACACAGGCTTGAGCTGTCAGAGTTTATGGAGCATTTTGAGCACTCTCAGACACAGGGTTTTGATTTTGTGTGCTGTGTGGAGTTGGGAGTTGGACTTAGTGATCATTATGGGTCCCTCCAACTCAGGATATTCTATGATTCTTCAGTGGCATCCATTTGTAACAGCATGTGAAGCCTACAAAGAGCACAGATGGTTTGGAGAATTCATATGCCCAATAGCTGTGTTATTTCTGCACTACAAAAACAAGCGAGCTGAGATGGACATCAACAAACTGACCAGCCATTGGGCCAGGAGATACCAGCTCCATGTGGGTCTGTGGTCTCTTGTTATTGCTCTCTGGAGCCCTGGTGCTGGGTCATATGGATTTCTGCCTTGGCTCCGTGCATTAGTTCTTGTGTTCTTGAAGCAGTGGTTTCATTATTTGTCAAGAGATGAAAACATATCTGTATTATTTTAGCTAAGCTGTCAGTGGAACGTGTAAGGTGTTCTTCATGTAAGTGAAATTTTTAAATCTTGCTGGTCCTTGTGCTGCAGCTGGACCGAGCCTTGAAGGACTGCAGAGGCAGAGCTACTATGCATAAATTCAGTATCTCGTTTAATGAGAGGCAAAAATAATGCAAGCCTTTCCCCCACCTCACAGCTCCTGAATCTGATTTGTTTCAGCTGAGCTTGTCAGAGGAAGGTATCATCTGTCAGAAGCCTGGCAGCAGAACACAGGCTACTAAAGCGCCTTTGCTGAAGAAAGAGCTGCAGCTCTTAACAGATAGCAAACAATTTATGGGGAGAGAAACCTTGAAGAAGATCCAGAGGGAAATGGGCTTCAATTGTTCCTTAAACCTTGAAACTGCTTGTTTTATTTAACCTTAATATGGATTTTAGGACAGATCATAAATCATTCTCAGTGATGTTTGACTACAACCGTAAATCAGAACAAACCATTTGCAGCAGTCTTTCATAAAACTGAGCAGGATTTGTAGTTCAGAGCACTTTGTTTTGATAACTTGTCATGTGTTGTGCTGATCTGAGTTCTAATTCTAAGTAGCAAGCATCTTTTAAGTGTAGGAATACTAGTTCATAGGCAGATGGAATCTTTGTCCTACACATGGAGCTGACCTGCTGAACCCAATGCAGTTATTTCCTCCTGTTTGCATCCTGAAGCCATGCAGGAGAGAGCAATGAAATGCAGTCAAGGACTTCTGTTGTCAGGGGGCCATAGAATGAGTGCCCAGGTGCTCAGGATACATTATGTGTGTTGTAAAGGTAGCCTGAATGTGCAGGTTTCAGGTAATTTTTCTTGTTCTTGTTGCTAGACTATTAAAGACAGATACTTGATAAGCTGCATTAACAGCAATCATCTTTCTTTTTCATCTGGCATTTTACTATTCTTGGCATTAGTGTCTTTATCTTCCTTGTTTAAGGAGAGCTTTTGAGCATTAAGTGATCTTTGAAAAATCTTCTAGCTGATTCTTTGCTGTCTAGGTTTAAGCACTGAAAGTTTTCTTATGCAGAACTTCTTTCTTATTAAATATCTAGGTAGGCTTTTAAAAACTAGACTTCTCTGGAAGGTGTGTAGCAGCTTAGGTCTGCTTGTTATATATGAAGTGTGTTTGGAAATGGTGTGGTGCCTTGAGTATCTGCTCTGTGTGTTTTGGTGGGGTTTTTTAGTTTGTTTGTTTTTTCTCTTCCCCAGCATTAATGGCCCACACTGGTGCCAGATTTGTTTGAGGCTGAAACATAATATGTAGTCAGAATCACAAAATAGTTTGGGTTAGAAGGGACCATGAGATCATCAAACAGGGCTTTTGGAACTGAGATGCAGTAAGGTTGCAAAATAAATGCCACACTGATTCTCTGGCTTATTAATCAATTTTCTTTGTTTTCCCCACTGTAAACTAATGTGAATATTTTTTTCTGTTATAGATTGATTATACAGGAATAGAGCCTTCCAGTCCTTGCAACAAATGTTTAAATGTGTCCTGGGATAGCACACCGCCTTGTACTTGCACAATCAATTTCACATTGGAGCATTCATTTGAGGTATGTAACCTTGCTTGCATAGTGAAATGAGAACTGCTGACGTGGTTTATTTCCTAAGTGATAGGAAAGCTGCATTCCCACAGCCTTACTTTGTTTCTATCTTAAAGGATTGTTTCTAGTATTTCTATGAACATGGATATGATGGCTGTGTATCTTCTCAGAAACAGGGATGAGATGGTTTTTAATGCCTCTCTTTGCCTAGAATTGCACAGTGTTTAGTGGGATACCTTTTACACATCTGGATTTACTGTGTCCTAGTTGGATTTCATGTACTTGACATGTAGATGAGCTATTCCTGCACAACTTCAACTGAATTCAGCAGGAAGTGACAACACCAGGTGCGTGCTTTTTTGCAAACTGGAGGCAAATCATAGAATGGCCTGAGTTGAAAAGGACCACAATGATCACCTAGTTTCAACCCCCAAAATAATAACAAGATAAGTATTGGGATAGTACTGATGAATATCATGCTGTTGGTTTATGGCACGTTGATATTGTTTGACTTCAGGTTGCCAGCTTTTGTTGGGATAGTATTGTGTACTCAGTATGAACAGAGTTGAGTCTTTGAGTGTTACTATAAAGTAAACTCAATTTAAGAGGTTAAAGTTCCAGCTCTCAGTTAACTAGCATCCTTGTGTGTTTTATTGATCTGTTGTGTGAATTCAAACCCCTCTTGTAGAGTAATGTATTCATGTATTATGGACTTTCCAACTTCTATCAAAACCACCGTCGCTATGTGAAATCTCGAGATGACAGCCAACTAAACGGAGACAACAGCTCATTACTTGTAGGTATTCAAGCTTTGATATTAATAGGCAATGAACAACTGACTTGCATAAGTTATCACAGGGCAGAATATGGAGTTTAATAATAATGAAGCTGTAGAATTTTTGTATTCCAGAAAACAACAGTAAGGAATTCCATACTTCTTATGAGAAAATGTAAAATGCTGTAATTTCATGGCAGTTGTTTGTTCAGTGGACAGCAGTGCAGTACCTCAAACACATCTCAAAATTGAATAGCTTTAAACTTTTTACTTTCAGATGATAGTACGTATGTGTACCCATTCGTTTTCAGTATAAAATACTGTTACCTAACACTTGGTTTGGATGTTGCAACTAAATGCATTTGTTTCTATAGAATCAGGTTTGATACTGAGCATCAGCATTACTGGAAAATGTCAGTACTCTGTATTCTGCTCAAAGTACTGCATAGAGTCAGATTGCTCCTCCTCCTAGTTTTGGCAAGGAGTGGAAATACATGTGGATTCTTGCTCCTGCAAAAAGTATTCCCCCTTTTTTGCATATAGATTGGAAAAAAAAAGCAGCTGATGACTGACATTGGATTTCAGGTCACTTGTTTTTGGCATGATGTTTGTGTGCTTACAACCTTATTATTTTATGCTGAGCTTTGTTACTTACTGCAATCTGTTATCTCTACCACTGGTGCATACAGGGAGTGTGGGGGGGAGGGGAACTTTATTAAAAGAATGCTGGAGTACTTCATGTTTCAGTTAGAACTTTTTTTTTTTCCTTTCAACAGTTTCCAAGCGGTCTTAATTTTAGAATGACCATCATGGGATTTTTGATTTTATTCATATTTTATCTAGATTATATTCCTGCTTGTAAAGAAAAAAAAATCAATCATATTGATTAGCAGTGAATAGTGAAATATTGTAAATAAGCTTACTCATGAGAAGATTTTTGTAGTAAGTGTAAGCTGTGCACACTGAGGTACTGAAGCATAAACTAGCACAGACTGATCTGCCCTTTTTCTTTCTAACTGTCAGAATCCAAGTAAGGAATGTGAGCCCTACCGCACAAACGAGGATAAACCCATTGCTCCCTGTGGGGCTATTGCCAACAGTATGTTTAATGGTATGGTAACACTTCTAAGTTTAGCATTTAGATGTTTTTGTGTTGTTATGTATGCTTTGTGCTGTTGCTTTATCCTGGCTATTACTGTGGATTGTTTTGTTTTGAATTAACACACCTTAATTGTTTGGAATGTTCAGATACCATTTTTTTTTTTAATAGCTATCACAGTGAATTTAATCTGATAGCACACAAGGGATTGAAACATCTGTTGTGAGTGGCTGTTATGGCTATGGAATAGATGTAATAGGTGTATGTAGGTATAACGCATTGCTGTGGAACCTGCGTGGATTCTCACAGAACAGTTTTTGATTGTGGCAGTTTTTGTTTTTCCTGGAGATGTTTTACTGCCTATCAGGATCGTTATCTAATAAAAGTCACTCTTATCTAGTGTTCCAATTTGATTTTCTCCATAGATACATTGGAATTATACCACGTTGAAAATGACACAAGGACTGCTATTACTTTGATTAAAAAAGGCATTGCGTGGTGGACAGATAAAAATGTGAAGTTCAGGAACCCTACAGGAGATGGAAATAATTTAACTGCACTCTTCCAAGGTAAGAAATATGTGAAATTTTAAGAAAAGAGATTTCAAACACATTGATTGCCATGGATTTTTACCTCAATGACAACATTGTAGTGAACGTACTAATTAAAAATATTGTTCTATGTAGAAGTCCAAGCTAAGGGCTATTCTGCTGTCTGGAAAAGTTGTCTGTTAACAGTGGATGTTGCAAACTTAATGCAGAAGTATTTTTGTTTTTTCTCATTTTACTGTAGTCATTTAACATGTAAAACAGAACCAGGGGTTATTTCCTTTTTAATCTTTCTGAAGTTTTATAAAAGCTCTTTCTGTCAGTTGCTCGGCATCAGATTAGTTTTGCTTTGGCAGCTAATCCAATTTGTGAAGATGGGGAAAAGATTCCTGGTTTAAGAGATATTTCAGTAACTTGCTGTTTGGGATATCAAATATCAAATCACTTTTTTTTTTTTTTTGATAAATTTTTATGCCTTGAACACTGAGAAAATCTTAGTAAGTGCATTGCTGTAATACATGGCTTTAACTTGAGAAGAAATCCTATGATTATTTAACCAAACGGTGTGGGTTTATTTTAATGTTTCTTCTGATAGATCTTGCAGTACTGTTTAAAATCTGATTATTTGTGAATAAATTGACTGATTTCTCTCATTTGTAAGGTTAAATGTAATTAAATACAGTCTGATAAAGTCTTAAAGCAGTTTTCCTTTTGGGCTTTAGGGTCTGTGTGTATATGCAAGATAGAAAATAGCTTTAGGTTTAGCATGTGTGTTTCTTGCTTAGTCACAGCCAAGTGACCTTACCAAAGTGACATTACCCTTGGAAAGGCAGATACCATACTCTAATACAGTGTAGAATTGTATTTCCAGTAGTTAGCAAAAGCACTACTGTGACATCATCTAAAGTACTGTATGTAATTTTATTTGCTCATGGTCCAGAAAGTAGTAGA
The DNA here is from genome assembly GCF_023343835.1 of Lagopus muta. NCBI lineage: Eukaryota > Metazoa > Chordata > Aves > Galliformes > Phasianidae > Lagopus > Lagopus muta. The sequence continues at coordinate 30,175,404 of NC_064434.1, read as the reverse complement.
GCAGGAGAGCTATGATCATAATGGAGAATTATCTCACAACAGTAGAGTAATATTTTGATAAGGCTTCCTATCTATATAAATGTATAGAGTGGGCAAACTTGTTTTAGCCATAGACAGTGCTGTTGTGTGAGTAAATGGATATACACTGCTGTTTAAACTGGAAACTCTGCAGGTGATAGAGGAATGGATAGATTGCTCTGCTCAGAGTATCATAGAAGGGCTTGGGTTGGAAGGGACCTCAGGGATTATGAAGCTCCAGCCGTCTCACCACAGGCAGGGCCACCACCTCCACATTTAATACTAGACCAGGCTGCTCAGGGCCCCGTCCAGCCTGGACTTGAACACCTCCAGGCACGGGGCATCCACAGCCTCTCAGGGCAGCCTGTTCCAGCACCTCACCACTCTCTCTGTAAAGAACTTTCCTCTGATATCCAACCTAAATCTTTCCTCCCTCAACTTAAAACCATTTCCCCTTGTCCTGCTAGTATCTACCATTTCAAGGAGTTGACTCCCCTATAAGAGTGGTTGCTAAGTCTCCCTCTTCACATAATTTCAGAAACTGCCTGGACATGGTCCTCAGCACAGTGCTCTGGGGTGTCTTTGCTTGGGTGGGGGTTGGGCCAACTGAAGTCCCTTCCACTCTCAGCCATTCTATGAAAATAAAAAGTTCCTGAACAGTGATCTTCTGAATTCTGTTTAGAATCTAAACAGTAATCTTGCAGTGAGCCAGCCTGGCTCTTCATATTACTTAGGATTTAATGTATGTTTTTTATGATACTAGAATTAATTTTGGTGATCTAGTGCTTCATTTAGTCCTGTGTTTGAAATGCTGTATTGTTTTTGTTTCATCTTAGGTACAACAAAACCAGTAAACTGGCCCAAACCAGTGTATATGCTGGACTCTGAGCCTGACAACAATGGCTTTATCAATGAAGACTTTATCGTGTGGATGCGCACCGCTGCTCTGCCAACGTTTCGTAAGCTGTATCGTCTCATCGAAAGGAAGAGTAACTTACAGCCTACCTTACAGGCTGGAAAATATTCTTTGGATATCACGTACAGTATCCTTTGAAAATGCCCTTAAAAACTCCTTAGAGCATTGGCTGGGTTACATGGGTATACTTCTGAGGAAGTTTAAATCAAACAAAGCTTTATAATTACTGTCATCTAAGTATAGTTTATAGAACTAACCTGTGTTTGTTCTGTTAAGATCATGAAATTCAGCTCCATAGCTTCATAAGAGGAAATGACTGGGTCAGTTTGACTTCAGAATCACCATCCGAAGCGTGGAGTTGTCTGAACTAGTTAAGAGTATCTTTTGGAGGGTATTACTCTTCTAGAAGTGTAGGATTTTCTCCTGCCTGATCAAGAGGGTAGAGGGAGGAAAACACAATGCTGTGGAGACAGCTGGATCTTCAGACACAATCTAATATAGGAATGATCTGTAAATTTGTAGTCTTATTGCAAGGTTGTTTTTTTTTCACTTGGAGTTAGGCTTATATTCTTTAATGTTTGTACCATTTTAATCATGATCTTAAACTATTGTGTAGTTCACATAGAACTACATTATGTATTCAACAAGAATGAAAATATTCTGTGGATTTTTTTGTTGCTCTTTCTGTTCTTGAAGACGAAACGGGACAAAAAAAATACGTCACTCTTCTGAAGAGGCATTGTGAGAAGACATGTTAATCATGGGGAAGATTTCAGTGTAAAATTTGCCCAGTAAGCAAAATTTTGAAGGACACTAGTGTCTTCTCAGTATGCTTGAGTGCTTAGAGGGGTATGGTCAGTCTCATTCACCCCTGGTCTCGCACAGCTTGTTCACATATGTGGGTCCCTGCAGTCCCTGCTGACTGCTTCGAGAGATTGAGACTGAAGTCTCTGAATAGGAGTGTTTTCATGTGATAACTTTTGGGCAGATACAAATGCAGGCAGACTAACAGGAAGATGCACCATAGCCATAGTTCAGGTGATGCTTGAGCTGATAAGTCTTTTTGAAACCTGTTACTTGACCTAAGTCACAGGTTTTATTTTTAGTTTGTAAAATGCTGTATGGTCATACTTCATTTACACTCAGGCTGGTAGCACAGTCAAATGCAGTGTACATTTTTACTTTTCAGTATATGTGCTGCTAATCCTTTGCTTTTCTGTGGAGTGCTTTCACACTGAAGGGGATTGAATACAAGGGGAGAAATTTCTCAGGGGTGCAGAAATTTAGCATTCATTCAGGAGTTGGGGCCTACTTTGCCTCTTCCTGTGGCTTTGTGTACTGTTGTCAGATCACTCTATTTGTAGACTTGCTCCGCAGCAACCTTTTGCTGAGTGATTGCTCAAATCTGTGCATAAAGTTAAATTACTTGCTTCACAATGAGAGAGAAGTTTCATGTCTTCGATGCTGTAAAGAAATTGAGAGAAAAATACAGCACAAGAAAGAATGGAAGACTTAGTAGCTTAGAAATTTGAGTATACATTCTAAACCTGTACTCTTCAGGGCGTAATGACAGTATGTAACCTAGGGCAGGCAGAATTTAGAGGTGAAAATAAGTCCAGAGCTGTGGGTCAGGTGCACACCTGCCATTCCTTTTTGGGCAGACAAAAGATGAGGTAGTTATGTAGGAAAGTAAGGGAGGCAGGTTGTCATAATTACTGAATTCTTAAAACTTGAAAGCTCCTGAAGATCATTTGAAGAGCTACAGCAGTATTTTTCTTCCTTTCAAAACAGCAGGGAGTGTATGTAAAATGGAGTCAACATAAAGTCACAAAGAAAAACTCAAATACAAATTTCAGTTCTTGAGCGTATTTCCTTTGTTTTATTGAAGGTGCTTTCAAAAACCTATGAAACTATCCTCTTTGTAGGAGAAGAGAAAATGCATAACATCTGGGGCATTTTTCTTGGAGTGGTTGATGGTGCCCAGGTTAGTCTTTGCTTAAAAGGTCATCAAAGTTTTCAGTGTTTACACTTTGAATATTCAAAGAATGATGTTTGTATTGGGAGCCTGAGTGAGATGATCCAGCATGTTAATGTGCATGACTGGGCTAGGTTTGGAAATGCACTTCATGTTTCTTGTTTTCCTATACTCCTTGTTTTCTCTCAGATTATCCCGTGCACAGTTTTGATGGACGAAAAAGAATGATCCTAAGCACCATCTCATGGATGGGAGGCAAAAACCCCTTTCTGGGAATTGCGTACATCACTGTTGGGTCCATATGCTTCTTCTTAGGAGTTGTATTGCTGATCATCCATCACAAATACGGAAATAGAAACACTAGTGCAGACATTCCCAATTAATCTCACATTTTGAGAGCAACCATGCTGCATGTGCATCAAGGCCAGTCCAGAACGGACTCAGTTGTTGGAAGATAAATCTCTGCTAACGTCACTTCTGAGGCTGGGTATATAATTTTATCTAAAGACCTTTCCCCTTGCTGTGAATTAACTCTCAAAATGACGGGTATACAATTAACTGCATTGATTGTATCTCTGCATACATCAGAAACGATTTTCTGATGTTTGCCTCTAGCTGGGCAGGCCACTTGATGCATGTAGCCCTGGTTCCCTTGATGCATCTGCTGCTTGTCATGTGCTGTGTAATGTCAGTATGATTCAGTACATACAGATTGTGGAGAAGACCATTGTAAGATACTGTGTAAATTGTTAACTTAGCAGAATTTGAGTGTCAGTGCTGTTGAAAGGAAAAGGCAAGTCTCAAGTGTTTTTTTCAATTTACTGTCTTGTGTGCATGGACTCCTACATTTCTGGCTGAGATTTTAATATATTTATATTAGCAGTTAAATGTTTTTTCCTGTGTCCTACCCACCTTTGTTATGTTAGATTATTTAAAGGCAGTGCAAACTGCAACACCTGGAATTCCTTTTAATAGTTGCAACAGATGTGCCTGGCCAGTAAAACAGCATTCTATAAAGGCATCGGAAAGCCTATTTGTGAATTATCTGTATGAGTTCCTCTTAAATTTTGTTCTAAACTGGGAGACGTTTGTTGCAGGTAGAACCTGCGGTTTTGTCATTTTCTTTGCTTTAAGTTATATCCAGCAGTAGTTTTCCTGATGTGCTTGCTGGTTTTGCTTTTTAAAGAGTATCTCCAAGCAGTAAGCAAGATGAACATAAAATGTCTGTTCCAGTCACAAATTTGAGCAAATTCCTTTCACTAAAAGAGTTTATTGAAACGTGTATTCTGCTGAGCAGGCTTTGTTGTAAAGGAAATCTCATGTTCTGTTTCCTTATTTGGAGTAGATGCCACAATAAATTGTTTCAGTGTTGAGATACTGAACTGTAGAAATGGAAGAGTTGAGATGACAGTAATCTCTTTGTTATTCCAGTGCAGGTTAAGTTTGCAGTGAAACATAATTGAAATATTGCAGTTAGAAGCGGTGTGAGTTTTAATGTCTTAAACTACAGAAAGGTTCACTTCCAGGTTAATTTGAAGCTAGCTAATCTGTAAAATACTATTTGACTTTTTTTTTTTTTTTTTTTTTTTTTTTTTTTTTTTTAGATGATGCACAGAAATTGTAATGTATATGGTGGAGATCACTTTATTTGCAACTAGCTTCATAAATACTGAGTGTATTAAAAAGACCTAATAAATTCTGCAAACCATTTATTAAGAGCTTTTACTTTGTTCTTGAACATGCATTTATTTTCATCTGGATAAAAAGACATTAAGATTGAATGCATTTTACACAAATTATGTTTCTCAGTTACAAAAAAATCAATGTAACATCCATAGCCAACTTTATACAACACTGTATTAATTTAGCACATAAATGCAAAACTGTTTTTACTCAATTACTTGTGTAATCTTTTTCAGCTAGCAGTTTAAGTGTATTGGTCTGCATACACTGCAGAATGAAGCAGTGTTTCCATGGTGCTGGTTTTCTGTATAAGCATGTAATTTGCTTACATAGTACATTGTGGAAACACAGGGCTCTTAAATCTTCTAGATTTTTTTGCAGTGTTGTATCTGTTGCTGGAACTATAGCATAAGGATATATAACTCTGTATATTGCAAGGTTGAAAAGTTGCACAAAATTTTAAGCTGGTCATTCCTCTGTAGAAGAGTTCAGTCAAAACAAAGTAAACAAGTAAGGAGATGTTTCCCATTTACTGCTTATTAAAATATTTTGATTTTTAAACTGTTTGTCATTTGAAAGGTAAATGTTTTGCTTTATTCATGACCCCTTATCTTTTCTGAGTAGGGAATGCTGTTTTTTGGGGCTATGTTCAAAATGGAAAACAATATTTTTCTATCTCTACCTTGAAATGTTTTTTAGTGCTTTTTTCCTTTTCCTGTTGACCACAGCTGTCAATGCTGTTTGGATTTTCCTAATGAAGTGCACCAGGGTAAGAATTGCTGTCTGTTTGGTTCTTGCTACAAATAAAGTGTTTTTCTGAAAGCCTGTAGCACTAAATACTTGTCAGACAATATGAACACTATGCCTGAGGAGCTCAAAATATTAGGTGAAACTTGGAATCTCTTGTTTTACTCTTCTACATTTGCCTCAGGGGCATGCAGGTAACTATTAAGATTCTTGGATTTTGTATTTCCTGGAGGCTGCCAGTGTGTCACGTGTTCAAAGATGAAGCCACAGTGTCCCTGTCTGACACTTGTCAGAGCAGTGTCGCTGTCCCAGTGCTCAGTGCCATGCGTTGGACCTGACCACTTGTGACCTTGGTTCTTCAGGGGCATTCATCCTGCACAACTAGAGAGCAATGCCTCTCCTTTCCAAGTGCCAGCCAGGCACTTTCCAAATCCCACCCTGTTCAGGCAGTGCTCAAAGCGTGAGATTATAGGCTTCCTGTAAGTGGGTGGTGTTAGGAGAGCCCGCTTGTGAATGAATCTTTCTTGGAGAAATTAAGGTGGGAAACTAGGATGTGTCTCTGGCTTATGCAGGAGCTTTTTAAACAAAATCCTTTGCATGTGCCCATCTTTCTTCCAGTCTTGTTAAGATCTACATAGCTGTAGGAAAGCAGAGGGCCCCTTGGGTACTTCTAAATTGCCTTGGGCTATTTTGGAGAGCTGTTGGTTGTGATTAGTTGAGTCAGAGGGAAGAGTTACCACTTTAAAACTTGAATGTGAAGAATCCTTTGTAGTCTTTGCCTCTCGAGGTACCAATGGTACTGAAACTGCACTCTCTGCAGCCTGATTTTGCTTTAATTATGAATGTTATACCTTGAAGAACACAAGCCTTGCCTTTTTATAGAAATCTCCTTGGGGAGAGAGGCCATGACAATCTAATGTCAGGTAACATTTGCTTGAGTCTGCCAAGCAGCACAAAGAAAGATAGGTGTGTTTGCCCTGAGTTCACTGCAGGTGTTAATGACTGCACCTTTCTCAAATGCTCTTCCTGCACTGGGGCAACATCAGTGTTACTCATCTGTAGACACACAGATATCAGATATTCAGCTGAAGTGTCTGATTGGAAAAATGTAACTAAACCTAACACAGAATATGTACTCAATTAATTTAAAAATAATGTAGAATATACTGATTGGAAGGCAGCTGCTTGAAAAGGACTTGGTCCTACATAAGACTGGTATCTTTTGTATTTGTTGTATAGGCGTTCTGTATTTGTTACCATAGGTTGTTCTCTGCAAATGAACTAACTTTAAGGAGTTAGAAAGGAAGAGGGCAACATTGCAAAAGCCTTCAGCAATGTCCCAACAGTAATAAGTACTTCTCAAGGTATATCAAGTCCCCATAAGGGACTATTGGCCTAGTTACAATGAGTTACTTTAAAAATAAATAAATAAAGGGACATTTTGAATACCTGTGTCTGTGTTGAACAGCCTGCCAAAAGAGAAATCTTGCTTGGTGGGGGGAGGAAGTGAATGGTCATGCTACTCTTATTCTAGCTCTCTGTTTAGCGATGTGGTCCATTTATGGACTCCTAAGATAGAAGGTGTGGTTTTATCTCTTCCTCAGATTGGCAGAAGCACTTTCATGTAACAATACCATGCATTGTAGCTCACAGAATACGATCCAATTAGCATAGTACCTCTTATGCCTTAAATGGGCAGCTCTGACAATACGATCATAAGCCTGATAAGAACTCATATCCTTATATGACCTGAGTCACAAATAAGAAACTCCCTTCTGCTCAACCAGCACTTGAATGATAGTAATGATGTCTGTTGCTTGAGTTTATGCTGATTTCTGCTGTTTGAAATAATTGTTCTCATTTTATGTTGGAAATAAGTAAGCAGAAATAAAAGAAGCAAACTTAAACTAGAGTTGCATGCAAGACTAACCGATGGTGCTTGGATGTCACAAAATAAAATGGTGAGATATTTTAAGTAATGTTAGAGGGCCAGGAAGGTGATTTATGATCTCATTAGTTCTGTTGGGAAAATATGAAAGGCTGAGACATAATATTCTTGGAAGAAATGAAAATATGATTGTTTCTAGGCGTACATCCAGAGTTAAGTAGTTAAATGAGTATCTGCTTCACAGCAGATGCTTATAAACATTGGAACAAATCCTTGTTCAGCTTCGTAGGGGGAATGATCAAAGAAAGATATGGAACTCCCAATGCGAGCCACTGTATGAAGCTTCTGTTTTGGGGGAAAGTTCCAGCTTCTTACTGCAATCAGGCAGAGATTCTGTTTAGCTGGAAGTGATGTTATTCAGAGCCATGTCTAATCCTGACTGCTCTCTCTTCAAGCTGCTGACTGGTGATGAAAGCAAACTGTGTGGCAGCATCCCAGAAGGCAGCTGCCTGTCTGTCTATGCAGTGCCTACAGCAGTATTCTTCCCAAAGAAGATGTGAAGTTGAAGTAAGAATGAGGGACCTACTGCATGGCAGTCCGTAAATATCCCAAGCCCTGAAGCAGTGCTTATGCTGTGTAATACTAAGTTATTTTAATGCAATTTTAGTGTATTCTACAACTGAGAATAACTTAGAGAATGATTCTAGTTTTGTGTTTTCTCTCATCGTGAACAATGTGGCTTTTAACTGGGCACATCAATTAGTCTATATGCAAGAAAAAATTATGCAGCAGGCAAGCAAGCCTGTAGGAGAAGCTTAAATATTGTCTTGTCCACCTATCCTACTGCCCCAGGGTTTTCCACTATGACAGGTAGGCCAGAAGTGAACTCAGATGTTTGTGTATCTTTTTAAACCCTGCTAAAAAAAGATCAAACTACTAATCAGAAATAGATGAACAGCCCTGTTCAGGCTGGCTTAGACAAAACATCTTAACAATGAGTTCTGATGACCAAATTCATTATTCTTCAATACAATATATATTAAAATTTATCTGTTAGGGAAAATGTGTCTGACTTTGCTTCTAGTGAAATGCCTTTGTCCTGTGGCTGCAAGATGTCATTTCCCTCAAGCTGTTTTTTCATGAAATGGTGAATGTTGAAGGCAGCCCTTCTGCTTGCGCCAAGCAACCCCCTGTAGCTTTAGTCATACCAAGCTTTAAGTGTGAACTTCAGGCAATAGCTCTGAAGTTCATATTCCGACTTACAGGAAATAGTTCACATAGCAAAAATGAAGCAACATTTATTTTGCCACAGATGATGATTCTTTTATTAATACTGGTTAAGTAATGCATCTGAATTCTTCCTTTGTTGCAATGCATCATTTTTCTCTATGGCTGTGCTTAATAATTGATATTTTTAATATTGCACTCAGTGGAGGCTACGAATAAATACCTTTCCATTTTTGCATTTTTTTATAGCGCCTTTCTGATAAGCAGCTCATGGCATGGGGAAGTGCTGTGCTTTGGGAAATAGTTTGTTATTTCTGTACTGGGCCGAATGCTGGTTTTGTGTCTTTGACGTAGATTATTCATCCTCAACTCTGGGACCAGCACAAGTACTTTAAAATGACAGGACTTGAGTGCCCTGCAACTGCAGAGAGCCAGAAAGTGGCGTTGTGGCAGCGCTGTGCTGCAGGGTCAGGCAGAGAAAGGATACGAAGCACTCATGGGCAGGATCTGCAGTGCAGAAACCAGAGGCTTATGGAACACCTTGCTAAACGGTGAAAAGATTCCTCCTTCAGATTCAAAGGGGTTCCACACAGTTCTGGTATTACTTCACCGTCTGCAATTACACACTGCGAATCACTTAACTGACTTCTGAGTTCTGCTCGCAGGTACTCAGTACCCTCGCCTACTGATGAAGCCGGAGGCCGGGGACAGGTGCGTCACTACGCTTTGTACCTCCTCCGTCACAGCCGGGGCTGCCGCCCTTATCCCCGCCCCTTCGGGACTGACCCCCACAACCCCGGCTCTGGCGACCGCCATTTTCTCGCCGCCTGCCGCTGAGGGGCGGTGCTTCCTGCCGCTTCCGCTTCCGCTGCCCTTGCTGCCGGCAGGAGGTGAAGGGACCAAGAGGCGCGATGTGGCGGAACCTGCTGGTGAGGGGCCTGGTCCCACGGGCCGGACTGAGGGGCAGCAAGGGCAGTGAGGCCTGGGGGATGTAGGGGGCCGCCCTGCTTTGTGCGGAGCCGAGCTGAGAGCCGGGCGCTGGGGCTGTGGGTGGGGGGCCCTGAGCACCTGTGCGTTCCCGCTGCAGACAGGTCCTGGGTAGGGCACGGCACGACGTCTGCAGGCAGGGAGGCTCCCGCGATGGCTTAGGTGAAGCCAATGGCTCTTCCTCCTTCCATCTTAATTTTAAAAGGAAATGGCTTCTGTACCGCTGTGGATATAACTAAAAGATTCCACTGTTTCTAAAATACCGTTTTTTCTTTATTTTAGAGTATTCGCCAGATTTCCCAGAGGACCATAAGCACTGCTTCGCGCAGGCCACTGGAGAACAGAGTTCCTGAGAAGCAGAAGCTCTTCCAGGTATTGAAAGAACTCTGACGATACGGTGACGAGGTTTTAGCAGATTTAGAGTTGGAAGGGACCTCTGAAGGCCATCTAGTCCAACTGCCCTGCAGTGAGCAGGGGCACCACAGCTACATTGGGTTGTCCAGGGTCTGATGCAGCCTTGCCTTGAAGGTCTACAGGTATGGGGGCATCAACCACACCACTAGGCAACCTATGCCAATGCCCCACCATCCTCACTGTAACAGATTTTTTCTTATGTCTAACCTAAATCTACCCTCTTTAAGATCAAAACCATTTCCCCTTGTGCTGTCACCACAGGCTTTGCTTAGGCTTTGCTTCTTTCCTGTAGCGTCTCTTTAGATATTGAAAGGAGATACTGAATACATTTCTTCTGATTACTATGCCACCTAGTGAGGAGTAGTGGTTCTGCAGTTGCCAAAGCAGTGGGTACTTAAGAGCATGCTCCCAGCTGTGTGCCTCAACTTGGAGCAGTAATTTCTTACTGAGGGTAGGTGAGACTAGGCTTAGCAATCTGAAAGGGGAAAAGTGTTAATAGTTTAACTGTGCAGTAGTTTTTGTGTCTTATTGCTTTCCTTTCTGCTGAAAGAGATCAGTCTTGCTGGAACACTACATGAGGAGCACAGTGCTCACTGAATGCTATGGGATGTGGGATATTGGTAAGGAGGGTGGTCGGAGATTCTGTTTCTGCTGACAGATGATCAATCTCTATGTATTATATAGTTGGCCAAATACTGTTTCTTCCTCAAATTCCTCTCTTGTGTGAAGCAGAGTTAAGCTGGGCAGGACTGCCTGTCAGCAGCTAGGGGCAAGTTTGAACTCCAAAGCAGCATAAACTTGACAGCAAGCATAAAGATCCTGTGGATCCAGTGTTCAGGGAGCGTCAGTTCAGGTGGAGCAAAACAGTCTCCTGTTTAAGAACAAGTAATGGTAGAGGCTGCTTTTATTCCCTGTAGTAGAGTTTGAATGTATTGGAGACTTATGGGAAGCTTCTAGGGATGGTAGTCACTTACTGTGGGCCTGAGGGAGCTGGCAGGTAGTGCCAGCAGTGTTCAGGTGTGTACCAGTTGCTGTTTTAGAAATGAAGATGCATGCTGTTACTACACTTTGATAGTAGGTGCTCACTTGGTACCAGAGCAAAAAAACTTGAAACACAAAGCTCAGAGCACAAAGTCTTCTGGAAGTACTGAAGATAGTTTGGGGAAATAAATATTCCAAGTAGTTCCAGTTATGTTAACCTAATGTTACAGGAACTGCATTTCAATACTTTATTTTTGTCTTTTTGTTTCCATTAGGAGGATAATGGCCTCCCCGTGTATCTTAAAGGTGGGATCATGGATGGTCTGTTGTACAGAGCCACCATGGGTTTGACAGTTTTTGGTAAGGCTCCTACTAAAACATTTGTGCTTTAGTACACTTTCCAACCCGCTAAGATTAAAATACTTTTTCTGGTACAGTCTCCAGCATGACCGACACAGTACTAGGTACTAGATACTCCTTTAGAATCCATGTAAAGATGTTAGACAAAGCTAAAATAACTCATAAAGCTTATTTTGAAAGGGAATAAAATGTAGTTATAACACATGCACACCCTAGTTTTCTTTTTGGCTTGACTCTTTAATGCTGGGTGTTACCGGAGTTACTGAGGTTTCACATGATGTAAAAATTAGTGTACTATATCAAAAATTTATGGTATTGCCTTTATTTAGCCTCGTTGCTATTTGTTTACATGGTTCTCTAATACCCTCTAACTTAACTGTGTTGTTCTAGAGGATTTTCTGTTCAGTTACCATAACAGTGGGTAACCAGTACTTTATTGTCATCTGCGCAAGTTCTGCAAACCTCCCACTTTTTTTCTGTACTTTTTTTCTTTAATTTTTTTTTTTTACAGACTGTGGAGAGCTTTTTATGATTTTTTTTTTTTTATTGTTTGTTTCTATAAAATACAAATTGCAAAAAAAAATAAATTGTTGAGGTATGGTTATGGAAATATGCTGTGTCTGAGCTGCAATTGCTTATTGTTGGTGTTCTGGGAAAGGAAAGCTGACTCGTAAGAAGCTCTGTTTACCATTCTGAAAATACTTCTTTGTTTCTATTTTTCAGGAACGGGCTATGTTCTTTATGAACTGCTGATGGCTTCAATGCCCAAGAAGCAGAAATGACTCCAAAATGCCCCAATGACTATCATCTCTTCGTCCAATTCCATGTGACCATGATGGCAGCTTATAGTTACTATAAGCATCTGGCTTAATGCTTGAAATCCTAATTTAACTGTAACATGTTAACTGCAATCAATAAAGCAGTTTTTATGTTGCTTTGAGGTTGTTTGGACTATATCATATGTTCTCCATTAGAGTGGATTTTACTTTTGGTGTGTGTACAGTGAGTTATAAATGTGCTGATCTCTTAACTGTATGAATGTTTGTTTGTTTGTTTTCCGATGTGGTTTATGTTGGCACTTCAAAGATGAGTTGAATATCCTGAACCCTTTCAAGAAAGTGATACCTCCTCTTTGTTACAGAAATTTTGTCTTGCTTTAGCTGAGCAAATTTATCTTGAAATAAATAATCAGAATTAGACAAAGTCACAAAACCTACATGGAAGTGAATGAGAATTTGGTAATTCTATGTTGTTGCTGTCAGGCCCAGTTGTTGGAAGATCACCTGAGGTTACCTGATAATGTAATGGACTTAGGAACAACTTGTATCTGAAGTAGGTAATGCTGTTACTGAGAATGCCTGCCATATAAAAGCTGCTGTTGGAAACTATCTCTATGTTGATGGATGACATGAGAATCATTTAACTCAAGCTCCCCTCGTGCCTCTTACTGGGCCGACTATAGCAGTTGTTGAGGTAGCACATTTCTGAGAAACTGTTAGCTGTGCATTGTAAAACCAGTTAGGTTTTATGTTCCTAAACGCAATTTGGGCCTTTTTAGTCTTGCTGTCAAGTCAGTTCCTGGGGCTCATCGTGTGGTTCAACTTGTTTTACTTCAGACAGTGCTGAAGTGGCATTCAGAAGCATTTTCAGCTCCCACGCTCGAAGATGGAAATGAGATGTGGGGTCATATCCTAGAAGGGTGTATTTTGGAAACACCATTCTCATATGTGGGATATTCCCACTGTGCAATTCCATATGTGGAAAGTTTTCTAATAGTCCTGGGAGGTGAGAGGCATGTGCTGGGGTGGGATCTCACAATTCCCATCAGTCTCTCCCTCTGTTACCGACATCGACAGTAACAAAACAGTCCTCTGTTTCCCTTTATGTCCTTGTTTGTCTGGTGTTGATTGCGTAACAAATAGAACTTCTAAAAAAAAAAAAAAAGAATTCATCAAAATAATCCATTGTTTCTCCTCTTAAGGACACAGTGGGTTTTTCAAAATGTGGCAATGAATGCAGAAATCTAACTTCCTATTACAGTGCTATTTTAAGCCTTTTTTGGATTATGTTGGTTTAAAATTTTTCATTGCTATTCCAAAGAACCAGAATATGATTGTTAAACTTGAGGCAAGTGGGAAGGGAAGGACCAGCATAGAATAGGATTGGGAATTAGGAAAATGTTCTTCACTGGAGTGTGGTGGGCAAAGCCCTGAGCTGTCAGAGTTCAAGGGGAGTTTGGACAATGTTCTCATACACAGGGTGTGAATTGGGGTGGTGCTGTGCGGAGCCGGGAGCTGGACTTGGTGATGTAGGTCCCTTCTATCTGGGGATATTCTGTGGTTCTATACACTTTTATTATTGAGTGTGACATTATGTGGTATGGAGTATCACTTTGGTCCATGTGGGTCAGCTGTTCTGGCAGGAGTAGAGGGGGCATTGTCCCAAGGAGGTTTTGGGGGGAGTTGGAGAGAGTGTTGAAGCTCACCAATGCAGTTCAGCAATAGTCAAAACGCTGCTGTGGTGATTCTAGCTCCTGTAAACAGTGCTGTGGGCATCAGCAGCTGAGGGGCCCATGCAGCAGCACAAAGCGAGCAGCAGAAGGATCTTCATGCTAGAACGTTATCTGACCTTACAAGTAGAGCCTGGTAGCATTACTTCAACAAAATCAGAAACCCTCTACTGACAAAAGGCTGTTTTGGAAGGGTGGCCCCATGTCTCCACAGAGTGCCTGGGGCATTGGGAGCAGCTGCAGGGTGCAGCCCTGCCTTCCTTAGGGCTAAACTTAATGGAACATGGTCAGAATTATCTGAGGACCTTTTGGATCCCTGTGGGTTTTTTATGAGTAGAAGAAATTAAAATGAGTTGCTTGTACTGTTCCACACTAACTTGAAAAACGATAAATTTTAAAAAAAGTCAGTAATAAGTCACAGCTTGCTAAACACTAAATACACTCAAATTATGTGCTTTTCTTGCCTGTTTCTATTACCATCATGTTTAATTATTACCCTTCCACCAATTCGTTCTGGAGCTAAATATTACGCTGATGTACAATATTGCTACATTACTGCAGTCCTGTTTTTGATCTGTGTATACAGTATTTTCTCTTTTCTGAAGAGAACCTCTGGTTCATGTAAACTTTATATTTTTACTTTAGCAGTTAGTTAGATATGGTGATTTTTGTGATGTTGTGCACCAGGGGAAGGAAAAGCCTCTTGGAGCCAAGGGTGTGGGAATGCTGTCATGGCCTTTGCTGGGCTGGATTGTTCTAAGTACCATCCCAATATTTTCTGCTGGGTAGGCAGTGAGTACCCCATCTCTGCTACTTCCCTTGCCACCATATTGTTCATTATTTAGCCTGTTAAATTTACAAGCTCTTAAAGTTAATAGAGAAAGGTTACTAGTGTGCCAGTTTTGAATGAATTGAAAGCAATGTTCATGCCACTGCAAGAGTAGTGATAATTTGAATAACAATCAGACAGATGCAACAAATAACAATTAAATCAAAGATAATGTTTTTCTAGGTTAAACATCCCTTTCTGAGACTCCAAGTGTACACACCACATTTTTCTTTCTCCTTTGGGAAGGTGGCTCAGAGCTATCTTCTCTTAGACCTGGGCCCTGGGCTACCTTTTCCTGGCTACTGAATAGATGCACAGGTCCAGGTAGCCCATCACACACACACATTTCCCCAGCAGAAGTCTAATATGCAATATTGCAGCTTCCTAAAAGAAAGCATGAAACAATTTCACAAACTCTCAGAAGTAAAATGAAAATATGAAAGAGATTTCTAAGTATATGGTATTATCTGTACTTGTTTTTCCCCAAAATTTCAGAGTGAAAATACCACTTTTCAAGTGTTGTTCACCTTGGGTATCACTGCTCTGAACAAGGAAAAGGCTGAGTTTATTTTAGTATCCGTTGTGTTCAGCTATCCTTCCTTTTTCTCCCATTTTTTCCAATTTTGTTATATATGTAGGAGCTGGAGGTTTATCTTCATAACTACTACTATGAGTCAGATCTTCAAAGGCACAGAAAATCAAATCTGATCCACCTGACTTGACCTCAAGTGAGGTGTGTATGTGATGAGTAAGAACCAACATATCTTTCGTGCACGTACTTGTGAAATTGTTTTTTATAAAAGGAAATTTCTTTTAATAATAACTCCTTTTTGTTCTAGCTTGTCTGAGTCTTTACACTTTTTTTTTTTTTCTTCTTCTTTTTTTCCCCCTAGAATTCAGCCAAAGCTGCTATAAAAATAATGGCTTGTCCAGAAATGCAGTCTGAGCCAAGGGATCCCTTGGCTGTACTCTGCTGTTTGTATGAATACAAGTGTTCAAGACTTCAAGCTCAGCAGGCAGCACCAAAGAGCTGTGAGATGTGTTTTGGTACATTTCTCCACAGTTGTTCTTCTGGTCTCAGATTTTCTCTAAGACTAACTGGTTACAGACTTCCCTGGCAAACTTGGTAAGCGAAAACCCGCTGCTATCTGTTTTCTCCATAAGGCATATCATCCCCTAAATCTACCTGGCCACGATTCCTGCTTGTTAGTGTTGTGGCAAGCTGAATTCACTTGAAGGGCATATGAAGGATTTCAGAGAAGTTTGTTACCCCATGCAGTGTCAACCCAGCTCTCCTGAGCTCAGCTCTGTGGGGAGTGCCACTGCCTGTGCACAGTGCACTCTGTTCATAAAATATCCCCTCCCACTGCTTGTAGCCTGCGGCCTCATAGAGAACGCTCCTGAAGAGTGATGAGTCTGTCCTTTCCTGATATGTTTCCTTATTTGAGTTTCCAGGCCACCAATCTGAACTTTCAGAAAAGTGAAGAGATCTTTCCTCTCCTGACTGCTGCATGCAGTGCTTGTAATTGTCTTTCCTCACCCATCCTGGTGTTTTACTGTTACAACCAGTTTGCTCTTTTCTCTGGAGAAACCATCTGTTCCCTGTATTGTCAAGGCTTCGCTGGGTGCAAAAAAGACAAGGGGCTTTCTGGTGATGGCAGAAATAAACTGAAAAGGTTGGATCAGTGAAGATCAAATAACATGCAAGCTTCACATACAGCAGAACTTAGAAGATGCTGCAGTAGACAAAACAGGAGGCTTAGAGGTTTAGAATTACCTGAAATAAGGCTTTCTAAATTTAGTTGTTACATACCATAAATGAGATGACCAAAAATCGTGGTTTAACTTGGCAGTAAGCTGAACACCACATAACTGTTTGCTCACACCCTGCTCCCATAGGGATGGGGGAGAAAACTGGATAAAGGTAAAACGTGAGTTGACAGTTTAATAGGACAGAAACAAGAAGGTAAAATAATAATGATAAGCAATCACTTTAATCAATACTTGTTTGAATGGAGATGTAAAATAGGGGGGAGCAAGAGGATATGTTTAATAGTAAGATATCTTTATTATTAGAGCTGTGTTAAGGAATAAGTCTTCTTGAGCTCACCTGCAGACACAGCTCCCTGTGATTTCACCAGGAGCAGTAGAAGAACTGAAGGTATTCAGCTGAAATGCTTTGCATATGCTTCAGCTGTCACAAAGATCCAGAGACAACTTGAACCGTCTCCTAATTTCTTTGGATTAAAATTTTTGTATGGCACTTCTCAGGGCTGAAAGAGGCACGTGGTTGTTTGTTCAGTGTTATCAACACCCAAAACAGCAACAAAAAAAGAAATAGTTGTAGATGACTGTCTTTCATTTTCCACAGAATTTTCCCGATTTTACCAAGAAAGCTAGGTTGTGCAGGAACTAAGTACGTGATCTGTCTGTAATTAACCAAATTAACTGTCTATGAAAATCTCCCAGTATCATTCTCATCAGTGTAAAAGAAATGTTATACATAGCTATCTTGGGATGCTCTTTGGAAAAAAGAGGAGGGGGGAGACTCAGTGCTGTTGGAGCTGATGAGGTACTGCTACTCCCAGTGCCCGTGAGCAGCTCTTGTTCCCAGTGGGATGCAAGGAGGAGGCTGGGGCTCCTGCAAGACCTTTAAATGTACCCTTTCATTACTTGAATTATCTGTGTTCATGTAGTATCAAAATGATTCCACAACGTTTCATCTCCACATGAGCATGCACTTACTCTGGATGACTAATGCCACAGGATCTGAGGTTTATAATGGAAAGGCTGACACGCACACATGCAATGTTATCTATCGTAACACTATGCAAAAAGGAATTATATGATTAAACACTTTAATGATCTCTACTGCCCAGTGGGGAGCTACAAGTCCCAAAGGAGTCAGGCCAACGGTGTTATCAAAGTTTATTCAGAGATCTCTTAGGAGCAGTAGAGCACATTTTGCTAAATATAATGTGTTGTGCTAATATGTGGAGCAACTGACTGGGGCCACTGTGTCATAGTGCTGGAGTGCAGTGTGTCGCGAGGTGGGTACACCTCCTTCCTTTGGCAGAGGTTTACAGAAACAGATGCCTAAAGTTAGACTCTTGTATTCAGGCTTTTACATAAATAGCCTGAGTTTTTAGAAGAGCCATACCAAGAATCCCTTATATTAAAATAATTTAAATAATAGAAACAAGCTTGCAACAATAGCACTGATGGGTGTTACTATTTTGGGAACTAGTACTCAAACTAAATTATCATATTTCTGGGAAGAAAAGAAAGGAATGACGACTTTTGGTTACCTCAGCAATTTCTAAAAGGAAGTCACAAAGACTTGGGAATAGTGCAAGAGGGACATCA